>NW_027555958.1:12932121-13532121 GCF_003287225.1 Phascolarctos cinereus | reverse complement strand
ATGATAAGACTTTAGGGTAGGATTTTGCTGGAATATATTCAATTAAAAAGCTGAAATCAGTTTTTTAAAATAAGGCTGAGGGACATCATTACAGATTAAGTTTAGTAAGTCATGAGTTATGGGAAACATCTATCAAGGGATTTCAGTTATTTTCATCTCCTTGCATCTATTAAGAGCTAACCAGAGGATGTACAACAGAACCCCCAAGCGTGTAGGATCCTTAGAGGTCATTTAGCCCTCCAGTTCTTAAACTGTGGGCCGCGATCCCATATGAGCTCATGTAACTGAAGGTGGGGGTTGCAAAAAATCTGGCAATAGTAAAAGGTTTCTGAATGCGCAGCCACCAAAGACTAATTAAAAGTCAAACATGTCATGAAGCTGAGGTGTTTTGGGCTGCGCTTGCCCGTGTTGCATCATGCAACTTCACTACAGTCTTGGTTCTGAACACACAACACGCGCACTTTGCACCACACATGCCGTCACACCATGCAACGCCGATGAACGCTACCAGAAACACCTCGGCTCAGATTTGAGACTGTTGTTTGCTATGAATTGCAGCATTTTTACTGTACGTACAAAATCATTAAATGAATCTTGGCTTGGGATTAAGACAGAATTTCCAACAATTTCTGAAATGGCTCTAAACACACTTCTGCCATTTTGTACTACATATTTATGCAAAGCATTATCTCAGCGTTGGCTATTATAAAATCAAATTATTGATCAACTCTGAAAAATGTTGAAGGTGCTCTATGTCCTGCAGTATCAAATGTTCTACCAAGATTTAATTCTTTATGTAAAAATAAACATTCACATCCATCTCATTAACATGCAAATTTGTTTTCATCTTTTATAAATGGTAAAATTACATGTGTATACCAAAGAATTGTTTTAAAAATATATTTCTTTATGCTTTATTATCAGGAAATGTTTGATTTGTATACCTATCTTACATGTTTATATACCCAGGGTTGAGTAAAAATTTCTTGGGCAAAAAGGGTTCACAAATGGAAAAAGTTTAAGAAGCTTTGATTTAGTCCAACTCCTATCTGAAGTACAAGGCCCACTGACTTCTTTCAGTAAAACTTGAAAATCCTGGAGAAAAAGAATTTCTGGCTGTTAACAACCTTACAAAATATTTCTCTAAACCAGTAATAATAATAGAAATGCAAATCATGTCAACTCTGAGGTTTCACTAGCAAATTGGAGAAGATGGTAATAGCCAATGCTGCAAGGGCTATGGGAAAACAAAGACATTAATACATTGCTGGTGGAGCTGTGAATTGGCCCAACCATTGTGTGAAGCAATTCAGAATTATGTTCGAAAACATAACTTAAATGTCCATGGTGGTGATACAGAAATGCTCTTGCTCGGCACATACCTCAAGAAGGTCAAAGACAGAAAACAAGGTCCCATATAAGCCAAAGTATTCATAGCAACACTATTTATAGCAGTATATCATAGCAACACTATCTTCAGCAAAGAACTGAAAATGAAGTATATACCTATGAATATAATGGAACATTATTACGCCATTAAGAAAGGACAAATATGAGAGACTTACATGAACTTCTGCAGAGCGAAGTGAGCAGAACACAAAGACTTCAAAAACATAAATGAAAAAAACAAAAAAGAGAAACAAAACCTCAGTAATTATGATGATGTAGCCTGGCCCAAGGAGAGAATTGAGAAAATGCACCCCTTTCCCATCATCACATAGGTAAGGGACTATGGTTGTAAAATATTGAATATGCTATTAGCCATGGTCAATGGCTTTGTTAAAGTTTTGTTACAAGAGATGGCTTGCTGGGAAGGGGAACTGGGAAGGATGTATTTAGAAATCAATGTATTGTAAAAACATAAGTCATCAATAAAAATAAGATATGTGTTTTTTAAAATCCTAGAGAGCAGTGTAATTAGCAAAGGATTACAGATGAGCCAATGTCCTGATTTTCAAAAGTGTGAGGAAGTTGGTATCAATAATCATGTAGCTCTCACAGCTGTGTGTAGGAGATATATTCTTAACTCAATAAGAGACAGAGGCTATCACAAAATATAAAATAGTTAATTTTGATTATTAAAACTGAAAAGCTTCTAAAAAACAAATTTCTTTTTGATAATTTCTTTTTAGTTTTCAGCATTCACTTCCATAAGATTTTGAGTTTTAAATTTTCTCCCCCACCCCCCAGATGGCATACAATCTGATACAGGCTCTACATATACATTCATGCTGAGCATATTTTCCCATTAGTCATGATGTAAAGAACAATTAGAACTCATGGGAGGAACCACGAGAATGAAGCAATAAAATCAAACAACAAAGGAAAAGGAGAGCAAACAGTCTGCTTCCGTCTGCATTCGGACTCCAGAGTTCTTTCTCTGGCTGTGGAGAGCATTTTCCATCAAGAGTCTTTTGGAGTTGTCTTAAATTCTTGCATTGCTGTGAACAGCCAAGTCTATCAAAGTCAGTTATCACACAACGTGGCTGTTACTGTATACAACATTCTCCTGGTTCTGCTCACTTCATTCAGCATCAGTCCATACAAGTCTTTCCAAGTTTTTTGAAGTCTGCCTACTCATCATTTCTTATAGCACAATACTATTCCATTACATTCATATACCACAACTTGTTCAGCCATTCCCCAATTGCTGGGCATCCCCTCAATTTCCAATTCATTGTCACCACAAAAAGAGCTGCTATAAATATTTTTATACATGTGGGTCATTTCCCCGTTTTTTATGATCTCTTTGGGATGCAGACCTAGAAGTGCTATTGCTAAGTCAAAGGGTATGCACAATTTTATACCCCTTTGGGAATAGTTCGAAATTACTCTCCAAAATGGTTGGATCATTTACAACTCCACCAACAATGCATCAGTGTTCCAATTTTCCCATACCTTCTTTAACATTTATCATTGTCCTGTTTTGTCATGTTAGCCAATCTGACAGGTGTGATGTGGTACCTCAGAGTCATTTTGATTTGCATTTCTCTAATCAATAGTAATTTAGAACATTTTTTCATCTGATTGTAGATAGCTTTAGTTTCTTCCTCTGAAAACTGCCTATTCATATCCTTTGACCATTTATCAATTGGGGAATGACTTATATTCTTATAAATTCTATATATTTTAGAAATGAGGCTTGACACTGGTTGTAAAAATTCTTTCCCAGTTTTTTGCTTCCCTCCTAATCTTGGATGCATTGGCTTTATTTGTGCAAAAACTTTTCAATTTAATGTAATCAAAATTGTCCATTTTGCATTTCATAATGTTCTCTATCTCTTGTTGGTCATAAATTCTTCCCTTCTTCATAGATCTGAAAGGTAAACTATTCCTTGCTCTTCTAGTTTGCTTATAGTATCAGTCTTTATATCTAAATTGTGTACCCATTTTGACTTTATCTTGGTATAGGGTGTAAGATGTTGGCCTGTGCCTAATTTCTACCATGCATTTCTGCAAAACAAAGTTAATACCTCTAGAATAAGGAGGGAAGCAGTTGAATGTGGGGGGAAAAAATCTTTGTATCAAATTTCCCTGGTTAGGGTTTGGTGTTGAAGATTCCCTCCTGCCTAGATCACCGCCTTGCTATGCCAGAGGGACTTGTGTAGCTCAGTGAAACTATGAGCTATGAAGGCAGCTAGGTGGTGCAGTGGATAGAGCCCAGGGCCCTGGAGTCAGGAGGACCCGAGTTCAAATTTGGCCTCGGACACTTGACACTTACTATTTGTATGACCCTGGGCAAGTCACTTAATCCCATCGCCAAGCCAAAAAACAAACAAACGAAAAACAAATAAACAAAAAAAACTCCCTGAAACTATGAGTTATGTCATGCAGGGTTACCCAATAGTGGAAAGTTCTGCCAACAGGTGATCCACTGGAGAAGGAAAGAGCAAACCCCTCCAGCATCTTTGCCAGAAAAACTCCATGGGCACTCTAAGACAAAAGATGACATTGGAAGATGAGCCCCTCAGGCCAGAAGGTGTCTAATAGACTACTGGGGAAGAACAGAGGACAACTAGAAGTAGCTCCCTTACTGATGAGTGGGTGGGCCAAAGCTGAAAGGAAGGTCAGCTGTCGCTGTGTCTGGTGATGAAAGGAATGTCTAATGCTGTACAGATCAATATTGCATAGAAACCTGGAACGTCAGAGCTATGAAACAAGGGAAGCTGGATGTGGTCAAACAGGAGATGAAAAGATTAAAAGTCAGTGCCAATGAACTTAAATGAATGGGAATGGATGGATTTAATTCAGGTGATCATTACTTATACTACTGTGAGCAAGAAACCCTTAGAAAAAATGGAGAAGCCCTCAAAGTCAATAAAAGGATGAGAAAAGGAGTATAGGGTAATAATCGTAAAATGACAGAATGATATCTATTTGAATTTAAGGCAAACAGTTCAACATCACAGTAATACAAGTCTGTGCTCCAGCGACTGATGCTGAAGAAGCCAAAGTTGATCAATTCTGTGAAGACCTACATCTTCTAGAAATGACTCTAAAAAAGATGTCACATTAGTCATAGGGGATTGGAATGCAAAAGTAGGAAATTAAATGATCATTGGAATAAGAGGTGAGTTTGATCTTGGAGTTGAAAATGAAGCAGGGCAGAGACTAATAGAATTTTGTCCAGACAACTCCCTGGTCTTAACAAACATTCCTTTTCAACAGGCCCAAAAGGTGACTCTACACATGGACATCACCAGATGGCCAATATAGAAATCAGATCAATTATATACTTTGCAGCCAAAGGTAGGGAAGCTACATACAGTCAGTTAAACCTGGAGCTGACTGCGGTTCAGATCATGAGCTTCTTATTGCAAAATTGACTCAAATTGAAGAAAGTGGGGAAGACCATCAGATCATAGATATATGACCTAAATAACATCCCTTATGAATATGAAGTGGAAAATAGATTTAAGGGAGTAGATCTGGGAGAGTGCCCAAAGAACTATGGACAGAGGTTCACAACATTGTACAGGAGGCAACAGCAAAAATATTCCAAAAAGAAAAGCAAGAAAGCAAAAATGGCTGCCTGATGACACCTTACAAATAGCTGTGGAAAGAGAGAAAGTGAAAGGTAAAGGAGATGGCCCCTACACAAAAACTGACCGTGTATTAAGGCATAAAAACCTCACAACAGGGGCTGCTAGGTGGCACAGTGGATAGAGCACTGGCCCTGGAGTACAGAGGATCTGAATTCAAATCCAGCCTTAGATACTTGACACTAGCTGTGCGACTCTGGGTAAGTCACTTAACCCCAATTGCCTCACCAAAAAAAAAAAAATTTAAAAAACCCCTCACAACTAAATGCAGAAAAGCAGAAATATTAAATGCATGTTTTTCAGATCATAATGCAATAAAAATTACATTCAATAAAGGGCAGATTAAAAATTAATTGGAAACTAAATTCTAGAGAATAAGTGGGTCAAAGAACAAATCATAGAAATGATTAATAATTTCATTAAAAAGAATGACAACAATGAGATGATATACCAAAATTTATGAAATGCAGCCAAAGCAGCACTTAAGGGAAATTTTATATCTCTAAACACTTACCTCAATAAAATAGAAAAAGAGCAGATCAATGAATTGGGCACACAGCTAAAAACAACAACCAAAAAAAACCAAAAAATTAAAAATTAAAAATTAAACACCAAATTGGAAATCCTGAAAACCAAAGGAGATATTAATAAAATTTTAAGTAAGAAAGCCATTGAAGTGATAAATAAAACTAGAAGCTGGTTTTATGGGGGGGGAAAAACAATAAAATAGATAGAACACTGGTTAATTTGATTTTAAAAAGGAAAGAAGAAAACAAAATTACCTGTATCAAAAATGAAAGGGGTGAATTCACCACCAATGAAGAGATAATTAAAGCAATTATTAGGAGCTATTTTGCCCATTTATGTGCTGATAAATCTGACAATTTAAGTGAAATGAATAAATATTTACAAAAATATAAATTGTTCAGATTAGCAGAAATGGAAGTGGAATATTTAAATAACCCCATCTTAGAAAAAGGAATTGAATAAGCCATCGATGAACTCTCTAAGAAAAAATCCCCAGGGCCAGATGCATTCACAAGTAATTCTACCAAACATTTAAAGAACAACAAATTCCAATACTATATAAACTATTTGGGAAAATAGATAAAGAAGGAGTCCTACCAAATTTCTGTCATGACACAAACATGGTGCTGATATCTCAACCAGGAAGAGTGAAAACAGGAAAAGGAAACTATAGACCAATTTCCCTAATGAACATTGATGCAAAAATTTAAATAAAATACTAACAAGGAAATTACAGCACTATCTGACAAGAGTCATACTCTGTAACCAAATGAAAACCCTAGAGAATCAACTAAAAAACTACTCGAAATATTTAAGAACTTTAGCAACATTGCAGGATATAAAATAAACCCACATAAATCACCAACATTTTTGTATGTTACCAACAAAGTCCAGCAGCAAGAGATAGAAAGAGAAATTCCATTTCAAATAACTCTAGACAATATAAAATACTTGGGAGTCTCCCTGCCAAGACAAACCCAGGCACTATATAGACACAATTACAAAATACTTTTCACACAAATAAAGTTAGATCTAAATAACTGAGAAAATATCAATCGCTCATGGGTAGGCCAAGCCAATGTAATAAAAATAACAATCCCTAAATTAATCTACTTATTCACTGTCATATCAAACTACCAAAAATTCTTTTATAGAACTAGAAAAAATAACAAAATTCATCTGAAAGAACAAAAGGTCAAGAATACAAGAATATCAAAGGAATCAATAAAAACAAATGTGAAGGAAGGTGGTCTCAAACTGTATTAGAAAGTGATAATCATCGAAATGATCTGGTACTGGCTAAGAAATAGAGGGGTAGATCAGTGGAATAGATGAGGTACACAATACATTGTAGTAAATTACCATAGTAATTTAGTGTTTGATGAACCTAAAGATCCAAGTTTTGGGGACAAAAATTCACTATTTGACAAAAACTGCTGAGAAAACTGGAAAACAGTATGGTTAGAAGCTAGGTATAGACCAACATCTCACACCATATGCCAAGATAAGGTCAAAATGGGTACATGATTTAGACATAAAGGGTGATACCATAAACAAATTAAAGGAGCATGGAATAGTTTACCTGTCAGATCCATAGAGAAGGGAAGAATTTAGGACCAAACAAGAAATGGAGAGCACTATAAAATGTAAAATGGATTTTTGATTATATAAAATTTAAAAGGGTTTGCACAAACAAAACCAATGCAACTAAAATTAGAAGGAAAGCAGAAAACTGGGGGGAAATTAGTATTTCTGATAAAGGCCTCATTTCCAAATACATAGAGAAATGAGTCAAATTTGTGAGAATATGAGTCATTTCCCAATTGATAAATGGTCAAAGGATATGAACAGGCAGTTTTCAGAAGAAGAAATCAAAGCTATCTATAGTCATATGAAAAAAAATGCTCTCACTATTGACTTGAGAAATGCAAATTAAAACAACTCTGAGGTACCACCTCATACTTATCAAATAGGCTAATGACAGAGAAGGAAAATTATAAATAAAAACCACTGATTAGTAGAGTTATGAACTGATCCAACTTTTCTGGAGAGCAATTTGAAACCAAGTCCAAAGGGCTATAAATCTGTACATGCCCTTTGATCCAGCAATACCACTACTAGGTCTATATCCCAAAGAGATAAAAGGGGAGAGGGCAGGGGAAGGACTTTTTTGTACAAAAATATTTGTAGCAGTTCTTTTTGTGGTAGCAACGAATTGGAAATTGAGGGATGCCCATCAAGTGGGGAATGGCTGAACAAGTTGTGGTATATGATTGTAACAGAATATTATTGTGCTATAAAAATGATGAGCAGGATGATTTCAGAAAAACTTGAAAAGACTTAGATGAACTGATTCAGAGTGAAGTGAGCAGAAACAGAACACTGTACACAGTAACAGCAGTATTGTGCAATGAACAACTGTGAATGACTTAGCTATTCTCAGCACTACAATGATCCAAGATAATCCCAAAGGACTCATGATGAAAAATGCTGTTTCCAGAGAAAGAACTGATGGTATCTAAATACAGACTGAAGTATACTATTTATCACTTTCTTTTCTTCTTTCTTCTTTGTTTTTGTTTGAGTTTTCTTCCATAAAATAACTAATATGGAAATACATTTTACATGATTGCACATGTATAACCCATATCAGATTGCTTACCACCTCAGGGAGAGGGTAGGGGAGGGAAAGATAGAATTTGGAACTCAAAACTTAAAAAATAATAAAGAATGTTAAAAAAATTTTTTTTAACATGTAGTTAGAGAAAAATAAAATGTTATTTAAAAAGAGATAGGGAAAGATATGCCCAACCATGTGCAGCATTCCAGAGAACAGCAAGGAAAGATAAGGTTTTCTTAAATGGGCAATGCAAATAAATAGAAGAAAACAGTAGAATGGTAAGCCAAGAGATCTCTTCAAGAAAATAAAGGATATCAAGAAAATGTTTCATGCAAAAATGGGCATAATAAAAATTTTTAAACGGTAAGGACTTAACAGAAGTAGAAGAGATTAAGAGGCAGCAAGAATACACAGAAGAACTGTACAAGAAAGATCTTAACATCACCAATAACCACCGTGGCATGATTGCTGATCTAGAGCCAGACATCCTGCAGAATGAAGTCAGTTGAGCCTCAGGAAGTATTGCTAACAATAAGGCTGGTGGAGGTGATGGAATTCCAGCTTAACTATTTAAAATCCTAAAAGTTGATGCTGTTAAAGTGCTGCACTCAATATGCCAGCAAATTTGGAAAATACAGTAACCACTGAACTGGAGAAGATGAGTTTACCTCCCAATCCTAAAGAAGGGCAATACCAAAGAATGTTCAAAGTACCAAACAATCGCACTCATCTCACATGCCAGAAAGGTTTTGCTTAAGACTCTGCAAGCTAGGCTTCAGCTATATGAGAACTGAGAATTTTTGGAAGAGCTGGCTGGTTTTGAAGAGGAGGAGGAACTAGAGACCAAATTGGCAACATTCACTGGATTATGGAGAAAGTAAGGCAGTTCCAGAAAAATATCGACTTCTGCTTCATTGACTGCACTAGAGCCTTTGACTGTGTGGATCACAACAAAATGTGGCAAGTCCTCACAGTGATGGGAATAGCAGATCATCTTACTTGTCTCCTGAGGAAACTGCATATGGGCCAAGAAGCAACAGTTAGAACCAAACATGGAACAATTGATTGGTTTACAATTGGGAAACAGTATGAAAAGACTGTATATTGTCACCTTATTCATTTAATTTATATGCAGAGTACATCATGTGAAATGCCAGGCTGGGTAGCATTCACCAGTTGGGTGAAATGCTTGAATAAAGGTTGCTGGGAGACATATCAATGACCTCAGCCATGCAGATGATACCACTCTGATGGCAGAATGTGAAGAGGAATTAAGAAGCTTCTTGATACGGGTGAAAGAGGGGAACAATGCAAAGAGCAGAAAGCTGGCTTGAAGCTTAACATTAAAAACACTAAAATCATGGCAACTGATCCCGTAACTTCCTGGCAAATACAGGGAAAGGAAAGGGAAGCAGTGTCAGATGGCATACTCTTGGGCTCAAAGATCACTGCAGACAGTGACTGTAGCCATGAAATTAAAAGATGCTTGCTCCTTGGAAGGAAAACTATGGCAAATCTGGACAGCGTACTAAAAAGCAGAGACATTGCCTTGCCAACAAAGGTCTCTATAGTCAAACTATGGCTTTTCCAAGCGCAATGTATGGCTGTGAGAGTTGGATTATAGGGAAAGCTGAGTTCTGCTGAATCCACACTTTCAAACTGTGGTGCTGGAGCAGACTTTTGAGAGTGCAAGGAGATCAAAACAGTCAATACTTAAATTCTTCCCCCCCCCCTTTTTTTTTTTGCTAGGCAATGGGGTTAAATGACTTGCCCAGGGTCACACAGCTAATAAGTGTCAAGTGTCTGAGGCCGGAGCTGAACTCAAGTTCTCCTGACTTCAGGGCCAGTGCTCTATCCACCACCTAGCTGCCCCTAATATTTACATTTTTAATTCAAATACTTAATACTCAAATACTTAATTCACACTATTCACTGAAAGGTCAAATATTGAAGATGAAGCTTAAATACTTTGGCCACATAATGAGAAGACAATACTCATTGGAAAAGACCCTGACGTTGGGAAAAGATTGAAGGCAAAAGGAGAAAGGGCTGGCAAAGGATGAGATGAATAGTGTCATAGAAACAATGAACATGAACTTGGACAGACTTCAGGACAGTGTGGAAGACAGAAGGCATGCTGTGGTCATGGGATCATAAGAAGTCAGACAGGGTTGAATGATGGAACAAGAACAATAATCCAAGACATGTGAAAATTAATAAATACATAAAAGACTAACAACTATTCCTCAATAGATAAATGGTCAAAGAATATGAACAAACAGTTCTCAAAAGAACTGCAAAGTAATTACAACCACATGAAGGAACACTCCAAATCATTAATTGTATGAGAAATGCACATCGAGACAACCCTGAGGTTTCACCTTATACCACGCAAATTGGCAAAAATGAAAGAAATAACAACAGCCAATGCTGGAGTGATTGTGGAGGGTTATGGAATGATAACCATATTAATACATTGTTGGTGGAGCTGTGAAACGGCACAACCGTTTTTCAAAGCAATTTGGGATTATGAAAATAAAGCGACTAAAATGTCCACATCCTTTGAACTCCTTTACTGGTCCTATACCCCAAGGAAGCCATTGATTAAAAAAAAAAAAGCCCCCATATACTCCAAAATATTTATAGCAACACTAAGATTCAGAAACAAAGTAGAAGTCAATCAGTTAGGGAACAGCTAAATAAATGTTGGCACATCAATGTAATGAAATATTACTATGCTGTAAGAAATAATGTGTGTTGGGGGCAGCTAGGTGGCACAGTGGATAGAGCACCAGCCCTGGAGTCAGGAGGACCTGAATTCAAATCTGGCCTCAGACAGTTGACACTTATTAGCTGTATGACCATGGGCAAGTCACTTAACCCCATTGCCTAGCCAAAAAAAAGAAAAAAAAAAGAAAAGAAATAAAAATGTGTGTGATAAAAACAGAGAAGCACTGAAAGATCTATATGAACTGATGCAGAGTGAAGTAAGCACAGTGAAGAAAACAATATACACAGTAACTACAATAATGTAAATGGAAAGACCAGCAATACACCAAAAAATCATAAGTAAATGTAAAAAAAAATTATAAAGATCAAATGGGACTCAAAGAGATATGAGAGGACACCTCCAGTTCACCCCTTCATGGAGGTGAAAAGTCCACAAGTGTTACAAACATTTACAATGTGTTGATCAGTTGTCCCGATTTTTTTCTCTGTCTCTAAAAAAATACTATTTGTCCTACGGGATGGCTCTCTGGGAGGGGGAAGAGAAGGAGGAGGGATATACGGTATACTATGATGCATGAAACAGAAGATAACAATAAAAACTTACTTTAAAAAAAGAAGTTGGTGTCTTCAAATTACAGGTGAGTGATTTTGACTTCTCTTCCTGGCAATACTCTACCACAGGTGGAGAACCTGCAGCCTTGAGGCCACACGTGGCCCTCTGGATCCTTGGGTGAGGCCTTTTGACTGAGTCCAAGTTTTATAGAACAAGTCCTTTTATCAAGGGGATTTGTTCTGTGAAGCTTGGATTTAGTCCAAGGGCTGCACTTGAGGACCTAGGGGGCCACCCGTGGCCTTGAGCCCACAGGCTCCCCATTCCTGCTAGACCATAATACTAAAGGGATCCTTAGAAAGGAATCTGGTGATCACTAACAGCCAGACCAGATCATGCCACACTACCGTCATTTTTATTTTTCAGATAAGGTTAATAGGCGTTTGGGTATGAGCTACTAAACCAGCAGGATTGCCACGGTCTGCCAAGGGGAGCAGACTCCATTTGCTCCCATAGGTTTTATTTAAGGATATACACACATAGCAAAGTTCACTTTCTCAAAATGGCCATCAGCAGCAGCAGCTGCTTCCCCCACCCAAAAATTTCTGGAATTCCAAGGATGCAATTGCTGCTGCCAGTAGTTAACTAACCATAGGTTAAGGTTTCCTTTAGGGCTGAGTACTCTGCCCCCTTGTGGGGATTTGTGGCTTTATTCTCAGCCAATGCTCATTTACAGGAAACGTTTGGCTGGAGTGACAGGTGCTAGGAGCCGTTTACCTGAGTGTTTGTCTACTGTGTGTTCAAGAACCAGGTCTGATCCCCGGCTTAAGAGATACACACAGGAGAGGGAAAGCTGCTGTGGCTCCTAGGCTGCACCTGCCTCCAGAAAGATACGTTTTTAGATCAAAAGACTAGAGGACAGCACTAGATTCCAGGAAAGAATTTGACTGAGTTTCTCATGGTATCTTGTGGACTAAATAGAAAGACGTGGGCTAGACAATAGAACAATCAAGTGGATTCCCAAGTGGCTGAATGATTGGACCCAAAGAGTAATGACTGTGTTTCATCTGGATCATTTTATCAAGGGCTTCAGAGAATTTCTCTTCCTTCTCATCCTTTGCAACAAAGGTTCCAGCTTAAGCTGCACTTATTTTCATGCTGTTCTTTTTGCAGATGCCTATCATGAGCCCCAAAACGTGAGATGACCAATTGTCCCCAGAAAATAATTTCTTGCTGCCTTGGGATGCATGATCAAAACCAACTCTGATAACTCCTTTATTTGCCTTCGAGCCATCCATTTATTGAACTCAACTGCCTTTCTATCTGTTGGCTTCATATATAGTAAGAATACTCAGACTGAAACCTTTCTCTTCGAGTGTTTAGTATAGCCGCGCACTGGGCACTTGATCTTTAAAATACCCCCAACAATCAAACTAATGCTTAGGAGAGGACTTAAAAATCTGACTCTTCATCTCTGTCCCCTTTTCTGCCTCAATAACACAGACGCTGCAGAGGCAGGAGGGAGGAATGTTTTGTACTTCTGTTTCCTGAGTTGCGATGGCCAAACATTTCAACACCTGGTGAGGATACCATCCGCTCTCGGCATGGGCTGGTCTTTGGAAAGCAGATTTAGTCCGTTGCTGAGGACACACCCAAAGCCCATCCACTGTGTGGATGGTCAGCTCAATCTCTTCTAAGAAGTTTAAATCTCAGAGGTTCTGCAACATTGGGATGCTTGATGCCAATAGTGCTGAAGACAAGAACATCTGGAGGTCGTTCTCATCCACAGGGAATCCCTCATCAGCTTGGACTCATCACAGGACCTCATCCGTTAAAGTTGTGAAGAGCTTGGAACATATATGCCGCCCTATTTTATGCCTCGCCTGATGCTATGGTTATTAAACAGATTGTATCCATTGTTATAATTGTTATAATCTGTCAAGGACTCTTGAATGACATTGATCTATGGATGGTAAACAGAGTCTTTAAGGTTACATTTTGTTTGACTGAATCAACTGTTATTTCAACAAACAAGCATTTATTAAGCACCTGTTTTGTGCCAGGAACTGTGCTGTGTTTTTATTTATTTTTTAATACTTACATTTTAATATGATCTCATTCGATCTTCACAATGCCCTGTTGGTGCTATTATCATCATCTTCATTTTACAACTGAGGAGACTGAGGCAAACAGAGGTAACTTGCCTAGGTTTAGACAGCTAGGAAATGTCTGAGGCCACATTTGAATTTGGGTCTTCCTGACTCCAGGCCTAGTGTTCTATCCACTGCTTCCTCACCATCTTGTATCCTCTACATCTTTCAGCCAATTGTGAGATGGTAACGATATAGTCCATTGTAGACTATCGCCCATAAAAGCCTGCCTATTCCCCATTAAGGATGCCCTTAATAGGAGAACAGATGATTCTCAACACAATTATGTATAAATGGGAAAGCGGTCACAGTAGTGTCTGACTCTCCGGATCTTATTTGGGATTCCAGTATCCAAAGATACTGGAATGATTTACCATTTCTTTCTCCAGCTCATTTTATAGATGAGGAAGCTGAGGCAAAGAGGGTTAAGTGACTTGCCTGGGGTCACACAGCTAATAATTGTCTGAGGCTGGATTTGAACTCAGGTCCTCCTGACTCTGATTTTTGTTTACCTTAGTGCTATTTTTTATTTTTACTTAAATGATATAAACATTATAATTATATAAAATAATATTATATGAATTATATATTCTAATTCTATCTTTACTTAAATTATATAATATTTTGCCTTTGCTTTTGAATAGACAAAGTAAATTCAGCTAAGATAAGAGGAAACAGGCCCTGAGAAAAAGTGTTGCATAAAATATCTCCAAAAAAATATATCTTATAACCAAAATCCACGGGAAATCATTGCAAGTGTCTAAGGTTATGATTCACTCCCTAATAGAGGAATGATCAAAGAATGCAAACTACCAACAGCTATCTAAAAATGTGTTAAAAATCACAATTAAACAAAAAAAGTATAAATTAAAGCAACTGGTAATCATCACTTTATAGTCAAAGATTGGAAAAGATGGCAAAGGCTCAAAAATCCTTTGTTGGTAGGAATGTAAGAAAACAGGCACATTAATTCACCAGTTGAGAACTGTGAATAGATCCAAACATTCTGAAAAACTGGTGTTACACACAAAAAGTTGCTAGCGAGTGCCTGCCTTTTGATATAACTATCCCAATGCTAGGCCTTTACCCCAAAGCGTTCAAAGAAAATAAAGAAGTCTTGCATATAGAAACATATTAATAACCACTTTTTTTGTGATGGAAACAATTGAAAACTAAGGGGATGCCCATTAATGAGTGCTGAACAAACTATGAATGCAAAGGAAAACTATTGTAAAGTATGAAATTATGAAGTGGCTAGTTTCAGAGAAACTTGGGAAAACTTGTGTGAGCTGATGGAGAGGGAAGCGACGAGGCCGGAACAATTTCTACTTTAACATCAACACGTTTTTAAATGAAGTTTTGAAGACTTACGTAAGCTGATGAATGAAGTGTACAGATTTATGAGCCAATGACGCCCCAGTGAAAGTGTTGTCAAAACTTTTATAACTTTTCTTGGATCTGAACCACCAACTAATACCCCAAATGTTGAGGCTGACTAACAGCTCTCATTAACGGCTTTACCAAGAACGGGCCATGCCAGACTAACTTTATTTTCTTTTGGGACAGGTTTATCAAACTGGGGGGAAAGGAAGGGGAAAGGGAAGGGGAAGGGAACAAGTAATTATACAGAGCCTACTATGTGTGAGGCACTGAGCTGAGTGGTTTCCAGATATTATCTCATTTGATCCTCACAACCATCCTGGAAGGTAGGTGCTATGATTATCCTCATTTTACAATTGAGGAAACCAAGGCAGATAGAGGTTAAGTGACTTGCCCAGAGTCACACTGCTAGAAAGTATCTGAGGCAGGATTTGAACTCAGGTCTTCCTGACTCCAGCCCCAACACTTTTATCTACTGTACCACATCACTACAATAAGGATAGTCTTATACTTTGGTGCCCCAAAAATCAGTTTCACAAATACAAGATAGGAGAGGCATGATTAATCAACAGTTGTTTTGAAAAAAATCTGGAGGTTTTAGAAGACTACAAATTCCATATGATTTGAGGATATAATGTGGCAACCAAAAAAATCTAATGAAATCTTGGGTGGTATTAAGAGGCAAGGACTTCAGGAATAGAGGGGTCAAAATCCAATTCTTCCTTGTCCTTGCAAGACTCATCTAAAATACTGGGTTCTGTTGTAGATACTGTGATCTAAGAAGAATGCTGTTAAACTGGAGGGTGTCTAGGGGAGAGCATCCAGGGGAGGGAATGGACTTAAGCTCCCATCAGTTGGCTGCTTGGTTGACTGTTGTCCTTTGTTCTGGAAGAGGACCCAAATGACATCACTGGGCTAGAGTCAAGTTACAGTGTGTGCTGCTGTGGCTGATCAGACCAACAGGGGCTCGGAATGCTCTACCACAGGTCGGGCACAAACAGTCCGTGTGAGCATCTGGGCTAGATGCTCTAAATCTTGCTTTCCTTTGAGCTATTTAATTCTGCTTTGCTCATGGAGCATAACACCTTCTCTGATGACCGTGACATAAAGACACTCACTCTATCCCTGCTCTTCGCATTTTCTAGAAGTAAGAACCTCTGCCCTTTGTCATTCTTGTTCATAGAGCGAACTGTTGGGGAGAGGTGCTGTGATGATCTTTGAACGTTGTCACATTTCCTGTTTTAGGCACTAATGATAATTGTACACAAAAAGTAATGTTAACCAAAAAAAAAGGAAATGAGATGGTCATATAGTGAATGCAGAGAATAACAGATGGAAAGGCGGAGTGCCCATGAAATATTAAAAGGTCTAGAGTAACCAAAACATCCATACCCTGCTGTTAGTCAAACACCCTCAGGAGGTCCCTGACAAAAAAGAAAGGCTGTGTGTGTGTGTGTGTGTGTGTGTGTGTGTGTGTGTGTGTGTGTGAACAAAGAACTGGAAACACAGTAGATGCCCATCAGTTGGGGAATGACTAAACAGACTGGGGCACATGAATATACTGGAATACTATGGGGCAGACAGAAAAAGCAAGCATAATAAATGTGGAAAAACATGGACTCACACGAACCGAAGCTAAATGAAGTCAGTTAAGCCAAGAAAACAATACACACAATGGCCACACCAATTTCAATGAAAAGAAAAACAGTCACAAAACAATCAAAACTGGGATGTTGTAGAGTTATAAAAGCTGTTGTTCAGTCACCTTTGACTCTCTGTGATCCCATTTGGGGTTTTCTTGGCAAAGATACTGGAGTGGTTGGCCATTTCCTTCTCTAGCTCATTTTATAGATTAGGAAACCGAAGTAGACAGGGTGAAGTGACTTGCCCAGGGTCACACAGCTAGTGTCCAAGGCTGGATTTGAATTCAGGAAGATGAGCCTTCCTGATTCCAGGCCTGGCATTCTGTCCACTCTGCCACCCAGCTGCCCCAACCATAAGCTTAGCCCCAAAGAAGAGACAGAAAGCCTCTCCTGCTCCTTTACAGAGGTCAGTGTCAATGGGTATGGAACAATCCACGTAACGTCAGATTTTTTTTTTTAATCTTGATCAGTTTTGCTGAATTTTTTGTTTTACGAGTGATGGACCTCTGGGAGGAATAAGGGGGATGGATTGGGAAGGAAGCTTAGATGATGTAAAAATGAAATGTACCCACTTTTTTAGAAGTAGAGAAAGACTTTCAGCACATTAGATAGAGCCTCTGTAGAGCTATTCTGGAAGGATATACACAAGATTTCCACAGGATGAGATACAGAAGGGTTGTGATCAGCAGAATATGTTTCCTGAGTTTGGCAGTTGTGGCTGGGGGAGAAGTCAGTAAATGTGCACAATCTCTTCCTTCCCCCTGGGCAAGGCAGGGGTCAGGGTGACAGCATTACTGCATGCTTTGGGGGAGCTCATTGGAGTTACACACACTTACCTACCTGTGGCTTTTTGAGCACAAGTCAAAACCCAGATATCTGAGAGTGGTTTTCCTAGCCTGAGAAGTGGAAGTAGCTGAGGCAATAATGGATCATCTTACAGAAACATATAACAATGGTAGATACAGGCTTGCCTACTTGACCCAAGAGGGGAATTCATGGGCAATGTTCTTGAGTCAGAGCCTGCTTTATAGAGGAATGGATCAGGAATCTTAACTTCCCCAGCAGCCTGATCCAGCCTTTAACCATAGAATGAACCTCCAATTCAAAAGTTTAGGGATGATAGAGGGGCAAGGCAACAAGCATTTATTAAGTACTAACTGTATGCCAGGTTCTGTGCTAATTTAATGGGTATGAGGTAGAATCTCAGAATGCTTTAACTTGCATGTCTATTTTTTTTTCCTGGCTAGGCAATGGGGTTAAGTGACCTGCCCAGAGTCACACAGCTAGGAAGAATTATGTGTCTAAGGCTGGATTTGAACTCAGGTCCTCCCGAATCCAGGGCAGTGCTCTATCCATCATGCCACCTAGCTGACCCTAACGTCTCTATATTTTCAAACAGCTACTGATAGCCTGGATTTCTTCTTTTGAAAAAAAAAATTACAGAAGACGGAAGCAAGGCTAGGTAACAAGATGATAGAAGATAAAAAGGACGATTTCAATAATATAGAAATTTAAAAGATCTTGCACAAACAAAATCAATACAGCTACAATTAGAAGGGCAGCAGATAATTGGCTAAAATCTTTCACGGGGCAGCTAGGTGGTGCAGTGGATAGAGCTCTGGCCTTGGAGTCAGGAGGACCTGAGTTCATATCCAGCCTCAGACACTTGACACTTACTAGCTGGGTGACCCTGGGCAAGTCACTTAACCCCGACTGTCTTACCAAAAAGCAAAAAAAAAAAAAATCTTTCAGAAAGTTTCTCTAAAAAAGATCTCATTTTCAAGACATAAAAAGAACTGATTCAAATTTATGACTAAGAGCCATTCCTCAAAATAAATATTCAAAAGATTGTTGTCTTTTACTCTTTGTGACCCCTTTTGAGGTTATCTGGAGTGGTTTGCTATTTCTTTCTCCAGCTCATTTTAGAGGTGAGGAAACTGAAGCAAACAGAGTTAAGTGATGTGCCCAGGGTCACATAGCTAGAGTCTGAGGTCATATTTGAACTCAGGCCCCCCTGACTCCAGGGCTGATGCTCTATTAACTGTACCACCTAGCTGCTCCAGGCAAAGGATATGAACTGGCAGATGTCAAAGGAATAATCCAAGCTATCAATATCAATAATAAAAAAAGCTCAAAATCAATAGTAATTAGGGAAAGTAAAATTAAAGCATCTATGAGGTACTATTACACACATCAGATTGGCAAAGTTAATGAAAAGGGAAAATAGCAAATGCTGAAGTGGGTATGGGAAAGCAGGTACTTTAGTGTACTATTTGGTGAAGTGGTGAAAAGGTCCAGTCATTTAGGAAAGCAATATGGAACCATGCCCCCAAAAGATACTAAAATGTGCATAACCTTTAACCCAGCAATACCACTACCAGTTCTATACCCTCCCCCAAGACAGATCAAAAAGGAAAAGGACCCATAGGCACAAAAATATTTATAACAACTTTTTTTTTGAGGTGATAAAGAACAGGAAACTAAGGGGATGTCCATCAGTTGGAGAATGGCTGAACAAATTACAGTATATAAATGTAATTTAATATTACTGTGTAGTTAAAAAAATGAAGGGGACAGTTTCAGGGGAAACTGGAAAAAAATTTAAATGAACTGATTCAGAGTGAAGTGAGCATGATCAGGAGAACAATTCAATACAATAATAACAATATAAACGACTTTGAAAGACTTAAAGAACTCTGATCAGTGTGAGTAACCATGACTCCAGAGGACTCACAAGGACACACACTACCCACCTCCTGACAGACAGGCAATGGATGGTCTCAGTGGGCACACTGAGACACAGATTTTTTGGACGTGGCCATCATGGAAATTTGTTTTGCTTGACCCTACATATTTGTTACAAGGGTTTGTTTTTCTTCCTTTTTCGATGGGGAGGGAGAGGTTGGAGAGAAAATAGTTTTGCTAAATGAAGATCTTAATTTTTAAAAAGTTCAGGGATCTCATTCCCCAACTGATAAATGGTCAAAGGATATGAACAGGAAGCTTTCAGATGAAGGAATTAAAGTTATCTATAGTCATATAAAAAAATGCTCTAAATCACTATTGATTAGAGAAATCAAATTAAAACAATTTTGAGGTAACACCTCACACCTATCAGATTGGCTAATATGGCAGAAAAGGAAAATGATGGATGTTGGAAAAGATGTAAGAAAGTTGGAACACTAATGCCTTATTGGTGGAGTTGTGAGCTGATCCAGCCATTTTGGAGAGCAATTTGGAACTATGCTCAAAGAGCCATAAAATTGTGCATACTCCCATCCAGCAATACCACTACCAAGTCTGTATACTAAAGAGATCATAAAAAAGGGAAAAGGACCCAGGTGTGCAAAAATGTTTATAGCAACTCTTTGTAGTGGCAAAGAATTAGAAATTGAGGGGATGCCTAACAACTGGTGAATGGCTGAACAAGTTGTGGTTCACGAATGTAATGGAATACTATTATGCTATAAGGAATGATGATCAGGCATATTTCAGAAAAACCTGGAAAGACTAGTACGGGCTGACACTGAATGAAGTGAGCAGAACCAGAACGTGTATCATCGTACACAGTAACAGCCACGCTGTTTGATGACTGACTTTGATAGACTTGGCTCTTCTCAGCAATGCAATGATCTAAGACAATTCCAAAAGACTTATGATGGAAAATGCAATCCACAGCCAGAGAAAGAACTATGGAGACTGAATGCAGATCGAAGCAGACCATTTTCACATTTTTTTTTCTTTCTCTCGGGTTTCTCTTTTGTTTTGATTCTTCTTTCACAACATAAGTAACGTGGAAATGTTTAATGTGATTGTACATATATAACCTATATCAGATTGCACACTGTCTTAAGGAACGGGGAAGGGGAGGAAGAAAAAAATATGGAACTTAAAAACTTACAAAAGTGAATGTTGAAAACTTTACATGTAATTGGAAAAAAAAATTATTTAAAAAAAGGTCTGGCCATCTTAGGAAAAAAAAGATGGGTCTTTCCTGAGCTGTGTTCCTCATGGGAAAAGATCCATATGATTCTTGCAGCTGGAGACTAGTGAAGGAATAAACACAAGATGGTTAAGTGATGTACTACTTTGACCCTCTATCAACGGCTTGGACTGTGCAATTTCAGTGGAAAGGGGGTTGCCTTTCTAGGAGTACCCAAGTGTGCTGGCCTTCCAAGGAGACCAGAGAGTGAAACCATGAGCCCGAGGTCTGTGTTTAACCACAACAGAGATCTACAAATTCACTAGAATATCAAACTATTACCTCTCTGGCAAGTTTGATTCCCTGAAAGGAGCTTTTAAGTTGCTGCAAACACTTTGTGTTTCCTGCATCTATGTATGGATTCCTATGAGTCCTTTGCACTGCATGAATTTTTCATGACGGGAAACAGGCTGTCCTCTTCCCAATATGTATGTTTCTTTGAATGCTTTATATGGGAGTTGGTGATCTTATCACCCGTATTTGTCAAAACAGACACAATTATATTTGGAGATTTCAGAGTAAAATAATGTGCCCAAGAGAATATAACCTTTTAAGATGTCAGCCCCCAGCCCACTAAGGTTGGATCTGGTCTGTGCGAAAATGGAGCCATAGGTTACATAAACAAAGTGCACGTTTCCTTTGTTAATGTCTCAGCACCTCAAACCAATCCCTCCTTCATGACCTATTTCACTGTTAATCATCTTGGCTCTCATCTTACAGTTATCTAGGGGTCCTGAGAGAGGTTAAAGGGCTTTTCCAGGGTCACAATCCAGTTACGTGGAAGAGGCAGGGCCTGAACCCAGATCTTCATTACTCTGACACCAACTCTGTATTGTTCCCAGGATGTTCCCACCAATGATCTCTCAGTTGCTAATTCCAGATACCTTTTCTCAATCCTCATCCTCCTTCACCTTTGTGAAACTTTTGCTAGGACTATCACCCTTTCCCTGGATTCTCTGTCCCATTGCCTTCTTCTATGACATTACTGTCCACGTTTTCCTCCTACCTAAGTCTCACTTTCTGGCTCATCAACCTTCTCCTCCCTTCTGAGTGCTGTTCTATTTCAAGGTTCTGTCGTGGGCCCTCTTCTTTAGTGATCATCTTGACTCCTGTGGGGTCAATCATGATCTCTATGCAAATGACTCCCACATGCAGCCCCAACTTCTCTCCTGGTCTACATTAAAGATACTCTGTCACCATGCCAAGCTTAACATGTTCAAAATCTTTCCTTCTAAACCCACCCCACCAGCAAGCTTTCCAATTTCCACTGAAGCCACCATTATCTTTCCAGTAAGCCAGCTTCATGACCTTTACTCTTTCTCACTCCTTATATCCAGTCATTGCCAGGTCCTACAGATCCTGCCACCACATCCCTGACCACCATCATCATTCAAACCCTCAAAATGTTTGCCTGGTTCTAACTGGTTTCCCCACTTTCCTCTCTGCTTTCCCACCCAGCTGCCCAAATCTCCCTAGAACACAGGCTTGCTACTCCCTCCCCTGCTTAAAAATCCTCAGCGATTTCCTATTCCGTGTTAAAATGTAAACTTTTCATTCTGACATTTAATGGCCTTTTGCAATCTGGCTCCTACCTCCTTAGCCTTATTTTACATTGTTCTAACACTTTTCCTCATTCCGTTGAAATTTGCCTACCACCTGGTCCTTAAATTAGACAGTCTGCCTCCATTATTTATGCAAGCTGTCCCATTCCAGAGTATTTATCTGTATTCAAGGTTACACTTACATGCCACTTTCTCCACAAAGCTTTCCCTAGTCTTGTTAATACTCTTTCCCTCCTCGGGGTTATTTAAGCTGAGTCCTTAGCAAGAGACTCTGCCATGTCTTCTCTTTGGATTCCCAGAGCCTAGCACAATGCCTTCCACACAAAGGCCTTATGACTGGCAATGGACTAAAACGGCACAGGATACATGGAAGGGTGTATCCGTTGAGATGGCAGCACAACCACACCAGAAAATAGTTCACCTGAGCCTTCCGACAACTCGCATGAAGGAACTGAGGTGCCCTTAATATCTCACTTTCCCCATCTTGGATTTGTTTTCTGTTGGTCATTTTTGCTCTTATCCTTTGCAGCATAAAGAACACTGTCCTTAGTATTTAAGCACAAAGCTCAACATGGCCAAAATGAATTTATCTTTCTTTTAAATCTGCTTCTCTGTTTCCCAAGTGGGAGTCTGACATGAGGCACAAATGAGATCATGCACCCAGCTACTGCCTGGCGCACAGTAAGCGCTATAGAAATGTTAACTATCGTTCTCATCTCCCCCTTCAAAGTCTTTCCTTTACCCTTCATACTGCTATTCAATTATCAAGTCACTCGGGTGCCAATACAAAAAGCAAGGACTTCTGCCTTCCAAAGTGCTGCCCCTGGGAGTTCACGTTTATAACAAAAGGTAGAATGTGACCAAGGTAGAGGAGAAATCTCAATGCTTTGAGGCAGAGGTTCTCAGCCTTGTTTGGTTTCAGGACCCTCTTAAAAAGCGAGGATCCCCCAAAGCTTTTAGTCGGGTGGTATATCGAGGTTTACCAAATTAGACAGCAAAATGTCCTACAAGTATGGAAAGTTTTGACTGCGCCAATTCCCTGGCAGGGTCGTAGGAATCCCCAGGCCACAAAAGCTGATCTGAGGAAACTTCAGAACAGAGGTCAGTTTTGGTGAATTAAAACAAGAACAGGCCAGTAATGATTCTGGATCTTTCACACCTCAGACATCCCTGAAGGAAACTAGATGTTCTCCCTACCTCCAATTCAAACTAAGCAGCATGACCAGATTCACCTACCTTGAAACAAGGAGCCGACTGCTGCGATTCCACTACAGTTACATAAGCTCCGATTCCACTGTACTTAGGACCAAGCTTCAATTCTGCTAGGCTTTCAAAGCCCTTCACAACTGGTCTTCAAGGATGTTAAATAAATGGCTCCCTTCCTGCCCTCTGATCCAGCCAGCCTGGCCTGGCTGCTTCTCACAAACACCACTCCACACCTTTATCCTCCACAGGCCATCCCCATAGCTGCCATACCCTCCCTCATCTCTGCCTTACTTGGCTGTGCCACTCAAACCCCCACCCCCTGTAGGAAGCCTGTCCCAATTTCTCCCCACCTGAGCATCCTCCCCAAATTACTTTGTATCTATTGCACACCCTTCTACATGTACTGTCTCCAACAGAAATTCCTCCTGTAGTGACTGCTACATTGTTGGCTTTTCATTTGCCCAGAGCTCA
The DNA here is from genome assembly GCF_003287225.1 of Phascolarctos cinereus. Taxonomy (NCBI): domain Eukaryota; kingdom Metazoa; phylum Chordata; class Mammalia; order Diprotodontia; family Phascolarctidae; genus Phascolarctos; species Phascolarctos cinereus. Next base: position 13,508,257 of record NW_027555958.1, on the reverse strand, counting down.
CATAAAGTGCTCAGCATTGCTTGTACTTGAGCCGCACAATCCATGGCATCCAAGGCAGGCAGGCATCTGTCTGACCTGATCTCATGCAGGGCAGGTTTGTTGAATGAAAACGAGGCCCAATTATTAAAGTGGCCATGCCAGTCACCAGGTTTGTGGACCATAATTAACCACTAGCAGGACACCCTCCACGGAGCTCCTTGACAAAAGGCACATGCCCAGTGTGCATCAGGTCCCCATCAGAGCCCAGGAGTTCAAACTGCTCTGAAGCCACAAGGGGAGGGGAGGCCCAAAGGTCACCCAATCATGTGGCAGGTTCAGGAAGGGCTTGGGGAGCAGGTAAAGGGGCAACAAGGGGCTCATGGAAGCCAAATTCTACAAAGGATTCCACTTCCTCTCGAGGGAGACAGGGCCAAAAGGAGGTCTGGCTTGGCTCTGGCTCCCGCCTGGACACGGGCTGCATAGGCCAGAGCTCCCAGGCTGCAGAAACACTGGGTCAGACGCCTCCATCGACTCTGAGCTTCCTAAAGCCACCACTCCCTTCCCTTCCCTCCCTCTCCCAGCTGCAGCTCAGGGCGTTCCCAAGGTGCCTCCTCTGCTTTCTAAGCCTCCACAGGACCAGGGCTGATTGTCAACTCAAGCTGAAGGTGGCCCAAGCAGTCCACCTCCCCTTAGGCGAAGGCAGGTGTAGAGGTAGAACCGGCCATCCAATGAGAGCGCAGGGAGGCCGCAACTGAGGCCCTGGTCTTCAAAGTATGCAGGTGGAATGGGAGCGGGTGAATGGATGGACAGCGAACCTAGAGGGGTAAGTGGAGAGCACTAGCTGAAGGTCCTGGCCAAAATGGGAGGACTCGCCCATGCCTCCTAGCTCAGCCAAGGCCCAGGTGGCTGCCAGGCCCGGGTTCACTGAGGCCACAGTCTCCTACGGTGACTCTGCTTCCAGAAATCTCTGCACGGGCTGGGATCCATCAACTGCTGTTGCCTTAATCTGTGCCAAAGGCATTGGGAAAATCCAGAGCCTAAGAGCAGACATTACACAGGGCCCCAGCTCCCTTTCAAGGCAAGAAACATAGGAGTCCACCTTAGGGGGCAGACACAAGTCTGGGGGGACAGACGGGGGGCAGGTTTAATTTACATGTCGGCCACACTGGACCTAGGCAGAGAAAAGGGGAGGGGGCTGTAGCCCCAGGAGTCTTCTCCACCCCATGGAGAACAATCCTCAGAGCCCCTTCCACAGAGCCCCCTAGGATGGAGAAGGGAGCTTTGGCTAGGGCAAGGGGTAGAGAAGAGAAGTTGGAATAAGGCTGTCCCCATGTTTGAGGGAAGTCCATGGCCCAGGCCTAAGAAGCAAGTCTGCTGCTGGGGGAGCCTGCAGGTGCCAGTCTGTGCCCCAGATCAGGCCTTCCAGCAGAAGGTCCTAGAGGAAACCCTCCCGCCGGAACTGCTCCTGGAGAAGGTCCCGATACTGGTCAAAGCCCCCTTCGATCCGGGTGACACCACCGCCTTCACACACCCACAGCTCCCGGCAGACCAGGCGGATGAAGCGCTCATTGTGGGATACAAGGATCACCCCCCCCTGCAGAGAATGAGAAGACGGTGGCAGGGTCAGTGGCAGCTCTGGAGATGGGAAAGGCATTCAAAGGTGTCCACTGGTGGGCGGGGTACTGGGCCTCACCCTGAAACTGTTGAGGGCCCGGCCTAAGGCTTCGATCGTTTCCATGTCCAGATGGTTGGTTGGTTCATCCAGGATGTAGAAGTTAGGGCTGCAAGAGAGAACCCCAAGAGGTTCCTCCCACCCCGTGAGGACACCTTCATTCCAGGCAGGGGAAGTATAAAGGAGGGGACAGGTGAACAGCCTCAGGAACGGAAGGCCGGGGGACAGACAGGGGGAAGCAAAGAAAGGAGTCTGCAGCAATGCTATCTCACCAGGGCATGGTCATCTGGGCAAAGGCCACTCGGCTTTTCTGCCCTCCAGACAGGCTAGCAACAGGGCGGACAGCCAGCTCCCCAGAGATGCCATAGCGTCCCAACTGGTGGCGATACTCCTCCTCGGGCCGCCCTAGAACACGTCCCTGCCTGTCATGCGGGTCCCTGGCCTGGCTCGACCCCTCTCAGGCACCCACCCTTCCTCCTCCTCATCCTCCACCCCCAACCCCCCCACACACCAGGGAACTTTCGAGCCAGTAGCTCCACAGCGCTGACATTCAGGTCAAGCTGCTCCACGTGGTGCTGGCTGAAGTAACCGATCTTCAGGTTTCTGCAGGGAAGCAGCAAGGGGGGAGTGAGGATACTAGGCATGCTGCCCTTCCCCTGCGGTGGGCACAGAGGAGGTCTAGGTACCTGTGGGCATGTCTGATCCCCTGCACGGGTGCCAGGTCTCCCATCAACAGCTTCAGCATGGTCGACTTCCCTGCTCCATTCTCCCCCACCTACAAGACAGAACCCTCAGTAGGGGATGGGGCCCCGAGACCTAGCACCTTCCTTCATGATTCTCATGATGGAGCTGACGCCCATGAGGCAGCTTTGGCTTCCTGGGTCGGAAGGGGCTGAGGGCCTGTGGCTGGAGGGTGGAGGAGGAGAGGAGAATGATGGGAGGGCCCAGGCCAGAAATGGGGGCAGCAGCACTCATACCACACAGATCCGAGACTCGAGGTCTGCTGAGACAGAAAGACGACTGAAAATAGGGTGCTGAGCGTCGTAGTGGAAGTCCACTTCATCAAGCTGCAGAACCGGGGGTGAGAACTTTTCAAACCCATCAGGAAACCTGTTAGAGTGAGATGAGGTGAGGTGAGGTGATGAGGCCCCCGCTGGCCTCTCCTCCAGATCCAGACACCATGAACGAGGCACTTACTTTATCACCACCTCTACCTCCTTGTCCACAGGCTTCAGTTCTGGCCTGAGGGAGAGAGAGAGGGGGCAGCTCAGTGGGGGACTTTGGGACACAGTGGAGGGAGGAAGAGCGGGGCTCTGTGGAAGAGGTCATAAGGCATGGGCCCGGGGCTCAATGGGGAATCCAGACTACTCACAGTTTCTCTAGCAATTTGAGTTTACTCTGCACCTGGGACGCTCTGTTGGCATTATAGCGAAAGCGGTCAATAAACACCTGGGGGGAGAACAAGAGGGGTGAGGCTCCGGCCACCACGGCCCCCTGGGTCCCGGATGCCACCGAGCGCGCACCCGCACCTGGATGTGCTGGCGGTACTGCTGCTGGGCTTCGTATTCGCGCTGTTGGCTCTTCAGCCGCTCCTGCTTGCTCTTGACGAAGGTCTCAAAGTCCCCACGGTAGCTGTCCAGCCGCTGGCTATGCAGGTGGATGATATCTGTGGCCACCGCGTTCAAGAAGTTTCGGTCGTGGGAAACAACCAAGATCGTTGAGGGCCAAGTCTGAGGGGTCACGTGGAAGGCGGGCACGAGTTGGGGGGAGGGGTGTCCCCAGAAGCATGAGACCAGAAACCTTACCCCCCCACACCCATCTGCATCCCAGCCCCACCCACCTGCAGGTAATTCTCCAGCCACAAGATAGCCCGTACGTCCAGCATGTTGGTAGGCTCTGAGAGGAACAAGAAAGAAGCCACGTGGTTGAAGGCAGAGCCCATGGCACGTGGCTGCCCCCCACTGTCTGAACCGTCGGAATCTCAGGGCCACTCCTGCCCCTCTCATGCCAAGGCTTCCCAAGGACTCACCATCCAACAGCAGCAGATCTGGTCTAAAGAAGAGAAGGGACATCATGACAGTCTCCTCAGCTGCCCTGTTTCCTTCCCACGCCCCCTCCTCCCAGGCAATGTGGACTCACCGGGCAAAGAGGGCCCTAGCAAGGGCCAGCCGCATCCTCCAGCCACCAGAGAACTCCCTGCAGAGAAAGAGAGACACCCAGACTCAAGGATGGTGTGGGCCATGCTCAACAGGCAGAGCCAGCGGGAAGAGGGGCCCCAAGGGCTGGCAGGGTGGGGGACACTCACCTCGTGGGCTGCTGTTGCATCTTTACATTGAAACCAAGTCCGGCGAGGATAACGGATGCCCTGGACAGAGGGAGAAAGAAGGCACCTGAAAGAGGAGACATAGGGGGATAGGGAAATAGGAGGAGAAAACACACAGCAAGGGGGGGCAGAGTACCTGGCAGGGGCTTTGTCGGCCTCGATCTCTTCGAGCTTGGCATAGATCTCAGCAAGCTGTGCAGCCTCTGGGCCCTCCGCTCTGGGGGGAAGAGGCAATTAGTCGGGAGTAGATGGAACCCATGGGCCCCTCCTCCACATGCCATGGGGCTGTTTGCTGGGCAGCTTGCTGCCTCCAGGGGTGGGGGTGGGGGTGGGGTCGAGACTCTGGGGAGACTCTGCCTCCGCCGGGGGGTGCCGCAGATGCTCACCGGCCTGCCGCGATCTGGGCGCTGAGCTTGCGCTCTTGCTGCAGCAGCCCTTCTCGGAAGGCGTCACTCTCCAGCACGCTCTGCAGGGCCACGGTGTCGTCCCCCGCCACCTCCTGCTCCACGTGTAGGAGGGAGATGTGAGCCGGGATCCGAAGACTCCGCGTCGCCAGCATCTTCAGCAACGTCGTCTTGCCCAGCCCGTTCCGTCCAACTAGTCCATAGCGACGGCCCCATGCTAGGTTCACATCTGCGCCCGTCAACAGAACCCTGGCGGAGGAGTGGAGACGAGGACCCTCAAAGACCAGGAGGAAGGGGGAAATGGGCCGAGCCTGAAGAGAGGGCCCTGCATTTGCCCCCCGGTCCCAGCCGTCCAACACGAGCCCCTCACCGCTCGCCAAAAGAGACATCAAAGTTCTCGATCCGCACGTCATAGGACTTGTTCTTGCCCGACGACGCCAGCCGGCTCTCCTTCTTGCTCCCTGCCTGGCTGGCCGAAGCCTCCTCCAAAACTCTGCAAGGGTGGAACAGAAGTCACTCACAGTCCCCCGACTGCTTCGCCCCATCGGCCAGCCCACTGCCATCTCCGAGCTTACGGAGGACCAGCTGTCCTGAGCGTGTCCTTCTCGGTGCGCTTCTCCTGCTTGGCCTTGAGCCGAGCTTCTGCCTTCTCCAGCTTCTTAGCGTTCACCGTCTGTGGCCGAGAGACACAAACTTGGTCACGCCTCCAGGTGCCCACTGGAGCAAGGGAACCCGGGGCACCCCTCAGATGAAGCTTCACACCAGTATGAGCAACACACAGTGGGGCCCAGAGAGGTTCCCTAGTGCTTCTCTGGGGGACAGAGGTCGTCCTCACACCCCTGAAGAGACAAAAACCATCCTCCGCCACTTTCTGCCCTCCTCACCGAAGACTGGTCCCTCTTTATCAGTCCTGGAACCTTATCGCCATAACCTAGAAATGAGGCAGAAAAGAAATAAGGTCTCACACTTAAAAGTGTCTAACTACCACGTTGCTGACCCTAACCTATCCTGACCCCCTCCAGCCCCCAGGGAGACATCAATTACCTTCAAGGGAGACAGAAAGGTTATATTGGAGGGAGCAGAACTAGACAGAAAAGAGCACTGAGGACAGCAGAAACGATCACGCCCCACAGAACAGACTGGGTGCAGGCAGAGAGCTGGCTCCCCAAACACAGGTAAGGTTTTTAGATTGGCAAAGAATATGAACAATGCACAGGATTGACTAAGGCTCTGAGGAAGGAAAGAGCTGGGTTCAAGACACTCCCTGCACTCACCATAACTTTCGGTCATCTTAGACAACTGGATGGGGGCATCCAGTAACACCTGGCTATGTCCTTGGCTCTGTGGTTCTGCCCTGTGGAGAAGGAAAGAGATGTGTAATTGGCACCAGATGGCCAATGCTGCTGGATCTTGCCCTCATACCCAGCAGCCATGGCACGGTTGTTTGATTGGCTCTGATGAAGGAGCATGCTTTCTAAGGCCTTACTGGCCTATGAACAGCTACTAAGATTTATTAAGAAGCTGTCAGGCACGAGGCACTAGGATTGCAAAAATGAAGAAACAAGAAATTACCTACAAGTAACTTAGGCTGTAATAGAAAAGGGGCGTATACCCAGCGAAAATGAGCATGATCTTTCAGGGAAGGAGATGGATATTCAACAAAATAGGGGATTTCTAAACTTTCCTGATAAAAAGACCAGAGCTCAACAGAAAATCTGATCTTCAAATATAAGACTCAAGAGAGACATAAAAAGGTAAACGGGACAGAAAGAAACAACATGTTATTAATAAGGGCAAACTCTTTACGTCCCTACAAGGGAAGAGGACACTTGTAACCCTTATGAACTGCATCACTATTATACAACGTTAAAGGGGTATACATAAAGGAAGCGGGAATGAGTTGACTTTGATGTAATGATAAAAAAAAAGTCTAATCAAGTGGATTAAATAGACCCAAATAAGTGGATTAATCTGATCTAAGAAAATGTACTGAGAGAAAAAGAAAGGAGGCAGACAAGGGTAAATTACATCATGGAAAAAGGCACAAAAACCTATTACAGAAGAGGGAAAGACGAGGGAGATGAACACAGTTTGAACCTTACTCTCATCAGATCTGGCTCAAGAAGGAAATAACATAATCAGTTAGGTACTAATATTGATAGACTTAACCCTTCTCAGCAATACAAGGACCTAAGACATCTCCAAAGGCCTCATGATGGAAAATGCTATCCATATCCAAAGAAAGAACTATGGAGTTTGAAGCAGATTGAAGCACACTATCTGCTATTTTCTTTTTCTTCTGTTGTATTTTGTTTCCTCTTTCTGGTGGCTCCTGCTATTGGTTCTAATTCTTACTTACAAAATCACTAATGTGAAAATATATTAAATCAAACTAAACTAATTTAAAAAAAAAGAAAAAGGATATAGGGGAAGGTTCTATCTGGGCAAAGGCAAGATTTCAAGTGCTCTTTCGTGGGGGGGGGTGTATTCCTACAGGAGGTACTTGAAGGAAAAAGGGTCACTTCAAGTGACAAAGCCACAGATTTGGAGGCAAAGAACCCAGGCCCACATCCCACTTTTGCCATTTACTACCTGTGTGGCCATGAGCTAGTCTCCTGGACTTCTGAGCCTCGATTTACCCATGTTTGAAATGAGGGAATTTGACTAGACTGGCTGACCAGCTCCTTTCTAGTGCTAAAAACCCTACGGTCTAAATGTTACTTCTCCTCTCTGGGCCTGTGAAAGGGGAGGAGGGGGAATGAAAACTAGATGATCTCTGGGTCTGAATTTCTCTAAGAGCAGACTGTCCTAGCTCCCTTCCAGGCTTAAATCCAATAAACATTTATTAAGCTCCTATGTGCCAGGCACATAGCTGAGAATATAAATAGGAAAAAGATATGTTACCTCCCCACTCTCCGGACTTCAACGTCTCTAGCCATATAACGGGGTGGTTGGAGTGCACATGGACCAAATGTTCTCTAAGCTCCCTGCCTCTGACTTTCCATGTCTTTTTCTCCTCCCTGGGGTTCAGTCAAATGGAGAGTGAAGTTATCAACAGACCAGCTTGTCAAGCTCCTTCCCTCCGTCTAAATCTTCAGACCTCAGTTGCTACCTTTCCTCCAGCTCCATTTCCTGAGCTGCAGAATAGGGGGTGGGAGTGATCGAAGACTAAAGGATTTCTAAGCTACGGCTCCCTCCTTGGAATTCAGTTGCCTCATCTGTAAAGATGAACCAAATGACCTCCCTGTCCTAAGTCTCTGATCTTGGGCACATCAATCTCCCCTCCCAGGGGCCCACCCTGCAGAGGAGGAGCGGACCCTAGCGTCCAGCACCTCTCCCCCTCCTGGAGGTTCAGTCTCCCCTACTGTATAGAGAGGGGAGTCTCTGGTCCCCCCACCAAAGGTTATCTGCGTCCTGGATCAGAACGGGGAAGGGAGGGGATCTCCAGGCCCCGTTCCCTCAGGACTGTCTCCCTCACCTCTGTATAAGGGGAAGGGGGGGTATATCTCTGGTTTCCCCGTGTAACAGAATGGGGATGTCTCCCTGCATGAGAAGGGGAAGAAGTCTCCAGCCTCCTCCTCCTGCTCTGTAACAGGAAGGGTGGGTGTCCCTAACCAGCTCTTCCCCTTCCTCCCCTACAAGGTGTGGGGGGAGCCCCGGCCCCCACCCCCCCCGTGCCTCAGTCTCTCCCCTCCCCGGTGCCCCTCCCCCCTCCCTCCGTGCCTCAGTCTCCCTCCCCGCTCCCCGCTCCCGGTACGCACAGGCGCAGCGTGTTGAACATGCGCTGGCACACGGCCCGGATGCCCGCGCCATCCTTGCTGTCCCCGGACACCTCCTGCAGCAGCTCCCCCACGGCCTCCACCAGGTCGTCCACGGACTCGAAGTCGGCCCTGCCGCTGTGTAGGACGCCTGCGAACGGAGGGGCCCGGGGTCAGGCGGGCGGCCGGGCGGGCGCCCCCCCCCACCTCCACCCCCCCGCCCGGACCCCGCTCACCTGTCACGTAGTCAAACACCTGTCCATCGATTTCGGGGAACTCACTCCTCAGGATGTCGGCGCACGTCGCCATATTCCAGCCGGGCCCGGCTCTGCGCAGGCGCTCTGAGGACGCCGACGCGCAGCCACTGACACACCCCGCCCCGCCCCCACTTCAGCGCCGCTTCCGCGCAGGCGCCGTGAAGGTCCAGAATGGACGCCGACCCACAGGACGCGCCCGTCGACTCTTCCCAGCCTAGCGGGTATCCTTATGCGCAGGCGCCGTGCGGCCGCCAACATGTAGTTTCCGTCCCACCTCTTCCGATTTTTCAACGCCACTCGCAGAGCGCAGAACACGCGCGCAGGCGCCGTACGGTCGCTGACACGACGCCTCACTATGCCACGCCCCTTCCGGCTCTTCGACGTCCCTCCCCGAACGTCACTCGCAGGCGCCAAGGCAAGATCAGCGCGAGCAGGCCACGGCCCCGCCCTCGCTTTACTGAGCTCAGCTGATCTACACCTCCAGCCCTGGTGTGCTCTTGGCCACAAACCCCTCCACCTTCGCTCTCTCCGAGTCCTAGCGCGCAGGCGCCAGCAGCGGCGTAAGGCCCCGCTGGGGTTAAGGGGCGGGATGAAGTCAGCTGAGGGAACCCTTCCTCCCGTCCCAGTATCCTCCGCGCAGCCATGTCTCCCTTAGCCCGGCAGATGAACCACGTGAACCACGCAGATGCCTCTTGGGATTTGTAGTTCTGGAGGGGAGGGACTGACCCGGCAGGTGGCCGAACGTCAGGGGCTCCTTAAAGGGGCAGGGGGTACTCCAGGCCGGCCCCTCTCACGGAGGAGCCAAGAGGGAGAGATGCACAGTACTGGCTAAGAACAAAGCAAGGGGGAACACCTGGGTCGGCACTAGAACCGGACGCGCCGAGGAGAGCGGGGCCTGGAGGGATGCTGGGACGTGGAGTTCAAGCTGGAGCTAAAAATATAAAGCCCCCGGGGCTGCCCTCTCACTCTTCTCCAGGCCACGGCGCCACTTCCTCCTTGCCCCCGCCCCCGGCCCCGCAGGGAGGGCTACACCGGCTGCCCCAGGGAGGGGCAGAAATTGGACACCCCTCCGGGTCCTATCTCACCCCCCAGATTTGTGACGGTCCCACGTCCTCCAGAAGCTCCCCTCTGTAGCCAATGGCCTCCCTAGCCGGGAACCCTCCTCCAGGGGCAGGCGAGGCCAGCGCTACTCCGCACCCGCGGGCTCTCCGGAAGGGGGCCCCTCTCGTCTTCTGCGCCCCATACACGAGGCAAGAGGCCAGTCTCGTTAGACACAGTTCTGGCCTTTGCCCTCTGGGCCCAGGGCCAGGAAGCTGTCACATGAGACAGATGGGGCTAAGTCAGGGCATCTTCATGTCTAGGTCACAGAGAAGGTTCCTACCACTGTTTATAGGAGAAGGCTACTCTGTGAACCTCCCCAAGAAGCCTGACCCAACTTTCTCCCCAGTTCCCATACAATGGGCTCAGAGTCTCCGCTCTACAGAATTTATTGGGTTGATAACTGGACAAAGTCACACGTGTACAAAATGGAGCTCACACTATCCAGAAGCAGGAGGCTGAGGGGGGAAGGAGGGGGCGGGAGGCAGTTACTGGCCTTTCAGGGAGGTGCAGAGGCTGGGGGGCTCTGGCAGCCCGGGCCCCACCCCCCCACCCCTGGGAGAGGGTCAGAGACGTGGCCACCCAAGAGACCCTGGCCTGGCTTTGGTCACAAAACTCAAACAGAGCCCAGAGCTGGGCTGGGACGGACAAAAGAAGGGTTGGGGGACTTCAGGGGCCCCGGGGGGGGGGGGCGCGTCACTCCGTTCATCCCCTTCATAGTGGGGTCGGTCCAGACCTAGTCTAGGGGCTTGTGCAGGGGGTGTGCAGCGATGCAGGAAGGAGGAGACACCAACAGGGAAGAGTTGGGCCAGGCAGCCCAGCCTGGCTCCTCCCCAGGGGGCACCCAGGTTGGTGGAGATTTTGTGAGACCATGGCTGGGCAGCTAGCAGCGGGTTTCGTAGATGCCACTGCGGCCAATGTAGCGCACCCATTTGATGACGTCATGGTCGCTGTAGTTCAGCTTGGGTTCAAACACCTTTAGGTATCGCACCTTCAGGCCAGAGGGTGCAAATGGTACCTGGAGAGCAAGGACAAGGTCAGGGTACCTCCCTCGCCAGCCCAGCACTCCCCAGAGAAAGACAGGCAGCCCTTCCTCCCTGCACAGGCAGCCCCACTGCCTGAGGCCTGCATTGCTCTGCCTTCAAGGCTCAGCCCCAGGGCCACCTCCTCCAGGAGGCCTTTCTTGATGTTTCCATTTGTTAAAGACCTCCCACCTTCTGATTCTACCAAACCGTGCTCCTCTACTACTCCAGCAGAATGTAGATTCTTTGAGAGCATGGACTAGGGGTCTATCTGTGTGCAAGCAGTGAGAAGACGGACACAGATTTGGAGCAGAGTGGGTAAATGTTTGTGGAGAAGTGCAGGGTGGGCTTAGCAAAGATTTCAGGCACCAAGACAGAAAGTATTATCACCCACTGCTTTTTTTCCACAGAGCCTAGCTGCGAGGTTCAAGGATGACCTAAATTATACTTTTCCAAAGTTCACGAGCAGACAGAAGTCAGGAAAATCCCAACCTGAGTGGCAACTGGCAATGGGAGTCTGAAATGGCCAGCCAGAGGAGTGGCAGCTCAGGGCTGCCTGTGCACACAACCCCGGTGGGGGGAGCACATTTCTTTCCAAGAATATTAAAACGAAGTGATGTAACAAAAATCTTCATTGTGTGGGATGATTTTTTCAGTATGAAAATTAGACTTAAATTTTTGTTTTGCTCCCCAATTTCTCCTACCCTCTGCATATTCTTGCAGTATTCTAATCCCTGCCCAGACCACCACATGTGGGCTCTATCAATGTATTACTTTGTGAAACACTAGCATTAAAGAATGTGGCCTTCTGGGGGCTGTCTTGTCCCTGTCCTGTCCTGGTTCTACTAAAACTGGCTTTAGCTTGGGCCTCCATTTCCTCCCCTCTCCAAGCTGGGCTGGATAAGGAGGCCTCTTGAGATCCGCCACCTGTGATCCTTCTAGGCTTCTGCAGCCTTCTAGGTCCTGGGCGCGGCCTTTTGACTGAGTCCAAGTTTTATAGAACCAATCCTTTTATGAAGGGGGTTTCAGTTTACCAGCTGTACTTGAGGACCTAGCGGCCACGGGCTCCTCACCTCTGCGCCAGAGCCAGCAGCTTCCTAAGGATCTCACCTCAAAGTTCATGGAGATGGGAGGCCGGGCCCACTTCTTCTTGTCATTGGTTGGAAGCAGCTCAATCTCCGCACTGATCTGTGATTCCTTCATTCCTGCCATGCGCTTGATCCTAAGGGCACAGAGGCAAGGGCGGCTGCTTTGACCCTACACACTGGAAAGGCCTTCAGGGGGCCGGAGGTGAAGTGAACTAGGCAGCAAGGGAGACGAGGAGGGCTGGAAGGATGCTCCAGACTGGGGGCCGAGCTTTTGGGGATTTCCACACTGATCTCTTGGGGCCCCAACTGCCTTATCTGTCAAAGAGGCATAGTGTCACCTGCTCTGTTTACCTTACAGAGACATCTACAGCTGAATGCCCAAATGCTTGGTAATTATACAAGCTAGAACTTTAAGGCACCGCTGGGATGAGACAAGACGAGGGGAACAGGGGGAGGCCTCTCATGCTGGGTCCAAGGGGAGTGCGAAGGGGCCTATGTGTATCAGCCCCCAGGTCTCCCCCACCCCACTCACTTCCACACAATGGCGTTTTCACTGGCCTTGTACTTGGCTTTTCCCTTCATGCAGATCACCTGAACCCCACTTGTGTTCAGCGGTGTTGGGATCCGGACCTAAAATTCATGAGCCCATCACTGACAGTCCCAAGTTGGCACAAGTGCTCCCCCCTCCCCAACTCCTTGCCAGCCCCCTTCCCGCACCTCAATTTTCTGGGCCAGCAAGGAAGGTTTAAAGTTGGACTTGATGACAACTTTGACCTCCAGTTTGGTCCGTCCCACCTCCCGCACCAGGGGGATCACCCGGAAGGGAAGGATGATGTCCTTGGTGGTTCGGTACCTGTGGAGAGAAAGGGCAGGACGGTCAGGGAGCGACAGTGGCCTGGGGGAATCCCCACCCCACACTCTGAGGCCCAGGGGGTCCTCACCCCACACTGAGAGGTTTGGAGGGGTCCCCACCCCACTCTGCCCTACTTGCCTCATAAGCTCAAACTCTCCATCAGGGGGGATGAAACTGATGCTTCGTTCAGAGTCAAACTTGCTGAGCCTCACGCACTGGTGGAAGGTGCAGTCATCTATGGCGATGGACTGCTTCCCACTGTGGGCAGAAGCAAAGGCTTGAACGGGGAATAGAGAGGGGAGAAGGGGAAGACAGGGCCCAAGCTCTTCTGGCCTAATCAGATCTTTGCAGGGAGAGAGATGAGCCTTCTGGGAAGCTGGGCCAAAGCTCTGGGAGCCGAGTCTGGAAAAGCTCAGCCCTCTTCTGCTGGGGGGAAACCCAACCAAGAGCCTAGCTCCCTGGGCCACGGCTGCCTGGCAGTTACCATCCTTCCTCTGGGGCCCACATAGGACAGGGAGGGACACCCGGCCCAAGCCTCCCCTCCTCAAAGGCCTCTGCTCTGCACAAAGCGCCTTCCTCACACCTCGAGGGTCTCTGCCCACCTCTTGCCAGTCTCATCAGCCGTGCCCTTGCCCTGCTTCTCGATGACAATCTTGTCATTCATCCCAAACTTGCACTCCGGCATGCCGCTAAGATAGCTCTTCATCACAACCCGGCCAGACACGTGAGCGCTGAGTACCTGCCCTGGAGGAGGAGGACAGGAGAGTCAGGCCTCCGAGCAAGGGGCCCAGCCCAGGACGCCCACGTGAAGCCCACCCGCTTACCCTGAGGAGACATGAGCAGGTTGACGCTCTCGAGCACATCCAGGAAGAGCTCGTTCCGACGATATTTGATGCCCTCACGCCGCCAACCGATCTGCCCTGTCACCTGGCTGGTGATCTGAGACTGTTCTTCCTTTGTCTAGATGGAGGGGGTTGGGAGGGTCACAGGAAACTCACCAACAGCTCCCACTCCCCAGCTTCTGAGTTCCCCTTAAATCCTGACCACCCAGCCTCCCAAATCCAGGGAGGAGCCTGAGGGAAGGACACTGAGGCACCAGCCTACCTGATGCTGAAGACATGCCATAGGGAAGAGGAAGGGAGCCAGAAGAGGGTCAGCATCGGAGCAGAGGAAAGAGAAGAGGAAGGAGCAGCAGGTCAGGGCCAGCCCAGAGGAACACCCATCCGTTCACCAACCCTGGGGCCCCCAGACCAAGTCACAGAAAAGAATCAGTCACCCCAGGCAAAGAGACTCTTGGTGGCCTACAGGACCCCACCCTTCCCCTCCCCCATCCCCCCCAAAGGGCTTCACTTCCTCTTCCCTTCTCCCTACGAAGAAGAAAAGAGCTAGAGCTAAGTTCCTTGAAAAAGGGATGCAGACTCGGCTGATCTCCAGCCGGAAGAAGGCCAAGCAGCCTCTCAAAGAATCAGTAACCATGGCAACAGGGCCAGCCCTGCCCCTCCCATCGGGCACGTGACTGAGCCGTGCCAAGGTTCTGGTACCTGGCTCTTAATGCCCTGTTGAGTGATGAACGTTTTCAGAGCTCCCGTCTCCGAGTTCTGTGGGTAGCCGAAGTCCAGGATCTCTGTGGGGGAAGAGGGCCGTCAGCTAGCCTCTGTGGGGCGGGGCTGGGAGGAGCCTGGCCTCCAGCTGGCAGGGGGTGGGCAGGTGCCAGGAAGGAGCCGGGGGGGGGGGCCCGCAGGGTACCCCAGGCCACGCCCCCAAGGCTGCCCAAGCTCCCACCTGGGTAAGGCCCCCCCATCCTCCCCACCCTCCCCTCACCGTCCAGCAGCTCGTAGATGAGCACAAAGTTGTTCTTGATGTTCTCCTCGCTGATCTTGCCGAAGTAGGCAGCCATGACGTCACACATCTTGTAGAGGAACTCGAAGACCATGGCAGCATTGACATTTTGCTTGGTGACAGCTGCCAGCCAGATGTTGGAGCGCTTGACATGGAAGAAGCTAGTGCGGGCAATGTTGGTGACGGGGGAGCGCACCTGCTGCCGGGCGTGGATCACGTTGACGCGGAAGGCGTCCACGGCGTTCCGCCTGGAGAGGGAACACGAGGGCCGCTCAGGGGCTAGCAGAGCGGCCCCGCGAGGGGGACGCCCCCAGCCATCCCTCGCGGGAGAGGAGCGGCCTCTCTATGGCTGCTCCGTATGGGATGCCCGGCTGCCAGGGACTAGGAAAGAGAGACCACCCTCCGGGCAGGCCTACAAGAGCACGCGGCTGACCGTCAGGCCTGGGCCTCAGCCCTCTTCTACACGCTGGCTGCATCTCCCCAGTGAGATGGGCCTTCAGCTGCCCCAGACACTGAATGTGAGGAGCCAGACGAACATTCTGAATGGCTGTGGCCTCCAGAGGCCACCCTGCTAGCCAGCCCCCAGAGGGCCAAGGAGGCAGCCCGTTCTCGGGGGGGAGGGGAGGGAACCCAGAGCTGTTCAACAGGGACTGGAACTGCCCAACCTGGATCAGGACTAGATTCCTGGGCAAGTGGAGGGAAAGGGGGGAAGAGGGAGGTAAAAAATCAGGGTTGCGGGCAATATGCCCGATGCCCACCTATGCCAAAGGCTGCAGCTGGCAGGCCGCTTACCTATTGCTATGGCAGCCAATGAGATGGGATGAGAAAAATGATGCCAACGAGAAGAACAGTGACAGCAACGAGAGAAAGGGTTAGACAGACACACGGACACACGGACACACAGACAGAGGAGGCCTACGACTCAGGCTCAGGCTCTGGAGGCCAGCAAAGCCCACCCCAGTGTGCAGTGGGCGGCAAATCCATCGGGAGGCATCGCAGATGTCATTCTCCTCGAGGAAGCAGCTACCCTTCCAGTCCTGCCCAGCGGCTCTGGCCCCCTAGCCCCCTCGGGTGCACTGACTCTGCCACATCTCCGAGGAGCCAGGGAGCCTAGGCCTGGGCTGGGACGAGGAGAAAGGGCCAGCTCAGAGCAGAGGGGCCAGGAGTGGGGGAGGAAGGGACAAGAAGCAGCGACTGGAAGGGCCCTTGGGGTCATCTGCTCCAGCTACCTCCCTCATTCTTACAGATGGAGAAACAGAAACCGAGACAGCAGGTGACTTGCCCAAGGTCACACAGCCAGGCGTGGAACCCTAGTCCCAAGACTCCAAGTTCAGGGCTTGTTCCTCTATGCTTGTTAGCTGAGTGACCTCAGGCAAGTGACCTCCCCTCTCTAGGCAGGACTAGAAGGCCTGAGGGCTCTCCCAGCCCCCAGCAGGCCAGTCAGGCCCTGCTAAGGCCTTGCCAAGCAGGCCGGAGTGCTTTGGCCAAGCTCTTGCAAAACAATGGAAGTGCACAGTGGGTGTCCTGGCAGCCCCAAGCTGGCCAGAGAAGCAGGACTACAGACAGGCTCCATGCTGTACAACTTTCCTGCCTGGCTCTCCCCGCTGGCAGGCATGCTGGCATCGCGACACGTTCTGTGGGCGGGGGCCGAGCCTGCATGCACAAACCACCAGGGACACTCACCCAATGTCATCTCGGTAGACCCGGGAGATGAGCACCTCTCCCTTGTGGTTGTAGATGAAAAGCCCTCCAATCATGGTGGCGACTCAGTCTCCTCTGCCCATGGCTCTGAGAACAGACCTAGGGAAGGAGATGGGGAGAAGGTGAGGCCCAGGCCCAGAGCCCCCTGGGGCTCCACTCAGGGCTCCAGGCAGTGGGTCGAAGGAAGCTCATCTGCCTCACCCAAAGAGTTAAGAGAGGTGTGGAGGGCAGAGACCGAGGGCAGGCCCACAGCCAGGAACCCCGCTGCCCCCTGGAGACAGTGGTACAACTCTGGATGCCAATCCTGCCCGACACTTGCTACCAGTGTGACCCTCCCCCCAGCCTCAGTGTCCTCATCTTTAACACAAAAGGCTGGTGTGGATTGCCTTTGAGATAGTTCCAGGCCCACAGGATGGACAGTTACTTCCTATCTCCCCACCCAGGTCCCTCTTGGGGCACCTGCAGCCCCGAGTTACTGAACAGGCCCCAGTGACCCCAACCCAGCACCAGCCCTCTGAGCCCTGCTTTGCCCAAGGCTTTCTCAAGTGGAGGAATCTCCTTTGCCCAAGTCTCAGCTGCCATGAAAGTGCCTCGCCCCTGTCCCAGGCCCAGCCAGGGTCAGGAGTGTCTGATAGGAGTGGGCAGGGCAGATTAGAGAGGCTCCACCAGGCAGAGGGGCTGTGGCCTCGGGGTGACGCCCCAAACGCAGCGGCAGCTTAAGCAGCTTAGCAGAGCTAACAGCTGACCAAGCAGCTCCCTAGGGTCTAGGGGCTGAGAGGGTGGGAAGGGAATAACTCCCACTCTAGGGCACAAAGCCTAGACTCAATTCCTGTAGCTCAGACAGAGCTAAGGAGGCAGCTGGGACCCTGGGAAGATGCCAGGAAACCAGAATGCTCGTGCCTGACAAGTCACACTTACTACCAGCCGACCGTTGCTGGAGCTGGGTGACCTTAGGCTAGTTACCTCTTTGGGCCTCAGTTTCTTAACCTGTAAAATGGGAGGGCTGAATTGGGCTCAACCTGTAAGCCTATGATTTCTCCGATGGTGTCTGGGTCCTGGCTGCTTACACAAAGGGCCTTACATGGAAATGCCTGCAACCCTGCCTATTTCAGGAAGGACCAACTTTATTCCTCTTTTCTGGGATTAAGCCTGGCATTGGTTACTTCCCCCCCACCCACCCAAACTGACTTCTCAGATGCCTTCTACATGGTCTGTGGGACACTGCGGAAACAAAGGCGTTCAGGCCAATAATGGGGGGACAAAAGAGCCAGAGGAAGATGGCAAAGGGAGGTGAGGCCCCAGCAGGCCAGGATCGAGGGGCAGCTTTGTGCCCAGCACCTGGGGGGAAGAGAAGAGGGGACCCCAAGCGAGTAAAGCTGATAGATTTCTGCTTCAACCCAAGAACCCACAACTGACTCTGAAAGGCATGACACGGGCAGATTTTGAGCAGAATGAGGGAGGGGGGAAGGGGGGAAAGAGACTGGAGGAAGTTCCCTTCTCAAAAAAGGCCAAGGCAGCAATGGGCAGAGGATTCTTCCTGGGAAATCCAGAAGAATGGGAATGTGTATGTGTGTGTGTGCGCGCGTGTGTGTGTGTGCGTGTGCGTGTGTGTGTGCGCGCGTGCACGTGCATCCTTCTGAAGAGAGCCAAACTCAGTGGGGTGGGGGAGGACACAGCCCTTGTCTGCCAAGGAAAGGACACCCCAGGGTGAGCCTCTGTCTCTAGCTAAAGAAGAGTCCAGATCTAGAGGATGGGTGGGGTCAGTCCCTGGAGTGAGGGAGAGACAGAAGAGGGCCCTGGATCTGATAAAGAGGAGATGATCAAGGAAAGGGACACAGGCAGAAGAGGTGAAGAGGGCAGAAGGAGAAGGGAGAGGGGTAGACGAGCCAGGTAGAAAAGAGGGGAGTGGAGCACTGCCCTGGAACGCAAGGGTGGGGAGTGAAGGGGAGGGGTGCAGTAAGTGGGCATGTCCCCTGAGCAGCTGGAGCGAAGAGGGGCCTGGCTCCCTTCTAGATGGAAAAGGGGGGGAGGCAGGAGAGGAGGGAGCAGGGATGTTTTGCAAGGATAGGGTCCAGGCTTATCAGAACCTTCTCCTAAGGACTGGGGTGGGGTAGGCCTGTGATCCTGCAAAGGTCAGTGAGAGACCCGTAATGTTGAATTGGGGCGAGTCTGTCCTGGAGAGAGGGGCAGTCGTAGCAGCCAGGTGGGCTGGGGGGTGGTGAATGAAGCAGGTAGAAGGAAGGGTCCTGGGAATGAAGAGAAGAGGCCCACTCTGGGGTTCTTGCATGGCAGGAAGGGGAGATGCTGGGCCAATCCCGGTGTTGGGGAGAGGGATGCAGAGATCAGGGCACAACAAAGGAGTCTTTCCTGGTAGGGATGGGGTTGGGAGTGTCTTTGGAAAGAGGGCAGATCAGGAAAGACCATGGCTAGGTGGCATCTCCCTTGGAAAAAGCATCAGCCCCATAGCTGTGGGGTTGGGGCAGAGGCGAGCCCCTTCTTGTGAAGGGACAGGCAAAGGGCCTGACCCTTCGGGGACAGGAAGGGGCCCTGCACTCCAGAGCTAGAGGGGTGAATTCCCATGGGGGAGGCGACGCCTGGTGTGGGCCAGGAAATGGGAGACAATGGCTCCCTCCTGAAAGAAGGGGGGATGGGAGGGCAGGGTCCTTCCACACACAGCCAGTGAATCTGAGTAACGGGAGCACTTTCTCCAAAGGGTCTGCCCCAGGGTAAGGGACTGTGGAGCGCGGCCCTTGGGGGGCTCTTCTGCAATGGCAGGGAACACAAGGTTCTAGGTTGGGAGCTGGAAAGGACCCTGAAGGTTATTTCCTTCTCTTAACTAAGAGGGAACCTTAATCCCACAGAGGGAAAGTGCCTTGCCCTATCTAACTCACAAAGCTACTAAGCAGCAGAGGCAGCATTCACACCCGGGACCTCCAAATCCAGTGCTATCTCATGTTGCCCCTGGGGTACAGCAGGGAAAGGGGTCTGTCCTCGGAGAAGCGCAGCTGCTTATGGGGAGAAGCGGAAGGGTCTGCCGGCGGAGGAGAGAGTATCGGGCTCCCAACCATGCGGGGTATGTGTGCAGCAGGGCAGGGGGCAGCCCTAGTCAATGGGGGGCGGGCCTTCCGAGTATTGCCCCGACCCTCTCGCGAAGGGTTCTGTCTGGTCCCTGGGGGGAGGGCGGGGTCGTCCAAGCGCTCACAGTCCGGAATAGAGGAGTCGGGGGACCAGCGCAGCTCGGGGACAAGGGCGCCCTCATCTGGGGGGGGCCTCGGTGTCCTCGGCCCAGACTGGTCAGTCCAGGTCCGGGGAGGGGTCCCGAGGACCCTCGGGGGAGGGGGGGGTCTTCGGAGGAGAGAGGTCTGGGATCCCTGTTCGGGGGGGTGTGGGTGTCCCGGGGGCGTCCGTGAGGGGCGTCCTGGCGGGGGCGGGGTGTCCGGATCGGGTCTGAGGGGGTACAGGCCTGCCTCCCCACCCCCTCCCCAGCCGCGCCCCGAGGCATCCATTGATCCCCGTCGCGCTCGGGCCCGGGCCCCCCGCGCCCCTTCTCACCAGGCGCCGCCGCGGCCCGTCCGTCCGTCGACCGGTCGCTTGGTCAGTCGATCCGTGCGAGGGTCCGGCTCCGCCGCCGCCGCCGCCGCCGCCGCCGCCGCCGCGACGCCGCCGCTCCCAAGATGTCCGCCCGCCCCCCGCCCGCGGCCTCAGCTTTCACCGCAGTGCCGGCTCCGCCCCGGCCTGCCTGCCCCGCCCGGCTAGGCCCAATGCGCGCGCGCGTCAGCTCCCCCCGGACTACGACTCCCAGCGGGCCTCTCGGCGCCGGCGCCGGGCATGCGCAGGCGGCGCCGCACTACAGCTCCCAGAAGGCTCCGGGGGCCCTTCCCTCTTCAACCTCACCTCCTTTGGGAAAAGGGTCTCCCAGCATGCTTCGCTCCATTTTCTCACGGAGCTTGCTGGGAAATGTAGTCTTCCTATGTCCCTTCCTATCCAGCTCCGCTAGGAGCCTGGGTTCGGAGCCGGAAGGAGCTTTAGAGGTCATGGGATCCAGGGCTTAGGGCTGGAAGGGACTTTTGAGGCCGCACGAGTCCTGCCCTGTCGCTTCACAGATGAGGAAACTGAGGCCCGGAAAGATGAAGAACCTGGCACCTAGTGGATGCTTAATAAAATGCTTGTTGATTGATTGCCCAAGGTCACGCAGGGAACATCCAAGGCAGAATTCGAACCCAAGTCCATTTACTTCAAATCCCCTTCTCGAAGATCAAAAAAAGAAAAGAAAAGAAAAGAAAGCTCACGGGTTAGGAGCTGGGAGGAAAGTTCGAGGCTATCCAAGCCCCACGGTCTCGTCTGAGAGAGGGACGCAGCCCCGGGGAAGGAACCCGAAGGTCCCCTGGCTCCCTCTGTCCAGGGATGCACCCCTCAGGCCAGCAGGCGTTCCTCCAGACACGACCCCGGCACAGACAAAGAGGATACACTTCCTAGACCCCAAATTCCTAGAGTGGAGGTTAGCCCTCCCCTGCTCACTGAGCTGCTGGGGCTCCCTCTTGTCCGTAGGACAACACAGTGAACTCTGGCTGGCTCGTAGAGCCCTTCTCCACGTCATATACAGTATTCCCCTTTATGCGCTTGTCGTCTGGCCAAAACTGCCTCCACCATGACATTCCACTTCCCACCTCCGAGCCTTTGCACGGGCTGTGCCCCTTCCCTGAAATGCACTTCTTCCTCCCCTCTTCTCCCTGGCATCCCTAGCTCCTCCCTTCCAGACTCCGCTTTCCTGGGCATCCCTAATGACTTTGCATTTGCTTTGTGTGTATAATTTTGTATCCATTTTTCTGCTTGCCTACTGCTTTGCCACAGGGCCCTCCTTGAGGTCAAGGACCATTCTGGGGGTTTTGTCTTTGTCTCCCTGGAGGGCCTGAACAATGCTTGGTTAATGCTCGTTGAATGACTGGCTGACTGGCCACCAGGGGCCTCCAAACCCCTAGAAATTCTAGTTCTGGGTTAAGACGCCAGCAAAAGCCCACTAGACACATAGGGTTGGCAGGGACCCTAATTAAGGACCATCACTTTTCAGCTAGGGAAACTGAGGCCTAGAGAGGGAGGGTGCCCAAGTGCCACCACACACACTGTCTCCCCTGATAGAATGAAAGCTTTTTGAAGGCAGGGACTGTTACATTGTTTTTACTCCCCAGCACCTGGCACATAAGAAGTACTGAAGACGTGTTTGTTTGTACGCCTGACTGATCTTTTTTGACCCCAGCAGGACTTCCTGGAGGCCTGAAATCTCAACCCTATTGTTTTGGAGCCAGGAGCTCTAATGCAGGATTCTTTCCTTCAAAGACGCAGGACAGCCATTCTCCAACACCGAAGTCCCGTGGCTTGCACTCAGAACTATAAGTCTGTTCTCTCGGGCTTCTCCTGGGCCTGGGGAAGCCACATCCCTTAGACTGAGACTGCCCCCTAGGACCCCCAAGAAAAGGCGTCTGCTACCCAGGGAGGGAGGTGGGGATGGGAGGGCGGGCATGGGCAGAAGCGGGCTATTAGAACCAGCATGCAGCCAGAGGGACCATTCCAGTCCCGGGCAGATGCAGAGAGAGGAGGCCCAGGCTTCAGTCCCAGCCCCCCCCACCCCCACCCCCAGCAAAGGCTGAGAGCATTCATTTCTCCTTAGCCTTCCACCACAGGACCCCAAATCTGCCTTTGAAAGCTCACCTCCCTCCGTACAGTTCAACATTTATTTATTAAGCACTTAATGCAGAGCACCGTGCTAGGCATTGTGGGGATACGTCAAGGTTGAATAAACCTCAGCCCCTGCCCTCACGGAGGGATAGGACAACTCAGGTAGCTGGTTGGTGGCAACAGTGAGGCTGAAGGCCGGATGACCCGAGTTCAAATCTGCCATTTGAACTCAGACACTTCCTAGCCAGGCATTTAACCTGTTTGCCTCAGTTTCCTCAACCGTAAAGCCAAGATAATAATAGCCCCCCATGACCGTCGTGAGGATAAAATGAGACATTTCTAAATTAGCACAGTGCCTGGCACATGGCAGGTGCTCTATAAATGCTATTCCCACCCATGCCCCCCACTACACATCCCTCTAGTATGTAAGTGCTGACTAACAGTGGGAGGGAAGTCTGAGCCCCAACATGGAGCATCTTGGAAGGCTTCTGGGAAGGAGTGTTTGAGTTGGGCTGAAAGGAGCAGCAGTCGAAGAAGGGGTGGGAGGTGAGCCGAGCCCCATCCTGGCAAAAGAATGGAGGCAGGAAAGGGCAAGGTACATTCGAGGGCAGTCCAGAGTCCTGTTTGGCATTGGGTACATAGAGGGCAGGAAACTGGGGGGAGGGGAGGGGGAAGCTAGGGTGATGCCAGGTCTTAGGAGGTATCTTGAATGCCAGATGAGCTTGACTCAGTGGGCAATAGGGAGCCATGGGAGAGGTGTGAGCAGAGAAGTGAGAGGCCTAGACTTATGTTTGAGAAAGTTGGGACTGTCACTGTCAGGAAGACTGAACTGGAGGAGAGGGGAGTCAAGTAATATGGGCTTGGCCAGGGTAGGGGCAGTGGAAATAAGGAGAAGGGGTAACAGGGGAGAGAGTGTGAGCGTGGATACGACAAAGCTTTGATTGGAGGTGAAAGGAAGGCAGATGGTCCCAGGATCATGGATGCAAAGCTGAGGCCCTGGAGTTAAGCCCCCTCATTTTACAGATGAGGGAAGTGAGGCAGACAGGCCCAGGGTCACATAGCTAGTAAACGTCCACTGTGGCATTCCAAGGACAGTGACCTATCCCCTGCCCCATGATTTAACATTGGGGATAACCCCACGGTTTGGAGCATGGGAGACTGGGGGAATTGTGGGGGCCGCTGGCAGAAGACGAAAACAAAAAAAAGAGGCACATTCTGACCAAATTAAGGCCCGTTTCTGAATCCACCCTGAATCTTCTTCCTTCTGGGCTGTGTTTTCCACCTGGACCACCCCTCCCCCAAACCTCCACCCATCCGAAGGCATCCTTGAAAGTCCAGCTTAGGCCGCCATTTCTGGGTAGCCTTCTCCGATGGGCTCCATTGGACAGCATCTCTTGCTCAGAATTTCATTCAGGATTCTGTGGTTTGGTTATACCGAATGACATCTGTATGTGGCGTCTTGCCTACTACAAGGTTCTTGAGGTCACAGCTATGTGTCTTCTTCTCCTTCTCGAATATATAACCACCTTGAGGCCAGAGAATGGCTTCATTTTGTGTTTGTATCCTAAGCACCAAAAGCACTTAATAAATGCTATTTGTTCATTCACTCACTCACTCATTCATTGGCTCTTGCATTCATTTTGGCATTCTTATGCACGAGGCTGAAAAATGTCTAGAATACTCATTGAATGAATGTCTCTAGGCCACCTGCCTTCCTCATCTATCTGTGCTGGTTCCAGAGACTCCAGCCATAGCACCCTATACTACTCATTGGGAGGGCATCAGCTGTGGTACCTGGGAGCATTTATTGGAGAAATGACCAAGATCCATACATAGCGAAAGAACCTGAAGGTGGGAAAGGGCCAGAGACCCCAGGGTACAGCCTGAATCTAGCTGGCAGGTGGGCTCTCAGGCCCTGCTCTGTAGCAGGGAGGGTGGAGGGGAAGCCAAGAAGGCTGCTGGGATTCCAGCCCAGAAGGGAGGGCCTCTGGGGAGTAAGAAGGGAAGAATTAGGCCCTTATTGGGGCCTGAAAGGCAATTGTGGGGAGTGAAGATGTCGGGGGTTTCACTGGAGGCTGAGTTAGGGGGTAGGGGGTCAGGGCCAGCCCCGGAGCCTAGGATAGCATGAGGAAAGAGGGTAGCCGAGGGGACCAGCCCTGGGTCAGAGTCACGTGTGAAAATTGTCTAGGCCCTGGAGAAGAGTGTCCAAGACAGGGTACCCTTGAGCTCCAGCCAGACTTCGAGAGGCTGAGGTGTGCAACCCGTCTTGGGATGAGTGGGAGGGGAGGAGGGACCCTGGGGGTCATGGGGCAGTAGGACAGGACATCTTCGGGGAGCCCTGAGGGGCTACAACTGTGGCTGCAGCGGGAGGGGCGGGACTCCTGGTCTCCTCAGGATCGGGGCCTCCCCACGCTGGGTGCTCAGAGAAAGTCAAAAAGCCCGAAATTCTTGGCTTGGTTGAGGAGGAAACAAAGAAAGAAAAGACACATTTAAGGCCCAGGGGAGAGAGGACTTGCTGGTTAGTGGGGTTATGGGGGTGGCGGCAACCAGCACACGGGCATCGGTAGCAGCAGGACATTAGATGGGAGGGCCAGGCCCCATCCAGGGCATCACTGCCTGTCGGGCCTGCCTGGGGTGGGGTGGGTAGGAAGCTCCATGGGCCTGGGGAGGGTTAGTGAGGACAGCTGCAGATCCAGGAGGTCAAGGGTTGAGGCTGCAGGCGGCAGGGGGCGGGGGAGGGGCGCTGCTCCTTGGGGAGGGGGGCCAGGAGCGAGGGAGGGGTTGGCCGTGCCTGTCAGGTTTCAGGCTGGGTCAGTCTGTGCCTTCCTGTGTCTGTGTCTGTGGGGCAGTCTCTGTGTGTACTCTGTGAGGCTGCCAGAGTGTATATGTGTGTGTTATCTGTGTGAGTGTGTGTGTGTGTCTCTCTGTGAGGCTGCCAGAGTGTGTGTGTGTGTGTCTCTGTGTATTCTGTTAGGCTGCCAGTGTGTGTGTATGTGTGTGTGTCTCTGTGTATTCTGTGAGGCTGCCAGTGTGTCTGTGTGTCTCTGTGAGGCTGCCTGTGTGTGTGTGTGTGTGTGTGTGTGTGTGTGTGTGTGTGTGTGTGCGCGTGTCTGTCTGTCTGTCTCTGCGTATACTCTGTGAGGCTGCCAGGGGCCGTGTGTGGCACCCAGTGATGTGGTATTCATGGCGCTGGGCCGGACGGCACTCAGGCTGGCATGAATGGGGAGGGAAGAGAAGGTCCTTCCCACAAGGAGTCCTGAGCATGCGATTCTGGTGGAGGTGTAGGGGCAGGCGGGAGCCAGGCTTCCCTGAAGGGGCTGCAGGAGCCCTGGGAAGCGGTTAGGGGGCAAGGAACAGCCAGGAAACAACCAGGGACAGGAGGCAGTGGCTGGAGGCAGGTTAGCGGCCCAAGGCAGCGGCGGCAGCAGTGGCCCTGAGGATGCCCCCTCCCCCCTCCCCCGCCAGCGGTCAGCCCCCCAGTTCAGTTCACTTCAGTTTATTTCCCTTTGTTTAGTTACCAGACAAGTAAAAAGAGCTGACTGGTGACGGCACCAGCCCTGGGGCCTGGGGGACGGGGCGGGGCCAGAGAAGCGAAGGAACCGCTCACATCACATCCACAAAGAACTCACTGGGGTTTCCCATGGCCATGCGGAAGGACTGTCTGCTGGCGGTCAGTTCTGGGGGCACTGAGGCCAGGTCTCGGCCCGGGGGGGCTCCCGGGGGCCCCATGGCAGCGGGCGGAGGGGGCATCATCAGCACGGGCGGGCCGTACAGCGGGGGCACCCCTGGGGGCCCGTAGGACTGGTGTGTGTGGTGGCTGCGCAGGCTGTGGGCCAGCGAGTGGTGGCTGCGGACGCTGTGCTCGCTGGCGGCTGGGCCCGAGCGCTCGCTGGGGGCTCGCTCCCGCCTCAGGCTGCTTCGGCTTGTGTGGTCTGACTCGCTCCCGCTGCCCCCTGACTTGGAGTCCCCGGCCTTTGGGTCCTTCTCCTTCCGCCGGTCGCTGCCGCTGCGGTTGGAGCCACTGCTCCGGCTGCCTGATAGGGAAATGGGGAGGGGGAGATGTGAGGGTCTGATCCCAGGAAGGAGCCCCTGTCTAGCCCCACTGCCCACCCCAGGGCCCGGGAGCAGCTTACCTTCACTATGCTGGCTGCCTGCACTGCCCCCACCGCCGTAGCTATACCCTGGCTCAGGGAAGCCAGGGTGGGGGTTATAGGGATGTGGGGGGGGTGGGTACTGGTAAGGGAAGGCCATGGGCCACGGGGCAGCCCCGGGGTGTGGGAGAGGAGCCAGCGTGTCTTGGTCCGAGGCCCCACTGGAGCCGTCCTGGTCGTGCAGGGACAAGTTAGCCATGTCTGCAAAGGAAAACCAAGAGAGTGGGCTTCCGGAGCCGGCCCCCACCCCTGCCTCTGTTCCCCCTCCCCCTCACATCTCAGCTCCCAGGCGGCCCCTCAATGGCACGGCCCTCCAAGCTGGGCCTGCAGTTGACACGTCCTGTCTGATTGTGTGCATGCCAGACAAGCTGGAAAATGCACAGGACCCAGCTGCAGAGCTGCAGAGGACTGGAGAGGCCGTCTAACATAGCCATCTCATTTAACATCTGAGGCAACTGACGCCTAAGGAGGTTAAGGGGCTTTGGATCAAAGATCTTTTCAGTCATTTTTATGATACTTTTTTGGGTTTTCTTGGCAAAGATACTAGAGGGGTTTGCCATTTACTTCTCCAGCTCATTTTATAGATGAGAAAATTAAGGCAAACAGGGTTAAGTGACATGCCCAGGGTCCCACCACTAGTAAGTATCTGAGGCCACATTTGAACTCAGGTCTTCCTGACTCCAGGCCCAGAGCCCTATCCATCGTGCCACCTAGCTAACCCCATCACAGAGCTAGAGCTGTCTTTTTTCCTGATTTTTATTTTAAAAAATGTTATTAAAAATTTCAATTAAAAAATTTTTGAAATTGAAAATCTTTTACTTATCAAAAGTCTGCCCTTCCTTCTCTCACTGCTCTCTTTCCCTACCTCCTCACACTCCATTGAGAAAACAAGAAAAACTACACCCCTGTTAACAAACCTGTATAGTTGAGCAAAATGAACTTTTGTATTGGCCATGTCCAAAAAAAATACGAAAGATATAGAAATCAAAGGGTCCTCAGAGGTCATCTGAAGCAACTCCTTTATTTTACAGATAAGGAAACTGAGCCCCAAAGACAGAAAGTGATTTGCCTGTAGGTAATAAGTGACAAAGCTGGGATTCAACCTCAGACTCCAAACCCAGTGGTCTCGCCACAATACCCGGGGCCTCAGTAAGTCCCCACACAAGCTGGGGAACTGCTAATACCTGCCCCTTCTGGGTTACCTTGACATACTCTGTCTATATCTTCTATGTAGCTAGATATTCTGCCCATTGTTTCCCTGGTTAGAATGTAAGCTCCCTGAGGGCAGGGCTTGCTTTTTGCCTCTTTGTACCTCTAGGATTTAGCACAGTGCCTGGCACATAGTACTTAACTAGTGATTGCTCCACAATTTCCTCCCTCTGGGCTTTGCTTGTGCTTTTCCTTATACTGAGGATGCCCTCTTCCTCTCCTATGGAAACCATCCTGAAGCAGTGCACAGGCCAGCTCAAAAGTCATCGTTGCTTGACGGACGGAGCATGGTGCAATGGTTAGGGCACTGGGTTTGGAGTCAGAGGATTTGGATTCAAACTCTGCCTCTGATGCTTCCTACCTTAGTTTCTTCAACTGTAAAATGAGAGGATTAGACTAGAGGCCTTGAGGCCTCTTCAAGCTCTATGATGCTGTAATAAATTTGATTGACTGATTGATTGAATGATCCAGGAAGACTTATCCCTAAGTCTGCCTGCCCCACCAAACTGGATTACCCTTCCCCACTGCATTTGGGTAATGGGATTTGAGTTCCAATCCCTGGTTCTATTACTTCCTGCCTATGTGACCTTGGACAAGTCACTTAACCTCTTAAGGCTTCTGTTTCCCATCTACAAGTACATATACAAGGGGTTGGACAATATGATTTCAAAGGTCCTTCCCAGCTCTAAATGTTACAAACTTACTCCACTATCAGTGTGACTGTTGGCAGGGCCCCTTTCCCCTCTCTGGGCCTCAGTTTCCCCATCTGTAAAACGAAGGGGCACATGACCTTGAAGGTCCTTTCCAACTCCAAGTTAATTCATAAATCTATGAGTTTCACACTTCAAAGTTCTCAGAATGTTCCCAAAATGCAGGGATGACCATTTAGGACAGGGCCCCTTAAGGTGGGGTCTGTAAACTTAAAAAAAAAAATGCATACTTGTATTGGGCAGAGGGTGGAAATGAGGAGGAAGAGCATTCCAAACGTGGGGGGCAGCCAGGAAAATGCCTGGAGTTGGGGAATGGAGTGTCTTGTCCCAAAAAGAGCTAAGAGGTTAGTCTCACTGGATCACAGAGTCCATGGCAGCGGTGCGGAGGGTCAGGGAGTAAGGTGTAAGAAAACTGGGAAGGTAGGAGGGGGCTGGGCTATGAAAAGCTTCGAAGGCCACAAGAGTATTTTGTATTTGCTCCTGGAGTTTACTGAGTAGGGGGTAACGTGGTCAGCTCTGCTGTTTAGGAAAATTTCCATCATCACCACTGCACTGGCTACCCTCTCCTCCATTCCCTGAATTGACCTTTTTTTTTCTTTTTGGTGAGGCAATAGGGGTTAAGTGACTTGCCCAGGGTCACACAGCTAGAAAGTGTCACGCGTCTGAGGCTGGATTTGAACTCAGGTCCTCCTGACTCCAAGGCCAGAGCTCTATCCACTGCACCACCTAGCTGCCCCCTGAATTGACCTCTTGGTGAAGCAGTTCAAAGCTACACTGGCCTCTTCTAAGTCTCTTGCCCCCTTACCCTCTCGCCAATGTTGCCCCACTAAGCTTCAGCCTCGGATCACTCCAGACATCTGCTGCCTTCACTCTTGTTCACATATTACTAGAGAAAATCATGAAACTGTCCTGATTGAGTACATTGCAAATTTATGTTACATAACCTCAAGTGGGCTCTTGCTATGACAAGGCAATCCTTTTACACCCTCTAATTCAACTCACTCCCCCACTCATCTCACTGGCTCTTCCAGACCTTCTCATCCCTCCTCAGATTTCTCATGGCTTCCCTTCTCCTCACTTTGTCAGCCGAGGACTTTGCCTCCTATTTTACTGAAAAAAACTGAGGCCCTTGGACGTGAAGTCCTTCTCCCCTCCTCATCTCATATCCCCCAGATGCCTTCTGTTACTATCTCCTCCTCCATCCCTGTCTCACATGACAAGGTGGTCCTTCTCCTTGCCAAGGCCATCCCCTCTACATGCACAAGTGATCCCCTTTCATTCCATCTTCTTCAGCAGATTAGCTCCTCTATCATTTATACTTGGGTCTCCCCTTGTTTACTGGCTGCTTCCCTATGGCCTACAAACCTTTATATTCCTAAGCACTTACCACAGTGCCTCGAATAGAGTAGGTGCTTAATAAATGTTTGTTGACTGACTGAAACATGACCATGTCTCCCTCAACCCCCCAAAACCCTCACCTGATACATCTATCTCCTCTATTCTATCCCCTCTATTGCCTCATATCTCTCTTGCCTTTTCTGGCTAAACTTCCTGAGAAGGCTGTCTACAGAAGGTGCCTCCACTTCCTCTGATCTCACTCTTTTAACTCCATATAGTCTGGCTTACAACCTCATCATTCAACCAAAACTGCCCTCTCTACAGTTACCTATGGTCTCTTAATTGCCAAATCCAGTAGTCTTTTCTCAGTTCTCATCCTTCCTGCTGTCTGCAGCCTATGACACTGTTGATCACCTTCTTCTCCTTGGTACTCTCTTCTCTCCAGGTTTTTGGGACATCACTCTCTCCCGGTTTTCCTCTTACCTCTCTGACTGCTCCTTCTGTCTCTTTTGCTGGATCTTCATCTAAGTCACAACCATTTCTCCCACTATACTATCTTATTTGTTATCTCATCTGCTCCTCGGAATTCAATGATCATCTCTATGCTGATGATTCTCAGAAACACTTAACCAGTCTTAACCTCTCTCATGGTGTCTATTCTCACAACTTCAACTGCCTATTGGACATTCCTCAACATCTTTAAGTTAACCAGTTTAAAACTGAACTCAGTATCTTTCCCTCCAAACTCTCCCCTCTTCTAGATTTCTCTGTAACTGTCCCAGACACCAACATTCTCCCAATCACCCAAGCTTGCAACCCCAGGTCCTCATTATCTCACACTCTGCCCTGCTCAGGCCCATATCCAGTCTATGGTCCAGCCCTGTTGATTTTACCTCTGCAGCATCTCTTATCAATTTCACCTTTAGACCATCTTTAGTCAATTTCACCTCTGCCACATCTCTTGTCAATTTCACCTTCAGAACATCTTCTGTCAATTTCACCTCTCTAGCATCTTCCTTCTCACCTCTACCTCCTGGCTTCCCTGGCTTCCTCCTAGTCTCAGCTAAAACCCCACTTTCTACAAGAAGCCTTTCTCTTAGTGCCTTCTCCTGTGTTGATTATCCCTAATTTACCCTGTATACATCTTCTTGTTTCCATGTTGTCTCCCTTGTTAGACTGTGAGCTCCCCAAGGGCAGGGGATGTCTTTTGCCTTTGTTTGTATCCTCAATACTTAGCACAGGGCCTGGCACATAGCAGGTGATTAATAAATGCTTACTGACCAAATGACTTCACCTTTCTGGGCCTCAGTTTTCTTATCTAGAAAATGAGGTTATACTAACTGGCATCTAAGTTATATCCCAGCTCCTGGTCTATGACCTCTCTGGGCCTCAGTTTCCTCCTTTGTAAAATAAAGAGGTCTATGGCTTCAGAGGTCTCTACCAGCTCTCAACTTCCCTTCTCTGGCACTTAGTTTCCTGATCTGTAAAATGAGACGATTGAGGGGCAGCCAGGTGGTGCAGTGGATACAGCATGGGCCCCGGAGTCAGGAGGACCTGAGTTCAAATCTAACCTCAGACACTTGACACTTGACAGCTGTGCGACCTTGGGCAAATCACTTAACCCCACTGCCTAGCAAAAAAACCAAAAAGACAAACAAACAAAAAAAAGAGGGGATTGGACTAGATGCCTCTGAATCTATGATCCTAGAGTTACTTTACAGTCTCAATGGCTTAGGTGAAATTCAATAAATAAATAATACAGTAAAACTCGTATGGCCCAAGAACATTTTTCTTGGGTAGCTAGCTCCACTGGGGTCAGTTGGTGGCACAGTGGATAGAGTGCCAGTTCTGGCATCATCTTCCTAAGTTCAGACACTGTGTGACCCTGGGCAAGTCATTTAACCCTATTTGCCTCAGTTTCCTCATCTGTAAAATGAGCTGGAGAAGGAAATGGTAAACCACTCCAGTGTCTTTGCCAAGGAAACTCCCCAAAACAGGGTCACAGAGTCAGACATGACTGAAAAGTGCCTGAAAGCTAGTTCCATTCCAAGTTCAAGTTAATTTTCCAACACTGGCCTTGGAGTTCTGTCCCCGAGACACGGTAGTGCCCATTTTACTCGGCACAACTACAACTGTCACCTAGCTCTTGTAAACCTTAGACTAGGCCACCTCCTTTCTTTGCTTGACCAGGGTGTGAGCAGTTTCTGCTTAATGCAACTGGCTCAGAGTTCTTTGTGTCAAGCAGTTCTCTGACTTGAGACAAATGTCCATGACCTCTGGCCCCTAGATTTCATATTTGTCTCTGAATAAATGTTTCCCAGACTCATCCATGCATATTTTAATTCTGCATGCTTAATATACGTATGGCTCTGCTTCCAAAGGAGGATCTAGGAGAGCATAAATTCATAGGTTCTGAACTCCAGAATTGGCAGGTACCTCAGAAGACCCCTAGTCAGACCCATTTGTTTTACAGATGAGGAAACTGAGGCACAGGGAGGGTCATAGGATCAGAGATTTAGAGTGGCCTCAGAATCCAACCAGTCTAACCTCCCATTATGCTGAGTAGGACACACACACACACACACACACACACACACACACACACACACACACACATACACACACACACACCCCCTCAGTTTATCAGCTCATAACTTTTCCCAATGACAGGGAAGATGGGGGTGGGGGCAGTGGGATAAGGCACCGTGGGAGGGAGGGTGGGGAAGCACATACTGCCACAGAGGTCGCCGAAGATATAATAGCACTGCTCTGAGAAAGTGATTTTGTTGACTGTGTGACGGATGAAGCCGGCTTTCAGCAGGTTGCTGGCATATTTCCGAGCCTCGCGCCGGTCCGTGAAGCCCTCCACGTTGTGGTACAACCAGTCCACTACATCTGAACCTGGAGGCAAACCAACTTCTTGAGAGGCTGGCAGGGAGGGAGTCCCTGCCCCCAGCCCCAGCTCTCCTCGCCCCAGGATCTCAGGGGGATAGTGAAGCCTGAAGCTGGCTCCCCCTCAGTGGGAGTCATCAGCATCCTGGGTGCTGACAACGTGCCGCTGGAACACTCACTTACCAATGAAGGCGTTGGGGATGGTGATCTTGAGCCACATACGGTCTCGGACCTCCAGCCCAGACTCAGGGGAAGCCATAGCTTTAACTATAGTGGCCATGTCGCTGTGGATGGACAGGTGAAAGTCATCGAGGCCTGGGGGCGCAAAGACAAAGCAGTAGGAGGCAGAAAGAACCATGGCTCTGGAGTTGAGGACCTGGGTTCAAATCCTGCCCTAAATACTTTCCATCTGTGGGAACTTGGGGGATCTCCCTTTCCCTCATTTTTCTGTCATCTATGAAATGAAGTGGTTGGAATGCTAAGGTAGCTCCTAAGGTCCTGTTCTGGCTCTGGAAGTCTTTGCTCTAAGTGGAATGGAATGGAAGGGAGTGATAGCTGCAGACCCTCTACCTCCCATATTTCGGCAAATTCAACAAGTAATTATTCAGTATCTACTATATGCCAGGCACTGTGCCAGGTTCCAGGGATATGTAAACCATGGAAACAATCTCGGTTCTGCCACTGCTGCCTTGCGTGACCTTGGGTAAGTCTCTTCAGTTCTCTGGGCCTCAGTTTCTTCATCTGTAAAAATGGGTGTGGGACTAGATGGCCTGTGAGGTCCCTTCCAGCTCTAAATCTATACACCTCTGACCCTGCCCTTAATTCTTTTTTTTTTTTTTGGCCAGGCAATGGGGTTAAGTGACTTGCCCAGGGTCACACAGTTTGTAAGTGTTACGTGTCTGAGGCCAGGTCCTCTTGAATCCAGGGCCGGTGCTCTATCCACTGTGCCACCTAGCTGCCCCTGACCCTGCCCTTAAGAAGGGCAAACAATGAGGTTAGGGATGCCAGATGTTGAGGACTCTGAGACAGCTGGAGAGAGCCCAGGCTGGTTGCCCCCTGACCCCTTCTGTCCTCTGAACCCCAGGAGGCTCAGTATTCCTCATCTTCCTCTGCTACCCTGCCATCCCTCCTCTCCTCACTTGGGGAGGCTGCTTCTGTACATTCCCTGTTCTGAGGAGGAAAGGAACGGAAGGGCAGGCAGATACTCACGCTCAGTGTCAGGGATGGAGCTGGCGATGGAGGAACTGGTAGATGTGATGGTGCTGAGGGAGGGGCTCATGCCATAGGCTGGGAAGGTCCCCGTCATTGCTGCTGTGTGGGACACCCAGGCTGCAGGGTCAATGGGGCGGATCGGCTCACCTGGTGGGGTGAGAGACAGGTACTCACCAACGCCTGCCTCTTCTCCCCAGCTGCCCCCCAGCCCAAAGCCTGGGACAATGGCCAAGGGAAAGATGATGGGAGAGAATTAAGGGGACTGACAGGATGACTCTGGCACAGTCATTTCCCTTCTCTGGGCCTCAGTCTCCTCATCTGTAAAGTGGGAGCAACTGGACTCCCTCCTCCAGTGCCTTCCCACCAGCGGTTTTAGGGATCTCAAGGGTTGCTTCTGCTCCTGCCTCTCCTTCTCTGCCTGTGAAGCCTTCTTCTTGGCTTGGCCTGAGAACAAACTGTTCCCTGGGAGTGTGGGAATGACATCCCCAGGGGTGGCAGATGCAGAAGGTAGGACAGACAGGGGCTCACATGTGCCAGGCACCAGCTTTAAGGACGACTCCCCCATCCACTTACTCCTGGGCAGGGT
This sequence comes from Phascolarctos cinereus, assembly GCF_003287225.1. NCBI lineage: Eukaryota > Metazoa > Chordata > Mammalia > Diprotodontia > Phascolarctidae > Phascolarctos > Phascolarctos cinereus. The sequence goes on along the minus strand of NW_027555958.1, from coordinate 13,474,492 downwards.
GAAGCAGCCTCGGGGGCTGGGGTCCCAGCACTTGGCCACTGTCAGGGTGATAGGCCTGCAACCAAGAGGCAAAGGGTCAGGGTTAAGTGTAAGATCCTCTTACTCTTCCTCTCTCTCTCTCTCTCACTCTCACTCTCACTCTCACTCTCACTCTCACTCTCACTCTCACTCTCTCTCTCTCTCTCTCTCTCTCTCTCTCTCTCTCTCTCTCTCTCACATGCATACTCTCCCTTTTCACAGGGACAAGCTGGGGACAGGTTACAGACCCTTCCCTGACACCCACAGAGTGTCCTCTTTGGTGCAGTGGGAGTGCTAGGTTTGAAGTCACGGAACATGGATTTGAATCTTTTCTCTGGCACTTACTAGCTGTGTGACCTTAGGCAAGTCACTTGACCTCTGTCTGCCTTACTTTCCTCCTCTATAAAATGAATGGGTTAGGCTAGCTGGACTCTGAGGTGCCTTTCAGTTTCCAGGTCTGTAATTCTACAATGACCTGTGTCATTGACCTGCCAATTGAGTGGATGTCTTCTCTCCCTCAGTCCCAGTTATCCCCTGTCTCTCTTCCTTCCCACGTCATACCCTGGTTTGTGCACAATTTCTCGAAGTACTCGGACAGCATCATCGTTACTCATGTTCTCAAAATTGATGTCATTTACCTGGGGGATGAAAGCATGTGAAAGGAAGAGAGCTGAGCCCACAGCCAGGTCTCTTCCTTCCCCCCAACTCCCACCCCGCATCCATCTCAAATAACTGGATAGGGGGGGCTCCTATTCAGAAAGGAGAATTTGTGACCAGGCTTCAAGGAATAGGGATGCAGAACTCCCTGAGTGGTCAGGGATTGTGCGGGCACCTGTAGGAGCATGTCCCCTGGCTCAATCCGTCCATCAGCAGCCACAGCTCCACCCTTCATGATAGAGCCAATGTAGATGCCCCCATCACCCCGTTCGTTGCTCTGGCCCACAATGGAGATGCCCAGGAAGTTGTACTTCTCTGTCAGGGGTAGGGTGGAGGGAGAGACAGGACAGACAGAGTCACAATTCTGGCCTCCCACAAAATGCAGAGATCTCAACAACACTGATGACAGAGGTCACTCAGTCTCTGGAAGAAAGCAGCTGGCTAGGTAGCACCACAGGCCTGGATTTAGGAAGACCTGAGGCCAGTTCAAATCTGGCCTCAACCGCTTACTAGCCATAGGAGCTTGGGCAAATTACTTAACCTCTGTCTGCCTCAGTTTCCTCTTCTATAAAATGGGGATATCAATAGCACCTAGTTCCCAGGGTCGTTGTGACATCTGAATGAGAAGATAGAGAAGGTGCTTTGTAAACCTCAGGGACTATAAGATGTTAGCTATCATTAGCTCTGCTTAGCACCTGACAGCAGTGAGGCAGTGATTGGGGGGATAGCTCTAACGTCAGAAAGTTTTTCATAGGATCTTGGGATCCTAGAATTAAGGCTGGCAGGGACCTCTGAGCCATCTAGTTCAATCCCTTCCTTTTTTTTTTTTTTTTTGCTAGGCAACTGGGGTTAAGTGACTTGCCCAGGGTCACACAGCTAGTAAGTATCAAGTGTTTGGTCTGAGACCAGATTTGAACTCAGGTCCTCTTGACTTCAGGGCCAGTACTCTATCCACTGCGCCACCTAGCTGCCCCAATCCCTTCCTTTGACAGGTGAGGAAACTGAGGCGCAGACAGGGAGGGCATGCCATCTGAGTCAGCATCTGAATCCAGATCCTTGGATCCCACAGTGGGGCATAATACTGAGCCATGACACACTGCACACATCCACCCTGGCCAGACCCCATCGGTGGCGGTCCATTTCCAGAAAGACACTGACCAGAGTACGCCAGGGAGGGTGCCCAGCAAGATGAGGGGCTGGAGACCTGGCCACATAAGGATGGCTTGAAGAAACTGGGAAATTTAGCCTAGACACCAGAAGACTGGGCAGTTATCATAGAGGACTTCCCATTCAGATACAGGCTGGACTGGCTGCCTTGGAGGCCCCCTAGAACATGTTTCCAAGAAGCCAGGCGACCTTGAGTCATTAGCATAGGAAGGTGGCAGAAGGCCCTAGGACAAGAAGACTCCAGATAGAGGGGGACCAGAGCAGGCCGCGATCATGGCTGGGATGTGGGGGTAGGGGGAGGCCTCAGCATTAATACTGTGAGCTGTCTAAAGGCAGGAGGGCCAGCCCCCTCCCCAGAGGCCCTGGTGGGGCTGCTGGGGGTGGACCAGCTGGCTCCCAAGGGAGAGTAAGGGGTGGGGGGGCAGGACTTAGATCTTGGATAAGAGGAGAGACATGTCAGGGGAGGGAAGAGAGCCGAAGTCTTGTGGGGATAGAAATGGAAAGGGAGGCGGGTGAGTCTCTGTCCTACTCACCCATGTTGAGCGTGACGGTGATAATGTTGAGGGACATGGTGGAGTCGGTGATGCTGCTGAAGGACGAGGACTGCAACGGAAGAAGCCCCTGAGAGGGGGGAGCAGCTAGGCCCCCGACTCCCCTCCCCCCAGGGCCAGGGAGGTCCTTGTCCTCAGCCCAGCCCAGGGGCAGGCACGTACCCGCTCTATCCGGGCCACCTTCTGTTTCCGCCGACGCCGCTTGTGTCTCCTCATGAGGCGGGATGCGCTGCTCTGTTCTGTGGAACTGCTGAACCTGGGGGGCGTACAGGCCGTCCCCATGCTGTCCCCGCCATCGAGGCTCTGAACCCTCCTATCCCCTGGGGCTCCCAGAGCTCCCTCTGCCCCCTGGAGCTGCTGAACCTGGAGGGCTCATGGATGGGGGGCCCACAGCCCATCCCCATGGTGCCCCACCATGAGGGCTCCAAACCATGTTACTCTCCCCTGGGGACCCTTCACTGCCAGGAGCTGCTGAACCTGGAGGGCCCATGGATGGGGGGACCCACAGTCCATCCCCACAGTGCCCCCACCATGAGGGCTCCAAACCCTCTTACTCTCCCCTGGGGACACTTCACTGCCAGGAGCTGCTGAACCTGGGGCACCCGTGGACTGGGGGGCCCCACAGTCCATCCCTACGGTGCCCCCACCATGAGGACTCCAAACCCTCTTACTCTCACCTGGGGACCCTTCACTCCCAGGAGCTGCTGAACCTGGGGGGCCCAAAGTCTGTCCCCATGGTGCCCCCACCACCAGGGCTCCAAACCCTGCCATTATCCCCTGGGGCTCCAGGGTCCCTGTCTGCTCCTATCCCCACCTGAATCCCTCCCTTCCAGGCTCACCTGCTGGTAGAATCATCCTCATCAGAGTCGAAGAAACTCGTGGTTTCCAGCTCACTGCTCATGAGGGTAGAAGAGCTGTCATAACCCCCAGGCTCCCTCCTCCGCTCACCTTTGGCTGTGCCGTTCATCCGGGCCACTGTGGGGAAGGGGGCAGGGAAGGGGAGAGGTGGGGGGTGCCACAGCAAGATCAGTGGGGGAGACCCGGATTCCAGGTCAAGCAGGAGCAGGAAGGGGTGGCCTATTGGTGTCGTCTGGGAAACGTGGAACCCCAGGGCCTGAGTCTGCATCCTGCCTGCCACTGACTGCCCGTGTGACCTAATGCAAATCGCTTGACCTCTCAGAGGCAACCAGACTAGTCTCTGAGTCGACCACCCTGTGGGCTGGGCAGAGGGGCTGGGGGTCCGGGTTCGAGGGGTACGCACCATGTTCTGGCCCATCCCTCCGTCGGGGCCGCTCCTGCTGCGCAGACACCAGGGAATCAGTCTCAGTGTCATTGTCCAGGTTCTCCTGGCTCCCCCCACCAGTGTGAGGGCTGCAAGGGGAGAGGGACCCACATTGGGGGATGGCAGCAGAGACACACTCCCATTTTCAAGCCTCTCCCGCTAGCTGGAGGCTCGATGCCTCTATTTCCCATCAAATCTTTTCCCACTGGGTGTCCTTCCTCCCTCCTCCCCACCTTCTCTGTACTCACTGGAAGGAGGGAGGCCGGGAGTCCCCAATGCCACCCGTGCGTTCCATGGGGGGCGGCAGCTCAGAAGGATTGTCAGGGCAGAAGGAGCCAGGCTCAGGATGTGAGCCCTCTGCTGACACCAGCTAAGCACAGAGCAAGACCATGGAAATGAGAGAGAAGTCAGGTTATTTTTTTAGAGGGGAGGGGCTGTGGACAGAGAATAAGAGGGGGCCAGTTGGCAGGCTGGAGGTTTGAGGACTAAGATTGCATGGCAGTGTATTTGAGGAAGAGCTGGGTTTGACTCATGGCTTTGCTTTTCACTGCCTTGGGTGGCACTCTGGGCCTCCTTTGTAAAATGAGGGGGTTAGACTAGATGGTCTATAAGGCCCTACTCAGTTTTAAATTTGATGAAATAGGTTGGGGAGATGAATGAGACAGGGCAGATTAAACCTAGGGAGCTGTAGCAAAGGTCACCAGAGGCTCGGAGGCCCAGGCCCGGGTAAGGAGATACCTTGTCCCCATAGCAGGTCTTTGACCCTCTCCCCTTCTCCCAACCACACCTACAGAACCCTCCAAGCAGAACAAGCAATCCAATTTGAAGAGGGAATGTAGGGAAGATCCTGGCCCTGAAGACCAGCTGCAATCCCCCACACCCGGTGATGTCCACCTTCCTCCCAACACCAGGGGAGATCATGTGAGAAGGGAGAGGTCCATCTTACCCCAGATGGAAGACAGAAGAGGAGAAACAGATATGACAGTCATGGGGAAGGGAAGGCCAGGGCCTCTGCTCCTTACCCAGGACACCACCCGGCCATTGAAACAGGGGAGCCTCGCGTTGTCATCAGAGATCTCTTCTTTCACCACCCTGATGGCAAGTGGGAAGGCCAGTTAGCTGGGAGCAGCCACTTCCTGGAACAAAGCTTCCATCGGCCCCTCTGCCCGCTTCTCCCTGCTGCTCTACGGCTAAGCCCTCTGCCCGGTGTCAACTTTTCAAAGAGCAGAAGGCAGCTAGCTCTCCTCCTCTTCTCCCTGACCCCTCCTCAGCTTTTCTCCAATTTAACTACTCCCAGTTCTTTCAACTGACTTTTTTCCAATGAAGGCAGCAGGTATCCCAGAATGGCTTGTTAGCCCCACCTCAACACTCCGGCTATGCCTTTCTGCCTCCCACTTCCCGCCCCAGCCCATGCCAGCCCCCACCTGCTCCCAGGTACCCTCTGTTATCTCTCTGCCAGCCCTATCACATCTGCCCCTTCCTTGATTCCCCTTTCGTCCCTCTCCCCCAGCCCCAAGCCCAGAGCCAAACAAAAAGGACATAGAGATTGCTTCTAGATGGAATATGGGATTAGGCAAGGGGCCCGTGGTTCCTGGACAGGGAAACTCCAGCCACCAGCGCAGGGCAGCACCTTCCGGGAAAATCAGGCTGGGCCAGTCGGGCAGAGCAGCATTTGTCAAACTTGATCTGAGGACCTCTTTTACACTCTCATAAATGAATGAGGACCCCTGCCCCTACAAAGAACGTTGGTTTATGTGGGTCATAGTTATCAGTATTAAATGAAACCATCATTATTTGGGGCCTAGGTGACGCAGTGAATAGAGTACTGGGCCTGGAGTCAGGAAGACCTGAGTTCAAATCTGGCCTCAGGCTCTTACTATCTGCATGATCCTGGGCAAGTCATTTAACGTGGTTTGCCTCAGTTTCCTCATCTGTAAAAATGAACTGGAGAAGGAAATGGCAAAACCACTCTAGTATCTTTGCCAAGAAAATTCCATGGACAGTATGGTTCATGGGGTCACAAAGAGTCAGACAAGACTGAACAACAACAAAAAGAATTATTATTACTATATTTCTGACCTCCCAGACTCCCTAAAGGAGTCTCAGGAACCCCCAGGGTCCTCTGGACCACTCTGAGAAATATTAGCTAGCCACCAGAGAAACAATAAAGTTAAATGATTTGCTCAGACTCTGCGTGTGTGTGTGTTTACACACACATACATATATACACATACATACATATATTTCAATATTTATATCTCTCAGAGGCAGCCTGTAAATTCAGGTCTTTGCCTGCGATTATTTCTAATGTGGAAACAAATAGAGAAAAGTGGTCTCTGGCCCTTTCTCCTCCAACTACCACAAAAATACTTAGTATATACTTTGTATCTATTTATTTGCAAATGTTTGGTATTTTCCCCAGAAGAATACAAGTTATTTGTCAGCAGGGACTGTCATGTTCTTGTATCCTCAGCTCCCAGTCCAGTGCATGGTACACAGTAGGTACTTAACAAATGTTTGTTACATAACTGAGTGAATTAGCTAGAAATTCTGGCTTTGGGTTCCAGCCGGGCAGGATTGGGGAGAACACAGAGGACTGAAGGAGGGATGATGGGACCTAGGGTCTGGAGGGTGTGGGGCAATGGAAGTCTGAGGGCTCTGGACCCTCCTTCGGGAAGATGGGAGCTGAGGGCTTGAGAGTGGGTAGAGTGGAAAGTGGGTGGGGAAGAGAGGTATCTGGAGGGTATGAGGTCTGGCACATAGAGAGGGTCAATATGGAGGGAGAGGAGAAGGAGATCGTGAAGGGAAGGGCAAGGACAACCCAATTTCCCCTCGAAGTTGGAGACGCTCTGGTTTGGAGGAGGAAATGTACTTGGCCGCCTGTGACCCTCACATTCCTGGAGTCTCCGCCAACACTGCAGAATGAGCTGATCCCCAACCCCCACAGAGTCCCTCTTTCCCCAGCTATGCCTCCCTCCCCACCAGCTGACTTAGGTGGTCCACGACATCCTTTTTCCAGGACCTTAGGCCTAGATGCAATAGACAGGGCCATGCAAAGAGGGGGAAGGAAGCGCTGGAAGAGATAGGCTGGGTGATGGCTAGGGAAGGGCCCTTGGAGAAGGGAAGGAGATTGGGACCTTTGGCCTCACTGGCCAAAAGAAGGCAAAGTGAAGCAAAGGGCCAGACCCAAGCATCTTGGTGCTTTCTGAGGGCTCCTGAGACTGAAAGCTAACACAGTCCCTCTCCTTTGGGACTCTCTGTCTAGCTCCCAGCTCCAATTTTCCTGGGGCTCACTGGCATAGTGGAGATGTAGAGTTAGGAAGACTGGGGTTCAAATCCTGCCTCAGTCACTTACTAGCCATGAGACCCTGGGCAGGCCACCCTCTGAGCCTGGAAATCTCACCAACACCAACCTCAAAAGGCTATTGTGGGGATCAAATGAAATCACGGATGCCAAGCGCTTGGCAAACCTTAAATCAACTTAGGAATGTTGGCTGATAGCATCATCATTGACTCAGTGGAAGCTGATGGGCCAAGGAGTCTCTCAGGGTAGCTGGTCACCTTTCTGAAGAGAAGGGCTTTGAATTCCCTCATTTCTCTGGGCCTCAGTTTCCTCCTCAGGGCATTTGTAACCTGGCCCCTTCCTATTTTCCAGTCTGCCTTCCACACGCTTTGAGATCCAGTGAATCTGGTTTCTTGGCTATTCCTCGAACAAGATACTCCATCTCCAGCCTCCACGAATTTCCACTGGCTGTGCCCCATGCCTGGAATGTTCTCCTTTTTCATCTCCCATTCCTGGCTTCCTTCAAGTGCTCGATAAAATCCCACCTTATACAGGAAGCTTTTCCTGATCCCCCTTAAGCTAAATGCTTTCCCTTGGTTATCTCCAATTTATCCTGTACAGTCATTTGCATGTTGTCCCCTCCATTAGCAGTGAGCTCCTTGAGGGCAGGGACTGCCTTTTACCTCTTTTTTGCATCTCCCATGCTTAGCACAGTATGGGGCACACAGTAAGTGCTTCTTAATAAATGCTTGTTGACTAACTATAAAATGAGGGGTTCAATCCCAAGTGCCTCGGAGATCCCTTCCAGCTCTAACACTCTAGGACTGCTGTGGCATCTGTCCCCACAGAGCTGGAGCAGCCCCAGGTTTTCAAATAGACACTTCTTGTTTCCCCAGTGAGACTATGGGTTTCTCAAAGGCAGGGAATGAGGGAGTCTCCTTCCTTCCTCTGCGTGCCCCGTAATACCTAGCACAGGACCATTCCATCCACTCAACAAATATTTACCGAACACCCACTGTGGGCCGATGCTGAATAAATGTGCCCTGTTTCGAGCATTTCGAAACCCCACCAACTCCTCCCAGAGCATTGGCTGAGATTTCCACCTCTCCCCACACTGCCCACGTCAGGCTCCTGGCCACAGAACTACAGAGTCAATCTCGCTCTGGAGGGTCTTCAGGGACCAGTCCTCTCATGGTGCAGGTAAGGAAACTGAGGCTTGAGAACCAAAGAGGACTTGCCCAGCGTGAATGGCAGTAAGAGCTGGAAGAGCTGTGGGGGATATGAGCTTTCAAGTTCAGCTTTCTTAGATGCTTTTCTGTGTCTCATCTCTCAGATCCCTCTGGACATTCAGCCCAGTCTGCCATCATGTCCACCAGCTGTTCTCGCCAAATCCAGTTTCTTTGGCCTGCCCTCAAGAGGCCATCCCTCCACACCAAATGAACGGGGATATCAAACAGTGTGGGCACAATGGGTGTGAGGAGACTCTGACAGGGGAGACATCACGGTCACCATCACTCAGTATGGCAGAGCTGATAGACAGCTGGCCTTGGAGTCATATTGGCTGGAGGCCCCTGGGTAAGTCACAGCCTCCCAGTGCCCCAAGAAACTAAGACTCGCAGATGCATACACCTTCATGAGTGGAGTGAATTTCCTCGAAATCTACACTGGTCCAGTCAAAAATCACATTTACATGGTGCTTTAAGGTTTTCCAAATGCTTTTCATATTTTCATTAGCCGGCTTGCTATAGCCTGTGAGGAAGTTGAGAGGGATTACTGATTCTGTTTGAGGTAGTGTGGAACAGTGGGCAGAGGGCTGGACTTGGAATCAGATTCTGCCTCTGACACACTCCGTAGCTGTGACCTCTCTAGAACTGCTTCCTCATCCGTGAAATGGGGTAAACGCCTGTGGTACTGACCTCCCGGGGTTGTTCCAAGAACCAAATGATATTAGGTAGCAAAAGGGCTTTATCAGCTATAAGGCACTAAACAAACAGTAGCCATTTTAAAATTTTTGCTGGAGCTGGTGATTTCATTGTTATTAGGAACTCCCAGGTGAAAGAACTCCCTCTACCAAAGCAGATCTCCAACTGCTCTATTATTTACAAGTTTAGAGAATGGCCTGGGGCGCTGAGGTCAAGTGACTTGCCCAGAGTCACAAAGTCAGGACCTGAATCTAAGTCTTCCAGTGATCATAGAACTGGAATTGCCACCCAGAATTTTCATTTTCAACCTTTCCCCCAGTTAGATTATGGTTTTCTCAAAGACAGGGATAGAGTGAATCTCCTTCTCTTGCATATCCCACAGAGAAGCTGCTTTTCATTATTATGAGAGATGAAAATAATTAATTTGCATGTAAGGAAACTGAGGCAAACAGAGGTGAAGGGTCACGCAGTTAGAAAGTGTCAGAGGCAGAATCTGAACCTGGTCTCTCGACCCTAACTCTGGCACTTGTCCATAGCCATACAACTAGTAAAGAGACTTCTAGACTGGCAGGAACACGGTTAGATTTGGCAAATATTTTTTAAGTTTGGGGATAAAATGCCACCATCCTGTCTCAAGGAGTTGATAGCCTAGTAGGCGGATGAGATATGCTCACGGATACAAATGAGTAGGCTGGGAGCTTTAAGGAAGGCAAGGGAGGAAAGGAGGTTGGAGGACTTGGGAACCCTTGGACACAGGGAATGGCCCCTCTCCTCAGATGAAAGGCTGTTGATCTGCCCCCCTTTCCTTTCTCCCCAGTGTCTTGAGTGCATCACTAAGGAACCAATGGGGGCAGCTAGGTAGCACAGTGGATAAAGCACAGGCACTGGAGTCAGGAAGACTCTAAGTTCAAATCTGGCCTCAGACCAAACACTTGACACTTACTAGCTGTGTGACCCTGGGCAAGTCAACCCCAATTGCCTAAAAAAAAAATGCATCATAAAAATAAACAAATAAATTTTTTTTTAAAAAAGGAACCAATGACAGACCTCCCCACTGCCTGTCATGCTGCCAGCCCCTGCTCCATCATTATTTCCTTTAATGTTCGTTCTGCCTTTGTCCTCTTCCTAAGTCTGTCTGCTATCTTAGCTCCAAAATTTCCAATAAAGCATCACCAGCCCCTAGGACCTTCCTCTTCTCTAGCACGTGTGCAAGACCCCTTGGTCTTACTTTCAAGACACTCCTGGTGCCCGACAGTGTTCAAAGAATCTTTTAGGGATATGGAGAGGGAGTGGGCAAGATGGGGTCTTTCTGATCAGGATGGGGTCTCCCAGACCACCTCGGCCCCATATTCCCAGGACCGCCCCCAAAGTCTCCTCCAGTGCCATGGAGTCCCTTAGCTGGCTCCCCTAGGCAACACGTCAATAACTCTTTCACTCCATCCACTTTGCCCTTTCCACCACTCCGTCTTCCATCCACCCCCATTTTCCTCTTTAACTTTTTTCCTCCAAATCTTGTCCATCAACAATGGGGACATCTCACCCTGGAAGTCCAGTTGGTGTTTCAAAGCAGCACTCTTTATCTTTGTCCGTGAACCTTCCCCTTCCCTAAACTTTCCTCTTTTGGTTGAGGGTTCTGCCATCCTTCTACGCCCCCTGGGTGGTTAGCCCATACTCAGCCTCCATTTTTCCTCTTCCTCATAGGACATAGCCAATCAATTCTACCACCAAATCCCTCCCAACAGTCCTTTTTTAAAAAAAATCCCACTCAAAAGGCCCTCATCCCCTTGGCCTCCCTTTCTCAAGTCTCTCCCCTTTTCCTAGTCATCCTCCATGCCCTGGTGCTAAAATAATGCTCCCCAAAACACAGATCTGATCATGTCACATCCCTGATCACAAACCTTCGGGAGCCTCCTGTTGCCATTAGAATAAAAGACAAACTCCTCATCTTGGCTTTTAGTACTACTCCACTTCTTGTCTACTGCATACCAACCAAACTGGCCTACTAGATCCATTTCCTGACTCTGGACATTTATCCAGGTGATCCCCATGCCAGAGATGCCCTCCTCCCTCCACTATTCTTTTAAAACACTTTTCTTTCAAGAGCAAGCCCTTCCAGCAAAGCCTTCCTGAATCTCTCCCTCCTCAACAACACTCCAACACATCCATGAACTGACTGATGAAGCTGGCTCCTCCACTAATGCAAATCTCAACCCATTCATGCTTTTCCCATAAATTCAGCCCACTGGGTCCCGTCTAACCTGCTGGAGACCTTCCCCAGTTTCTCCTCAAATGACTGCAGGTATTTGTGTCTTTACCATTTACCGTCTGCCGTTCTACAGAGCAGAAGCTCCTTGAAAGCCAGGGGGCTGGCTCCTTTTTAACTTTGTATTCCTAGTGTCAGGAACACAGTAGGCACCTAATAAACGTTTGGTGAATTCACCATCTATGTGACCAAATTCGTCAAACCCGACTGAAGGTCCTGACCCTACTGGCTTCTCCCAGGAACCCTGCTCCTCCCTGTGCCTGGGCCAAGAGAACTGGAGGGTTAAGAAATGGAGACCTCCCAGGCCAGGGCAGGACAGTAACAAGGCGAACTGACATCTGCAGATCGTTCCAAGCGCTTTACATACATTATTATCTCAAATGATTCTCTCTGTTCGAAGGGATGGGCCAACCCGGAAGAAGAAGCTGGCTTGACGATGAATGACCCCCTCCCCACAATTCGAGGTTTTCCCTTCCACAAAACAGGACCCAGGACGGGGAGAAAGAGAAAGAGAGAACCAGAGCTGGGGATGGGGGTTTCAGAGGAGGCAGCCCGTCAGGCCCGGGAGGCTGGGCTGTGGCCACCCCCCACTGGGCCTCTTAGCCTAGCCCCCAGTCCCTTCTTCTGCCAGATTGAGGGGGAGCCCCTCCCCCATTCCCAGGGGAGCTGAGTTGGGGGAGGGGGAGGAGGGAAAGGGGGGCCTCTCCAGGCCAGCTGCTACAAAACCTTCCGGCTGCAGCAACATTCGCTCCAACATTCCATCCCCTCTTAAAGGGGAAGTCTCTCTTCTAAATTCCCCCCATGCTGGGCACTGGAGCTGGCTTAGAGCAAGAGTGTAGGCCCCGAAGGGGAAGGGGGAGAGTCCCAGTCAGCAGGGCCGCCTTGGTAAAAGGGATACCTCCTGGCTGGGGACCCTCGCCCCTTCAGGGTCAGAACAACACGGAGAGAAGGAGCCCCCGGAGACCGGCGGAGCAATTGCTTTTCTGAGCCGGGACCCCGAATGAGCCGCCACTTTGGTGGGGGGGGGAGGCGGCGGCACCGCCCACCGGCCAAAAGCTTTGCACTGGGCAGCCAGCTGCCACGGGTGCCCCGGGCCCAGCCGGGCGGACGGATGGAGCACCCCAGGCCTGGGCGGAGGCCCCTCGACGCTGTCCTGCTCCGGGGCCCCCGCTCGGCGCCCGCCGGGTGGGTCCTCAAAGCCCGCGCTCACCCGAAGTCGTCGTCCATAGACTTGAAGAAGAACTTGTAGGTGGGCCGCTGCAGGACGGCCTTGAAGTCGGCCAGGGTGACGCGCTCGGCGGGCAGGGGCAGCTTCACCAGGTACGGCGTCTCCTGGCCGTCCAGGTGGTAGATGATCTTGGTCTCCCCCATGGTCCCGGCCCGCCGCCGCGCGCTCCGCGCCCCCTCCGCTGTCCGCTGCCCCCTGCGCCCAGGCGCCCTGGCCTCGGACCCGGCCGGAGCGCTAGGCTCCGATGCGATGCGATGCGATGCGCTCGGCGGCTCGCTCTCCGGACCACGGCGGCCGCGGCTCCCTTGTTCTCCGGCCGCCCCCGGGTCCCAGCGCCGCCCGTCCGTCTCCCCGCCTCCCCGCCTCCCCCTTCTGCAGCTGCCCGCCACAGCTTCCGCTCTCCCAATTTCCCTGGCTTTGGAGGCGACGGTGACTCTTCCGGCAGCCCGCTCCTCCCCAGCAGCCCCGCCCCGGGATTCTCCGGTCACTGTCCCTCCTCTGCACCCCGGAGCTGGCGCCTCACCCTGACACCGAAACCTCGGTTTCCTCTGTAAAAGTGAGGGGGTTGTACCAGAAGATCTCAAAGGTCTCTGGCAGCTCTCCGATCCTTTGTGAGCTGATTGGAGGCTTTCCAGCCCCACGGGGGCTTTGGGGTGGCCTAGAGGGTAGGGGAGAACCTAGGGGTGGTGTTAGAAGCCGAACCGCATACCTAAGGCAAGAAGGAACTCTAACCGACTGGGTGACCTGCCCACTGGATTTAGATGATGGGCTCTTGGACCACGATTCTAGCCCCCAACTGACGCCCAAAGCTGGGAAGTAACTGGCCCCAAATCAAAGCTACTGAGCTGGGATCGGAACTCCCTGCGATTGCAAAGCCAAGAGCTGCCCCAACCTTGAATTAGAGATGGGGATTTCCCAGTGGAAGGTCAGAGCAACCTGGTCATTGGCCAGTAGCGCTACGGTTTAGCTCTCTACTGGGGGGGGGTGGTAACTCTGGCTAAGGGAGATCTATCTGCAGGTGAAGACTTGGCTTATTGGTTTCCTATAATCAATATACCTAAGCCTGGTCCTCCACTCTGAAGATACAAATCCCCATCTTACAGATGAGAAAACTGATACTCAGAAAAAGTACCAATGGCCATCTGATGAATGGCAGGCAGTCAGGTCTCCAATGCAATATTTGGCATGAATCAGGCCATAGCTAACTTCTCCATCTCCTCCAGCCCTTTGCACCAAATGTTAGAATTCCTTCTTAAAGCCTTAACAGTTGGACAAAGCACGTCCCAGCTGCTTGCCTTAGGTATGTGGTACCATCTTCTGTCTCAGGGAATTTCCTTGAAGACTCTATGAAGGCAAACATGATTCCAAGCCTTTCTGCACATTTTCCTCTGCTCCTTGGAGCAGGCCACTCACTTGTCCAAACACATCTTGCCCTTTGCTGGCTCAGTCCTTGTGTTCCTGCTGTCCCCTCCCCCACACTTGGAGGCTTCCTCAGCTGGAAGCCTGCCCTCCTTCTGAATGCCTTTAACACTCTCAATACCCTTCCTCTGCCATTTATTTGCTGTTGTATAGCCGGTCATTTGTGTTCCCCTTTTCTCCCTCCCTCCCAGCCTTCAGGAGGCTTATTTTTCCTTTGTGCTCCTCATGGGGGCTGCCGGAAGCAGAGGGGCTTAGAAAGGATGGAACAACCAATTTATTTGTTTCCTGGTTGGGAGGAAGGAGGGGCTGCTCCTCAGAACCCCACAGCTGGCTGCTGCAGGAGGCAAGCTAACCCACCACCCTCTTGCCTGGAGGCTCTGCTCCAGGACGCCCAGCAGGCTGTGCCAACTGAGGGTAGTACAAGGTGTCTCACACGGGACCGCCTGGCAAGAGAGCCACACGTTCCACTTCCTCTGTCTGGCTCTGCCCGAGCTTTGAGCCCCACAGCTCTGGGGCTGGAGGCTTCTCCTCAGGCCCACAGCCAGCCCCATCATGCCCCCTTAGCTCTACCTGGTGGTTCTGGACCCAAGGGGGCTGTCTCCATACCCCACACCTTAAGAGCCAGGTGAGGCAGAGCAGGGCAGAAACAAAACACACTTTTTTTCAAATTGTCAATATAAGCAGCAGAGGGCCCCCAGTCACTCAATGCCATCCCCCAAGAGAGGTCAGGCGAGCAAAGGTGAGCCTGTGGTCTTTAGAAAAACGCCCTCCTGGGGATGAGATTCTCTGACACAGAGCCAACCCCTGGACTCGGGGACTCTTGTCCCTGGACAGATGTTTCTTCCTCGCAGGCTGTCGCCTCTTCCCCACACCCCAGACCCCATTGCTGGTGGGGATCCTGAGGCTTCGCATTGGGGGGAAGTGCCCCGAGTTCCAGCCCACGGGGTAGCAGCTCCTGGCTGGGCTTCCTCATCCACACATGCCCCTTCCCAGGGATCAACAGGGGAGGCCACATGCATGAGGCAGCCCCAGCCGAGCCTCAGTCTTGTTCGTCTGACGATTCCTCTTCTGCCTCCTTGAGCCACTGGATGAAATTCTGTAACTGGAAAGCAGAGCAAAGGGCTTCTGGAGGGCAGGGTACAACATTCTCATTGGCCCCAATCCCGATGATTCCCCTTGAGCCTTGGCCTGGCTCCCCACTGGGGCCCAACTCACCCGCTGATTCTTTCGGAGTTGTTTGCCCTTGTCAGGCACATCCTTCTGATGGAACCATTGCAGAATGGTCTCCTCAGCCAAGATGTCCAGCTCATAGAACGTCATCAGCACCTGTGTAGGGCCGCAGGATTGTAGCAAGCTCAGTGGCCCCAGCCTCACCCTGGCTCACATGGAGGCTTGTGTTTGGTCCCAGGCCACCTTTCCAGCCTTCCTCCACAGTCCCCCATCTGCAGGCCGCTTCCACCCACCTCCACCTCTTCCAAATGCAGTCCTCAAGACCCGGTTCAGACATCCTCCCAAGGCGGGAGGCCTGAAGCTGCTAGTGCCTGTCCCTTCGAAAGGACCTTCCATCTACTCTCTGTGCGTCCTAGGTATCATATCTGTAGGTGTGCATGTTGTCTTCCCCACTCGGGCGGAAGCTTTGGGACCATTTTCATCTGTCCTCATGTTCCAGCTACAGCAGCACCTGGCATTTCTGCTGGGCCCTTCCCACTGTCCCACCTGTGGTCTTCTAAGTGGACAGTGGTAGGAAGACCTCCAGCTGGCACAGAAGCAGCTATGTAGTTGAGGGAAGAAAGCAGGGGCCGGGCCTTCGTTAGGACCTAACAATATTCCCTGCTGCAGAATGCATGTGTATGTGGGGGTGCGTGCGTGTGTCTCCCACACAACAGTGGCTTCCACACCACCGCGCTCTGGTTTCTCTGGGCCCCAAGGCCTCCTTCCCTCAGGGTGGGCCCTGCCCCGCCCTGCCCAGGGCTCCAAAGCACCTTGGCTAGGGAGGTGACCAGGCTGTCGTGCTCCAGGAAGAACTCCTCAATAGCTGTCAGGGCCTGCAGGTGGTCTCCTGTGCGCTTGATGTAGTTCTTGAACACGGGGCTCCAGGCCCGCAGCAGCTAGGGAGGAAGGTGCATCATGGGGGGAGGCTCAGCCCAGCCCCGGAGCCCAGTGGCTTTCTCCTGCCCGGGATCTGTACACTGGCTGGCCTTGGGGAATCCTACTGAATGGGGATCCCTTCCAGCTCCCTCCTCTTCATTCTGGAGGTTCTGTTGGCCCCCTCTGAGCTATTCACCCCCTGAGGACTCCACTACTTTTGCCCTCCCACCATCCATAGCCTAGGCTGCTAAGGACTTCCTGCCTCTTCCCAATCAGACACTCCTCTTCTGTGTATCTCTGGCTCAGCCTAGAGAACCCATCACCTGTGAGGCCACACAGATAAGCCTTGGGAGGTGAGGGCAGGCTAGGAGAAGGGGCTCTGCTCACAGGTAGCAGGAGGCCACAGTAGCAGTTGGGGTCCAGCTGGGAGTTGAGCTGCTCCAGGGGGAACTCCAGGACAACTTGGCTGAGCACCTGCATCACCTCCTTGAGGCTGATGTTGTAAGCATACCTGCCAGGGGGAGAGCAAGCAGGGCTCTGTCAGACACCCCCCCCCCCCGAAATGACAGGGCCTCAGGGCAGGTGAGGCCTAGGAAGCACAAGACCCTGGGAGGTCGAGCAGAGCTGCCTCCTCTGCCCACCAAGCGCCCTCTTTCCCCGCCTGGGTCCAATGGTTCTCTGGCCCTCTGACCCAGGATACTGAAGGGACAGGAGATGTTTCAGAGGAGACTCTGTTCTCTGGGGTGGGGCTGCTCCTGGCTGCCTTCCCACAACTCCCACATGACCTCCCTGTGTGCGTTCTGGGGGGGAGCACCACTTGGCAGCCCAGGCTGTTGTCCCTTGGGCCTGCCCTCTGCCTCCGGGCCCCCTCACAGCTAGAGCTTGGCCAACCCTAAGCCTCCTCAAACAACCTCATGTCCCCTCTGCTTCCATGTTCTCCCCCTAGAAGGATTCTCCTAGAGCCCTCGAGGGGCACTTTTCAGGTTGGGTTTCATATCCCAGTAGAGGCTTAATAAAGACTTGTCTAGGGGGCAGCTAGGTGGCACAGTGGACAGAGCATGAGCCCTGGAAGCAGGAGGACCTGAGTTCAAATCCAGCCTCAGACACATAACACTCACTAGCTGTGTGACTCTGGGCAAGTCACTTAACCTCAACTGCCTCACCAAAATAAAAAAATTAAAAAACTAAAATAATAAAAATAAAGACTCGTCGAACTAAACCACTGCAATGCCTTGCTGGGGAGGGGCACATCCTCAGGCTGCCTGGGACTGACGACACCAGCGTGGCTTCTGCATATCCCACCAATTTCACCCCAACCTAGAAAATGAGGCCTAGGGCTTCACTCCAGGGGAGGACACTCCCTTCCTTGCTGCCCAAGGTTCCATGGCCAGGGGTGTTGACTGCCAGGCTGGCTCTTGCCACTGGGCCTCCCCGCCACATGTTCCATCAGTGACTCAGCCTGCTCGAGCCACACCTCCTCCCGAGCCCCAAGTCCTCTTGTGGCCCCTGCCCTCTTCTTACTTCAGGGAGTTGATTTCTAGGACCAGGTTGTCACAGGAGATATTCTCCTCTTGGCCTCGCTGCAGCGTTCCCGCCACTTCATTCTGGAACACTGAAACCAAAGAGGAGGACTGAGCCACGTCTGGGCTCCAGGAGGCCGCATTTGAGGCCCACATCCCCAAGCTTTCCATACACCAAACACAAAGTCTGTCCTCTGGCTCCTGTGATAGTCCAAAAGGGCATGGAAGACAGGGGAGGGACAGACTCACCAGGTGTCAGAGAGGGGAAACTGACCCCAAAATCTGCCTAGAGAAGAAAGGAGGGTGATAAGGATCTCCTGGGGGCAGCTGGGCCTGGACCATCATTTTAAGTGAATGAGATTGCCAAGGGACAGCACAGAGAAAGGGAGCAGGAGACCCCTCAGGGAACTGTGTGGGAGGACACTGAGAGCTCTGGGAAGGAGGTGTCCTGAGGACGCCCAGAAGACAGAAAGGGCAGGCACTGCAGCCAAGTCTTCGAGAAGCACAACAGGTAAAGGAAGGAGATGGTGACAGGAAGGGTCCTGGGAAGGAGCGAGACCGAGCATTTCCTCAACAAAGGCAGAGTATGAAGACACAGGGGAGGGGCTGCTGCTGCAACAAGGTTCTGGAGGAGGCCAGGTGGAGAACAGAGTGGACAGGGAGGCCGCTTCTGCAACAGGAAGGACGGAGAAGGGAGTGCGGGACCCCATTGCCCAGGAGCCGAAGAAATGGAAGGGGCTGAGGAGGTCCGGTCATCTGCTACAAACGGAGGGTGGGGAGCGGCCAGGGCCAGATGCATGGCAATGTGAGCACGAGGCAGCCAGGGGCCTCAGCAGAAGGCCAAA
This sequence comes from Phascolarctos cinereus, assembly GCF_003287225.1. Classification (NCBI taxonomy): domain Eukaryota; kingdom Metazoa; phylum Chordata; class Mammalia; order Diprotodontia; family Phascolarctidae; genus Phascolarctos; species Phascolarctos cinereus. The sequence goes on along the minus strand of NW_027555958.1, from coordinate 13,456,249 downwards.
GGAGTGGGGTCACTGAAGGTTTTCTCTGCTGACTCTCAAGCCCCATAAGAGGGAATGGAGAATTCTGATGGGGGTGGGGGATTCTACCAGGCCAGTGGCTGCCCAACCATGCATGGTGGAGTCTGAGGGCAGGGGGCCTCAGAGGCCAAGAGGACTGCCACGGACTGAGGATCGAGAGAGGAGGACAAGAGGTTAGAGCTGGAGGAGGAGTGGCTGGAATTCTAAAAAGTGATGGAGCTACCACGTGACTGCGAGTGTGGCTAAGAAGGTGAGGCCAAAGAGGGTGTTGGAGCCCGGACCTCAGGCTTTAAGAGGGAGGCTGTGGAGCTTTTCTCCTGTGGGGGATGGCAAGGGCAGCAACGAGAGGGAGCCACGGGCAAGTGACCAGCGCTCTAAGAAAGGAGGCTGCTAGCAGCCGGGGGACCAGAATGGGGAGAAGGCCTACACAGCCTGTCCGGGCCTCCAAAGATGAGAGGCAGAGTAGCACGGAGGACCGCACAGTGTGGACGTATCAGCGAGGGGCATCCCTCTTGCCGGGGGAATGGCTCCAAGGGCTGTAGAGGAACCTTTGGAGGCTTCTGGGCTCAGCTTAAATCGAGGTGGTCACATGACTGGCTGAAAAGTTCCAGAACAAGGATGATGGTCTGGCTGGTGCTACGGAGGGGTTCTAGACTGTGCCAGGGAATGGGTTAGAGGAGGCACGGACTGCCCAGCAGAAGGGCAGGGAGGGCAGCAGCAGCTGCTCGTACACAAGGCAAGACCGACACAATGAGCAGAACGGGGTGGGGGGGCCCCCTGTGGGCAGAAGCAGACCAGTGAACACCCCTGGCACATCTCACTCTGCTCAGGCCCCCTGGCCCCCTCCTGTCCCTGTGATGGCAGAGCAGGGCCACGGGCTCCGGGACCTCCATCCTTACGCGGACAGCTCAGCTCCGCTTTCTCCCACTTCCTGCCAGCTCCATGGCTTTGGGACTTCCTGGACCTTCCCATCAGGGCCCCTCCCCTTTTCTGCTTGCTCGTGTGTGGTGTTTTCCTCCCTCTGAGGGCAGGGACCATCTGTTTGGCTTTGTATTTGCAGCCCAGTGCTTGGCACAGAGTCACTTTGTTGACTGACTGGCCAACGGCACCGTCTCTCCCAGTAAAGCAGGAGCCAGGCTCAGGCTAGGCCTGGGCCCCAGCCTGCCTCCTCACCTCTAATGTCATCCAGCTGGGGGGAGCCTGCCCGGCTGTCCAGCTCCTGGGAGCCCAGACTCTGCTCACTGTCACTTTCACTCTCTTCATCCATGTTGATTGTGAGTCCTGAAAATGGGGGAGGGGGTGTATGTGACAGAAAGAAGTACTGAAGTGGGGGGAGGGAGGGGTCTGGGCTGCCCAGCACACAAGAAAGACTCAGGAACAGCTGGGTTCCAATGCCACATCTGACCCAGGTGAGTCCCCTAACTGTGAGCCTCAGTTCACACTCAGGCAGTAATGACCCCAGCAGCGCCCACACACAAGTGTCCCCTGAATGCGAGGCCTCACCCCACAGGCTCTGCCGAAGCTCCTCTTCATCCTCCTCCTCCCCGGGGTTCGCACCCTGCGCTCTCCAGAGGTAGCCCTGGCCCGCGGCACCCACGTCAGACGGACTGTAACCTGAAAAAGGCCCTACCCATCAGTGGGAACGTGGGGCGGCCACAGCCCACAGCCGAGGAGTCACTGCTTGGGAGCTCCCCCACCTGTTGACTTCACTCTCTCTGTTCTGTCTGCTCCAGAGTCGTCACTGAACTGGCTGTCATCATCCTCTTCCTCCTCATCAGGAGGATGCAGTGAGATGACAGAGCCCTCAGGCAGCTCGAGGTCTGGGCCCACCACCACCTAGACAGGAGAGGTGGGTCAGGCCCAAGCCCATGGGCTGAGGGTCTGGGCCAGGGCCAGGGAAGCTGTGGCCACAAGGTCCTCAAGTGCGGCCCTCTGACTGAATCTAGACTTCACAAACAAAGAAGTGTGGATTCGGTCAAAGGGCCACACCTGAGGACCTAGAGGGCCATAGCTTCCCCACCCTTGGCCTGGTCTGGGCAGAAGTAGGTCATTTCCCCCTACAGATTCCGAGCAGACTGGACACACATCTCATTGGGTCTGGGGGTGAGAAATACACCTTCGGTAGAGCTTGGCCACTCCCCAATGGAGGCAGGGAATGGGACCTCACCTGGGAAGTAAGGACACAGCGTGGTTTCAGAATGACCCGTTCCTTGACCTCAGAATGATCGCACAGGAGAGACTGACGAATCTGTGCCCCACTGGCCACCCGAACACCTTGCCACAGATAGGCCTGGTCCAGTAAGACGTTGTCACCTGGCTCAGAATTGGAAGGACTTCTGGTCACATGAAGGTCTCGTTCTAAACCAGAATGCCTCCTCACAAATGGCAAGGCAAGGGAGGGAGCCAACCAACTCCCACCTGGCCCTTGCCACCCTTCCAACCCATTCCAACTCAAAAGTAGTCAAGTGGCCAAAACACCCTCCTTCCCTCATGCCAAATCTTACCAGTTCAACAAAGGTTCTCCCCCACCCCTCAACTTTCCCTTCCCATCAGATACAAAGAATTCAAATTCTTAAACAAACAGGCCTCATCTGAGACTGTGGACAAGGTCTCCCTAAGTGCAAACACTGGATCAACACTGGTCAGAGGCCCATGAAACGTAAGTATATAAGAGCCGAGGGACAGCCAAGTCTACATTTCCCGTGCAGGCCCTCCTTAATACTCCTTGAGATGGAGGTGGAGACATGGAGGCTCCCAAAGGAGCTGAAGGGCCTGGCAGGAGGACAGGGCCCATGATAGACTCTGTCCCTGCCACCTGAGGACCCCAAGAGCAGATGAATTAGAGCTAGAAGGAATCTCAGAGATGATCTAAGATAATGTCTTTGTTTTACAGATGGAGAAACTGAGGCCCAGCCAAGACAAGCATAGGACCAATTGTACACCGTCCCCTAAGGGGTGCTGAGCTTGAGGCTTGCACGAGCCAAAGGAATGGTCACAGGAATGATGTCACTGCGCTTGTTAGGGGCCATCTGACATTCTCACACCAGGGCACACCCTATAATTCTGCTACACTAATGACCTGCCAGGCAATGAAGGTGAGAGCGCAAGGCCCCCAGGCCCTCAGGTTTACAGGCCACCCCGGGGACCCCACTCCCCCGGCTCACCAATGTGGCAGTCGGGGCCGATGACGCTGTTCTTGATGGTGCAGTTGCTGCCGATGACGGTGCCGGCACCCAGAAGCACATTCTCCTCCAGGACGCTGCCGTGGCCCAGGCTCACCTCCAGCCCCCGGTAGATGTTATGTCGGGAGTGAGTGCAGCTCTGGGCTGGGCTGTCAGTGAAGTTCATCTCTGGGGTGAGGGGATAGACCCAGCGGCGAACGACGTCCGCACACACTGCCTCATACATGCGCAGGTTGGAAACCCGAGCTCCGTATTCCCGGGTGGTGACATGCATGTGAATGTGGTTTCCCAGGACCTAGGTGACCGGTCAGGTGACCAGCATCAGAGAGCAGCCCAGGCGTGCCCCCAGAGGCCCATGATCCATCTTGTCACCTCCACTCCTCTTCCCTGTTCCTTCTCCCCGAGAGCAGCCATGAACAGTCATCCTTTCCCCCCTTTACCTCCTCATTCACCAACAGGCCTCGCACAAAGTCGTCCCGGGTCTGGTAGTCAAAGTTGTCGGTGAAGAGTTCGGCCACCTGTCAAGGAGGAGGGTCGGGAGAGGTGCTGCTCACTCACCTAAGCTGGTGCCATGGGAGCAGCCTGCAGCTGCCCTCGAAGGCTTAGGGGAAGCCCCTGGGGCCACAGGGAAAGGACAAAGGAGCGAGTGAGCAGAGAGGGCTCACCTGAGGGGAACAGATGCTGATGTGACAGTCCAACAAGTCGTAGCGAATGTCCACTCCTTCCCCACTCCCCCGGAACAGGCTCTGTGGGGGGAAGCAGCAAGAAGGCGTTTCGTGCCTGGTCCCTCCAGCCAAGGCAGGCTGGCAGGCGGCTTCTCCCCCTTCCCACTCCAGGCGCCTGAGAACGCCACGCACCAGGGGAAAAGAGAAGCGCCGCAGCCCGTGAGTCTTCTGGTAGTGGAGAACACGGTGGGTGGTGCTGTCCACGGCCACCACGACGTTGTCCTCGGGGCACCGGGTGGGGTGGCTAGGGGAGGACTCCTTGAAGATCATTGTCATCACAGACACATTCTTCTCCCGTTTCCTCCGTGATCTGTAGAAGCAAGGGGAAAAGGCTGCAGACACGCAGTCCCCAGCCCAGCCCCCGGGGCAGGCCCTCCTCAAGCCAGTCTCCTGATCACACCTGTGTTCCTCCAGGGCATGGGAGATGTTAATGTTAGAGATGACATCCCCATAGACAAGCAGGAAGTCAGAGCGCACCAAAGCTTTGGCATCCACGTCCCGGAGCACGTCCCCCAGAGAGCGGTACGTCTCTGAGGTCACGATGCGAACCACGTTGGGTGAAGTTGGCAGGCACCACTTGGATTTGCTACGGAGAAGGGAAAAGAATGAGATCAGTGGCAGAGATGACCTACATCTTTGTGCTCCTCCTCATCCCACGCAATGACAATCCAATCCCACGGACATTTATTAACTGATTACTCTTTGCATGATGTGAAACACAATCTAGTCCCTGCCCAAGGGAACTCAAGAGTCCAGTGAGGGCAGTGGGGATGGGGAATAACAAGGAAGCCATCATGGAGAATGGGCTGAAGACACAAGGGAGATCGATCAGGGCTGAGCACAGGGAAAGCTCATGGAAGATGAGGTGCCTAAGGAAGGATTCCAGAACCTATGTCAAAGGAGAACATTTCAGGCAGGAGCAGAGGCCTGGGCAAATGTATGGAGGTGGGAGAGGACAGAGAGAAACACCAAGTAGTAAAGTCTGGCTGGAAAACAGCCTGAAGGAAGAGGAGGGGTGGGAAAGACAGTTCAGGGCCTTCAAGGCCAGATGGAGGAGGCTAAATGTTACCCTTTAAACAGAGAATCACTTCAGGCCCTGGAGCAGGGAGATGCCCATGGCCAGACCCATGACACCTGGATTGGAGGAAGAGCAGTGAGGAGGCTGGGACAGTAGTGAGAGGTGAGGGCTGCCCAATCAAGGCGGGGGCAGGAGAGGATGACCTGAAGCTGGCATTGCCCAAAAGTGGGTCCCTGAATGGCAGAGGTGGCAAGAAAGTGAGTGTTCTCTTCCCTAATAGGACACCTTCATCAATGGCTTAAAGCCACAGGTGGCTGAGTCATCAGACATGTAGAAGACACAAAGCCAGGATGGAGGAAAGCTCTCATGGTGGAGGCCAGAGGCTGAATCCCCAAAGAGCCTGGCTGGCAAGAGTGCTGGGTCACGTCAAATGATTCAAACTGAACAGAGATAAACAGTCTCATCCGAGAGGGAGGAAGTGTGGCTAAGCGCAGGTGACAATATTTGGGGGCTACTCAGGCTGTAAGAAGTGGGACGTGGGGGCAGCTAGGTGGTGCAGTGGATAGAGCACCGGCCCTGGATTCAGGAGAACCTGAGTTCAAATCTGGCCTCAGACACATAACACTTATTAGCTGTGTGACCCTGGGCAAGTCACTTAACCCTACTGCCTAGCCCCCCCCCCCAAAAAAAAGAAGTGGGACATGGTGACCCAGGAGGATGAGCCACCTACAGCTCAACTTCGAGCACAGCCTTGGATCACAGCAGACCACCGCTGCACTGGGGGGGGGGGTCAGTTGGGGGCCCATGCCTGGGAAGACCGCCGAGAAGCTGGAGAGGGTCCCAGAGGGCAGGAAAGATGGCGAGGGGGTGAGAAGCAGCTGAAGGCGCCAGGGATGGTTCACTAAGAGCAGCCCCCAGGGCGGGGGGTGCAGGGTGGTCATGGGAAGGAGGAAGAAGTCTGTGTCTGAATGCCAGCCTGTCTACCTGTCACCTAGGGCAAGTCACTGAGCATCTGTGGGCCTCATTTCCTCCTCTACAATGTGAGGACTCTTACACTTGAAATCACAGATGACCTGGCAAGCTTTTAGCCAGCCTGGTGACTGAGAAGAGCTAAAGCCCTTCTCGGTGGTTTCCCCAGCTCCCACCCACTTGGCAGAGCGTCCTCAACTTCAAAGAATTCTGCAGACTCTAATTATGACTTCCAGCTTCCTAGGTGCCACCAACCTTCTTTTACAGGCTGGACAGAGAGCAACACTACCATCCTGCCCTGTGTGCCACGGCCCCTGAGACCACAGGGCATGGAGAGGAGGCTAAGAGCAATCTCTCAGCCAAACGCAGGTGCCCACGCTAGAGGCAGCACGTGGCACAGTGGGGAAAGCATGGGGTTGTAGTTCAGAGGGTCCATCTCTAATATTAGTTGTGCGATTTCTCTGAATCTCAGTCTCTTCACCTGTTAAATGAGGATAACCCCCTGGAGCACTCAGTGTCACAACATGCTATGTGTACATACACACATACACAGCTTTCTCCTCTCTAAGTATCCAGGGACCTGCTCTTTCCCAAGGGCCAAGAGAGGCAAGGAGGTGGGCTTTGGCAGACCAGCAGCTCCCTCCTGAGCCTTTGGGGCGAAGGGGCCACTGGGTATCCTCCTCTGCCCACTACAGGCATCCTAAGGGGTCTGGAATGGACGGCCCTCCCCCTCACACCCTGTAGCTGTCCCGCTCAGGAGCTGCAAGGGGAAGGAAGGACACAGCGACCAGGACAGAGAAGGGCCAGGGCCTTACTGTATGTGCTCTTTGATTTCAGGGGCCTTCCAGCAGCAGAAGACAAACGTTTCCTGCACCCCTGTGGCAGTCAGAAACTCCAGAGTGTAGTCGATCAGGGCCACGTTGGCCAAGGGCAGCAGGGCCTGGGGAGTGGAGAAGAGAAGGCCTTAGTTGGCGGGTGGCCTGGGAATGCCAGTCTCCTCTCCTCAGCTTTCACTAAGGCTTCCAGCCCCCTGAAAAGGCTCTGAACTGGATGTTAGCTTCCTATGGGGAGATGCAGGCCAGAACAAAGCAGCTACTTGTTCAGAAGAAGCATCTGGGACTTCCCCTCTCCATTCTATGTCCATGAACTACCTCTTCTGAAACTCTGCAAACCAGCTCCTGAGTGAGCACGCAGGGAAGTTTGGATTTAATTTTGTTCCAAGGTGCCTTCCAGGCCAGAGGACCATCCACAGGCCCAGCCACCTCGGGGCAGTGGGGGAAGCCAGCCTCCCTTGCTCTTCTTCCATGATCTCTTAGACAAAAGCAGAGCCCAGGGTTGCAGGCTTGTCAAGCCTTCTTCCTTATCCTTGAATGCCAGGAACAACCCCAAGAGTCATGGTGGTGCAGTGGGCAGAGATGGCCTTGGATCCAGGAAGTCACTCCCGAGTTCATGCCTGGCCAGTGCCCAAGAGGGCAGCCAAGGTGAGTCAGGTGGCCAGCCAATGAGCCAGAGGGAGCTCCCTTCCCAAGATCCCCCAGCCATACGAAAAGACTGCGGACCTGGGCATTCCTGGACTCCAGTTCAAATCCCAGCCTTGCACCTGACTTACTACCCATTTGGCCCTGAGCAGCACTGCGCTGTGCTGGGACTCAGTATCCTCATCCACGAAAGGAGGGGGTTGCTCACCTCCTCTCCACCTCTCTGTGATCCATCATCACAGGGCCAGACCAGAACAGACCAAAGCAAACCCTTCAGATGCTGTGAAGGACAACAGTGGAGCTGGCATGACTCGTGAGAGCTGGGGCAGGGGCAAGGGCCTGCGCTCACCTGCTTCCGGTCTAACAGCTCCCTGTGGGTGCTCCGGGCCAACCGGCTCTGAGCCCTGGCCCTGGCACATTTCCCAACTGTCCAGCAGAAGGCCTGAGGGACCCAGCAATGAGCCTTTAACAGAGGGCTCTGGTAGCTGGGCCTCAGAACCCCCCTTACCAACGGGAACAAACAATGCCTACAGGTATTTAGAATTACAACCATTTCTCCTGCAGCAAAATGATAACTTTGTTTTCCTTCACCTTACAGGCCTCAGGCTGCAGGCTCCCCACTCCTGCATATGTTTCCCTGTGCTGATGAATAGAGAAGCACGAATAAATTTATAAAAACATACCCAGTGACCTCAACAATAAAAATTGAAAGAGTTTTGAAATGATGATAACCAAGCCTGGCCCTGAGTTAGAGACAGAGGACAGCTGTCCTTCTCCTGTTACCATGGGGAGGAACACTGAATACAACAGCAGACTTTTTCCATATATGAGCTGGTGTTGCTGAACTTTTTATTATATAAGGGATGACTCTGGCAAGGGACAGATACAGCTGCATAATATAAAAGTAACAATCAATATTTATTTTTCAAAGTTTCTTTTTGGAAGCTGGTAAAAGCCACTGGGCCTTGTTCCTCTTGGGGCCCTGAAAGCTCTGGGGCTAGCTCCTGATGGGATTCTTCCCTCCTTTATCCTTGGGGGTTCCAGACTAGGTTTTCCATGCTAGACATACATTCACAGTGGGCCTCTAGGACCCCCAGTTTTCTCATTTGTAAAACAATTTGTGACCCCCTCCATGGTCCTGCTTTGTAAACTGCTCAGCACCATAAAACAGGTGAACCATCTTTATTCTCCTTCATCTTTGTGCTAGAAAGCCCAGCTTCCCTGTTTGGGGTGGGGAGAGAAGAGGGCAAGGGCTGTCTTCAGATCGTCCCAAATCTCTCCCACCTCCAGAGTTTCCAAGTCTCCCTGAGGCGGGTGGTCTTTCAGGTAAGGGAATCAGTCCCTTGGTCCCTAGCCCTCTGTTTTTCTCCCTGAAAATTAGACATCCATATGATGTCCCTGGGTAAGGTTGGGCCTAGGAGGGGTATGAGGACAGTGAGCACCGGCTCAAGGGAAGAGCAGTCTGCAGATCTGGTCACCCTGTGGCCTGGCTGTGCCTTTTCTGGGGATGTGTGTGAATGGTGTCTGTGGATACAGTAAGGAGGAGGTAAAAAGCCTGCTTACTCCTAGGTCCATCCGCCACCTTCCCTGGCCAAGGCTGCGCATGAATATATGTCAATAGATACCATATGGAACTAGAGGAGCACTCTCCCTCCCCTTTCACCTGACTGAGTGACCCCTCCAATCTCTAGGGTTCTGCAGGAGGGGGCCGCCCCTCTGGGCTCCTTGGGATCCTCTTCCCCACTGCCTGGAGAGGGGGCCCCTCCTCCCTCCCAGCACACTCTGTCAGCTCCTAGGTCTCCCTTCCCTACATGCTCCCCCCCCCTTTAAGATTCCTGGTCTCTCACCAATGCATTCCACAAGTCCCCTGCTCCCACCTCTATACTCTCCAGGTTTTCCTCACTGTGTTCTCTGCTCCCCGGGTCCCCCCCCTTGCTCTGCGCTCCCCGGGTCCTCCTCTACCCTGCATTCTCTGGGTCTTCCCCCAGGTCCCCCCAGCTCTGCACTCCCCCAGGTTCCCCCCAGCTCTGCGCTCCCCGGGTCCACCCAGCTCTATGCTCCCTGGATCCCCCTCCACTCTGCATTCTCTGGGTCTTCCCCCAGGTCCCCCCAGTCCTGGGCTCCCCGGGTCCCCCCAGCTCTAGACTCCCTATGACAAGTCCCCCCTTGCTCTGCGCTCCCCCAGGTTCCCCCCAGCTCTGCGCTCCCCGGGTCCCCCCCTTGCTCTGCGCTCCCCGGGTCTCCCCAGCTCTAGGCTTCCCACGACAGGTCCCCCCCAGCTCTGCGCTCCCCCAGGTTCCCCCCAGCTCTGGGCTCCCCGGGTCCCCCCAGCTCTAGGCTCCCTATGACAAGTCCCCCCTTGCTCTGCGCTCCCCCAGGTTCCCCCCAGCTCTGCGCTCCCCGGGTCCCCCCAGCTCTAGGCTCCCCATGACAGGTGCCCCCCAGCTCTGCGGTCCCCGGGTCTCCCCTGCTCTGCGATCTCCGCTCCCCGGGGTCGCCCCTCTCTCTCTCCGCAGCGCTCACCCGGGGCCGGTCCTTGGAGATGGGGAAGAAGCGACGGTTGAAGCTGTCCGCTACCAGCACGGCCTGCAGGGGTGGCGGCGCCTCCTCCTCGGCTCCCCGGCCCGCGGCCCCGCCGCCCTGCCCGCCAGTCCCGCCGGCCCGCTTGCCTCCCCGGGAGGCTGCCGCCGTAGCCGCCATCTTCGCCAACTGTTGCCGCTTCCGCGAGGCCGGCCGCTTCCACCGCGGCCCAGAAGGGACAAAAAGGACCCGGGAGGACGAGCGCGAAACGCTACCGAAGGTAGAGCGCGTGTGGTAGCGAGTGTGAACGTGGGGAGGAGGGAGAGAAGGAGCAGGCAGCGGGGCGCATGCGTACTCTGGCCAGGCTGCCGGGCCGGCCTGCCTCCCAAAGGGTGGGGCGGGGTTACGGGCTGGAGTCCCTACAAGGAAAAGCGGAAGTGCGCGTGCGCACTGCTAGTCTGGCCTTGCGGTCTCTATGGATGGGTCCGAAACAGCATTCTGGGAATTGTAGTCCTTTGACTTTCTTGTGGTCATTTATTTCTTCAACCAACGTGCAAAGAAGAGTAGGCGTGGATGACTGGAGAAGAGAGTGAGGCCGGCGACTTGCGCAACTCTACCTTCAGGCAATTCACGCACCAACGGGATGTTAACAGTCGGCTTCAAAAACAAAGGGCCAATCGCTACAAGGACTGCTGGGGGATATGTGCATACTCTAGGTCCGGCAGTCTCCCCTCCAGCGAGAGACGCACAGAGAGTAACAATGCCTGTTTCTGTTTTCCTGCAACAACCCTGGCAGATTGGTATTATCCCCATTTTACAGGGGAGGAAACTGAGGCTTGGGGATCAGAAGTTTGGAGGTAGAAGAGACTTAAAGGTCAGATTCTAGCCCACCTTTCTCATTTGTCACGTGGGGAAACTGGGGGAGTGACTTGTCCAAGGTCACACAGGTACTATGCTTCAGAGGCAGAATTTGAACTTAGGCCCTGTGATTCCAGGGTTTACCTTTGTAACACACCCAGGCCTTCTGATCCCTCACATGGAAGGAAGGTTGCCAACTATTGACTGTTAGCGTTGGGTCTCCTTACTCCAAGACCAGAGTCCTTTCCCAGTTTATACCATGGCCATAATCTGATTATAGAAATCAATCAGTTGATCAGCATTGATTAAGCTCCTACAGTGCTTGGCACTGTCCCAGGCTCTGGAGATAAGAGTAGGAAGAGTGAGACAGTCGCTTTTCTGGTAGAGCTTATGGTGTAGGATGAGGGGTGGGGAACCTGTGGCCTTGAGGCTGCATGTGGCCTCTAGGTCCTCAAGTGCAGCCCTTTGAATCTAAACTTCACAGAACAAATCCCCTTAATAAAAAGATTTGTTCTGTGAGACTTGGACTCAGTCAAAAGGCTGCACCCAAGGACCTAGAAGGTCATATGCGGCCTCTATACCCCTGCTCTAGGCAGTTTGGAGGGGTGAGGGAGAAATTGTATCTGGAAGAAGGAAGACTGGAAAATAGCTGTTTATCCCCCTGGATGGACCTTAGAAATGATCAGAAAGTTGCTGCTCTAGGAATACAAACCAGTAAAAAGCTGTGTGGGACAAGTGAAAGTTTCTCATGTGAAATGTAAGCTATGCTCCAACATGTAGTAAGGCTTCCACATGAGCTGGGCCTAAGTTTCACTTTCGTTTTTGGGGAATGGGGGGCTGTGCACCAGCTGCCCACCCCCTCCCTTGTTTTGTAACCACCCCGTCTGTTGTTTTGTGCCTTAACTTTACCAAATAAGGCAATCCCCTAGCTCCCAAGCATGTTTTGAGTAAAATGTATCTCTTGGGTTCTAACTATAGACTGTGAGGTCTGTTGCCTCAGCCAATGAGGATAAAGAGATTGAGACAAACAGGTGGGGAGAGGGGCTTTTTGGAGTGGTTTGCCTAAGACATATAACTGCTTGCTGCTGTTTGTGCTGGGCCTCACTACTTCAGTCTGCCCTGGGTAGGTGATGTCCAATTCTCTCCGGAGACTTGCTAGAGTAAAACTTCTGTTTTGTAGCTGAAGAAACCTCTGAGTTTTCGTTTGAGTAAGTGGTCTTAAAATCCCACTCAAAGCCAAGAGAAAAGCCTCTAGCCCAGATCCTCTGGAGGGGTAAAGACCAGTAAGGGGATTCACCACTCATCTCTACTCAAGGAAGGTGAAGAACTGCTCAGGATAACAAGGTGGGGGATGAGTTCTAATCTTCACTAGTGAATGAAGTGCCCCCATGGATGAGATCACACTACTGTTACCATCTGGTGGGAGGCTGAGCCTTAAACCCCATCAGAACATAAAGCAGTTTGTGGGGCCGCCAAAGAGGCATCCCTCATTTCACCTTGACTTTGCACTGTCTCCCTCAAAGTCTGGCAAGCCTGACCCTGGACTTGGGCTCCTTCGTTTATCTGTGGTCTAATTTTGAAATGCAGCAACTTCCCCAGCCACTACTCCCCTCTGCTCAATGGGCAGAAGACCCGTAGACCTTTCACCTAAAGAAAGACATTGTTACCTACTCTGGAAGGGAAACTTGAAAGAGAAAAGGCAGCCAGGGGCCCTGGGGCAAACTTGCTGAGTCCCGACTCTCTGTGGGAGTGGCTAAAAGGTGGGGCAGGGAAGTGGGGAGAGTACCATCAATTGCTCATCCCCTCACAAAAAGTCTACAAAGACTATCACTACTTGTCACTTTGGAGTCAGAGGCAGAGAATGAGTCAGAAGCTACCTCTTCTTAAGTGACATGGCACCGAAGGCCCATCTCACGTACCTTCCAGAGTTTCCCACATCCTACCAAACTGCCTACTCCTTTCAATGCTGAGTGATCCCAAGGAGTTCATCATCGGAGGTGCCTGGATGTTGAGTCACAAGCGTGGCTGGACCCAAGCAGGAAGGACAACTTCCATGAGATGCCCTCATTACACTTTTAATGAAGCTTTCTGGGGTGGTGTTGAGTATCCATAACAGAGAGCCAAGGGAGCTCGTGTTCCCTGGAGGAAGTCTCCGCATGGGAGAATCCCAGAAGATTTAGGGCTGGATACAGGGATCAGAAGCAAAGCCAACCAGGAATCCCATGGAGAACATCCTGGGCATTTCTGTGCTGCTCTGGGTGGAGAGTCAGTTGTTAAGCATTTATTAAGCACCCACCGTATGCTGATCAAATTGGCCTTGGTACCCTCTGCTCCTGAAACTCTTCTTATTTGAGGGCAGAGAGATGAACTCCCTCCCCCGACCTCCACTTAGGAAGGCCCCTGGCCAGCCCTTTCTTCATTCCCCACCTAGTTGCTTTCATTTGGACTTCTCCATCACACTCCCTCACCAAGTACCTCCCCCTCTCCCATTCAGTTTCTTTTTGTGTGTTATCTTAAGCTCTTTGAAGGTAGGGAGTATCTTCCTATTTTTGTGTTTGTATTTATGTCCAAAGTGCTTTGTACAGTTCTTGGAGCATAGTAGACTTGGTAAATGTTTATTGATAAACTGAGTGCCAGGTGCTGTGCTGAGTGAGCATCAGCCATGCAAGAAAGGAGAAAGATGACAGTCCCTGCTCTTAATTAGCTTACAGTCTAATGGGGGAGAACTGGAGCCTTCTGATCTCATAGGAAATGCTCTAGTAAGCTCAGTATGCTCCAGCCTGTACTTGTCACATGTAGACCCTGTGGGAAGGAAACAAGCATTTATTAAATGCCTACTATGTGCTAATCATTGCATGAGCCACCTTACAAATATCTCGTTTGATCCATACAACAACCCTGGGAGGTAGCTGCTCTTATCCCCATTTTACAGTTGAAGAAACTGAGGCAGGGAGAGAGTAAGTAAATTTACATCTAGTAAATATCTGAGATAGATTTGAAGATGTCAATTCATGTTGTTTATTCCCTTAAGTCAGCAATATGTACGTGGAGCCAGAGCTTTGACTCTGACTGATTCAAGCAATTTTAGGAGGACATTTAAACCCTGACTCAGGAAATCTGTTACTAAATATATATATATATGTGTGTGTGTGTGTGTATATGTGTGTGTGTGTGTGTATGTATATGTATGTGTGTGTGTATGTATATGTATATGTGTGTGTATATATGTATATGTGTGTGTGTGTGTGTTATAGCCTCCATATGTTTTTTAACATATAGAACGGGAAAGGAAACTTCTTAGTTGAATAGGTTGTAAATACAATAAAATAGGAGAATGTCGAAGTGTCAATTGAAATTATAGATCCAGGATGTCTGTGTTTCCCCTATATAACATATGTCCATAGGATACCAAGATAAGAAAAGTCTCATTCAAGAGAGTGTCTGGTCCCAAGCATCCTGTCCTTAGTGATCACAAACAGAAAGAATGGTGGTCAGTTCCAGCTGGTCCCAAAGTTGCTAACACAGGAAGGGGCATTTTTAGTCCATTAGAAAAGATTAATTCAGGTTTTTGCCCCTTATTGGGGCTCAGTTGATCTTAAATGATTATCAGAGGTCTTCCAGACCTTGAGAAGGATTCTGTTGCCTCATTATTTTTTGGATCTACCTTGATATTCTGTCCTAATGAAATATTTTGCTATTTGATTTACAGTCTTCCATGGTATGTAAATAGAATGTATCACATTGGTGGGAGTCTAGACCATGATGCTTTACATAATTAATTATTCCAAACATCTCACACATGGAACCTGGGAAGAATAGAAAGAGTTTCCAGAGCCAGAATTTTCACAGGGACTTCAGGGCATTCATAGGATTATAGGACCACAGATTTAGAGCTAGAAGAGATCTTAGAAATCATCTGGTCCAATCCTCTCATTTTACAGAAGAGGAGACTGAGGCCAGGAGGGGAAATATCTTGACAAAGATTACAAAATGAGTAAAAACTCTGGTCTTCTTTCTCTAAATCCAGTAGTCTTTTTACTGTGGTAAATGGTGTTACTTTTGTCAGGCGCTTCAGGGAGGAGGTGGTTTTAAGGTCTTGAAGGATGTTTGAAGGATCCTTTTTTAAAATAGTATCTTTTTTTTCAATTATATGTGAAGACAATTTTTAACATCCATTTTTACAGAATTTTGAGTTCCAAATTTTTCTTCTTCCCTCCCTCCTTTCCCTTCTTCCTAAAACAGTAAGCAATTTGATATAGATTATATATGGGCAATCATGTAAAACATTTCCATATTAGTCATAATTGTGAAAGAACAAACAGACCAAAAGGAAAAACACACACACACACACACACACACACACACATTAAAGAAAATGAAAACAGTTTGCTTTGATCTGCATTCAGACTCCATAGTTCTTTCTCTGAATGTGGACACCATTTTCCATCATGAGTTCTTTGTGGTTGTTTTAGATCATTGTATTGCTGAGAAGATCTAATCAATTCATAGTTGATCATCACACGACGAGGCTGTGACTGTGTACAACATTGTCCTGGTTCTGCTCACTTCACTCAGCATCAGTCCATACAAGTCTTTCCAGGTTTTTCTGAAGTCCTCCTGCTCATCATTTCTTATAGCACAATAGTATTCCATTACATTCATATACCACAACTTTCTCAGCTATTTCCCGATGGATGGGCATCTCCTCAGCTTCCAATTCTTGGCTACTACAAAGAGAACTGCTATAAATATTTTTGTATAAGTAGGTCCTTTCCCTTTTTAAAAAAATCTCTCTGGAATACAGACCTAGTAGTGGTATTTCTGGATCAAAGAGTATGCACAGTTTTATAGCCCTTTGGGCATAGTTCCAAATTGCTCTCCAGAATGATTGGATCGGTTCACAACTCCACCAACAACACTGCATGAGTGTCCCAGTGTTCCCACATCCTCTCCATCATTTATCATTTTCCTTTTCTGTCATATTAGCCAATCTGATAGGTGCGAGGTAGTACCTCAGAGTTGTTATATTTTGCATTTCTCTAACCAAAAGTGATTTAGAGCATTTCTTCATCTGATTATAGATAGCTTTAATTTCTTCATTTGAAAACTATTCATATCCTTTGACCATTTCTCAATTGGGGAATGACTTGTATTTGATTCAGTTCTCTATATATTTGAGAAATGAGGCCTTTATCAGAGACACTGGCTGTAAAGATTGTTTCCCGGCTTTCTGCTTTCCTTCTAATCTTGGTTGCACTGGTTTTGTTTGTGGTAAAAACTTTTAAATTTAATATAATCAAAATTATTTATTTTTCACTTCATCATGCTCTCTATCTCATTTGGTCCTAAATTCTTCCCTTCTCCATAGATCTGGCAGGTAGACTATTCTTTGCTCTCCTAGTTTGCTTGTGGTATTATCCTTTATGTCTGAATCTTGTACCCACTTTGACCTTATTGTGGTGTATGGTGTAAAGTGCTGGTCTGTACCTAGTTTCTGCCATATTGTTTTCTCAGCAATTTTTGTCACATAGTGAGTTCTTATCCCAGAGTCTGGGGTCTTTGGATTTATTAGACACTGGGTCACTATGGTCGTTTATTCCTGTGTCTCGTGTGTCTAATCTATTCCACTGCTCCACCACTCTGTTTCATAGCCAGTACCAGATAGTTGTGATGATTATCATTTTGTAATATAGTTTGAGATGTGGTACTGCTAGGCCACCTTCCTTCATATTTGTTTTCGTTACTTCCTTTACTGTTCCTGACTTTTGTTCTTCCAAATGATTCTTGTTGTTATTTTTTCTAGCTCTATAAAATAATTTTTGGTAGTTTAATTGGTATGGCACTGAATAAGTAAATTGGTTTAAGTAGAATTGTCATTTTTATTGTATTAGTTTGGCCTGCCCATGAGCAACTGATGTTTTTGCAGTTGTTTAGATCTGACTTTATTTGTGTGAAAAGTGTTTTATAATTGTGTTCATAGAGTTCCTGGGTTTGTCTTGACAGGCAGACTCCTAAATATTTCATATTGTTTACAGTTATTTGAAATGGAATTTCTCTTTCTATCTTTTGCTGCCAGGCTTTGTTGGTAATATATAGAAATGCTGATGATTTATGTGGGTTTATTTTATATCCTGCAACCTTGCTAAAGTTGTTAATTATTTCAACTATTTTTTAGTTGATTCTCTAGGATTCTCCAAGTGTACCATTATATTATCTGCAAAGAGTGATAGTTTTGTTTCCTCATTGCTTATTCTAATTCCTCCAATTTCTTTTTCTTCCCTTATTGCTATAGCTAACATTTCTAGCACGATATTGAATAGTAGTGGTGATCCATGCTTCACCCCTGATCTTATTGGGAAGGCTTCTAGCTTATCCCCATTACAGATAGTGCTTGCTGGTGGTTTTAGATAGATACTACTGATCATTTTAAGGAAAGCTTCCTTTATTCCTATGCTCACTAGTGTTTTTAATAGGAATGGGTGCTGTACTTGACAAAGGTTTTTCAGCATCTATTGAGATAATCGTATGATTTCTGTTGGTTTTATTATCAATATGGTCAATTATACTGATAGTTTTCCTAATATTAGACTAACCCTGTATTCCTGATATAAATCTTACCTGGTCATAGTGTATACTTGTGAGAGATTGCGGTAATATCCTTGCTAGTATTTTATTTACATTTTTTGCATCAATATTCATTAAGGAAATTGGTCTACAGTTTTCTTTTTCTATTTTACTCTCCCTGGCTTAGGTATCAGCAGCATATTTGTGTCACAAAAGAAATTTGGTAGGACTGTGCCTATTTTTCCAAATAGTTTATATAGTGTTGAAGTTAATTGTTCTTTAAATGTTTGGTAGAATTCACTTATGAACACATCTGGCCCTGGGGATTTTTTCTTAGGGAGTTCATGGATGGCTTATTCAATTTCTTTTTCTAAGATGGGGTTATTTAGGTATTCTATTTCCTCTTCTGTTACTCTGGGCAATTTAGGTTTTTGTAAATATTCATCAATTTCACCCAGATTGTCAGGTTTATTGGCATATATTTGGGCAAAATATTTCCTAATGATTCCTTTAATTTCCTTTTCACTGGTGGTAAATTCACCCTTTTCATTTTTTATACTAGATATTTAGTTTTCTTCTTTTTAAAAAATTTTTAAAAAATCAAATTAACCAATGGTTTAATCTATCTTATTGGGTTTTTTTTCATAAAACCAGCTCATAGTTTTATTTATTAGCTCAATAGTTTTCTTACTTTCAATTTTGTTAACGTCACCATTTGTTTTCAGGATTTCCAATTTGGTGCTCAATTGGGAATTTTTAATTTATTCTTTTTCTGGTTTTTTAAAAATTGCACGCTCAATTCATTGATGTACTCTTTCTCTATGTTATTGATGTAAGAATTTAGAGAAATAAATTTTCCCCAAAGCACTGCCTTGGCTGCATCCCATACATTTTGGTATGTTGTTTCATTGTTGCCATTCTCTTTAATGAAATTGTTGATTGTTTCTACAATTTGTTATTTTATTTACTTATTCTTTAGGATTAGATTATTTAGTTTCCAATTAATTTTTAATCTATCTGTCCACTGCCCTCTGTTGAATGTAATTTTTATTGTATTGTGATCCAAAAAGAATGCATTTAATATTTCTGCCTTTCTACATTTGATTTTGAGATGTTTATGTTCTAATACATTGTCAGATTTTGTGTAGATGCCATGTACTGCTGGGAAAAAGGTATATTCTTTTCTGTCGCCATTCAGTTTTCTCTAGAGGTCTGTCATGTCTAGCTTTTCTAAAATTCTAGTCACCTTCTTAATTTCTTTCTTGTTTATTTTTTGGTTTGATTTATCAACTTCTGAGAGGGGACAGTTGAGGTCCCCCAGTAGTATAGTTTTGTTATCTATTTCCTTCTGTAACTAACCTTCTTTAAGAATTTGGATGCTATGCCACTTGGTGCTTATATGTCTGGTATCGATATTACTTCATTGTCCATGGTACCTTTTAACAAGATGTAGTTTCCTTCCTTATCTCTCTCTCTTTTTTTTAGGTTGTTTCAGTATTTATTTCCCTCGAAGCAGGTGGCATGCATGCATCCATGCATGGGAGTCAGTTTGGAACTGAGTTCCTCCTTATCTCTTTTAATTATAAATATTTTTGCTTTTGCTTTGTCTGAGATCATGATTGCTACCCATGCCTTTTTGACTTTAGCTGAAGCATAATAGATGCTGCTCCAGCTCCTACCTTTACTCTATGTGTCTCTTTGCTTCAAGTGTGTTTTTTGTAAGTAGCATATTGTAGGATTCTGTTTTTTGATCTACTTCTGCTGTCTGCTTCTGTTTTATGGGAGAGTTTGTCCCATTCACATTCACAGTTATGATCACTAACTGTGTTTCCCTCCATCCTATTTTTCTTCCTGTTTGTCCTTTCTCTCCTTTTATCCTTTCCCTCCTCACCCATATTTTGCTTCTGAGTACCACCTCCCCCAATCTGCCCTCCCTTCTGTCAGTCTCCACCTGCCTCCTTTGTTACCCTCTTCCCCATCTACTTCTCTGTAGGGTAAAATAGATTTCTATACTCAACTAATTGTGTATGTTATTCTCTCTTTGAGCCAATTCTGATGAGAGTAAGATTCAAACAGTGCCCACTGCCTACCTTCCTATTTCCCCCTCCATTGTAATAGGTCTTTTGCACCTCTTCATATAAGATAATTTACCCTCTTCTACCTCTCCCTTCCTTCTGCTCCCAGTGTAGTCCTCTTTCTGTCAAATTCACCTTATACCCATACCTTCTCTCTCTCTCTCTCTCTCTCTCTCTCTCTCTCTCTTTCTCTCTCTCTCTGTATAGACACACCACACACACACACACACACACACACACACACACCACACACACACACACACACACACACACACACACACACACACATATGCTCCTTCTGGCTGCACTACTAATGATACAGTTCTTCAGAGTTACAAGTATCATCTTCCTATGTAGAGATGTAAACAGTTTAGTCCTGTTGAATCCCTTAGGTTTTCTCTTGAGTCTTAACACTGAAAATCTAATTTTTGGTTCAGCTCTGATCTCCTTATGAAAGCTTAAAAGCCTTCTGTTTCATTGAATTACCATTTCTTTCCCTTGAAGGATTTGCTCAATTTCACCAAGTAGGTGATTCGTGGTTGTAGTCCTAACTCCTTTGCCTTCAGGAATATCATGTCCCATGACCTTCAGTCCTTTAATGTTGCAGCTGCTAAGTCCTGTGTAATCTTGATTATGGCTCCTGGATATTTGAATTGTTTCTTTCTGGCTACTTGGAACATTTTTTTCCTTCACCAGGAAGTTTTGGAATTTGGCTACAGTGTTGCTGGGAGTTTTCATTTTGGGATCTCTTTCCAGAGGTGATCAGTAGATTCTTTCAATTTCTGTTTTACCCTTTGGTTCTAGAAAATCAGGGCAGTTTTCTTTGGTGATTTCTTGAAGCATGATGTCTAGATCCTCCTTTTGATTATGGTTTTCATGTAGTCCAGTGATTCCTAAATTACCTCTGCTGGATCTGTTTCCCAGGTCAGTTCTTTCTCCAATGTCATATTTTACATTTTCTTGTATTTTTTCATTCTTTTGATTTTGTTTGATTGATTCTTGGTGTATCATAGAGTCATAAGCTTCCTCTTGTCCAATTCTACTTTTTATGGAGTTGTCTTCCTTTTCTAAGCCATTGATTCTCTTTTGATGATTCTCTTGCACCACTCTCATTTCTTTTCCCAGTTTTTCTTTTACCTCTCTTTGATTTTTAAGCTCCCTTTTGAGCTCTTCCACGAGTTCTTTCTGGGCTTGAGACCACTCCCCATTTTCCTTTGGGGCTTTGCCCAGAGGTGTTTTGACACAGTTGTCCTCTTTGGAGTTTGTGGCTTGATCTTCCCTGTCCCCATAATAACTTTGTAGGGTCAGACTTTTAAAATTTTTTGCTCATCTTTTGCAGCCTTTTTTCTTACTTTTAAAGTTGAACTCTGCTCCTGGAGTGGAAGAGGCACTGCCCCAACTTTCTTGTGCTGGGGGTGGCCGGCCCTGGCAGTTTGCCTGGTGCTGTTCTGGTGTTGCCCTGAGGCCCATGGTGGCCTTGTGCCTGGTGCTGTGATGAGGGGGAGGAGTGGGGGCTGGCTGGTGCTGCTGAAGGCTGCAGGGTTCTGGCAGCCTACCTGGTGTGCTGAGAACATGTGGGTCCCAGTGCCGGCATCTGCCTGCTTGCTTGCCTGGCACCATACTGGGGCTCAGAACCTCCCTCTGGCTTACTGAGGCAGGGCCTACTGCTGGCTTGGCTGGACGCTTTCTGTCCTGGACTGTGCTACTGTTTTACCCGAGTGAGACAGATCTTTCCTGCTGACCTTCTCAGCTTCTTAGGCCAGAAGATTGTTTCACTCTACCTTTTTGCTCGTTCTGAAATTCCAGAATTTGTTTTGGGCTGCTATTTTATGGTTGTTTGGAGGTGAATACGGGAGAGGTTAGGCCATTTCCTGCTTACTCTGTCATCTTGGCTCCTGCACCGTATTTGAAGGGTCTTGAGGGATGCTCTGTCACTAAGAATTTCCTGTATCCCAGAGCTGAAGAGAAAATTCGACTTTCAAATACAAGACTCAAAAGAAGCACGAAAAGGAAATCATAAAGGACTTATTAAAATGGAACTGGTCACATTCCTACATGGAAAGATGATATTTGTAACTCATGAGACCTTTCTCAGTATTAGGGTAGTTGGAGGGAATATGTATATATATATATATATATGAAGGCATGATATTTAAAAAATAAAATTAAGGGGTGAGAGAGCATTGTACTGGCAGAAGGAGAAAGGGAGAGGCAGAATGGAATAAATTATCTTATATAAAAAAGGCAAGAAAAAGCTTTTACAGTGGGAGGGGAAGAGAGGAGAAGCGAGAGGGAATGAGTGAATCTTACTCTCATAGGATTTGGCTTAAGGAAGGAATAACATACACACTCAGTTGGGTATGGAAATCTATCTTACCCTACAGGAAAATCAGGAGGAAGGAGATAAGAGGGAGGGATGATAGAAGGGAGAGCAGATTGGGGGAGGGGACAATCAGAAGCAAACACTTTTGAGGAGGGACGGGAGAAAATAGAATAAAAGGAGGGCAGGGTAGGATGGAAGGAAATATAGTTAGTCTTTCACAACATGACTATTATGGAAGTGTTTTGTATGACTACATATGTATGACCTATATTGAGTTGCTTGCCTTCTCAATCAGGGTGGTAAGTAAGGAGGGCAGAAGGCAGAGAATTTGGAACTCAAAGTTTTAAAAATGAATGTTAAAAATTGTTTTTACAGCAACTGGAAAATAAGATATATAGGAATGAGGCATAGAAATCTGTCCTGCCCTATAGGAAAATAGAAGGGTAAGGGGATAAGAGAAGGGAGGGAGAGGTAGAAGGGAGGAGAGGTAGAAGGGAGGGCAGACTGAGGGAAGGAGTATTCAGAATGCATGCCTCCTTGGGATGGGGAGAGGGGAGAGAGGGAGAGAAAATTTGGAACTCAAAATCTTGTGGAAATGAATGTTGAAAATGAAAATAAATGAATTAAAAAAGAATTTACCATATGTACCAGTACTCCTACTTTTTTTCTGCCTGTAAGCTTCAAGACTTGGCTTGCTGAAGAAGAACCCACATGTACAAAAACATTCATAGCAGCTCTTTTTGTGGTGGCAAAGAATTGGAAATTGAGAGGATGCCCATCAATTGGGGAATGGCTGAACAAGGTGTGTTGTATGATTGTGATAGAATACTATTGTGCTATAAGAAATGATGAAGGGGAGGATTTCAGAAAAACCTGGGCAGACTTGTGTGAACTCATGCAAAGTAAAGTGAGCAGAAACTGGAGAACACTGTATGCAGTAACAGCGATATTGTAATGATGATCAAATGTGAAAGGCTTAGCTACCCGGATAAATAAAGCAATCGACTTTTAGGCTTAATCTGCATCGTTATCATTAACATTTTCTCCATTGTTTTCTTAAGTCTAGACAATAAACCAAGCCCTGATTTTATAGTGTTTGCTGCTTCCCAAACTGTAGGCTCTCACACTGCAAATTTAACAACCAGCTCCTTTGAGCTGGTTTGACCTGGGTCCAGCACACCCCAGCTTTTACCATACTAAACCGGAGTATGCATTCATTGAAAGCAAAGCAAGGCATATGACAAGGAAAACTCCCCAGTTTCTACAGGGACGCAATTTCCACAGTTTCCCAGTTTTCCATTCTGGCAGCAGCAGTTCAGAAGGCATACTCCTTGCCCCACCCCCAACCACAGTCCTAGGATGGGTCTCAGCTTCTACACTTCTCTACTTCCCAAACTCCTGCTCATTGCTTCCCTGAAGAGCTACGACTGACCCCTGCTGGTTGGTTGTGGTTCTTCGTTCTCGGAGAGGACCAAAAATGACATCACTGCTTTTCTGCTGAAACGCTGCTACCTAGTGCCTCACCTGAGCTGGGGCTGCCAGGCTGCTGCTTCTGGAAAGGCACATTTGTGGCTCTTTGGGCTCTTTTGTAAGTCATACTCCGAGCCATACCCATCCAACAAAGGGCCTCCGGTCAAGTCTGTCTTTTTGCCAATCTTACCCTCCCTCGAGAAAATTCCTCTAAGCTGATTTAATATTTGGGTTGGGGATGAGCAGATCCCTTTTAGCCAGGGCCAGGGCTGTGGTGCTTCCATTAATATGACTGGAGGGGGTGTTGTCCCTAAATCAGTCAACAAACACTGTGCTCCTACTATGTGCCCAGCACTGTGCTAAATAATGGGAATAAAGAGAAAGGCAAAAAACAGTCCTTGCTCCTAAAGGATTGCCAGTCTAATGGTGGAGACACATGCAGACAACTTGATACAAATAAGACATGTACAGAGACAGTCAGCAAAGGGAGCGTTGATACAGCACTTTAGGGTTTCAAAGCACTTTGCATATGTTATCTTTTTCTTTTTTATGTGAGACAATTGGGGTTAAGTGACTTGCCCAGGGTCACACAGCTAGTGAGTGTGTGTCTGAGGCTGGATTTGAACTCAGGTCCTCCTGACTCCAGGGCTGGTGCTCTATATACTGCACCACCTAGCTGCCCCTGTATGTTATCTCTTGATCCTTACTACAATCCTGTGAAGTAGAGGCTATTATTATCTCAGTTTTACAGATGAGGAAGTGGAGGCTGAAAGAGATTAGGTGATTTGCCCAGGGTCACAAGTTGTAAGTGACTAGGGCAGGATTCAGATACAGGTCTTCCTGACTTCTAAGTCCAGGACTCTCCCCATGGTGCCACTGAGCTGCCTGGTAAAGGATGACTCATATTCTAAGAAATGTCCTTCTTATATTAAGCCAGCCACCTGATTCCAGGAGACCAGCAATATGGGGGGTTGTGCCCAGGGTGAAATGCTCTTGGTGTTTCCCAGCTAGGCATATGACAGGTTAGGGCCTTCTATTGATCTACCTCTCCTGCTATATCAAGGAATCACAGAAACACAGAACCTGAGAGTAGGAAGGGACCTTAGGACCATCTTGTCCAACCCATAAACCCAAGAAGTCTCTACCAAGACTGTCCAGTCTGCGAGAGACAGCCTAGCAGCTCCCCAAGGCAGCCTGTTCCACTTTTGTACTGCTCTTGTTAGAAGTGTTTTCTGATAGGAAGCTTAAACTGGCCTCTTCCCAGCAGCAACAGCTTCCCATTGGTTCTGATTTTCCCCTCCAGGGTTAAATGGAACAAGCCTAGGCCCTTCTTTATGAGACAAACCTTTAAATGGCTGCATCCCTTGCAGCAGCAGCTGCTTTTCCCTCACCAGATCTATGCCTAAACGTTGGCCGAGGCCTTATCAGAGTTTGAGTCTGGTGTGCGTGACGTACTAGGAGCTTCGGGTTGAGGGTCAGCGTTCTGGATTGGGAGGAGGAGGAAGAGAAGGATTTGCCTGATTTGAACGGGCTCCCCGCTCACGGCAGAAGTTTGTGTTTCCCTGGACATTTGGCCAACTGCTTCACTGTTTAATGCTTTTGAAGTCTCTGGGGTAAGCACTGCTCTGACTGTTTACCAGCCCTCTTACTACACCGTGGGCCAGCAGGGCCTTTAAGGCACTGCCAGTTTGGGCTAGGGGTTTT
The DNA here is from genome assembly GCF_003287225.1 of Phascolarctos cinereus. Lineage (NCBI taxonomy): Eukaryota > Metazoa > Chordata > Mammalia > Diprotodontia > Phascolarctidae > Phascolarctos > Phascolarctos cinereus. The sequence goes on along the minus strand of NW_027555958.1, from coordinate 13,431,345 downwards.
TTTTAATTTTATTTCTTTTATTTTTAATTTATGATATAAAACAAACATTTCCATAACATAGTAGAATAAAAAAAAAAGATGATTACAGATGAAACTGCAAGTCTATTCTGTCCAACTTACTTTTCCTTTTATATACATAATAAAGTTATCGTGTACATTCCTTTTTTCCCCATCATATTTCAGGCAGTGAAGCAATTGCTTTGGAAAGGAGAGTCATTAAATGCTCCCCCTAGGGTGTTGTATGGTCTGGACCTGAGTTCTGGATCCATTGCATATGTATTCCCTGGGTGCCCCTTCTCCCATATGAAGCCTGTTTCGTCATGTGTAAAATGGAATATTAAAGCTTGTTTCTCACACACTTGTGAGGTTCGAGAAACTTTGACTGTCTCATTCTCAGTATCATCATTTGTAACATGGGGAAAGATATCCCCATCAAATGGTCAATGAGACAGTTCGACAAATGACCTCTGAGGTCTATTCTTACTCCAGATGGAGGACAATCTAGGCCTGAAATGGGCACTTTGTAAAGTTCTATATGAATTGGCCTAGAGCAGGAGTGAGTTTCTAAAGCTGCATGGTTACTAGCGCAATCTCTTAGGAGAAGTAGGGGTGGTAAGGGTAGATGTGGACCTAGGAGAGGTTATAGATGACCTGGCCGTGAGGTGAGGTAGGGAAGATAGGGTTACAGCTAAGACCTCAATGCGATCAAGTTCAAACTACTCATTTTACAGTTGAGGAAACTGAGATGCATGGAGGTTAAAAAATGACTAGCCCAAGGTCACATAGGTAGTTAGCATCAGAGGTGAGATCTGAACCCAAATCCTCTGGCTCCAGAGCAAGGGCTCTTTTTCATTCTCCTTCATAGGATTATGGAGGTAGATCTGGAAGAAAGAGTTGGGAGAGACCTCGCAGGCAGTGGAGGGGACTGGGTAGGTTGTGATTTCAGAGCAGCATTGTGGCATGTTGCAGAGACTATCAATTTTGAACAGGAGAAAATTTTCCCTATCTGATCTCTAATTCTCTAGAGATAGAGGTAAAGGGACCTACCTGTGATTTTATTGCTAAAGGGAATACCTAGACGACAAAACTCCATCTGCCAATGTAGGTAGATACCAACTTTTAGTCTTAGAGGGTTGTCTAGAACAGGGGTCTTCAAAGTGAGGGCCCATGGCTTGACCTCATTTATGATCCACCAATCAGAGAATGAGAAGATGGCTTACGTCCTACTCTCCCTGTTAGAACCAGTCACAGGGATTTTCTCTAACGCAACCACACCTACCCTTTATCCATTATAACTCAACATTCTCTTCCCACTGCTACCCAAGCCCTTAACTTTTTTTTTTCCTGAGTCGGCCATTGGCCTTTCAGGGCAGTTGTAACTTAACTCAGAGCGCAGCAGCTATAATTACTGATAAAGGTGCAGGATCAAAATCGTTTGGAAACCACTGTAATGTCAAATAATTTGCGCAGGGTCACACAAGCAGCATATGTCACAGGTAGAATTTGAACCCAGGTCTTCCTGGCTCTGTATCCACTAGAGCAGTTGCCTTACCAAATGGAGTTCATGTACATAAACATATATTTGTTATTGGGGATTTTTGTGACTGCAACTGTTAACCTTTCTCCATGAACCAAGATGAAATTATATTTCTTGCTAAAGAACGAATTTAAGCATATTCAGCCACATTGTTCCATTGGATCTTTTTCCTCTAAAACATTAGAATCCTTGTGAAATTTCCCCAGTATACTCTTCCTGCCTTCTAAGTCAGCATTCGTATACAGAACCCAAAGGAAAAGCTGAAATCCTTAAAGTACCATCTCTACTGTCCTCCTTGAGAAGCAGCAGCTAGGGTGTTTGAGGAACTGAACACTGGGTCTAGAGCTAGGAAGATGATTCAAATTCAGCCTCAGATAACTTACTAGCTGTGGAAACCTTTAGCATCTGTCTGCCTCAGTTTCCTCAACTGTAAAATGAGTATAATAATAGCATCTTACCTCTCAGGGTGTTCAAACCCAAGAATATGGAATCTGACACTGCTTCCATTTCTTCGCCCTCTATTTGCCAGGAAGTGGTGGGAGCAGTTGCCAAGGTCTTGGTCTTTTTTATTTTTTTTTGATGTTAAGCTTCAAGCCAGCTTTTGCACTATCTTCTTTCACCCTCATCAAGAGGCTTCTTAATTCCTCTTCACTTTCTGCCATCAGAGTGGCATTGTCTGCGTATCTGAGATTGTTGATATTTCTCCCAGCAACCTGAATTCTGGCTTTTGATTCATCCAGCCTGGCATTTTGCATGATGTCCTCTGCATAGAAGTTAAATAAAGTGATGTTGTACAGCTTTGTGGTACTCCTTTTCTGATCTTAAACCAATCACCTGTTCCAGGTTTGGTTCTAACGGTTGCTTCTTGGCCCACATACAAGTTCTTCAGAAGACAAGTAAGATGATCTGGTCCTCTCATCTCTGTGAGGACTTGCCACATTTTGTTGTGATCCGCACAGTCAAAGGCTCTAGTGTAGTCAGTGAAGCAGAAGTCAGTGCTTTTCTGGAGCTCCCTTGCTTTCTGCACAATCCAGTGAATGTTGGCAATTTGGTCTCCAGTTCCTCTGCCACTTTGAAAACCAGCCTGCCCTTCTGGTAATTCCTGGTTCACACATTGCTGAAGTCTAGCTTGCAGAATCTTAAACATAATCTTGCTGGTATGTGAAATGAGTGCAGTTTTTTGGTAATTTGAACATTCCTTGGCATTGCCCTTCTTTAGGACTGGGTTGCGAACTGGTCTTTTCCGATCCAGTGGCTACTGTTGTGTTTTCCAAATTTGCTGCAATATTGAGTAAAACACTTTAACAGCATTATCTTTTAGAATTTTAAACAGCTCAACTGGAATTTCATCAACTCCATCAGCCTTATTGTAAGAGATGCTTCCTAAGGCCCACTTGACTTCCTTCTCCAGGATGTCTGGTTCTAGATCAGTAACCATACTATTGTGGTAATTGGTGATGTAAGCTCTTTCTTATATAGTTCTTTTGTGATTCTTAATCTCTTCTGCTTCTGTTAAATCCCCACCATTATTTTTCTTATATTGTGCTCATTTTTAAAAAAATGAAACTCCTTTGATTTCTCTAATTTTCTTGAAGAGATCTCTTATCTTTCCCATTTGCTTGTTCCCTTTTTTTTTTTTTGCGTTGCTCATTTAAGAAAGCCTTATCTCTTCTTGCTATTCTCTGGAATTCTGCATTCATTTGGGTATAGCTTTCTTTTTCTCTTTTATTTTGCCTTTTTCTTCTTTCCTTAGCTATTTATAAAGCCTCATCAGACACCATTTTGCTTTCTTGCTCTTCTTTTTCTTTGGAATGTTTTTTGTTGCTGCCACCTGTACAATGTTGAGAACCTTTGTCCATAGTACTTCAGGCACTCTGTCTACGAGATCTAACCCCTTAAATCTGTTTATTACCTCCACTTCATATTCATAAGTCATGTTATTTAGGTCATACCCCTATGGTCTGATGGTTTTCCCTACTTTTTTCAATTTAAGTCTGAATTTTGCAATAAGAAGCTCATGATCTGATCCACAGTCAGCTCCTGGTCTTCTTTTAACTGACTGCATAGAACTTCTCCACCTTTGGCTGCAAAGTATATAATCAGTCTGATTTTGATGTTGACTGTGCTGATGTCCATGTGTAGAGCCACCTTTTGGGTTTTTGAAAAAGAATGTTTACTGTGACCATTGGGTTATCTTGACAAAACTCTCTTAGTCTCTGCCCTGCTTCATTTTGTACACCAAGGTCAAACTTTCCTGTTATTCCAATTATCCTTTGATTCCATTCTTTAGCGTTCTAATCCCCTACAATGAATGTGATGTAACTTTCTTGGGGTGTTATTTCTAGAAGATGTTATAGGTGTTCATAGAACTGATCAACTTTGGCTTCTTTGGCTGGAACATAGACTTGTATTACTGTGATGTAAAATGATTTGCCTTGGATTTGGACAGATATCATGCTGTCGTTTTGAGATTATACCCCAGAACTGCTTTTCTCACCCTTTTGTTGACTCTGAGGCTAGTCCATTTCTTCCAAGGGATTCTTGCCCACAGCAGTCTGTGCAGTGATCACCTGAATTAAATTCACCCACTCCCATCCATTTAAGTTCACTGACACTGATGTTCCATCTTCTGTTTGGCCACATCCAGCTTGCCTTGGTTCATAGCTCTTACATTCCAGGTTCCTATGCAGTACTGATCTTTACAATATCAGACTTTCCTTTCATTACCAGACACATCTGCAGCTGAGCTTCATTTTGGCTTTGGCCCAGCAGCTTCATTAGTACCGGGGCTACTCGGAGTTGTGCTCTGTTCTTCTCCAGTAGTGTATCGGTCGCCTTCTGACCTGAGGGGCTCATCTTCTGATGTCATCTCTTATATTATTTTAGTACTATCCCTCAGCCAGATGCCAAGTGGTTGGTCATTGAATGGTTCCATAGCAAGTTGGAAGGAGTTTCCTATAGAATGCCCTCAGGATCTGTCCTTGGTCCTGTGCTGCTTAACATTTTTATCATTGACTTAGATGAAAACATGCTTGTCCAATTTGAAGATGATAAGGAGCTAGGAAGAATAGCTAACATGGTAGCTGATAAAAGTATCGATCCAAAAAAGATTTTAGTGGACTAGAATAATGAGTTCAATTGAATAAGCTAAAATTTTAATGTCTATAAATACTTGGATTCTGAAAATCAAATCCACAAGAGCAGGATGAAGATGATATAGCTAGGCAACAGTTTCAACAAAAAAATGATTTACAGGTTTCAGTGGACTTGGCTTTTACCGTGAATAAGCGGCATGACAGTGCCCATATGGCAAATGAGTAAATGCTATTCTAGGCTGCATTAACAGAGGGACAGTGTTCAGAATGAGTAAGATGGCCATTTCCCAAAGTTCCTCTCTGCTCAGGAAGCATTACCTCTAAAGTAATGTGTTTAGCTAAGGGTACTACAATTTAGGAAAGACAGACAAAGCTGGAGTGTGTCCAAAAGAAGACATATAGGATAGGGAAGAAGCAGAAGACCAGTCTTACAAGGATTGCTTGAAGGCCAAGATAGTTGTGTGACTTTTAAAAAGATTCGAGATACGTAATTTGTGGGTAATTTAATCATTTTATTAATAATACCAGCATTTTAATAAAAGGATGGTCATTTCATTGTCTCTCTCTTAGACCAAAGACAATTATGGCAGCAGGCTCCTGGCTTATATGCCCAGTGGAAGAAGGGTGTTCCTGAGGATGGCAGTCAACTCTGATTTGTTAATAATTAATGAGAGAATGAATATTACAATGAGAGACTGCACCTGTACTTTGATTATGTCATTTGCTTCTAAGTTATCCCCAGCCTTGGGCAGTCTATTCAGAGAATTTATCCCCACCCAAACCTGAATAGAACACAATGGCTTCTCCACATGGGTGGGGTTTGGATAGAGGAGAAGGGTAGCTCAACTTTCAGAGACTGAGGTCTTGAAATGAGGCTAAAAGAAAAAGGGAGAAATTTGAACCTCTCCAAATCGTTGATTATTAGTGATAATTTCTCTCAGTTGTCATCACTTGTTGAAGGGCTGCCCATGTGCAAGAAGGGATTAGACTGCTGCTGTTTGATGCTAATGAGTAGAACAAGGAGAAATGGGAAGAAATTTACAGAGGGGCAGACTTGGGTGTGATGTCGGGAGAAACTTCCTAACAAAGAGCTGTCCCAAAATGGAACGGGCTACCTCAGGAGGGAATGGGGTCCTTTTCAGTGCAGGCTTTCAGGCAGAGGCTGGGTGGTCACTTGTTGGGAATGTTGTAGAGAGAATTCTTGGTTAGGTATGAATTGGGCTGGATGGACTCAGAGGTTATTCTCAGTCTTAGAGTCACTGAGTCTGGGAGTATGTCATCTCTGCCAAGCCTCAGTTTCCTCATATGTAAAATAGAAACAATAATACCAGTAGTGCTTTCTTCATAGGGTGGTTGTGAGGGTCCAGTGAGATAATGCATGTAGAGTACTTTGTAAAACTTAAAGCATTATATAAATGTGTTGGGAACAATCTAGCTCTCATGATTCTGGGGTCAGGAGACTTGAGTTCAGATCCTTCCTCTGATGCTGACTATCTGTCAGACCTTAGTCAAGTCAGTTGACCTCCCTTGACATCAGTTTCCTCAAGTGCAGAAAGAAGGAATTACACTGGATGGCCCCTGAGATCCCTTGAAGCTCAACATCTATTATCTTCCTCATATATGTAAGGCACAGCTCTGCCTCACTTAAATCTGACTCGTGCACAAGTCAAAATATCATCCTCATGATGTCATTGGTGCTCTTTGAGAATGAAGGTTGAACAACAAGGTAGGTGTCCGGCTTTAGACTGAGCCCTTACTCCTGACTGGGGAGAGCAAGGTGCTATAAAATACAAACTGTTCATTACGGAGGAGGAGGAAGAGGAGGAGGAGGCCTCATTACCCACCAGACCCTGATGATGGGTGGACATCTGTGGGATCCTGGAAGATTTAGCCTTCCAGCATGGTCCTGAGGCCCTTGGACAGAGGAGCATAACTTTCAGATTGCATAGAGGCCTAACCCAGGGAAAGGAGTCGTCCCTTGTAACAACCAGGAAACTTCAGAGAACAGAGATAGCCAATGGAACACAACTAAGGATCAGTTGATTAAAAGCCTTAGTTTGCTCTGAAACTCTGCCAGAGGAAGACCTTTGCCCAAAAGTTCTCCAGGGTCCTGGCAGCTTTTCCCTGAAGCTTTCCGAGAAAGCAGACTGCTACTATTGCTTGTCTGTGCTGGCCTTAGATCAGCCACTGTATTTCAATTTATTTCAAGACTGGCTATAAAAGATCTTCAAAGCAATGCTGGTTTACACCATGAGAGGCGGCATAGCATAGTGAACAGAGAGTAGAGAACAGGCCTCAGAGCCAGGAATGCCTGGGTTCTGAGGCTGCCTCTGGGGAAGTCACTAGATAGTTGGTGCTCTAAGCAACTCTGTAAAACTGTAAGTGGGAAAGGTGCCAACCTGCATGGGCAGAGGGAGTCTCATTACCTGGTTCCCTGTACCAATAGAATCACAGGTCTAGTCCCTATATCCTTACATGTATTTATGTATATATAAACACATGGACATATATGTATGCATGTATGTATGCATGTACCAGGGTGCCCCCAAGGAATTGTGGTATCTTTAATGCTGTTGGCTCAAGCATCCATTCCAGTGTGATCTGCCTACAGTTAGCTGTCTGTGATTAGCACACCTAATCAATTTAACCAATTATCATCAGTTAGCTTTCACAAGAGACATTTACTTCAAAGAAATAGCAGGAACAGAAGTAGAAAACCAACATTCCTCCCTCCCTCCCCCCATGCACACATGTCAGGGGAGCATTCTCCCCTACACTAGTTTAGTCCCTGGGAGAATGGGTTCAGACAACATCATTTCTGCATAGCATCGGTCCCATCAATTTCATGTCCACATGCAGGATTGTGGCTGCATGACTCCTTGTGTCAGCTGCTGCTGGTCTAGGTCCTGAAGGTTCTTCATAATTTCTCAGGGTCACAAAGCTGGACTGGCTAGCTATAAACTCCAGGATGGGCTCCACTCCCAGATCTCCTGTTGGCTCTCTTTCCTGACCTCTCAAAACTAACAAGGTTGTGGCCTCTAATATCCTTTACCTAAAATAAAATAACAAATCCTGAGGCAAAGAATCAAGGACATTTCGTAGGCTGTAAGTAAGCCTAGGATGGGGAGGGTCCAAGGGCTCTCCTTGCCCAGCACTGGCTCTCCTCTCTTAATGGAACACAGACTGGAAGAAGTAGGTAATGTTCTGGTTGGCCAATGCCTTTAGGATGCACCCTGCCTTTGGCCTGTGTGCCATCTGAAGAGACTTCTCTGTACCCCAGCAGAATGAAATCAATGATAGAATGGCTGCATGTGCTTCAAAATCCATGGAGAATGCATTAGCCAAGCACTCTGCATATGCTTAGAAGGACTGGGCTCATTAACTAGTACTCCGTTCTACCAAATGTGTACTCTTGGCTTCGTGGTGCTGGCTCAAGGAAAGAGCCAGCTCCCACATTATATATATTGACACGCACACATGCGTATGTAACGATACACATACCCATGCACTACTCCCCCTGTCTGGAGCTTGGGGACTATATCTGTATGCATAAATACAGATCACATTTATACACATGTTGCATATACACATCTCCATGTAGGTACATATGTATAGATACAAATATATTCTATGTGTATATACTCATATTATATATATGTGCATGTATGTATGTATGTATGTTTGTATGTATGTACACACACAGAGCCCTAGGCAGGTGGAGTGGTTCCCTGAAGGAGAGCCTTCTAATGCAGCACTCTATGGATGTGGAAAAAGATAGCACTTCTGACTAATGGAGAGCCCTTTCAGCTGTATGAGTGTAGAAAAACTTCAGAGGAAAAGAGAGACAAATTGAATTGAAGAGTAATGGAGTGGTGAGTGAGAGGCAAGACAGGACCTTTGGAATGGCTTGGGGGAGCCAGCTAGAGATGACAGCCCCACCCAGATGCCCCTTGATGATCCCACCTGGGCTCCTGGAGACCTCTCCAAGCAGACTTTCCTGGGGGTTTGTTCTCTCCTTGGCCAAGTTGGAGTTTGATTTTGCTTCCAAGTTGAAGAGCTCATTGACTCTCATGTATTCTATCATCTATGCTAATCTCAGAACTTCCCTGATTTCTGTTTAATGTTTGCTCAGATAAATACATTTGCTTAATATGTAAGATTATTTTGTGTACAATCAGCATTTGGTTGGAGGAAGCTACATGAGCTGAAAGTAAGTTACCTGGTACTTTCCCCTTCAGAGAGACCAGGAAAGAGAGCACAGTACCCCTGGGTAACAAATATGTGAATGTGACAGATAGTGTAATTCTATTTTTTCAAAAGTTTTATTGATGTGCTTAGGTTTTCCATCACATAGATTATGTAGACCTTCATGAGAGGTCTCTTGTAACAAAGGAAAAAAAGTTTGGTAAAACTAATAATATGTTGATCTCGTCTGAAAGTACATACAACATTTCACATCTGTGGCACTCTCTCCCCTCATTTGAAAATTAACAATAAATATATTTTCTCTCCCTCTCACCCCAACCCCATTGAGAAAAAAAAAACAAACGTATTCCTGGTAACAAATATGCATAGTCAAACCAAACGAATTCCTTCAATGACTGTATATAACAATAGATGTTTCCCTGTGCACCCTGAGTCCATCGCCTCTCTGTAACAGTAAGTTTCCTCCTCAGAACTCTGGAATGATGGATGATCATTATACGTGTGCTAGTTCTTATAGCTCCAAAGTGATTTCTTTGGCTAGTTTGGTTGCCAGTGTTAAAGTTGTTCTCATGGTTCTGTTCATTTCATTTGCACTATGAAAATGTTAGTCCTCTCTGCAGAGCGATTTATTTCAAAAACTTAATGAAAATGGACAATTGTTGCCAGTGGGCTGGAGGCTTGAGCAGTAAGGGAATTGGAAATGAACAGAAGGGTTGGGGAAGCTGGAAAGGATGAGAACAGAAGCCTAGTTTGGGGGTAGCCAAAAGTTTCCGTATCAATGGGCCTGAGTTGAGTGTGCAGACTGAGACAAGGACATGGGAGGTTCTTAGGAATGGGTATGGCCCATGACTGGCCACTGGAGGAGAGCTGAAGCTGGAAGCTGACGTTGGCAGGTACAGGGGAAGCCCCATTTCTAGGTTCTCCAGAGGGCAATGACTGTGATTAAGGAGGTCACAAACAACAGGTAAAGCCAAAAGAGCAATGTGTCCAGAGCAAGGCTAAACTTCACCCACATGTCCATGGTCCTGTGCCTCTGGATCTGCTGTTCTGACTCTGCCCATGTGGATTGTGGGTCTTCAGTCAGCTCAGCCTTACCTGGGCCTGGCTCCCATCCTGCCAACGCCACTGGGTCCTTTTGGCCTGTAGCAAGAATAGGAACTCAGACAGCACCACTGGAAATAGCTAAGTTGGCAGCTTTAGAATGGTGGGCCAAGGGGACATTGCGAGTGGGGTTAATGAGGCTGCTTACCTGGCAGATGGGTGGAGTTGGGTCCAGGGCCCCTGTTCTCTTTCTGGGATCCTTTGTTAAAGCATCCTGTAGCTGCGATGTACCTCAACACCAGTGAATAGAGCCAGGATGGCATGGGAGGGGGCTGTGTAGTGACCGTATGTAAGAGATAGGTGAGGAGGACTGACTCCAGCAGGCTGGTTACCATCAGGGTCAGACAGAGAGCAAAGTATACACCTGAGGAACATGCAGGACTGCTGTAAGACAGGGCCACAGTGATTTCCACTTTCCTCCTTTGTCATCTTTCCCCAGTCCCAACCTGGCTAGGACCATGCTTTCTCCCCAAGAACCCTTCTCCCCTTGAGTTGGTGAAATCAAATATTCCCCCTTCTCTTTACTCCTTCTTTCTTTTGGCAGTGGAAGGAGCCATACTTATCAGTGGGATACCACTGGCAGGAAGTAAGTCGTTCATCATGAGTAGGAAGACGGTGTAGCCCAGCAGAAGGGTCATCTTGAATGGGACTTGGTTCCCACTTTCAGCTGGCAGAAGGAAGCTCAGGGCATCGATCACTATCAGAAATCCACTGGGCACCATCAGGTTTATCACATAGAGGCCAGGTCGGTGTTTGATAGCCACCTGGAGGTGAAGGAGAAGGAGGAAGTGGGGTATTTTGAAGAAGCTAAGCTTGATAGGAAGAGCAAGATTTGTTACAAAATATATTGGCCTTTTTGTCCAGAGCCCAATGGGAGTATTGCTCCAGACTGCATTGAACACAAAGTGCACATACGCAGAGGTCACAGACAGGTCTCAGGAAAGGGTTACAGTTTAGGGCCTCAGGACAGAGCTATAGAGGGATCATTGGTAGGAGAAGCTTTCCAGGCAGAAGCAATAAGAATATTCTGAACCTAAATATTCATAGAGAAGCCAGTTCTCTGATACAAACACCAGATGGTATCTGAAAAGGGCCCTAAATAGACTGGTGACGAAGAAAATTGAAGAGGAAAAAAAAAAAAGCTAATTCTCCCATCCAGCCCAGAACTATATGAAAATATAGCCAGCAGAGGCTAGTAATGGGGTTGCACCATGGAAGCCAAAGCAAACTCTGGACAATGGGCCAGAATCTGGACAAGGAGATATAGAAGCGAAGCCAGTACAAACTCCTACACGTGGACCTGAAGCAAGCCACTGCTCTCAACAAGGGGATTGCAAGCCAGTGGGAGCTCTAGTCATGAGGTGGCCTGAAACCAGATCCCAGCCCTCGTCTGCCAGAACAGGAGCAGGGGACAGAGCCAGTCCCTATGCAGGGAGACAAGGTTGACCGTGCACTTCTTTGAGCACTGGGAGCCACAGTAGGACACGAGACTAATTGGATTCCTTGGTGCAAGTACAGGGTGGGAGTGAGGGTGCCCTGCGAGGAGACTGAGACTAGAGGATCAAAGCAGCTCCTGAACAGCGATTGGGCAAGAAGGGGACAGGACCAAACAAAATCTATCCAAAGCATCCGGAGGAGAATGAGCTGAGCACAAAATCCCAATCAAAGAGCAGAAGCTGGAAATTCGAGTAAACAAAAGAAAACACTGAACATGTTGAAGAAATACTGGGGTCAAGAGAAGCCCCAAGAGGTAAGCCCAGAAGAAAAGAATTACTCCCAACTATAGAGCTCCTCAGAGAAAAAAAAGTGGCTTGGCTAGGAGGAACCGTATAGGAAGCCATGATTACAGACGTGTCTGGAAGAAATGAAGCAAGTGATACAAAATGACATTTTAAAGGAAATAAGAGTTTAGGAGTAAAAAGTTGAAAGGAGAATAAATAGCTTAGAACAGAAGGTGGAAAACTTTACCCAAGTAATGAACTCCCTTTAAGACAGAATGAAGTGAAGAGAACTCAGTGTTGTCATGAGAAAACAATTCAAAAGTCAACAGTTTAAAAAGAAGATGAAAATGTAAGGCCTCTACTATTAAAAAAAAAATTGACCATGGAAAACACGCTAGAGAGGGATATTTTCAGCATCATTGGACTCTCTGAAAATCATGACCAAATAGAAGCCAAGATGTCTCAATTTACAGTCTGTGAAACCCAAAAAAGGTTTTGGTTTGATAAGATAAGGGTGGTGCTTGGGTGAGCAGGTCACAAGATGGGGAAGTGTGGCTCGCATGAAACATGATCTGGTCATAAAGGCTGGACCCCACTGCCATCTTTGGGGTTGCTTTGTTGATGCTCAGGAGTTCCCACTCCCCTTGGGTCTTGATAAGATTGCGCGATGCGTCTCCCACACTTCCTTTTCCATGCCCAACAGTAGGTCATCCACTGTAAGGGAGAACGAATCAATCACTAAGAATTTATTGTCTTCTATGTGCCAGACACTGTGCTCAGTGCAGGAAATACAAAGACAAGAGTAACACAATTCCTGACCCTAAGGAGTTTATATTCCAATATGGGAAACAACATTTATAAGTGCAGGACATACACACAATGAATACAATCACATCCTGAGATACATGGGTTTTGATCATTTGATTTTACAAGAAGTTTAATCTAGTGGCTTTTCTAAGGTTTATGAGACATTTCTTTGCTTTTTTTTTTTTTTTGGTGGGGCAGTGGGGGTTAAGTGACTTGCCCGGAGTCACACAACTAGTGAGTGTTATGTGTCTGATGCCAGATTTGAACTCAGGTGCTCCTGAATCCAGGGCCAGCACTCTATCCACTGCGCCTCCTAGCTGCCACATTTCTTTGCATTTTTCAGAACCAGTTCGGATTTTCCGTGCTTCTCAAACAATTGAGATAAGAATCATGAGCTACCACACGATTGTTTGCAGTTGTATAGTGTACACATGAAGTGTTAGCACTTCAGACTACTAGAGGCTTCTATTTTGTAGCAGTGACAGTCTTAGCATCACGCCCAGCTGTGGGTCTCCCTCACCTCACCTTTGTTTCCCACCAGAAGTCAAGTTGTTTGGTGAATGGGATATAATCTGCATTCTTTTCAGTGACTTTTGTTTTTACTCTGTTGTTTTTTGTTTGGTTTTGTTTTTGTATTACTGGATCAATTACATAGACTTTGAAGAAATTGTGTCCCTTTTAATAGGATTCAGTGTTTTAGTATAAACATGTTACATTAAGGGCTCAGGAACAAGTAAAAATGTGTCCCATTGTAGTAAATGGTAATTACGTTTTTAAGTTAAAACAAAATTGATCCACAAATGGCTTTTCCAGAAGGAATTACCTTCATCAGGCTGTGAAGCTGGGAAAGACTGTACAAGGTAGTTTGGGGAAAAGGGGATTAGCATCTGGCAAGGTCAAGGAAGCCTTTATGCACAAAATAGAACTTGAGCTGTCTCCATGGAAAACAGATTCCAAGAAGTTCCAGCAAGGTGAGAAGGCATAGAGGATAACCTCTGCAAAAACCCAGTGATGGGAGATGGAATGTCATCTATGGGGAACAGCAAGGACACCATGTCTGGGCCAAAGGATGCATGGAGGGAAGCAGTATAGAAGAAGATTGTAAACCTAGCAAGCAGAGCTTTAAGTGCCAAACAGAGGATCTCATATTTGATCCTAGAGGTGGAGATCTCTCTAGACCTAGGATATTTTAGGGAGCCACAGGGAAGTGACCTTGTAGGACAGTCCTTTTGGCAGCTGAGTGGACACTGGACTGCAGTGGGGCAAGGCTTGAGGCAGGGAGACTAAATTGTCTAGTACAGAGGTTCCCAAACTATTTGGACTACCACCTCCTTTTAAAAAAAAAAATTACTCAGCACCCACCTGGAAGTCTACTTTCTTTAACCCTTTAGCTTTTTTTTTTTGAAATTTGTGTCATTTCAAAAAAAATTTTTTTTTAAAAAAATGATGCCTTTTAAATATAATAATTTATTGTAAATTTGTGGTTTTTTCTGTATTGAAATTTTGATGACACAACATTGTGTCATGTAACCATATAGTATCATATTGTAAACAAGGCATTAAATGCACATATTCCTGCTGATGCATTCTGGACTTCCCACTAATGCACTGCAGGTTCTCCTAGCAACACTTGATTGTTAAGACCTTTCGGCAGACTTGACCACTGATCATTTATAACTTGCATTTTGTGTGCTTATATGGAAAATAATGTAATCACTATGACCTTGTTACACAACAGATGAAACATGTACGAATGGTTTTTCAAAATTTTCTTCTCTTCTCTTCTTTCCTTATGTTTCCACCACCCCCTTATTTTTATTCAATGCCCTCCAATTATACCCAAGGCTACTACAACCCCCCTGGATCATTCCAGCACCCCCAAGGAGCAGTATCACCCACTTTGGGAACCTTTGAATTAATCCAGATGACTTCAGGGACAAACACAGGAGATTTCTTCCTGAAGGTTCAAGGGATACTTTCTTTTCTCTCCTGTCTCAATAAACTTGACAGACCTCTTAGCCCCTTGCTGTCCATCCATCTGAACTATCTCCTGACCTTCAATTGGCCCCTGCCTTGGGCTTTGTCATTGCCTCTCTGTTTCCTTTTAGGAACCCACTGCTTTCTCTTTCTCTCTCTTCTCCCATCCCCACCTCCTACTCACCTGTGTAGAGAAAGGAGCTAAAGGTCAGAGTGCAGTTCTGCTGGTCAAAGGGGAAGCGGAAGATGTCCAGGTTACAGATGGTGGTCACCCTCATTGGCTTCTTATACTTGATGCGACCTTCATTACTCACATATGCAGTGAGACCTGTTGGGGTCTGATCCACATCTACACTGCATTTAAGAGGTTACAGGAGGTAGGAGCTATGGATTCTTCCTTCTACTTCCCTCTTCCTTCCCTCTTATCCCAGGTCCTCCCAATGCTAGGTTCCTTATCTTTCCCTTTCATGCTCAGCCCTCAACCAGTGGTTCTGTGGGAGCCATTCAGTTCGGCTTCTGTTGATTTCTCTGTTGCCTCTCCTGGTCTCAATGGATGCCCTGCTAAAATGCCCTCCCCTCCTTTGCTGGGGATGGGGTGGGTCTCCTTCAAGGTTTTACTATGTCTAATACGCACGACTCTATGACGAAGATGTCTGGGAGCCACAGGTTTTGAGCTGTCATAGAAATTCTCTGAATGCCCCCACACTCCTCTGGGTTCCAGCTGATGAAGTCATTGTCCCAGACCTAGAGTCCAGGGAAGCAGAGCTATAATGAGCTTGGAACAGTCAGGTTATGCCTCCCCTTTTACTTTTTATTCCCTTTTAAACTCTGATTTCTCCATCTCTGACATACATACTTCATGAGTGAGGTCATCTTCTACTTTCTGTCTAACAAGGTCTCATTTGTCATTCCTTGCCCCCTCATTGGCCTCTTCTCTAGGGAGATCTTGACTATGGGCTTGGATGTTTCAGAGCAGAGCATCTGTAGTTACTTCTTGACTTCCTCCCCAGAATCCCTTTCCCTGTGTGGGCTGCTTTTCTTCCCTATGGGTCCCATTTCTGCCTTCCCAGTTGGCTGGCTGCCCAGGAACCTTTGTGCCCCCAAAGCTGGATCAGCTCCCAGTGGCCTTATCTAGTTCCCAGGACCCTGTCAACTTCACAAAATATTATTTGGGCAGCAGGAACAGAGGAAAGAGAATGTCCAAGGAAAGGCAGAATGAGGTTGAGTTTGCCATACCAAGTCCAGCCACAGGAATGATGTCAGAAGCTGGAGCTGTTCATCCTGTTAAAAGATTCCTGTTCTAGGCATATGGCTTGGTAACACATATGTTCCCTGCCCTCTTATTCTTTGTGCTATCCTCCATGGTACCCTCAAAGAACACTTGTGGCTAGAGTATATGATGGAGCAGGGCCAAAAGCTAGATGGCACTGAATACTTCCGATTAAGGGGAGGTGTAGCTAGGCTGACACTGTAATCTTTGCTAATGCGTTACTTACTGGTAGAAGGTTCAGGACCTCAAGATAGGCTAGAAGGAGAGACCGTGGCCTTTTCTGGGCTATATCCTTACCTTGAATCGCACCAGCCCAGTCCTTTGAAGGCACCAGGAACATTCCTAATCTTGAGATGATCCCTTGTTGATATTTGGGTCTTTGTGGTGGTGGTAGGGGAGGGGAAGTGGGAAGACAAGGGTTTCAGTAGGTTATGGAGCCCAAGAAAGGGCTGCAGGGCTAAATACTCACCACATCCAAGATGGAGGACACGGTGAAGGAGACATTGACCTGGGTTGGGACACTGTGGTTGACCACTGGACGAAAGTCCTTTCTCATGATCACAGATGCAAAGACAGTGAGGTTCACCCCTTGGGAGTCAAATCCTGAGCAATTGATGGTGAATTCATTCTCTTTGCCTGTTCAGGATGAAGGAAGTGTGAGATGTACAGTAGAGGTTTTATATTTTGTATGTGATAGAGGTGCTACAGAACAGGTCATTGTTGCATCCATGCGGGGAATCCTGGGGAAAAATGTGAACCCCTCCTTCCTGTTCCTTAAATCCAGATGACCAGAGAAAGTCAACGTCCTGGGGCCCTTCCTTCCTGGGGCAGGAAATAAGGAATGTGATTGGTAGGGAAATGACTGATATGGTAAGCTCAGTCAGTCAGTGCTCAATTCTCAGTTCCATTGGGTTTCTGTCTCCATGCAAAACTTGCCCAAATCTGCATGCAAACTCAGGCCCGGGGCCAGGAACAGCTTTATTGACTTCTGGCCCCAGACCCCAAATGGAATATGCCAGCTATCTCTTTAATTCTGCTCTCCCACACATCCCTCCCAAACTTCTCCTTAGCTCAGCTCCCTGAACCTTCCTGTCTGGAGTAGCAAGATAGCTGCTTCAGTTTCTTCCCTTTGACATTTTTGATCTTTTAACAGGGATTTACAAGATAGGGGGTATCGAAAGGGAGAACAAACATGAGCCATGTAAGATGCCCAGGTGGCATTGCTGCCTTATTCATTCCCAGTTATGGGTTCCCCAAATATCCAGTGAGTGGCCATTGTTTGCATGACTAGGTTGCAGTAGCTATGCTGGTTCTTGGGTCAGATACAGAGAAGTAGTGACTCTGGTCCAGTCTTTTTTCCCCCTCGTTTTGTGGAGGCCATGTAGCAATACGACAGAAGCAGTATGCGATGCCCTTTAGGGCAGGGACTGTTTAGCTTTTGCCTTGCATCTTTAGCACTTCATACCATTGGTATTAATAAGTGTTTGTTCAAATCAAGCTCATCTCTTTCATACTAGGCATTTGCTATTCTGATAGCTTTCCTGCACTTAAGATCATGAGATCATAGATTCAGAGCTGGAAGAGACCCTAGAAGTTGTCAGAATAGTTTGGAGATCCCTTGTGTTCCAGGGCTAAGGCCTAGCAAGCAGGCTGTGTCCCGAGCTTGGCTTAATCCTTGGCGCTGTGGATGACATCACCCTCTGGCAAAGTGTATTGCTTGGACCAGCATCAGGTGTTCACTGAGGGATTTAGCTCCCCCTGTTTCCCAGGGCCATCCATCACACATTCACAATCCCTGTTCGTTGTCACTGACAGGTACTGCACTCCTATTCCCATCACAGCACTATGGTTCTATGCCCCGCAGGTGGGCATGACCCCTAAGATTTGAGAAAATGCTGTTCCTACAGGGGAGTAACTCAAGACCTAAGAATGATTAGGTCATAGTCCAGCCCAGGATGTATCTAAGACCTGCCTTTAGTCCAGCATGTTAAGCCCTCCTTCTTAGGAGGGGGGGGGGGCTTCCGTGTGCATACGTCATTTCTGTCACTTTGAAATTAATTAAACTCCTGTTTTGTGTTCTGACTCTCTTGTCTCTGGCCTGCTCTGTTTGTTTGGTTTCAGCCACTCACAGGTTAGAGGCTGGCTGCAGTCTGGTAGGCAAAGTCACCTAGCCCAACCCTCTTATTTTATAGATGAGGAAAGTGAGGCCAACAGGGGAAGGTGATTTGCCCAACATCAGGCAGGTAACAAGGGAGATTTGGACCAACTTCCTCTGATTCGTGGCAATTTGGTGTAGTTGAAAGAGTTATAAGCATCAGATAACTTGAGTTCGAATCCTGGTTCTGCCACTTTATGTCGGTGTGACCTTGGATAAGTCATTTCACCTTTTCTGTGACTCAGTTTCCCCCTCTGTAAAATGGTTTGGACTAGAGGGCCTCTAAGGTCCGTGATCGTATAATCTGATTACTCTTAATGACATAAAAGTGTTACAGCTGATGTCATTGGGCATCTGACTACTGTGGGGATAGAGGCATAGGCTATTCCTTCAGTTATCAATAAGCATTTACATTACATTGTGAATAGTAAGTCCTTTTTTTGCAGTGCATTCATTGTCTATAGTAACTATTTAAAATATTTGTTGAATGAATGAATATCATGCCTGAGGGTGAGAATGAGAGATGTGGCATAATACAGCAAAGGATCCATCAATCAATCCACAAGCATTTATTGAGTACCTGCTGTGTGCCAGGTACTGCCCTTGGTGCTGGAGATACAAATTCAAAGAATAAAACAATCCCTAGTTTTGAGTTTATCTTGTAATGAGGAAGCCGAGTGCATATATAGGGATATGGGGAGGTGACTACAGAAGGAGGGACTTCTGAATAGGCTGCTTGCCACTCAGGAGTCAGTAAGGACTGATGTCAGCAGATGCACATCATAAGGTTTTTCTTCTTTCTCAGAAAGCTGACACAGGCATTATGGGAACCTCATTATAGAAAAATCCAAGCGCTCAAAGTCGGAGGCATATTCGACAGCCTCCAGTGGCTAGAGACAGAGAGAGGGTACCCAGTTTTCCTCAAAGGGCATCCCTCTTTCCCCTCAACTCTTGCCCTTCCACCATCTTACCTGGCAGTAGAAAGCTGAGGAGACAGAGGAGAAATCCCAGGGGCCAGCACTGCATTCTGCTGTCCTCTCTCCTGCTCTTTGGTGATATGCCTGGAACCAGAGCTCCCTTAAACACTTGAATTTGAAGGAGCACAGGCCACACCCCAAATCTCAGCATTTAATATTGCTGGTGTCAGGGGACCATTAGCATTTCCCAATTCCCTGACAAGTCTTGGTGCCCCGAAAGAACTTGGCCTTGGCCCAAATCTGGCAGCCTTGGACTGGATGATGCTGGCTGGGCATCCACAGAGAGAGCCATTTCATTGGGTTAAGGGGCGATCACAGCAGTGATCAAGGTTGCATCATGCAATGTAGAATTACTCTTCAGGTAGGAAACATAGACTATAGCTAAAGGGTGACTGAGGTCCCCAGCTGTATTGGCTTGCATTTTGGGTAGGTGACTTAGAATCATAGAATCTTAGATTTTGGGGGATTTTCCACTCCAACCTGCCACCCAATGCAACAGTCCTTTCTACTGTATTCCTGACAGGTAGCAATTGATCCGGGGCTTGAAAAATGCGATTTTTTTCAAATGTTGATCCTGCAGAAATAGCATCTGGTTGTGTGTATGTGTGCATGTTTGTGTGTGTGTGTGTGTGTGTGTCTGTGAGAGAGAGACAGACAGAGACAGAAAGAGACAGACAGACAGACACAGAGAAAGAGATATATAAGACCGGTCCAAGCTGCTATGCAGAACAGGTAGACAGAACTGATTAGGGATGGACTCACCACTGCTGTAGCAGGGACCTGTGTAATAGAAAGGCTCTCTGACGCTGATTGTGGTCACCATATGTGAGGTTCGCCTATTGGGGACAACGTGAAGCTCCTTCTGGTAGTTTTTGTTGTGCTCAGAATGTTTTTGGCTGTAATAAATATCCTGGGAGAATTGTGTGTCCTTTTTCTTGTGCGTAATATCCCATTTCGCTTTTTGGGTCTGTGTGAGTTTTGTGGACCAGCTTGTCTAGTGGCCCAGATCCAGCTGCCCTGCTTTGGCCTTGGGGGAGAGAGGAGTGTGATTTCTTAGCAAACCCCACCAAAATGCTCACCTTCAGCACTGCAAGGGCAAGTAAGTTGGAGGCTGGCTGACCACTGGTTAAATATGTTACAATGGGGGGGGTCCTTTTAGCTGTGATTGGGCTGCATGTCCAAGCCAACGTCCCTTCCAACTTTAAAATCCTGTGATTCTGCCTTCTGGCTTGGTACTACACCCCTCCATTTGTCTTGTGTTTCCCCAGCCCAGTCTAAAAGACTATCAAAGTTCAGCTTTTTGGCAGGCTTTGGTACCTTTTAGTGTGTTCATGACTGTTCCCTTTTCTTACAGGTGTAAGACATAAAGAATGTCTTGGTCAGACAGAATAATGGTGGGGACTGAGTCAGTTCCTTAAGAGGATGGACCCTGATGAAATGAAGCAAGAGTTTGTCCCAATCTTGTCCTTCGGAATACTTAAGATGTTCTCCCAACTGCATCAAATATCCCCTTCCCCCCACTTTAACCAAGGTTTCTCTAGACTCAGTCCCTGATTTAAAGTATTTTTAGAAATCATTCTCAAATAATATTTCATAGATCTATCACAAATCTGGCTTGTACCTCATTCCTACCCAGGCTTAACGTCCAAAGAAACCTCCAAGTATAGCCAATATCTGATTTTCCATTAAGATTCTTACCTCTATCCCAGTCTGAATAATCACAGATATGGTATTGAGATTTCTATGCAGTTACGTTGCTGTTCTTGGTATATGGGATGGTTAGCCTAGCAAGATGAATCCAAACATTTACTATTCCCAAGGGAAACCTGAGGTAGCCTGATCTAGGCTCTTCCCACAGGACTCAGAATACCCAGAAGCCATTATGAAAAGAGTGCAATCCTTCATCCCCCCCTTTCCCCCGGCCTTCTCCTCCCTGCCCCAATATTACAGCTAGAGAAAGAGGAAAAGGCTGTCCTCCTGTTTGCCTCACAGCAGCCCCAACTGACTCCTGCAGATCCCTGGTATACTGCCAGGCTATCCTGGAGCCCCCTCATAGGTACAGACATGCCTCAGTGTGGGGTACAGTGATGCGGCACTGCTTGTCTGTTAACTGTTCTTATGGAGTATAATCTCTCAGAAACAACTATGGGACCAACCATCGTCTGCTGCCCTAGCAAAATGACCATCCTGTCTGGCTTCTCCTAGAGACAGCCCCCTCATGAGTGCATCCAATGAGAAGGAATAGGGAACCTGGTTGTTAGATGCCACAGCTCAGGACAGGATTATTTTCTCCTCCTCATCTTCATGGGATGCATTTATATCTTATTTGGTTTTTATGTTCCATCTCTCCCCACCCCAAAGAAAGCAGTTGAGGACCTGCCTAGATTATAGGGGCTTGAATATAGCTATGGCAATAAGATGGTACTTGTTGAATGTTCTGAACTGGGGTCTTGTGGGAGGATATAGAACAGCAAGATCTCTACCCAACTGGGAATGTATAACCTGGTGTGGATGGGAACAAACAATGGTTACAACCAGTACCAGAACCAAATGATACCTGTTGGCCTGGCCAGTGGCCTCACAATATTCTCACACTTTGTGAACAATAGCCTAGTGGCTCTCTCAGATCAGAACGTTATCATCTCCTCGGAGGACATCTTGATCTTTCTTTGGGACTTCATAGGGCACGTGAGAAATGTGTAAGAGGTCCTTTACAGATTGTTAGACCATAGACTGTACTACAAGGCAGTAAAGAGTCAATTCCACCAGATCTCTCTATCCTTTCTAGCAGTTGCTAGAAGGGGCTACAGAGAGACCCATGCTCTGCCATGGCAACTTGGACGTGAGCGCTATCGTAAGTAATATTAATATGTACTATCACATCCTTAGGGCAGCAACCTATTCAGACCAACTTCACCTTGACAGAGCCCCTTTCCCATCCTTTGAAAAAGAGGACTCCATTTATGTTCTCCTGGGCTAGGACCCGACTTTGATGTCCCTGCAATGGGGATCCTAATGAGAGGGTCATTTCTATACCACTTATTCAGCTACAAACATTTCCTTGTTTGTGAGGATGGACTCTGCCAGGAAAGAGGTCAAATCCAGGGAAGACAAATGAGTAAAATCAGCACAGTTAAGTTAGGCTGGTGAACTCTGTCCTTGGGATTCAAGCTATGTGGTCTCCGGTATGCTTTATACGACCCAGTGGGTGTGGGAACGTAGGTAGCTGAGGTGGAAAGATCAAAGAATTAAAGGGGATTCGGTCCCAGACTCAGATAAAATCCAAGTTTAGGGATTAACTCACAGTACCTGCCCTCCTATTTGGGGATGCCTTCTCCTATCCTGTCGGTTGGGCTCTGATGGGAGGTCCATTTTTTGCAGGAATGTGGATGTGTTCTGCAGACTCTCAGGTCTGGTCTTCTGGCTGTAGCCCTTATAATCTCACTGGTGACTGAGGCACTCCTGTGTCAGTCAAGGGTGCGTTGGGTATGATACTATTCTTCATCTTACAGTCGTCTGGCAGAACAAGAATGACACAGCCATGAAAAGAATTGTCCAGCAGGGTTCAAGGTTGGAGAAATATGCAATACGTGTCTCTTCATGAACCACACTAAGTAGTCCCCAGGAACAGTGGGGAGGCCAAGCAGATTGGAGACCCCGCTGTGGACTGCTAAATCTGTGCAGTCCACCAGATGGCGTTCAAAGCTTGAGCGATGCTCCTGGCTTCCAAATTGGGCATGTGCCTGCCCCAACCTTTCCTTAGTCCCCTGAGCTCTGTGTTTAAAGTCCAGGGGGAAAGATTGTTTCCCCAAATAATTCCCGACCCTTTTGGCTCGTGTGCTCTCACCCCTTTGGAGTCCCAGGCTTACTTTTCTTCTCAGCCTGACTCCAAAGAACTCACCCTCTTGGCATATAGGCTAAATGCATAGAGTATCAGAAAATCAAAAGCAAATTATGAGCAATCAATAAATATTTATTAAGCATCTACTACGCACCAGACATTGTGTTAAGTGTTGGGGCTACAAAAAGAGACAACAGACAGTCCCTGTCCTCAAGGATCAGGAGCACTTCACTGCAAAATAGGCTAAGCATGCTATTCCTGGTAAAGTTTGAATTTCCAAATCTAAAGTGCCACCCTTTCACCCTTCATTCAGCCCCTTTACTATTAAATTATTATTCATGTCCTTTGTTTTTATATCATCTTCATTTTCTGATGTGTTTCCCCCTTTGCCCCTCCCGGAGGTTATCCCCTAGAACAAAGGAGAAGAAGAAAAAAAATAACAGCTAGCATTTATTATAGTACCCACTGTGTAACAGGTACCTTACAAATAGTGTCTCGTTTTGTCCTCACAACAACCCTGGGAGATAGGTGCAGTTGTCCCCAATTTATAATTGAGGAAACAGTTTGTTTCTAGCTTTTTGCAAAACTAGGAAAAAATTACAAATAATTTCTTGCTATGAATATTTAGTATGTATAGTTCTTTTCTTTTTTGCAATTGGTGGATCGAAGGGCACAAACAATTTAGTGGCCTAATTCCCAGTTGTGTTCCAGAAATGGTGGTCCGGTGGACAGTTCCACTAATAATGTGTGAATGTGTCTATTTCTTCTTCTGATATTGAATTTTCCCATCTTTTGCCACCTTTATGAAGATCCCACTTTGATAAGGGAAAAAAAAACATTTTCCAAGACCCCTTCATGATAACAGTTAGAGTTAGACAGTTAAGTCTTCACTGATTGGGAAAATACATAACTGGAGAGCTACCCTTTGGAGATAACTCTGTGGTCTCTCAGGGATCTCTGGCTCACACATATTGGGAGTCAGTGTCCAAGGAGAAGGTCTCCACCTTGTTAGGGAGATTCTCCATGAAGGCTTTATGGAAGGACATTGGCAAGGATTTTGAGGATGAGGAGAAATTGATGGGCCATAATCTGTGTCAGGGAGGGAAGAGCCACATCAGTTAGGCCACAGATTGATTCAAGTTGAAGGAATCATTTTTAGAAATTTTTTTTAAAAAGCAATAACATGGGATTCCATTTCTTTTCCTTGCTTCAGTATAAGAAGCAACTATATTTGTCGATATTTTAGGATAATTTATTTAAAATTCATTTTTACAATGAAAATTCTATTTTTAACTCACAAATAGATGCTAGGAGTCTTTAAAAAATGTATAGTTGATTCTTATCTGCGTGGAACAACTCAGCTTTGACTGGATTCAAGAATTGTCTCTACCAGTAATATAATATCCTAAGGAGCAAATATTCCCCGCAAAGGAATTAATTAGGTCAATTCAATTACAGGGCAGCTGAGGCTTGGGTCTGAGCTGAATCATTGGGCTGAAGGAAGGTCACATAAGAAGTCAGAAGGAAGGACATTGGTTTGTGGGAGATGGAGTAGAGCTGAAGTTGGCTGGAAGGAAGGGATGAAGTTGCGTCCCCTGCAGTAGGGATGTGGGAAGTCACTGGAGCTTGGAGCTCGGGTAAGAGGATGAGTTCTGGCAGTCCACAAAATCAGGGAGAGTTCAAAGCTGGCGTTGGCAAGAGCTGGTGGGGGGGGCCATATTTGTAGTTACTCCAAAGGATAATGACTGGGATGAGAGAGGAAGTCATGAATATCAAGTAGATGCAGAAGAGCAGAGTGTCTAGAACAAGGCTGAATTTTACCCAAATGTCAGCTTTCTGCTGCTGTTCTAGCTGTGCTCATGTGGAGTGTGGGTCTCCATTCAGCCACGCCTTAGCCGGGCCTGCTCCCCCCCCCCCCCGGCTCCTTCAGGCCTGTAGAGGAGATGAGAACTTAGCCTAACATTGGAACGGGCACCATAATTAGGAGGACCATCACTGGGGATGAGAAAGTAGAGGGATTAGGAGTTTGGAACAAGAGAGACAGGGGTGGTGCTGATGGCACTTGCCAGGTAGGTGGATGAGGTTGGGGTCAGGACTTCCATTCTCCTTTTGAGATCTCTTAGAGAAGTCTGTAGCTCTGAGGTGATGCAGCAGCAGTGAATGGAGCCAGTGGGGTATGGGTGGTGGCTGTTTAGTAACCAGATTCAGAAGGTAGGTGAGGAAGATAGCCTCCAGCAGGCTGACCACCATCAGAGACAGGCACAGAGCACAGTACACACCTGAGGATCATATGGGGAGGGGGCTCAGAGAGGAAGGGCCAGAGTGACCTCCAACCTCCTCCTGTGGCCTCTTATGCCAATCCCAACTCCAATCCTGTAATAATACTCTATCCCAGGATCTCTTGTCCCCCAGACCCTCCCATTTCTCTCCTCCCCTCTTCTTCCTCCCAACAGTGGAGGGAGCCATACTGATGAGTGGGGTGCCACTGGCTGGCAGTAAATCATTCATCATGAGCAGGAAGACAGTGTATCCCAGCAGCAGGGTCATCTTGAAAGGGGCTCGGTTGCCACTCTCGATTGGCAGGAAGAAGCTTAGGGCATCGATTGCTATCAGAAATCCACTGGGCACCAGAAGATTTATGACATAGAGTCTGGGCCGTCGCCGGATGGCCACCTGGAGGAGGAAAGTGAGAAGAAGGAAATGGGGAATAGAGAGGAAGCTGCTCGTAATATGAAGAACAATGATTATTCCTCAGGCTACACTCCTTTTTGACCAGAACCCAATGAGAATATTGCCCCAAGTCAAATGGGACACAGCTAGTTCCCAAAAGCTGCCTACATGTGCTCAAGGGATTCGGGCTATGTGTAGTGGACCTGGGGGAAGGGGTAATTTGGTGCTCGAGGGTAGGGCAGTACTGAGATGCCTTTGATGGGAGGGGAAGCTGGTCCTAGGCAGGAAGCAATAAGAAATCCTGATTGAAGGCTTCTGGGACTTGAGGGTCTGGTAAGCTCCTTGAGGGCAAGGAATGTTTCACTTTTGTCTTTGTATCCCCAGCACTTAGCAGCATGCCGGGCACAAGGTGGTTGTTTGATATATACTTGTGGATTGATTGATTGATTGAAGAGGTGTGGGTTTGATGAAGATGTCTGGCAAAGGTGGGATTGGGTATTTGTAAGATCCCAAAGTTGGATCCTCCAGGCTCACGTAGAACACGATCTGGTCATAAAAGCTGTATCCCACCATCAACTTTGGGGTTGCTTTGTTAATGCTCAGCAACTGACACTCCCCTTGGGTCTGGATGAGATGGCATGAAATGTCTGCTATCTCCCACACTTCCTTGGCCATGCCCAACAGTATGTCATTCGCTGCAGAGGAGAGCCAACTCATTCAGTTTCTCATATCGCCACTTCTCTCTGGGTTAGCTTCTCCCTTCTTTTCTCTCCTCAAGCAGGAAATTGGAAAACCCTTCATCTTCTTTGCTCTCCTTCCATCTAAACCCCTCCACCACCCCCACCCAATCCACTCAACCTTTGCCTGGGATTTTGTCAATTGGAATTTTCAAAAATTAAATTTTGGTTTTTTCTTTTTTCACTTAACTAACTTGGTTAGTTAACCACTTTCTCTTCCTCCTACCCATATAATAAATATGAATAGCATAGCTAAAGAAATTCCCACCTTGGCCATGTCCAAAAAGATAGATCTTAATCTGAACCTAGAGTCCATCACCTTTTAATTAAGAGGTGGGTAACATTTGTCATTGAATCTGTACAAAATACTCCTTGCTATCTACCACTCCCTATATGGGTGGTCTCCTTCATGAGAATATAAAATCACTGGGGGCAAGTACTATCTTTGCTCTTATATTTGTATCCATAGCACTGAGCAGTGCTTGGCAAATAGGTCATGCTTAATGAATGCTTTTTCATTCATTCATTCATTCGTTCGTTCGTTCATTCTTTCATCCCTCTCAATTCCTCCACTGGTCACCTTGATTCAGATGGCCACTCTGACTCTAGCTTACCTGTGTAGAGGAAAGAGGTGAAGGTCAGAGTGCAGTTTTTTGATGATCGAAGGGGAAGTAGAAGATGTCCAGGCTACAGATGCTGGTCACCTTCATTGGTTTCTTCTACTTGATGTGACCTTTACCATTCACATTTGCAACCAGACCTGATGGAGTCCGATCAATGTCCATGCTGTATGAAGTAGCTGATGGAGCTTTCTTCTCCAATTCCTCTGAGGCCAACTAATCCCCCTCCAGTGGTCCCCATCTCTGCCAGTGACTCACTTTTATCTCCCCAACACTCAACTCTTCTAGGCTAGGTTTTGTGGAAGTGAGCTCACCATAAGTTACCCTCTTGTGAATGTGTAGAGTTTCATCATTGTCCCAATATGTTGGTTTTCCCCTACCCTTGTATAAGATGCTTTGCCTGGGGATAGTTTCCTTCTTGTTTTCCCCAGCTCTGGTACTCACAACTCTACAGTGAAGATGTCTGAAAGCCAGAGGTTATCAGCTGCCACAGTGAGCTCCGTGATTCCTCCACACTCTTCTGGTTCCAGCTGATGAATGGGTTGTCCCAAAACTAGAAGCCCAGGCAATGTAGAAACAGGCATTGAGGAATGACTGGAGCCTAGGGTTAGTCTGGGAAAGTAGCTTCTCCCCTTTCCTCTCCTCTATATGCTTACAATTAGGATCACAGATTTTTAAGGGATGGACAGGTCCCTCTAGTCCAACAGGACCTTAGGAACCATCTAGTCTAACTCCCTCATGTTTAAAGAGGGAGAACCTGAGCTTGAGAAAGGTACAGTGATCTGTCCAAGATCTCACCTTGAATTATTGTCAGAGTTGGGACTAGAAAGCCAGGCTGCCGACTCCTAGCTCAGAACTCTTTCCACTAAGCCTCTGCTGCCTTCCCCTCACTCACTGCTATTCTTGATGATTCCCTTTCTCTAATGTGATCTTATGTACCTTCTATTGATCCTTCAATGACCTTTATCATAAAGAGCCTCAATGTATTTTATATTATATGTGAGCTTCATCTTAGCATGAGGCTCCAGAGCTAAGAGATTATTCTCACTTTGGAGGTTTCTGCCATTGTGATGATACTGTCCTCCCTCACTGCCTTCCTAGCTGTCCAGAAACCTTGTGGCCTCAGATCTGAGCAGACTTGTCTAATTTTTAGGGCACTAATGACTATAGAAAATGTGACTTGATCAGAAAAAGCAAAAGACATTGAGATGAGAGGGGGCCATGGGAAGGGAGGGGACCTTACCAACTCAAGCCAGATGAATGATGTAAGGAGCTGAATCTGTGCATTCTGACAAAAGAGATTCCCATCCAAGATTGTTAGGTCAGTAATCAGATCTAGCCATCCTTCTCCATGTCCATCCCAGGTTATCTTTGAGATAATTCTAATTTTCAATGATGAACCAGGAGAAAAAAGTATAGGTCCAAACAAGTAAGTCATAGGAAAGAGATGGAGGGTTAGAAAGAATAGGCTGACCGTGGGGTATGGGTGACTGGTGGAGGATTTCTGACATGTTCAAATAGAGAAAAATTTCATTTACTATAGAAATGTCGCCTTAGATTATCTCTTCCATAAATTTCAGAAAAATCCAATAGAGGGGGACCTCCTAGGTCAATGCTCAACAGTGGATCAGACTAATTTTGGATGAGGGGGCATGAGGGAAGTCAGATTTGGGTGCTGTGTTCTGGGCCCATAGCCGAACTAAAGGGCCCAGGACTCACCACCTCCAGAATGGCAGATAAGGTGAAGGAGATGTTGACCCTGGTGGGGATCCTGATGTTGACAACTGGTCAGAAGGCCTTTCTGTCAAACACTGACTGAAAAGCAGTTTGGTTCAGTCCATGTGTGTCAAACCCAGAGCAGTTGATGGTGAAAATATTGCTGCTTTGTGTCAAGGTAGGAGAACCTGTAAGATAAAAGATGCTGGTCTTGGGGCAGCTAGATGGCATAGTGAATAGAGCACTGGCCCTGGAGTGAGGAGGACCTGAGTGCAAATCCAGCCTCAGGCACTTGACACTTATTGGCTGTGTGACCCTGGGCAAGTCACTTAACCCCATTGCCTAGCAAAAAACAAACAAACAAAAAAGATGTTGCTCCGTACATGAGAGGGGAGCCAGGCATTTGGGCCCCTCCCATTCAAACCCATGAACCTCCATCACTAGAGATTGAATGCTCTGCCGTTTCTTATTAGACTATGGGAATGGCCACCTTGAAAGGCAGATAGCTGTGTGTGGGAGATGATGAAACTTTTGTCCATAATTATTAATTGCTCCTGGGTTATAAAGGTGCTCGAACGTTATCCTGATGCTGGTAATTGATGAAGCAGGTGCATTAGGAAGCCAATATATGGGTGTTTGCAATGCACTGTAGCGTTTGAGCATTCCAAAAGATGGAAGGTTAGTGTTTGGTTTGTGATGTGACTGTGTGGAAGAGATGACCGTGTGGGAAGAGGTGATTGTGTGGAAGAGGTGAGCATGTTAGCCTGAGGGGAGGGCTGGGGGTAGGTGCCACCCTCAAGAACATTTGAGGATTCATTCCAGATTCCAGGTGAGTTATCTAGACCTGATTCTGTATTCATAGTGGTTGAGTCATTAGAGTTGTGGGAGCGATTCATGGAGACAATGAGAAGTGGGAGCAGAGGTTCCAATCACCATGGAGAAATATGAGCATCTGAGGACACTGATGGTAACTCTTGGGAGATGGTAAGATAATTCAATGGTAGTTCTCAGTCTCTAGTCATTTCTGTCCTGGAAAAGAGAATGTCCGTGGGGATGCAAATGAACCCAGAGCCAGAACATCTCCATGTGTTTGAATGGGTACCTGACCTCTTCCTCCCTGGATCAAAGAATGTGGGATCGCCTAGTAGGCAAGTGGTGGAAGGTGCTGTGGTCTGTGCTCAGACCTTACTTCCCCTGTATGTAAAACTCCCCTACATGCAAACTCAGCCTGAAGCCAGTGACAGCCCCTGAACTCCACCTTTCCTTCCTTCCTCCCCTTCTCCCCAGCCTCCCAAGCCTTGGCTGCCCTCTCTTATTGCTCTCTTCTGCCCTGAACCTTGCCTCCAACTCAAAGATAAGGCTGCCTTGATCTCCAAGTTGTCCACATCCTAATAAGGAAAGAGATGTGAAGCAGCCATGTCATGGGAGGGTGTGAGACGTGTGGGAGGCTAAGTAATGGCCCTAGATCAGTTCCACAAGTATTTTTCAGTCCTTTTTGTTCTTCTCACTCTTGACTTCCCAGACTCCTTGACCTCTTTGAGGATCTGGGGAGGGTTTCAGCTTTCATGTCAGCGACTCTAGCCCTAACCTCTCTCCTGA
This sequence comes from Phascolarctos cinereus, assembly GCF_003287225.1. NCBI lineage: Eukaryota > Metazoa > Chordata > Mammalia > Diprotodontia > Phascolarctidae > Phascolarctos > Phascolarctos cinereus. The sequence goes on along the minus strand of NW_027555958.1, from coordinate 13,401,316 downwards.
CCTCTAGTCTTGAGTCTCCAACTGCCTTTGGAATATTTCACACTGGATGCGCCGCAGGCGTCTGAAGCATAGCCAGCCTCAGTCAGAGCTCATCAACCCCCCCCCACACACACACCCAAGCTCACTCCTCTTCTAAGTATCCCATCGCTGGTGAGGTCTGTTTTCCCATTCATCCAGGCTGGCAATTGTGGTGCTAGTTCCTAGATTCCTCTCTTGCACTCACCCCATCCGTACAATCTCTTAGCAAACCTTGTCATTATCCCTTTAGCAACAGATCTCATTACTGCCTGGTTCAGGTCTCCCTCTTGCCTGGACTCTTGCAAAAGCCCCCTAGCTGGTCTCCCTCACTCTGATCTCTCCCTACTCTGCTACATCCTCCATTCAGTGATCTTCCTAAAGCATGAGTCTGACCATGGCACCACCCTATCAGTAGCCCTCAATGGCTCCCTATTACTGCTAGGATCAGACATAAAATCCTGGTTGACTTTTAAAGCTCGTCACAACCTTTGCAGGCTTCTTACTCTTTATCCTGCCCATGCTCTCCAATGCAGCCACACAGGCCTCCTTGCTTTCCTCACACAGGACCTTCTGTCTCTCAGCTCTCCCTCTTCTCCAGGTGACCTCTAGCTCTGTAATGACTTCTTTGCTCACCTCTGCTTCTGGCCTTTCCTGGCTTCTTCTGGGAGTAAGCTCAGATGCCACCTTCTGTGTGAGCCCTTTCCTGACCTCTCCCATCGCTGGCACCTTCCCCCTGAGATCACCTCCTATCCACACATTACAGATCTCCTACACCCATTGTGGTATGCAGCTGTCTCCCCCATTAGATTGTGAGCTCCTTGGGGGCAGGGACTGTTTTTTTGCCTTTCTTTGTATCCCGCACAGTGCCTAGCACATAGTAGGTACTTCACAAATGTGTGTTGACTGACTGACCCTTAGACTGTAAGGGCATCTGAGACAAGTTAGGGTTATCATAAGTCAGTCACTGTGGGGATAGACATACCTGGAGAGAGGTGTGTGCGGATGAAAGGATGCAAGGGAGAGGCTCCTGAATGTAAAGAGAGCCAAGAGAGCCAGCGTACGTGTGGGCAAGAGATTGGAGAGGTTGGAGGGTGATTATAAGAATAGCTCTGGGTCTTACATGATTGCACATATATAACCCAGATGAAATTGCTTACCGTCATAGGGAGGGCGGAGGGGAAAGAGGGAGGGAGAAAATTTGGAACTCAAAATTTTATTAAAAATTCATGTAAAAAAGAAAAGAAAAATAGTTAGCCCGTAGTATTTTAAAGTGGGCAAAGTACTTTACAGATAGACTCTTGTTTGATCTTCACGACAACCCTGGGTGGTAGGTGCTTTTATTATCCACATTTTAGAGAGGAGGAAACTGAGGCAAACAGAGGTTAAGTGACCTGTTCAGGGTCACACAGCTAGTAAGTGTCCGAGGCTGGACTTGAACGCACATCTTCCTGACTCCAGGGCCAGTGCTCTAAACACTAAGCCACAGCTGTCTCCCTGCCCCCTCATACAAGAGGCTTTTCTTGGCCTTCCCCTTCACTAGACTGTGTAGCTGCCCCTAGCTCCTGGGTGGGAAGCAAGAAAGCCTAGTGAGAAAGAACAGGCTGGAGGCCTGAGTCTCAGCCCTCCTCACACTTACTACTTTTGTGCCTGTGAGGGCATGGTGGTGTGGGAAGGACCTGGGTTCGAATCATACTTTCAGCCCTTGCTTGCTGTATGAACTTGGGCAAGTCTCTGACTCTTCCTGTGCCTCAGTTTCTTTATCTGTAAAATGAAGGGGTCAGGCTAGGTGGCCTCCAAGGACCTTTCTGCCTCTGGATCTCTGATTCCAAAGGTCATCCTGCCTTTGCTTGAAGGTCTTTTCTCAGGAGTAACAGCCGAGCCTTAGTCTCCTCATTTGTAGGATGGGCAGGATCATATTTGTACCCCTTCCCTCACTCCCAGGGTGATTGTGAGGAAAGTACTTTAGAATCCCTAAAGCCTCTGAGAAGCCTCTGTTGTCATTATCATTCCAGGTTTTCTTTTTTTTTTTTTTTACAGGAGGGAAGCTGAGGCCCAGGCGTTGATGGAGAGCAAATGTGGGGAAAATGTTATGCTGATTCTAAGTATGCCCGTTGGCCTGGTGCTGCGGGAGCTTCCTAGATGTTCCCCAGCAGCTCCTCCTAGCTATAACAGCAAGAGCATTGGCACTTGAGTCGGAGGTCCTGGGTTCAAATCCTACCTTTGATGCTTACCATCTGTGTGACTTTGAGTAAGTACTTAATCTCCTTGAACTTTGGGTCCATCAGCTGTAAAACGTGAGGTTTCTTCCAGCTCGAGAGCCAAGGTCTTGTGATCCTCTGAGCTTGACCTCCCTGGCCTCAGTTTCCTTGGCTGTAAAATGAGGAGACTGGACTGGAGTTCTCTTTCATCTCTAAATCTACTGACCCCACTTGCCTTGAAGCAAAAGGCTGAGAAGGAGACACAGTAGCCATCGCTCCTGGTGGGGCCAGCCTCCTTCCATCTTTTGTTGCTTGGATTATCTGGGGATTCAGCCAGAGCTCAAGAAGCCGGGGCTTAAAGGAACAGAGGCCACACCTTGAGTTCCATCTTTGAATATTGCTGGTTTCAGGTGACCACTCCCTGGTGAATGGCCTTAGTGGCCAGAGAAGGTCATGGAAAGAAGGTCCAACCTTGTCCGCAGCTTGGGCCATAGCTCTGGCTCTGCTCCAAGATGGAGAGGAGTTTTGGCCGACATCGGGCCAGCTAGCCTGTGTCTGGCAGCCCTGAGACTGATCACTGGGCCAAGGAAAAAGTCTAATTTACAGTAGCTCTGAGCCACTGTCCTTGAGGGGAGAAAGCAAGGACTGCAAAGGAAGGACTGTCTAAAGTTCCCCTGGCAGAGGGCCCCACAGTCCCAAGGGAGGCCACTGCATGGATTGGCTTGATGTTAGGCACGTACAGATATATTGTATAAGAATCTTAGTAAGAAATTATTTTTGTTGCTTGGTAGGATTTTTAGCACGCATAGAAACTGGGTCAGCATTTAAATCTATCCATGCCCTACTGCAATCTTGCAGTGACTCTTTTGCTCTCCACAGTCTCTCAGATAACACAGATGGTGGCTCAGAAATCATGCCCCCCAGCACTCTCAGGACCGGTTCACTTGGGCCAGGTCAGTGGAACTCCTCAGGGGCTGCTCGCTTACTGTCTGCTTTGTTATATTGGATGTCCACTCCTTAATTAGGATTTTGTTTTATCCCTTCTCATCCTTGGCCGAGAAAGCAGAAGCAAAATAAAATTGAGCAACTCCGCTTTCTCTTGGCGTCTGGCCGTCGCCATCCCATCCACCCTAAACAGCGGCCACATTCTTTCTCTTGTACTTCTCTTTCCCCTAAGACAGCCTTAAAAAGCCCCTTTTGTTGCTATCCTTGGCAGCTAGGGGGCGCAGTGGATGGAGATGTATGTCTAGAGTCAGGAAGACCTGTGCTCAGTTATGCTTCTAGGGCCATGCCATGCGTGTGTCCATCCTATGTGATATGGCTGGCGTACATCTTCACAGAATCACGGGATTTTAGCTTTGAAAGAGACTTTAGTGTTCAACCAGTTGAACCCCAAACCTGCAAAGGGCTTCCCAGCTGACAGTTGATTCTTACTGCCTGATCAGCTCCCACCTTTTGGCTGTTGCAGCAGCCTTCCCATCAGCCTCCCTGCCTAGAGGACCTCTGTGTGGGACAGAGACCACCTACCCAAATTAAAACCAGAGTCTTGACAAAAATTTGCAAAAAGAAGAAATCTCTTTATTGACTTTGTCGAGAAAGGGCACCCCCATGCTGCCTAAGCTGCCCCAAGAGTGAGAGTGCTCTTTGTTTAAGGCAAGATTATAGAGACCCTAATGCAGCAGCCCAGCCTAACCCCCTTCCTGTCGGCTCATTGGCTGAGCCTCAGGTGTACAATCTATTCGTGTAAAAACTACCCCAGTAACAGAGAGAACAAAGAGGTATAGAAATTGTGTTAGCACGTTCCCCTTTTCAGGGCCTCACAGCTTCGGCAGCCTTTTATCCAAGGTCATATAGCTAGCTAGAGGATGAGATAGACAGGGTGCTCTTATGGCTCAGGAATTTCTGCTAACACTATCTAAGAGTAGGGGAGGGAGAAGGCTAGGGGAGGGGGTCTTGCATTCTGAGGTGTCTCCACTACACACATGTACCACTCAAAAGCAACAATACCAGAACCATTGACAAGAACTAATGACCCTTTGAGGAGGCTTCACTTCTGAGAGATCATCTCTCACAATTCCCCCTCTCTTTTCTTACAGTTTGAAGCCTTCTCACACCCACTAAACCTTAATAACCATCAGGGTGGTCTCGAACTGGCACCCAACTCTGACTATTCAGAACCATCAGCTTAATTTCTCCTTTCCCTTCTGTCTTAACCAGGCAGGACAGGGAGTCCTGCAGACAGGGGAGACACACCGAGAGTAGGATAATAATTCCCCTCCAATTTTACAATCTAAGAGTTTTAGAAATACAATGCAATTTAGAAATAGCAATAACTTTTGTAATACTAACAATAAACTTCAGATAACATCAATTGCATTTCCATATTATCACATATAGAAATTATCATTCTTATGGTAACTTTAACACTTGGCACTCTTGGTACCTTTAACAATTACATTAAATAATAATAATCCCACATTTTAACATATGCCATTGTATTAAGCATTTTACAATCACATAATAATTTTTATAACAATCATTATTATTATTATTATTATTATTAATTTTTTTAACTCTAAACACATTGCCCCCGGGAGGAACACAAAGACAGCAATTCAAACACCTAGCCTTAGGATTCTATTAAATCTGAATTCAACTTCTTCTCAGCTCTTTTTCTTCTCTCTCTAGCCATCACCCCTTTTAAGTAAATATGGGAAGGATTGATCTACACATTGACAAATCAAAGGGGCAGTCCCTTTATAAATGCACATACAGAGACCCAAAAGAAAATAATAATGCAATTGGTCCTTTAAGATTCAAAAAGTCTTTTCCTATACAGCTGTTTGGCGGGGAATATCGTCAATGAAGCCCTCTGGTTCCAGCCATCTCCAGCACAGCATCTCAGCATCTTCTTCTTGTCTTCTTGTAGGAACCAGCTTTCTGTCCATTCTTCTGCAAAAGTGACCTTAGCACAATTTTAAATTACCATTTCTAATCCTTATAACCCTGATCATTTTTACAAACTCAAAATTGGAACCATGGTCAATTGTCATGTTTAAGAAATTCACCTCAGAACCCAGTGTCTTATACTTTACATTAATCCATTATTAATTTCCTCACCAGGAGGATGAGATTTCACTAAGGGGTTAATAACAGGCTCCAGTACATACATAAATATATTAAATAATCAATTTTTAACACAGTACATATAAAATCTTAAACTTTTAGTCATGCCATGTTTCTTTGATGGCATTTACAAAATAAACCACAAGCCATTCTTCTTTTGACATTATTAATTGTAACAAAACTTTAGACAAGTATCATATTAACCAAACAACAAAATAACCTTCTCACAAGCCCCTGACCTAATTGTCTCCATACCATTACCAAGAATTAAAGGACCCTAACTCATATGGGAACACACACAGGAACACTAGTCCCAGTTCTATAGTAATCTAAGATGTTCCATAATCAATTATTTTAGTAAATTTGTTACTGTACTTACAAAATCTTCTGATTATAGAAACTTGCCACTAAGAGATTAGAGACTTATAGTAAGGGAACAATATTTCCCCCAACTTCCTGTCAACTCCAGGCAGAGTGTTATGTCAAACTGCAAACTGCATTGAGCCAGACTTAAAGTCTGCCAGGTTTCAGTTAAGGAATCAAGTCAAGAGGGTCCCACCTCAGCACATGCGGAACAGTTGCCCTCTCAACCTTCCCATGAAATCATACCTGCAGTTCATACTTGCCCCTCACAGGGCTACTGGCATCATGGATCAGTGGCTCAGACAGCCTTCCTTGATATTTACACCTGGAGTTAGACTCAGAAACAGTCAGTCATTAGTCCCAGCAAGTTCCAACAATCAGTTTAAGATATGACTATAATCTCACATTGCCTAAAAAACATCTCCAAAGTGAGCCCTAAATAGCTTGCATGCATTTCCACTCTTGTTCATGAAATCTTACTAAATTGGTGCAAAAGTCCTTAAATAACACAAATTCCAGAGTATTATCAAGAAACTAAATTCCTAGTTATCACAGAATCCCTATATATCACAAAGTTCCTTGGTCAAAAGGTGTTATAATAGAATCTCACATTGGTAACAGTAAGAGACTGATTACATGAAAAATACTACTGCTCTTAGAATTCTTTTAAACAAACAGAACATCTTAAGGTGAGTCTTAAGCAGTTTGCATAAATTTCTGCACAGATTCTAGTTCTAGATAAAAATATCATTAGATTTCCCAGTAAGATAACACAAAAGAGCTCATATCTTATACTGACTACTTGCTCTAATCATAGAAACTTACTATAGAAGGAAAAAGAGCAGGGACATGTGACATATCAAATATAACAGGATAAAATATCCTTAACTTTGTTTAAGTTCAGATAGAGTTGCAGTTCTCCAATCATGCAGTACTGTTTCTCCTCATAGCCAGACTCAGGAATAGTCAGGTGGGAAACATTCCTTTCCAAAGGAACACAATGGGGAAACTGAGCCCGGAGGATCCCATCCTAGATTGAGGCTAAGATTGTCCCCTCGGCTTTTCCCCAGATGCAGACCTCCACCTGTTTGGGGTAGCTTGTGGCATTTCTCTCAGATACTGATTTAAGTAGACAACTATACCCAAATTCAAACTCAAAACAAAATTAGTTGTAGTCCCAAGAGGCTTTTACCTCAAACAGCAAGTCTCACTAATCACAGCTTAAAGCCAGATACAGTTAATTTTACTCTCATGGAGTTGCAATAAGGAATAAAGATTTACCAGGACTCATATACATAAGAGATTTCATTTAGCATATTTCCTTCTCAAATTTAAACTTGTCCTGGTGTAAAAGCCAATCATTAGAAATCATTTCTATACACTTGAAAATTCTCAGCAAGCTAAATTCATTGTCTAGGAATTGCATAATCCTAACAAGTTATTTTCTCAGGGCAGATGGCCTTGCCCACACAGATGGTTTCCAGGGACCTTGGCAAGTTTACAAAATGAGGAGAATTGACATTGTCCTGAGAGAGGGCTGATACTGCTGCCCTTGAATGGGCAGAACCAACCAATAAGGCTTTACACTATCCCCTTCTTTCCACATACAGTAATTAATTAACCCTTTTAGGTTTTAGCATGAAAACAGTAACCCCAAATAACTTAGTTAACAATCTCACAAATTTCATAAATGATAGCAAAACAATTTTAACTGAAAATTCCCTTTAAATAAAGATGAAATTTGGAAATTTTATGATTTCTTAAATTACAGTACTTAAAAGGAAATGTTACAAAACAGGATCACATAGATGGCCCCAACAGCCAAATTAATTCCTTTTTCTCTTTTCTTTGAAGGCACAATTAATTTAACATTCTAGATTATAAAATAAATTGCCCTTTTCAGCAACATAACTGATACAATTGCTTACTGATTACATCACATAAGAAAATTCAGAAATATGTAAGCAGTATATTAAAAACTTAAAACAGACCCAATAAAAACATCTTTCTTTCTTTGTAGACCCCTTTACCAGGTCCAACAGTCTCCTGGGCCACTCCCAATCAAGGTTCTTCAAGGCCTAGACTTCCCCACGACCACAAGTCCCTGCCTTAAGAGCGTGGCTCATACTGTCCATCCCCCAACAAACCCGGTTGTTAGCCTTAAGAAGGCCTGGGTTAAAAATTTTTTTTTCCCTTTTACAGTACAATTCTTAACCTAACAACATTTAGATTATAAGAGAAATTGCTTTTCTGACAATGCAGATGATACAGTTGCTTACCAAATTATGCAATAAAGGAAAATTTTAGAAATACAACAATACCATAAAACAACTATCATCTATTTAAACTTTAAAACCAAAACCAATTAATTATCACTCTGGTGGCTTTACTTTAATCGGATGTGTTCCCAAATTGCCTTACACAGAGAATCATTCATCTCATCACCATTGACATAAACTTCACTTCAAAGAAAATCCACATAAAGTTAACAAGTATGAAGCAATTACATTTAACTTAAAACAGTTTACATTCAGATGGCATTTGTTTTATGCTAAGCATTGTGCCAAGCACCTTTACAATCATGTGATCTTTGTAATATCCATGGGAATGAATTCCACCACCATCCCCTTACTGAACAGTAAATTAAAGTAAATAGAACTTTCTTGGGGCCATATAGTTAATAAATTTCTTAATGCCAAATAACAATATGTGCTCTTAAAATTATATAAATACACATTTCTAAGTCCAATACCCTTGACCCTTTATAAAGGAATATTATCCACAAGTTCATGTATTTCTTCAATATTTCAGTTCCCCATTCATGTCCACATTTTCTTGCGAAAAAGTTTTACAAACAGTTTGGAATCACCTATTGTAATCAGGTCAGTTTAAAATGTGCTGGGCCAGTATTCTAACTACTTCTTTTTGGCCCAGGAAGAAAAAAAGCAAGCCTAAGGAATCTGAATCAATGCTGACAAAGTATGATCAGCTTTCCCTCCAGGTAGACACCTCTGGAGTTTGATAATTAATTGAACAGATATAATCATAACTCACAAGAACCAATATCTTTATTGTAGCTAGTATCCATATTAGATTTAATAGAACCCACCTATGGATCTAGCCTGAAAGGTGGGTGGACATAATTCCTTCCATCTTTCCATAACTTTATCTATTGGGTTTTAAATTAGGCTAAGAAAAAAAAGAATTTTATTTTTCCATCCTTCTACTTTTAAAACATACCACTTCTTCACACCTTCTCAACTTACTTAAACTATCTAAAGCTATTCAGAGGATATTCTCATCCAAGGGTGGGGAACTTAAGACTCCCACCCAAATTACACTCACCAAGACTACTATACAGCTTTCTTTTTGCAAATCTGAAGGGAGATAATTGAATAGGGCTCTCCCTCCCCCTCTCTCTTCCCAAACTGCTTCTACAACTTTATTATGCATTCTAAACCATTCACTCGTCATACACATTTTTTTTCCACTGTTCTTTAGTTTCTTTCAGTTTACTTTAATGACATTCAAATTATGGAAAGCTACTTGACATAACAATACAAAAGTTTACCAATTTGAAACAATACTAGAGGTTTAAAACTTTAAAAAAAGACACGTTACCCACCAGGTGGCTCCAATCCTGTTGAATGCATTTCAAATTGGCTACATCTAATTAAGGAACTAATAATGATAGCAGTTAACATTTATAGTGTCTGCTCTCTACCAGGCATTGTGTTAGGCACCTTCCAACCATGTGAAATAAACTGAGGTAACAGATTTCAGAGCCTTACATTTTCCCAATTTACCTTAGTGCCAAACAGTGTAACAAGTTCTGAAATTAAAAATGTCACATTTTTACCAATTTGAATGAGTTGGGGCTCCTGGGGAAACATCATGTTCTCGGCAGCAGCTGAACCCAGTCATCCCCAGCAAGCCGCCCTCAGTACAGCCCCCAGCTGCCCATAAATTACCTTTTGTTTGTGTTCTGGTACACAAAACCTTTTTCTCTTTTATAGAGGCAGAAAAGATTAGGTGCTGTTCAATCTGCCTTTCTTTTTCATCTGGAGAAACCTTTTTCTCTCTTTCCTTCCACACTCAAAATTTTGGCCAGAATTAGAGTGCACAGAGAGAGAGAAATTTTTTTTCTCTAGTTTCCAAATCTTTTACTGTCAAACACTGTTAACACTCATTCATGCCACAGACACAAACAGGAAGACAAAATGACATACAACAAATTGCTGTAGAATCCTCAAATTATCAAATCATATTTAATCATTTTCTTTTTATCTTTCCCTTTATACTTTGGAAGTTCATCCCAATCGCTAAGCTTAGATCCTAAAGAGCTGTTATCTGGAATATTTGGTAAAGGATCCTGGTCCTTGCCACCCTGAGCTTTCGTTTTCCCCATGTCTTACAGACTCTAATTGCTTAGAGCTTCCCTTTTTCACCCCTCCCCCAGCCTTACGGACTTGAACCGCTTAATAGGGTTGGGACCAACCACCCAGGGGCTCACCGATCTTGCCCTTGGCTACCTTAGGGACTCGAACCGCATAGGTGCACCAAGGACTCACGGGTCTTGCTTACCTGCATCTGTGGGCACAAACTTACACGGCCACTTCAGTCTAACAGGTGGCTTTTGATTTCTCCACTAGTGCAGTGGAGCTCCTCGTTTTTTGCCTAGTCAAGACTCTCTTTGGGTCTTTCCCTCACCAAAGGGGATCTCAGGACACCAACCTAGGGACCACCAGAAAGTGCTGGCAAGGTGCCTGCCCCGGGAGGGGGTCAAGAGAAACACCTAAGGAAAGGGTTAAATCCCTGGCCGAGCCCCCCAAAACTGTGTGGGACAGAGACCACCTACCCAAATTAAAACCAGAGTCTTGACAAAAGTTTGCAAAAAGAAGAAATCTCTTTATTGACTTTGTCGAGAAAGGGCACCCCCATGCTGCCTAAGCTGCCCCAAGAGTGAGAGTGCTCTTTGTTTAAGGCAAGATTATAGAGACCGTAATGCAGCAACCCACCTTAACCCCCTTCCCGGCAGCTCATTGGCTGAACCTCAGGTGTACAATCTATTCGTGTAAAAACTACCCCAGTAACAGAGAGAACAAAGAGGTATAGAAATTGTGTTAGCATGTGCCACTTTTCAGGGCCTCACAGCTTCGGCAGCCTTTTATCCAAGGTCATATAGCTAGCTAGAGGATGAGCTCTTATGGCTCAGGAATTTCTGCTAACACTATCTAAGAGTGGGGGGGGTCTTGTATTCTGAGGGGGTCTTCACTTAGTGTTGGTACACATGTACCACTCAAAAGCAACAATACCAGAACCATTAACAAGAACTAATGACCCTTTGAGGAGGCTTCACTTCTGAGAGATCATCTCTCACAGCTCCCTATTCCGATCCCTCTCCTGCACAGCTGCCAGTGATTTTCCATAAGTTCAAAACTAGCCGTGTCAATTAAAAACAACCTACTACTTCAGACTCTGGGATCACATGTCTCCTCCTCAGACTTTTAAAGACCTTCACAATTTGCCCTCCACCCATCCTATCTTTCCTGTCTCCTTGGATATTCTTCTTCTAGCCACATTCTTCAGTCCAGCCATATTAGTCTTCCTTCTGTGCATCATACCTGGTGTTTCACCTCCTGCCTACACCTTTGCTCTGGGGCAGCCCCCAGTGCCTGAAATGCACTCCTCCTTCACCTCTGCCTCTTTATGGTTGTTCAGTCATTCTTCAGTTGTGTGCAACGCTTCATGGCCGCATTTGGGGTTTTCTCAGCAAAGTTGCTGGAGCGTTTTGCCATTTCCTTTTCCAGCTCACTTTACAGATGAGGAAACTGAGGCAAACAGGGTGAAGTGACTTGCTCAGAGTCACACAGCCAGTAAATTTCTGAGGCTAGATTTGAACTCAGGAAGATGAGTCTTCCTGACTCTAGGCCCAGGGATCTACCGACTGCACCACCTAGCTACCCTGCCCAGCAAAAAGTAGGCACTCAATAACCACTTGTTGAGTGATTGATTGTTATGGATAGTACTCAAGGTGCTTTGCCATTCTGGTTGCTCTAAGGCTTATCAATGCTTATTACAGCTTATTATTAAACAGTGGTACCCTGAATTGAATATAGTGTTCTATATGTGGTCTGACTGGGAGAGAACACAGCAGGACTAGCACATCCTCAGGAAACTAGGTGGTGCAATGTAGAGAGCACAGGGCCTGGAGTCAGCAAGACCCGAGTTCAAATTGAGTCTCAGATACTTACTAGCTAAGTGACCCTGGGCAAGTCACTTAATCCTGTTTGCCTCAGTTCTTTCATCTAGAGAAGGAAATGGCAAACCACACCAGTATCTTTGCCAAGAAAACCCCAAATGGGGTCATGGAGAATTGGGCATGACTGAACAACAACAAAATAGCTCTGCCTCTCCAGGCAGCCCGAAGTCCCATCAGCATCCCTAGGTTGCCACATCATCCTGCTGACTCATACTGAGCTTGCAGTCCACTGAAACTGCCCAGATCGTGTTTCAGGCAAAAGGTCATCTAACTCTGCCTTCCCATCTTGTACGTGTGAATTGAGTTTTTGAACCCAAATATAAGACTAATGTGCATCTATTGAATTAAATCTTCTTGGATTCAGCACAACATTCTTGGCTATCTAGATCCTTTTCCATTCTAAGCAGAGGCGTGCTGGAGCCAGCTTGAACTAGCTCTCGAGGGCCAATTGTTGAATTTTCAGTATGAACATTACAGAAGTAGGGAAATACTACAAAGCTAGGCTTGGTTTATTTGTTGTCTAGTTTTAAGAAAGTGATGAATAAAATGCTAACGATGCAGATTAAACTTAAAAAATGCATGCGTGTACATTTTTTTGGGAGAACTAGTTGTTAAACATTTACCAGTACACCTCTAATTCAAACAGTCTTATCCACTATGTTAGTGATTCCTCTTAACTTTGAGTCCTCTGTAAATCTGATGAGGAGAGAGATAAGAGACAGAGAGGGAGGGAGAGAGAGAGAGAGAGAGAAAGAGAGAGAGAGATCAGTCTTGAGACTCATGTGAGATTACTCCAGCAGATGTCTGGACAATTGAAATTTCCTGACCATCACTGTTAATATCATGCCTCAGTGCCAGACTTGTGATCTATTTCCCAAACCAATTTCCTCTTTCTGGCCAGGTGGTCCTGTAACATACTCCGATGTCAAAATTGCACCACTGACCCTGTGAAAAAAGCCCTTACCACGCTGGTTCCTAGATTTTTCTCCCTTATAAATACCCACGCTGCCCTTTCCCCTTCCTATAATTAGGGGACAGGATTTTACTTGAGGCATCAATTGGCTACCGTCCTTCACAGTGGAAGTGTAAATTAAACTGAAATGTTGCACATTATGCTTTCTTGCTGTGAAAGCTAGCTTACGTTGGTGTTTAGCAAGATGGCTAGTGAACAGCATCTGTGGACCAAAAATACCTTCATGGTTGAGATCCCAGCTTTTTCAGAGCATTGGAGGCTCCATGCCCATAGAGCCTGGTCAGAGAATCAAGAATCTGTTTGGATTCCTCTTTGTTTATTCTTTTTTGGGGGGAAGGGAGGAAGGGAAGATCACAGATGAGGAAGCTGAGGAGGTTGAGTGTTTTGCCCAGATTCACAAGCAGTAATGGGGAGAGCCAGGATTCAAACTCAAGTCTGACTCCAAAGTCCTCTGAGCAGTTCTAATTATTAGGAAGGTCTTTAGGGATTTTTCTCCCCGATATCAAACCTAAATCCACCACTTCCACTCTTCACTTTGCTTCTGCCTTCTGGAGTCAAACAAAGCACTTCCCCAAACACTTGGAGACGCCTCCCTGAGGGTTCTCTGAAGGCTTCCCTTTTCTGAAGGATACATTCCTGATTACTTCAGCAGATTCATGTCCAAATGTATTTTAGACTTCCTTTACCTCCCTGGTTTTCCTCCCCTGGATGTGTTTAATCAATGCCCCTTGTCAGATGTGGCACCTAAAATGGAATATGATGCGCTAGATGTGGTCTTATCAAAGTGGGCACCTCTCCTTCCAGGCCTTGGTCCCCTTCCTGAGACCCTACCCCAACTCAATAGGGGCTTTATTCTCGGAAAACTATTGTTCTGCCTAAAATGCTATCCAAAAGAGTATTGCCATTCTACACCCCACTCCCCCACAAAGGTGCAGGCATTTTAATGGGGAATGTCCAAAGAACCTGGCTGCCTCCATTAAATCACAAAGTGGTGATGGTCGCTTGGCCTAGTTGATAAAATCATGGTGTGTGGGGGGAGCAGGGCCCAGGAGAGAATCAAGACAGGAGGTGGCCATGAAGGGTGTGATCTCTGGCAGGAGAGGAGAAAGTCAGCTAGTAATTCAAGAGAATTCACCCTGGCAGTTGGGAGGTGAGATGTGGAGAAGGTCCAGGTAGCTTAGCTGAGTGACCTACTCAGCCAAGGTGCTACACCCAGGGGGAGCAGTGTGAGGACACCTGAAGCAAAGAGAGGCCATCAGCTCTGCTGTGCCCAAGGAATGAGTCACACAGCCCATGTGTGTTGTCTACACGTGGCTATCCCTCTACCTGCACGCTCTTTGTGAGAGCCCTCCCTTCCCGCTGACTCTGAAAGTCATCAGAGCAGAGCACACCCCAGATGTATGGGATGATCTTTTGTTCCTATGATGTTGTCTCTGAAAGTGCCTTTGCTTTGAGCTAATTATGTCTATTAGGAGCCAGGTGGCACTGGGTACTGGGTGTGTATAGTGCAATGTACAGAGTGCTGGGCCAGGAGCCAGGAAGACTTGTCTTCAGGAGTTCAAGCCTGGCCTCAGACACTTACCAGCTATGTGATCTTGGGCAAGTCACTTCACCCTGTTTGCCTCAGTTTCCTCATTTATAAAATGAGCTGGAGAGGCAAAAGGTGTAAACCACTCTAGCATCTCTGCCAAGAAAACCCCAAATGGGGTCAAGAAGAATCAGACAAGACTGAAATGACTGAACAATAACAAATTATATCTCTTGGCAGACTATAAAAAACATGCAGGGATGGGGGCAAGGGGATGTCATGAGCTATATCGTTTTAGGAATAAGAACCTAGAGTACCTTATGCCTGGGGGTGGTTAGCTCTCTGGAGAATCAAGCTGTGTGTGTATGAGTAGGGGGTAGTAGCCAGGAGGGGAACTAGGGAGGAGCCTACAATACTATAGCCAACAGAAGAAATGTGCCAAGTCCAAACAGCATAGGGTTCCTTCCAGCAACAAAATTTAACATCCACTGGGGCAGGTTTGGTTTTGCTTTTAATTATTTCTAAAATGTGTGTGTATACAGAAATATTCTGATTTATGGCATGTCTTTATTCACTAGATTTAAGTAAACTAGCTATTTCAGATGGACGAGAAAAGAACATGGGGTTCTCATTAGTTTTCCCCCTAGCATATCTCCTTTGTTAAGGAATCTCCTACTGTCGGTGCTAAAAAGTACCAGCAGGGAAGGAGACTCAAGAAAGGTCAGGAGAAGCGTTATAACCAAAGGGAAGGTGGCTAGCTACCCTCTGGGGTCCTTGATCCACTTTGCACATGAGCTTTCTTTGTAATTGAATTTACTTTTTTTGGTGGCCTGCCTGAGTGTGGTAGGTCACAGCCTACTGACATACAATAAAAAGGGGGGTATCTCTTCCTGGTAGGGAGTGACTTTCTAGCTACCACCCCCCAGTAGATGGTAACAGAGATAGCAATAGTTGGAGTTGGAAAAGCTGGCAAACTAAAGCCCAGCACACATCAGGAGATCAGAAGATAATAATGGCTCACATTCATATTGATGGAAGATACTGGTCTACAATGGGATGAAGAGACAATGTGGCAGCAGAGAGCAATGAGATAAGACAGCAAGTGGCTGTCAGGGACTCTGCTCTTCCAAGATATGAGCTGGCCCAGCAATGAATGGTCTCTGCCCCCGTGAGTTCTTGGGGTTCTCTCTCTCTCTCTCTCTCTCTCTCTCTCTCTCTCTCTCTTTTTTGTTAGGCAGTGGGGTTAAGTGATTTACCCAGGGTCACACAGCTAGTGAGTGCTGTGTGTCTGAGGCTGGATTTGAACTCAGGCCAACCTGACTCCAGGGCCGGTGTTCTCTCCACTGCACCACCTAGCTGTCCCGGGGTTCTCTTTCTCCCATATTCCCTGGCCTCTGTGTTGCCCACATGGGTGCCTTCTGTGCGTGTTCCCTGGTCAGGCATTCCTCATGGTCCAGTTTCCTAAATTAGCCATGTTCTCTGCACATGGTCCCCACCTCACTCATGGTGTGGTAACCTGGACAGTGTATGCCTCGTGGTGAATGGGGGGATAACGCTTTTAGTCACTTTATTCACTATGCTATTTGATTTTTTTAAAATTGAATTTAAGTTAAATTTTCAATTAAAAGTTGTTTGAACAAACTCGTCGCCTGGATGGGAGGGGCTTGTGAGCCAGGTCTTTGCCCCATCCAGAGTGCCTGGAATGAGGGATGGGGAGGTTCCTTTTCCATGCAACCAACACGTGAGAGGTTACTCCAAGTTCTGCATAACAAAGAAATAGAATGATCTATTTTTAAAAACCTATCCTTTGCCTTTTTTGAAGCCCCTTTGCTATGAAATCATGTGGAGAATGAATAATCAGAAGAAGAGAGGTAGGAAGAAGAGAAAATCATCTCCTGGTGCCTGGTGGGCTTTAGTTTGCCAGCTTTTCCAAGTCCAACTAAAATGGGAAAAGCATTAGGAGTTAAAAGTCCTGGATCTAATTCTGACTCTGCCTTTTAGTGGCTTATGACCTTGGGTAAGTCATTTCCTCTCTCTGGGAGACAGTTTACTTTCTTGTATAATGAAGGGGATGGATTAGATGATCTCTTAAGTACCTTAGCTGACATTCCATGATTACAGTTACAAAGCAGCCTAAGTGATAGACAAGAGAAGGATTAAGTAAGTGTAGAAAGGTCAAATTAGAAATTTACCAAAAAGTTGTGTACACTTGTAAATACTTGATAGGAATATAAAATTAGAACAAAACAGTTGTTTTCCCAAGAAAAGTCTGGGAAACAATCTGAGAAATCTTAAAAAAAAAAGATTCTCGTTAGTCTGGGGCAATAGACATTTTGCCATGGTCAGTGGGTAAGACTGTCATCCCAAGAGTCTCAGCTCATCAAAATGCTCATCTCTAGCATTCTGCCTGCTTATAAAAAAATACTCCGAGGCTCTGAGAGAATACTCCGTGCTCTCTGCAAAATGATTTATTAGGACAACTCAGTGACGGATGGCTCCCCTTGACGGGATCCTCAAGGGCTAAAGAGGTTGGGTCTGGACAGAAGAGGCAGAGGAAGCTAGAGGAGGGAAGGAACAAGGATATTGGCTTTAAAGGAGTCAGAAAAGTGCCTAGGGCTGGGCTGAAGCTGGTTAGTAGGGACTCGAGTCAGGGTGAACTGAGGCACAGACAGGAGTGGCCATCGGGCCAGAGGAATAGGGGCTGGTTTGTCGTTCACCAAAAGCCAATATAAGCGGACATTGAGGGGTGGAGGGGTCACTGTACATCTAGGAGCTCCAGAGAACAATGACTGTGATGAGAGAGGAGCTCATGAACAGCAGATAAAGCCAGAAGAGCAGCGAGTCCAGAATCAGGCAGAGCGTCCCCCACAAGTTAACCATCAGCTGCCCCTGGGCCTGCGGTTCCAATGGCGCCCTTGTTGATCCCAGGTCTCCATTTAGCCTGGCTTCGCTAGAGCCTGGTACCCATGCAGCCATAACCACTGGCTCCATCAGCCCTAGAGAGAGAATCATGGCTTGTTAGAAGTGTGTGTGTGTGTGTGTGTGTGTGTGTAACCTCAGAAATCATTTAATGCAAGCCCTACCTGAAGGGCATCCCCAAGTGGTTATATAAATGCTGTTGGAAGACTTCTGTAGATGGGAACTCACTACCACCTGAGGAGATCTATTACAATTTTGGATGGATCTATTGCTTGGGAAATTTTTTCTTCTATCAAGCTAAAATCTGCAAATTCCAGTCATTCTACTTCTTCCTTCTAGGTCAGACAAAACAATTCTGTTCCGTCTTCTACATGGCAAGCTTTCAAATATTTGAGACAGTTATCCTGTCCCCACTAAGTGAGAGGTAGCATGATGTAGAGAATAAAGCACTGGATCTTAGGTTCAAATCCTGCTTCTGACATTTAATAATGTGTGTGTGTGTGACCATAATTAAGTCACTTAAATTCTCTAGGCCTTACTTTTCTCATCTGTAAAAAGGGAATATTACCTGTGGTGCCTACTTCCAAGGATTATTTGTGAAACTTGGATGTGTTTTGTGAAATTTAGAGGACCACGTAAATTCTAGCCACTTTTATTAATTGATCCCCGCCCCCAGAACCAGGATTTGGTGTGCCTTCGCCATCCTGGTTGCATCTCTGAGCGCTGCTTATCACGGTCCTTCCTGAAGTGTGGGCCCCTGAATTGACCAAAGCATCCCTGATGTGCCCTGACCAGAGTGAAGTCAGCAGGACAATCATCTCTTTTGTTTGTAAGCCTGTACTTGAATCAATGCAGCATCAGATTACATCCACATCTTGGACAATCTGGCCAAGGTGTTGATTCATTTGGAATTTGTGCTCACCTGAGACCCCCAGATTTTTTTCATGTGATTTATTATCTTGCTCTGGCTCCCCAGTCCTGTACTTGTTCATTTGATTTTTTTTTGAACCCAAGCGTAGGGCTTTACACGTAAACTCCTTGTGTTTCACTTTGTTCGAATTGACCCATTGTTCTTAGCTTCTCGTCACCTGAGGAGGAGGGCTCAGTCACGGGGTAGGAAGGATGTCTCAGTCAGGAACAGAGAAGTGGAACTATTTAGGGTGTTGGGCAAAAGAAGATTAGTAGTGTTATTGTATTGAGGCCAATTACCAGGCAGGTGGATGGGGTTGGGGCCCGTGCCCCTGCTTTCTCTCTGGGACCTCTTGTAGCAGTCTGTAGCTCTGAGGCAGCACAGCAGCAGTGAATGGAGCCAGTAGGGCATGGGTGGTGGCTGTTTAGTAACCAGATTCAGAAGGTAGGTGAGGAAGATAGCCTCCAGCAGGCTGACCACCATCAGAGACAGGCACAGAGCAAAGTACACACCTGAGGATCATGTGGGGGAGGAGGGGCTCAGAGAGGAAGGGCCAGAGTGACCTCCAACCTCCTCCTGTGGCCTCTTTCCCCAATCCCAACCCCAATCCTGTAATAACACTCTTTCCCAGGATCTCTTGTCCCCCAGACCCTCCCACCTCTCTCCTTCCCCACAGTGGAGGGAGCCATACTGATGAGTGGGGTGCCACTGGCTGGCAGTAAATCATTCATCATGAGCAGGAAGACAGTGTATCCCAGCAGCAGGGTCATCTTGAAAGGGGCTCGGTTGCCACTCTCGATTGGCAGGAAGAAGCTTAGGGCATCGATTGCTATCAGAAATCCACTGGGCACCAGAAGATTTATGACATAGAGTCTGGGCCGTCGCCGGATGGCCACCTGGAGGAGGAAAGTGAGAAGGAGGAAATGGAGAATGAAGGGTGTCTGAACTTGGGGGAGAGACCAGTTAGGGATAGTCTGTATCAGAACTTCACAGTAAAGAAAGATTCCTTCCCTCTCTGCCTAAGCTAGGCCCTCTCATCTCAGATTCTCTGGGCTATTGCCCCTTATCGACAATTGGCTATTAATTTTTGATAATTGGTTATTTTTTTACAATTGGCTATTAATTTTCTAAATATTAACAAAGATGAGTACACTCCAGCCTAAAAACATCCAGAGGCCCGGATCCATTACTAATGAGGGGATGAGGGTGTGCTTATATATTTTTCAGAAAACTTTGATAAACCTGCCTGGATACCGGAGAAAAATGTCAGAGTGTGTATATAACAACTCACAGCTCGAATGCAGAGTATGAGAATTCAGGGGAAGTGCAGAAGGAGCCAATCTACAGTGACGAGTCGCCTTCCCCCACAGAGGTCCAGTGAAAGCTCCCTCTCATCAAGTGATAAAAGACTCCTGAACTTGCATTTTTAGCAGTAGTAGCTTTACTTTCTGCTCAAGTGTGTAATGTACAGACTGCTCAGCACTGGACTTTTTTTTGCTTTTCCACCCTGGTTGCAACCTATCACAAATATGGATGAATTGGGACCATGTATATACTAATAACACCTGTATATTCAGAAGACGAGAAGATCCCTATCTCCAGGACAAAGTCAATGTTATGATTACCCTCAGATGTCTAGCATTCAGGACACCTATATGTTTATCAAAATGTAGCAACAATATTGAATCATGTCTTTTCTTTGTTACATCATTTTTTTAATACCCGTTTGTCTAATGGATATGTACATTTTATTAAATCTGGTTTTGAATTGGAATATTACTTGTGTCAATTGTACTCTCAAACAATGTATTGATCATAATGACTATATTGTACTTTTGGTAAAACAATAATCATTTGTTATTTTCCCTACTAATGTTTCACACGAATAGTTCCAGAACTCTGGAAAACATGCTCCTAAAATTATTATTTCCTCCTTAAGTCAATCAAAACAATTTATTGGTCTCCTTATTATTGGTTCAATCATTGTTGCTTCTTTTATTGTATCTCCTACTGTTTTATCTATTGTGCTTCAATCTAAAATTTAAACTGCGTAATTTGTATATTACTTAGCAGTGTTTAATACTTAAAGCTTAAGAAGCTATTGATTTATTGTATAAAGTCAATTTATTAGAGCAGTCAGCATTGTAAGTTAGAACCCTTGAAAACAAGGTTGCTATTGCAGTGTGATTATAGAATATTTACATTACCCTGCTACGTTATGATGCTTCATGAGACAAGAGACTTACCCGCCTATTGAGGGCATGGCACAATTCTAATATTACCCTCAATATTAATACCCTTCATGATATTACTGCCAATTTTGAACTGCTCAGTATGCTAACAATTGGTCTACGATTGTACAATATTAAATTTATATAGATACTATGGTGCAACAAGAATTGGATCTTTTAGAACAATCAGTAATTGCATTAGGTAATCATAACAACAATTAGAAATGCGCTTCAATTTGAAATGTGATTATCGCTATTCATTTATCTGTGTAACTCCATATGTGTATTCAAACTTTACTAATATAACTATTGAACAGATATTAAATAAGCTCTAAGGTGCATGGCACTCTGACAATATCACCTGGGACGTTAATCAGCTATCCAAAATACAACATGAAATTGCTGATTCTCATATTGATGGTATTGATCCTAAAGATATTGCAAACAGATTGTTAGATTGGATTGATCAACTTAATCCTTTTAAGAATGTATTGAGTTTGCTATTACATTTTTTTACCTTGACTATGTTTTGTACTAATTTTGTGTTTCCTCCTTCCCTGCTTGTTAAAATGCACTCGCCATACTTTAGATGAGATTTTTTCATCCCTTCATCTTCTCAAGTTAAACAGTCAGAGGGGGGAGATTGTTGAGGGCTTGCACTGATGGGTTTGAGAGTATGGGTCATGTAAGGATGTTCCTGTTCCTGTCCATTATCTAAGAGCTGTCTAGGTCAGAACGTAGGCTCTCTGACCTCTTCCAGGCACTGTCTGTCCCTTGAGAGGATGAAGGATTTTCAATAAACCTTGAAAGATAATCGGGAAGCGAGGAGACGACTCTGGGGGGAAAGCCCCCCAGTTAGTGTTACCAGGAGAAAAATTAATTGTTGATACTTGGCTTTTTCCACTCTGGGTTCTGTTCCCATGAATGGGGTATAATAACCCTAACCCTCAGATCAATAAACGGAGCTTGTTCATAACTTGCTACCCCCAGTCCATATGATTTCTCTCTCTCTCTTTTTCTTTCTTCCTTTCTTTCTTTGTTTCTTTCTTTCTTTCTTTCTTTCTTTCTTTCTCTCTTTCTTTCTCTCTTTCTCTCTCTCTTCTCTCTTCTCCTCTCTCTTCTCTCTCTCTCTCTCTCTCTCTCTCCCCTCTCTTCCTTCCTTCCTTCTTCCTTCCTTCCTTCCTTCCTTCCTTCCTTCCTCCTCTTCCTCCCTCCCTCTTCCTCCTCCTCTCCTCTCTCCTCTTCTCTCTCTCTCTCTCTCTCTCCTCTCTCTCTCTTCTTTCTTTCTTTCTTTCTTTCTTTCTTTCTTTCTTTCTTTCTTTCTTTCTTTCCTTTCTTTCTCGCCTCACCAGAGATTAAACATCGTAGTGCACGTAGGAGTCTGTTACAAGATTCACCACCAAAGGCAGGAATTAACACTTAACACAGTGCCTAGCACACAGCAGGTGCTTAATAAATGTTTATGGACTGCCTGACTGACTTACCTCTACCGTAGTGTGAAACTGATTTATCCTCTACTTTTGCCATTGCCTACTTTTTGATTTTTCTCCCTCCAGTCCTGTCCCCACACAGACACCAGTGATAACCTGAAAGTCTATATTGATCCATGTCCCACACCCGCTTGGTCAATCCCAATGACTCTCTATTGACCCAAGGCTAAAACACAAATACCTATGTGATCATGAGAGCCCTACACAGCCTGGCTCCAGCCACTTCGTATTGGCTTATCGTGCATTCCTGGCCTTCACCCACTCAGTATTGTATCCAGACTGTGCTAGTTGCTATTCCTTGGATATGCCATTCCATCTCCAGGATCTCTGTCTTTGTACCAGCTGCCCTTTCCCTCCTCACTGCTGCCTCATAGGGTCCCTAGCCTCCCTCAAGGCTCAGTGCAAGGACCACTACCTACTTGTGAACTATCCTGAACTTCCCCCTGCCCCAGGTGCTAGTACTGTCTTCCCCAAAATTCCTTTATATATTTACTTTTTGTTTATTTTACTTGCTTATATAATCCGTATATCAAAAGTGGCTTTAGAAACTACTACTGTCTCTTTAAGAAGCAAAGAAGAGTTACAGTTATAACTGTCATTCTATGAGGGGAGTCTCCATATAGAGTCAAGAAAAGTTCATGTTTTAACTTTGATCTTTGAGGATTTTGTAGAGGAGATGAGGAGGAGAAGAAGGTGAAGAGGAATTTGTTTCCTGTTAGAACTGTCTTAACTCTTCTTCTACAAAGAAACATTATAAAATTTTTTTTTTAGGCAATTGGGGTTAAGTGACTTGCCCAGGGTCACACAGCTAGTAAGTGCCAAGTCTGAGGCCAGATTTGAATTCAGGTCGTCCTGATTTCAGGGCCATTGCTCTATTCTACTGTGCTATAAAAATAATTTTATGAAGGGTGAATATAGAGGGAGACTCTTAAGAGTCGGGGTTTGAGAAAAGTTGAAGAGGTTGTTTTCCTGGCATGGTAGGAGAAAAGCTGAAGAAGACACAAAGAAAGAAGATGAAGATGCCCTTTGTAGTATTGTAGCCTTTATCTTGTAAAGAAGATGAGGGGGATTCTTGTAAAGACTTTGTTATCCTAAGTGTACTAAATGGTATGGGTCTATGTTCTCAGAAGTGAAGAGAAGTCATCTGCTGCTACAGGGACGGTTTGAGATGACTGTAGCTGTGATTTGCACAGTTAAAATAATTATTATAAATGATTATATTACCATAAATAATTATCCATCTTTGTTTTATAATTGATAACACTATTAATAGGGTAAGGATAGGAATTGGAGCTGTGGTTTTTATTGGCATAGGAAATTCCAAGATGAAGAAACTCCCTCTAACAACCATGAAGCATCATACCCTCTCTTCGGCTTAGGCTTAGAGATTTGCCTGGACTGTCTCTAAGGCCAGCCCTCTTTCCACTGTGACATGCTGTCCATTGGCATTAAAGAACTTGCTATTTAGAGAGATATGAAAATGACTATTAGGAAAAGTTTCTCCAGCTGATTTTATGAACTAGGGTAGGGATTCTAAGCTCATTTCATTGAGATATATGTTGAAGTTTTATTAATGAATCCCTGGATTACCCTACACCTCAGGATTATAAAATTAATTATGGGAATTAGTCCTTCAGAACTCCATGTGCCAACTTCTGAAATTGAACATCTAGTCGACTGTAACGTACCACAGGCAGAACTATAGATCCCATACAGATGACTTAGCTGCAGTACATTTTCACTGTGGCTTCTTGGGACAACACCTGACTTTGTTGTCTAACTCAACAATTATTCTGGACTTTCCTAATAAGGGAGGGAGGGAAGACTGTGCTTTGTCTCACACCAGTCAGTAGTTAGGATAACAAAGTCTCTTAATGATAATCCTCCTTAAGTTTAAAAAAAAGAAAAACACAAAAAAGAAAAAACACAACAAAAAAAGGAAAAAAAAATAAAACAAAAAAATGAAACAAAACAAAACAAAAAACCCAATAATCCTACTCGTCCTCTTCACAAGATAAAAGCTGCAATACTTTCTGAAACAAAGGGCATTTTCATCTTCATTCTTCATATATTCTCCAGCTTTTCTCCTGCCATTCCAGGAAAACAACCTGTTCAGATGTTTGGGGGCAGACAGGACCTCTTATTGCTCACCCAATCTGGTGATAATTTTCTGATTTCATAGATTTAGAAATGTCTTCAGAGTCATCTAGTCATTTTACAGATGAAGAAACTGAGACCACAGTGCTTAAGTGACTCACCTCAGCTTATATAGGAAGAAAGTCTGGACTTTAACTCAAGACCTCTGACTTGAGGCATCTAGATGGCCAGCTCCATTCTTGACATTAGTGCTGCTTATAAGCCTTTCCCTACACTTTCTGCCCAGCTGACAGTTCTCCTCCAGTATAGATGGGAAGGAGAGCATGCTTAAGTCATGGGACCTGCCAAGATAGATGCTAGCCCTCTATTGGGTGCCTCAGGAACAGGTCACAATGGCACTGCTTGGGGAGAAGGGATCAAAACAAGTATATCTGGACTCACATAGAACATGATCTGGTCATAAAGACGGGAACCCACTGCCAACGTTGGGGTTGCTTTGTTGATGCCTAGGAGCTCCCACTCCCCTTGAGTCCGAATGACATCACGCGAATTGTCCGTGATCTCCCACACTTTGTTTTCCATGCCCAGCAACAGGTTATCCACTGCAGAGGAGACCCAAGTGAATCAGCAGAGCTGGGACTGAGGGTAAGTAAGATAGACTGGCATTTGGGTACTCTGTCCTCCGGAGGACATTGACGGGCACTTTCAAATACCAGTTTTTACAAATGCACTCTTCACATCCGAAAGTGTCATTCTCCATGGCAGAGCAGTATAGATTTTGGGATCAGCGGAGTCCCCTATGTTTCAGTGAACCTCCAGTGGACAGAGACGAACAGGGGTGCAGATTTCATCCTCATTTTAGGGTGCCAAGATGCCTGGTTCCCACTCTGCAAATCTGTTTCCAAGATTACTCCTGGCTCAGCCACCCCCATTTTGAGCCTTCCTCCTCTCTTCTAATCTCCACAAATCCTCTTCAGCTCATTTTCAATATTATCTTGAGACCGCTTTCTGGGTCTTTACTAGCCCTTGTGATTTGGAGAGTGTCAACCAAAAGTAATAATAATAATAATAATTAATAATAACTAACATATATAGTGCTTTGTTTGCAAAGCACTTCACACACACATACATACACACCATCTCATTAGATTTGACCAGTTAGCCAACAAATATTTATTAAATGCCTACCATATACCAAACACTGTGCTAAGCCCTAGAGTGTCTGTGAATTCCCACCACACTGACCTGTGTACAGGAAAGAGCTGAAGGTTAGGGTGCAGTTCTGTTGGTCAAAGGGAAAGTAGAAGATGTCCAGGTTACAGATGCTCGTCACCCTCATGGGTTTATCATATCTGATCCGGCCATTGCTGTGCACATACGCTGACAGACTGGACGGTGTCTGGTCCACATCCATGCTGCATAGGAGATGTGTGGAAAGTGAGGCCACAGATCCTACACCTAGAGCTGGATGGGAACTTAGAGGCCATCTAGCCCAACCCCCTCCATTTTACAGATGAGGAAATTGAGGCTCAGGGAGAGTAAATGACTTGTCCCAAGCATCAGAGGTGGGATTTGAACCCAGGTCCTCTGACTCCAAAACCATTGTTCTTTCTATCATTCTGTATACTTACCTTCTAGTTCCTTCTCCCTTTCTACTTTTCCCAGGACATCATAGTCTGGTTGCACCATGCTCCCCAATTCTCCCCCACTCCCCAGCCTCTCTTCCATCCCACTATTCTAGTCCTGGAAGCCCACACCCTGTTGGTGCATCCTCTTCAGGACACTGTCCTTCCCTGAGGGATAGGGGAGGAGTCCCTCTTCTCCCTGTTGGCCTAATACCCACAACTCTATGATGAAGATGTCCGGGAGCCAGAGGTTCTTTGCTGCCACGCTGATCTTGGTGAGGCCCCCACACTCTTCTGGATTCCAGCTGATGAATGGATTGTCCCAAATCTAAAGTCCAGAGCAGTGGAGAATGGCTAAAGATGACCAGGGCCTGCTGTCTGTCTAGATAAGTATCTGTTTCCCTTCTCATGCCCTCTTAAACTCTGATCTTTCTACTCTCTCACTTCTAAACCCTGGACCCACAACAGTCTCCTCACTATTGAGCAAGGTCTCACCTGCCTCCCCAGTGGCTTCAATTCCAGGGAGACCTTAAGCGGAGTTTCCAGCACCTTCGAGCTGAGAGCCTGTACTCACCTTCTGCCTTCTGGTCCTTTGGTCTGGGCTGCCCACCCTCTCTGGGCCTTTCTTTCATCTCTGCCTTCTTGGCTGGCTGGCTGCCCAGGAAACTTTGTTTGTCCAGTCAATAAACATTGATCAAGCCCATACTCGGTACCAGGCAGTAGGCTAAGCACTTAGAGATCCAAATAAAAAGCAAAGGCCATCCCTGCCCCCAAGGAACTTACACCCTAATGGTGGAGATAAACTGTGCAGAGAGAGGTCTGGCTAGATACAGATGACTGACTCAACATGGAGTGGCCTTGTCTAATTCCCCAGGCCCCAACAGCCATCAGAAATGTGATCCAAGGAGCAGAAGAAATGGAACTCAGCGGAGGAGTTGGCCTTACCATATTCACCCAGAGAAAAGATGTCAGGAGCTGAATCTGGGCATCCTAAGGGAAGAGGTTCCCATCAGGCTCAAGGAGCCCAGGAAGACCAGCCCCATACCAGCCACCTTTCCTATTCTTAAGTTCCCAGGCTATCTATCCCATGTGACAAATATGTCTTTCAGCCATAAGCCAGGGAATGAAGATGAATCCAAGCAGATAAGTAAGCCAAAGAGATGAGAGTAGGATTTGGGGCAGGGGTAACAATAATAATGCTTGGCATAAAGGTTTGAAAAGTACTTTATGCATGATATGCTTTAGAAAGTATTTTATAGTTTTTACAGGTGGGGAAACTGAGGCCAGAGAGGCCTACATAATGCCTATAAAGTCTTCCACTAATGTGGATATCCTAACAATTCCCATTTTACAGATGAGGAAACTGAGTCTTAGAGATTTCAAGGGATTTGCTGATTGTCACAGAGCTAGTCAGTGTCAGAGGCAGGATTTGGATTCAGTTGTTAGCTCACTCCAAGCCCAGTACTTTATCCACTGCCCCATGGAGACCATTGGGTCTAGGCTGCTGGTGGAAAATTCCTGATAGGATTCAACTTGGGAGAAATCAAATTCATGGGAGAAAGGTCATCTTGGGCTAGACCTACACAGGAAAGTGACTTGTCTACCACCACACAGGTAACAGGAGGGCCAGGAAACTGGAACCAGTCCTCTGACCTCAGGGCCAACATGCCCTCCGTATTTGGGGTCAGGGCTTACCACATCCAGAATGGCAGAGAGGGTGAAGGAGATGTTGACCAGGGTGGGAACGCTGTTGTTGATAACTGGACGGAAAGCCTTCCTATCAAATACCGACTGGAAGGCAGCAGGGTCCACACCATAGAGGTCAAACCCCGTGCAATTGATGGTATAGGCATCACTGCTCCCAGTGTGGGGTGGGGAACCTGGAAGACAGAGAATGCCCCTCCTCTGGTTTCCTGCATAAGAGGGCTCCAGGCCCTGGGTTATGGTGACCTTTTCAGAAGGAAGACTGAAAGGACATGTTAAGGGATCCATGCAAACCCTCCCCAATCTCCAGGTGACCACTGATTAACAATGACCTGACTCTCAGTGCTCTCAGGCCAGGGCATATGAGATGGTCTCGTAGGCAAATGGCGGAAGCTGTTGTGGTCAGTAGTTCTCAGACCTCACTTCCTGTAGGGTTCCTGCTGCTATGCAAAACCCACCTGAAGAGTCAGCCCTGGGCCAGTGATGGCCTACCCCCAACCTCCCCAGCCTTGTGGGCCATCCCTAGGATATCTTGTCTTGCCCTAGACCTTCCATCCAGGTCAAGGAGCGATCAGCCTTCATTTCCCCTCACCACCCAGGTCTGTCCCCTTGTGCAGGAATGCAAAGAAGCACCAAGATGAGAATACCTGGGCAGCTAAGGCACCTAGATATTATTATTATCATTATTGTTACAATTCAGGGTGTTATTTGTTATTTAGGATATTACCTGGGCCGTGCACTCAGAGAATCCCATCTCAGAAGGTGAAGGGGCCTCAGAGGCCATTCCATCTCTGTCATAACTGAAGCAGAAACCGCTCCACGTTTTGTTTTTTTTTAGATTGGGCTCGTGTCTTCATAGGGACAGAGAACCCTTTCTACTGGTATAGATCAGTTGCTTGAGGAACGGAAAGATGGAGTGATTTAACCATGGTCACAAAACTAGAAAATGCCTGAAGTGACATTCGAACTTGCATCTTCTTCATTCCAAGGCTAGTGCTCTATCTCCTATTTCATGTGGTGTAATGGATAGAGAACCAGCCTCAGAATTAATGGAGACCTGGGTTCTAGTCCTATGTCTAACATATACTGGATGTATGATCCTGGACAAGTCACTTCATCTCTAAATGCCTTCATTTTCTCCTTTGTAAAAGGAGGAGAGTTTGCCTTATGGCCTCTAAGATCCCTTCCAACTCTAGATCTAGAATAATAATAATGATATCTAGCATTTTTGTAGCACTTTAAGCTTTGCAAAGTGCCTTCCAGATATTATCTCATTTGATAACAACCCTGGGAGGTAGGTGCTGTTATTATCCCCATTTTACACATGGAGAAACTGAGGCAGGCAGGGTTCAAGTGACTTGCCCAAGGTGACACAGCTCTAAGTGTCTGGGACTGGATTTGAACTTAGGCCCTCTTGACTCTAGGGCCAGCACTCTAGGTACTACACTACTTCATCTCTTCTAGCAAACGGTTATCCTGCTTGTATCTAAAGACCCCCTTTCCCTGGGAAGGGTTCACTTCCCTTGAAGTTGCCTACACTGCAGAGGAGCTCTGATTGTTAGGATTTTTTTCCCTGCTGGTAAGTCTAAATTTTCTGCTCTGCCTTCCCTAGTCATTTCCTCCAACTTCTAATCTCTCGGACCAAAGAAAACAAATCTAATCTCTCTTCCATATGACAGCCTTTCAAACACTGGAACCCAGCAAGAATGTCCTCCCTAAGTCTTTGCAGAATTATAGAATGAGACTTGGAAAGGTGGTCATACAGTCCAACACCCTCATTTTACAAATGAGGAAACTGAGTCCCAGAGAAGGGTAATTTACTCAAGGGGTACCTAGGAGGCTCAGTGCGTAGACAGCCAGACCTGGAGTCAGGAAAACCTGAGTTCAAATCCAACCTCAGACACTTACTGTGTGACCCTGGGCAAGTCACTTTACCCAGTTTGCCTCAGTTTGCTCATCTGTAAGATGAGCTGGAGAAGGATAGCAAACCACCCCAGTATCTTTGCCAAGAAAACATGAGAAAATGGACGCGACTGAAAAATGACTTGACAAAAGTCTGCTCAGGATGGGCACAGCTGGGATTTGAACCCAGCTCCTTCAACTCCACACCCAGCAATCTTTCTTCTCCAGGATAGGCCTCTGTTTCCTTAACTGTGCCCTGAATGGCACGATGTCCAGGCCCTTCCCTTATCCTGGTTGCCATCCTCAGACTGCATTCGTCGTGGCCTTGCTCTTTCTAAAGTGATGCAGCCGGAAGTGAGCCCAGCACCCATGGAGCTGGTCCCTGAGCCTCTCTTTATGTAGCCTTGGCTTGCGTTAGCATTTCTGACATTTGTGATGTGCTGTTGACTTGTGTTGTTGCTGCATCCCACTAGACCCCCAGCTCTTCTTCACATGGATTGTTTTCTTGCCACGGCTCCTGTGTTCTACACTGTGAAGTTGGTATTTTGAGTCCAGGAGTAGTATTTGATATTTATCCCAATTAAATGTATTGTTTTCCTGTTAGACTTGCCCTATCCTTCTGACCCATCAAGATTTTGGGGAGCTCTGTTGTGTTATCTAACATAGCTGTCCCTTCTAGTGCCATTTCATCCACAAATTTAATGAGTATGTTATTTCGTCCTTCATGCAGTTATCTGGAAGGATGGTAGTGAAAGCACCAAAGGGTGACCCTTGGCTCATCCCTTCACAGGCCTCATTTTATAGGGTTCCCAGACTCAGTCGTCTTTCCAAGGAACCATGGAAGTTGCCATCACCGACATCTGGGGCCCTCACTGATCAATTACTCTGCGTCCAATTCAATGAAACTCATCAAGCGCCTATTCTGCGCCAGGCACTGTGTTGGGTGCTGGGCTTACGGAGACAAAAATGAAACAATTCCTGCCTTTGAGGAGTTTATATTCTACTATGTAGATGGATCCCGTCAGGTGACCTACAGATCTACCCTCCTCTTGGGCCAGGGGCAGAATCCCTTGAGGGGGGATCTTCTAGTGGTGTCTGTTACCATTTCTCATTTAATATCGTCTTTGACCCTCCTCCTGCCATATCTCACTATCCCTTTGTAATATAAATGGCAAAAGAGATCCCAATGAGTTTAATGGGATTCCAGTCCCATTCAAAACAGAAGTAGGAAGACCTGGTTTGGGGATTCAGCGTCTCCATTTGTTAGCTGTGTGACCTTGGCCATCTTATCTCAGTTTTCTGATATGTAAAATGAAGCTAATGAGACCCACACTACTAGCCACACAAAGTTATTCTGAGTAAAGCACTTGGTAAAGCACAAAGTGCTTGGGGATAGAGATAGAACCAGACTTATAATTTCCTCAGTAAAGGGAGCTTCTCAGGTGAGGAAACTCCCTCCATCAATACAGATCAACACCAGCTCTGCAACTTATGGTCCATGAGAGTTGCCAAAGACATTGAGAGATTGTGGCTTGCCCAGGGTTACAGAGTCAGCTCCAAGGTCTGAGGGCAGCTCTCTGCCTTTCATAAAATGCAAAATAAATATGATAAACAAATTTGTAAATAATAATAATAATAATAATAATAATAATAATAATAATAAATGTATAAACCCATCTATTTGTAGCAGCCCTCTTTGAAGGAGCAAAGAACTGGAAAGAAAGTAGACACTCCTTGATTAGGGAAATAGTTAAACAAACTGTGGCACATGAATGTAAAGAAATGTTATTATGTTGTAAGAAATCACGACTATAACGGATACCACAGAGCCAAGGAAACAAATCTACCCAATGACTACAACAATGTAAATAGAAAGACAAGCCACAACACATCAATTGAAAACCAACGCTACATGATCATAATGACCAACCTTGGCTGCAAAGAAGAGATATGAGAAGGCCCCTCCCTTCCTCCACAGGCTTCTTTGCATAGGTGGGGGACTATGGGCATGGAATGCTGAATATATTGTCATACTTTGGGGGGTATGTTGATTAATATTGCTTATTTCCCCTCCCCCCTTTTTATCCTTTGTTATAAAGGATTGCTCTCTGGGAGAGCAAACAGAGGGATGGGCTGTTGTTCAGTTGTTTTCAGTTGTGTCCAGCTTCTTCAGGACTCCATTTGGGGGTATTCTTGGCAAAGATACTGGAATGGCTTGCCACTCCTTTTCCAGCTCATTTGACAGATGAGGACACTGAGGCAAACAAGGTTAAGTGACTTGCCCAGGGTCACACAACTAGTAAGTGTCAGTTCAGGTATGAACTCAGGAAGATGAGTCTTCCTGACTCTAGGCCTGGCACTCTATCCGCTGTGCCACCTAGCTGCTCCCCTAGAGAGATGGATATATTTGGAAATATAGGTGATGTAGAAACAAAATATATCAATAAAAAATTTAAAAATATATTTCAGTATCACTTAACCCACATCACTTGTCTCCAGAGGTTGGGAGATGACATAATGCAGGTGTATTAGTTTCAATGTCAGTGGGCACCTGGATACTGTGGGTATAGGTGCTTTACGTGGAATGAAAGAATTAGAGAGGTGGGCAGCAGAGATGAAGTGGCTAAACAGAAACAGAGGAAGGCAGTCAGGAAGGGTCAAAGCCCAGCATAATTAAGTGTCTATCTGGGACAGAAGCAAAGTCAAGAGATAGGTATGATGGGGGAGGGGAATCAAATGAAGGGGTTAGGGTGAAGCCAGTTCTGCTCCATCCCCATCCCCTGCTCCTGTCTTACCTTGAAGCAGAACTTGGAGAATCAGGCAGAGGAGAAATCTCTCCCTGTAATGCTGCCTGTCTGCCATCCCTCTCTTCTAAGAGCACTCTGGGGACTTGCCAGGGGGCAGCAGCACAGCAGAAATAAAGGACTAGCAGCCACACCTCAGGTCCTGACTTTGAATACTACTGATGTCAGGTCACACTTGCCTCCTCATTGGCAAGTAAACTTGGTGGCTTGAGATGTCAGCAGAAGAATGCCTCACCCTGGGCCTGCAAGTCAGAGGCCAATAGGAAGCTGGGAAATCAGGGCAGAAAGCAGCTTGGTTGAGGATGGTGTGGTTATTGGATCACGACCAGCTGGTGGACAGTGAATAGAATACTGAGCCTGCAGTCAGGAAGATCTGAGTTCAAATCCATCCCCAACTCTGTTTGCTTTAGTTTCCTCAACCATAAAATGGGGATAATAATAGTGCCTACTTTGAAAGGTTGCTGTGAGGATCAAATGAAATGTTTGTAAAAAGTACTTAGCACAGTGCCTAGAACATAGTAGGTCCTATATACATACTTATTCCTTTCTGCTTCTTCCAAATAATGGCCTCTGTGTATTTGATAGTCATATATAAAGTGTAGCTATAGAGTCAGGGAAGCCTGGAATCTTAGAGTGGGATTTGAGCTCAGAGTCCAGTTAGTTTAACTTCCTACCTGAATAGGAATCTACTTTGCAACACCCTGGCAAGCGATCCACCAACCTCTGCAATCTGGCTCAGGTGTTTCAAACTTTCTATTGATTCGCTGATCTGCTCACAATCTGCCATCATGATCTTTTGTCATCTTCTGCAAATAAGTTTAAGTTCTAAACCCATTTTGCCCTTGGCGAAGAGATCAAGTGTTTCTTGCTGGCTGGTTTGTTTTCTGGGATCTTTTGACCTCCTTATTGTGATGATTGCTTTGTATCAGTTATAGGATATGGTAATAGTTTTGTATGTTTTTTTCTTTGTCCGTTTCCCATTTTTTTTGGTAACAGTAGATGTTTTTGGAGTAGCTCAGGTTAGAGCTGCTGTAATTCCATCCAATGTCTTCTCATGTTTATCCTTTCTTTTGATTTGCTATTGATTCTTAAACTATGCTCTATAAAAATAACTACCATATTGGTATCTGGCATTTCCTGTCTGGTAAATCGATCATACGAGGAAAAGGGTGATGAGGTTCAATATTCATCCTATTCAGTGTCTTCTGACTCTCTTCTAGAAAAAAGTATGAGGCTTCTGAGTTTCACCCTGAGCTTATAAGTCATCAACCCCTTAAGGCCATTTCTTAATTCTCAACCATATTTTCTAATATTCTCTTTCATCATCTTCTCTTTGCACCAAAGACATTGAATATAAATCTGGATGTTGACCTGGTTTAGAAGATAGTTTCAAACTCTTGGTGGACTTTCTCAGCCTTTTTATCCTCTGCAACAAATGTTGGCACAGAAGCTGCATTTGTCTTCCTGGCAATCTATTTACTTATGCTAATAATGCACTCTATAAGACAAGATGGAAGGCCAAGTGTTTTATGAAATAATGATTCTTGTTCCCTTCAGCCTCATAATGAAGCAAACTGCCAACTCCTTCATTTGATTTTCCAAAGAGGACCTTTGAGCCACCCCTCCCTTCGTTTGTGACTTCTTTATGTCTTTTGGATTCAATGATATCATGAATATCAATGTCACTATGGTTCAGTTTCTCCAGTAGGATTCAAATCCATGGTCACTGGATCAGGGCCTCACATTGAGATAATCAATCATTTAGTTACTAATTATAGATGATCTAAAAACTATGTGATTCTTATCACCCTCTGTGGATGATAATATAACAACTTCAGTCAGTCAACTATTAAACATTTATTAAGATCCTACTATGTTCCAGGCACTGGGCTAAGTATAATTTAATATGGGTATTGATCTTTGTAATTTACAAAACATTTCTGCAGATATGATTTCAGGATCTTATCAGTCCTATGAGGTAGGCAAATCAACTATTATTACGACTCCCATATTACAGATGAGCAAACCAAGACTCAGAGAAATTAAATGAATTGCTCGAGGTCATTGCAGTCGACATGTGTCAAAGCTAGTGTCCTAGAGACAGCATGAAATGTGAAAGGAGTCTCAGCTCTGGAGTCAAATCTAGGTTCAAACATTACCTCTGATGCCTACTATTTGTGTAACCTTGAGTAAGCCACATAGTCTCAGTTTCCTCAAATGTAAAATGAGGAGGTTGGACTGCATGACTCATGAGATCCCTCAAACTCTAGATTTAGGAACCTAAGTCACTTAACTTCCTTAGGCCTCAGTTTCCTCCTGTGTAAATTAGGATGTTGGACCGGATGGTCTCTCTAAGTTTCCTTCCAGCTCCAGAGCCATGAATCTACGACCCCAATTGGGCTAATAGTCCAGGTGGATTTCAACACCAAATCGGATGCTCTTCCTCCTAGTCACAGTGTTGGTGGACAGGAGGTCATCAGGATGAGTGGCTGCTTTTATGACTGAAGGTCTTTTATCCTGACCAGGTCAAAGCCACTCAGTCAACTATGTTACTAAATACAGTAGCACCTTCTATGATTAAGGGCAACTATGGCACCTCCAATTTCCCTGGGCGGGGGAATAGTCTTCTTCATTCATGCAAAAGGGTCCTTTCATATTTTTGAAATGAAACTAGAGGGTACTTTTAAAAAATTTTTATTTTCAGTTTCAAATTCTTTCTCTTCCTGTACTCCCTCCCCCACCCACTGAGAAAACAAGAAACATTATATCTATTATATATATGAAGTTGTGCAAAACATATTTCTACCTTAGCCATGTTATTTTAAAAAACCCAGAAAAATAAAGAAAGAGGGGAAAAATATGCTTCAGTCTGTACTCAAAGTCCATTAGATCTCTATCTGGATGTGGATTATACTTTTTATCACGAGTTCTTTGGAATTGTCACGAATCTGTTGTGAATGAAATTTAACAGAGGTAAACTGAGGTAATTTTCCAAGCAAAACATAATTTATTAACAGGGGCATGTGGCCTGATAATAAACAATAGGTCGAATGGCCTTGCCTCTGACTGGAAGACCCTGAATTGAGGGTGCAATACATTTTTATAAGCATAGAATAAAGAACAGAACAGAAATCATCAAATCGGCCAGCATCACGGAGATGAAAGATCATTATTGGTTGCACCAAAGGAAGTGGGCATAGCCCCCACATATCATGAGGACCACCTCTAACTCTAAAGAATGCCTTTGTAAATTTACAGGTCCTAGCTGCCTCCTGAGGTTGCAGATAAGGGCAGAATTGCTAGTGAGTAGGGAATTAGACAAGGCCATCTCAGTTGTTAAGATGGGATGAGATCAGATTGTCCCGGCTTCTCAAGGACATCCCAAAAACCTCAAAGGAAATGCTAAGATAGTGTTTTGTGAGAGCATTTAACTAGCAGCACTTGTGAAAAAGCTTAACTTTTGATGTCTAACTAGAGAGAGAGAGAGAGAGGCTGAACTTTAGCACAAAGAAGAGGCCCAGGCTTATTATATGGCATGCAGAATATGGTGACAGAATAAAATCACAGAGTAAAATCAAACATAAAATACAGGACCAAGAATGAATTCCCTCGGATCATTGTGTTGATCAGAGTTCCTCAGTTTTTCACTCATAGTGAGCTGATTATTATTACAATATTGCTGTTACTGTGTACATTGTTCTCTGAGTTCTGCTCATTTCACTTTGCATCAATTCTTAGAAGTCTTCCCCAGTTTTTCTGAAACCATCTCCTTAATAATTTCTTATAGCACAACAGTATTCCATCACAATCATATGCCATCACTTGTTTGTCTGTTCTCCAATTGATAAACATCCCCTTAATTTCCAATTCTTTGCCACCACAAAAAGAGCTGCTACAAATTTTTTTGTGCATATGAATCCTTTTCCTTTTCCTTTTATCTCTTTAGGGTATAGACCTAGTAGAGGGATTGCTGAGTCAAAGGGTATGCACAATTTTATAGACCCTTGGGAATAGCTCCAAATTATTTTCCAAATATTCTCCAGAATGGTTGGACTAGTTCACAGTTCCACCAACAGTGCATTAGTGTACCTGTTTTCCCACATCTCCTCCAGCATTTGTCATTTTCCTTATCTGTCATCTTAGTCAATTTGGTGGATGTGAAGTGGTACCTCAGACTTGTTTTAATTTGTATTTTCCTAATTATTAGTGATTTAGAGCATTCTTTACATATTTTACATATTGATAAGTTTGATTTCTTCTTCTGAAAACTGCCTGTTCATATCTTTTGACCATTTATCAACTGGGGAATGGCTCTTATTTTTATGAATTTGGTTCGGTTCCCTATATATTTGAGAAATGAGAACTTTATCTGAGAAACTTACTGTAAACCCCTTCTCCCCGCCCTATTTCTTGCTTTCATTCTAATTTTGGCTGCACTGCTTTTTTGTTTGCAAAACCTTTTAAATTTAATAAAGTCAAAATTATCCATTTTGCCTCCCATGATCCTCTTTATCCATTGTTTGGTCATGAACTCTTCTCCATCCAAGGATCTGACAGGTAAATTTTTTCCATGCTCTTAATTTGCTTATGGTATCCTTTGTGTCTAAATCGTGTATCCATTTTAAGTTTATCTTGGTATGCATTGCAAGATATTGGTCTATGTCTATTTTCTGCCAGGCTGCTTTCCAGTTTTCCTAGCAACTTTTTTTTTTCAAATAGTAAGTTCTTGCTCCTATGGCTGGGATCTTTGGGTTCATTGAACACTCAGTTACTGTGCTTATTCCTTTCTGTGTATTGTATACCTAATCTATTCCATTCATCAACCACTATTTCTTATTCAGTGCTAAATTTGTTTTGATGATTACCTTCCTTCACATTTTTTTCATTGATTCCCTTGATAGTCTTGACCTTTTGTTCCTCCAGATGAATTTTGTTATTATTTTCTAGCTCTATAAAGTAATTCTTTGGTAATTTAATTGGCATGGCACTGAATAAGTAAATTAACTTAGATAGTATTGTCATTTTTATTATATTGACTCAACCCACCCATGAGCAATTACTTTTCTGCAATTATTTAGATCTGTTTTTATTTATGTGAAAAGTGTTTTTGTAATTATGTTCATATAGTTTCAGTGTGTGTCTTGGCATGTAGACTCCCAAATATTTTACCTTGTCTGTAGCAATTTTAAATGGAATTTCCCTTTCTTTCTTTTCCTGCTGAGTTTTGTTGGCAGTGTATGGAAATGCTGATGATTTGGGCAGTTTTATTTTATATTCTATAATTTTGCTGAAGTTGTCAATTGTTTTGACTAGTTTTTTAATTGACTCTAAGGTTCTCTAAGTATATCATCATAGGGTCCTCTTTCATCTGCAAAAAGTTATGATTTTGTTTCTTCATTGCCTATGCTTATTCCTTCAGTTTCTTTTTCTTGTGTTATTGCTATAGCTAGCATTTCTAGTACAATATTGAATAATAATTGTGATAATAGGCATTCTTGCTTTACCCTTGATCTTATTGGGAAGGCTTCTAGCTTATTTCCATTATATATAATACTTGCTGACAGTTTTAGATAGATACTATTTATCATTTTAAGGAAAGTTCCACTTACTCCTATGCTTTCTGTTGCTTTAATAGGAATGAGTGTTGTATTTTGTCAAAAGCTTTTTCTGCATTTATTGATACAATCATATGATTTTTGGTGTTTTTGTTATTGATATAGTCAATTACGCTGGTAGTTTTCCTAATACTGAACCAGCCCTGTATTCCTAATATAAATCCAACCTGGTCATGGTATGTGATCTCTGTAATAGATTTCTATAATCTCCTTGCTAGTAGTTTATTTAAAATATTTGCATCAATATTCATTAGGGAAATTGGTCTATAGTTTTCTTTTTCTGCTTTTGTTTCCTCTAGGGTCCTTCCATTTTAAAGAGGAAAATGATGTCTTTCAGTAGTTACGTGGCTGGACTGATAGGAATGTAATTCTCTCCCATAGCAGAGCATCTGAATTTATCAAAAAGACCTGGTTTTCTTTGGTTTAGTGTCTTTACTATCCATGATGCAGTCATCTTCTGTGATGAGAATGGACACTTGGGGCATGAGTGCTCCATCTCCTTGGAGTCCTCTAGCAAAAGAGACGGTACCACTATTAGGCAGCTACATGACATGTGAATGGGTAGTCAGAAAGACTGGAGTTCAAATCCTATTTTGAACCTAACAAATATTAGTAAATATGAACATTTCCATATGCCAAGCAGAAAAAGAGTATAAAACTGTGACCTTCTATTACAGACAGCTTTAAAAACTATGTTAAATTTAACTTGATAGTAGCAAAACTGTTCTACATGTCTGTGCCCCAATCTGAACATCCTTCTGCTCTCTTCTGTGGATTTTTAAATGTCTCATTGATGTTCCTTTCTGTTGTTATTGTTATTTTTATATCGCTCTCCTTACCTACTGTCTTCTCTCTCACAATTCTCTATTCAACAGATAAAAACCTACACCCATAATGAAGAAGTTTAGTCTGGCTAAATGGCTGACACGTTGGTCTCCAGAAATGTATGACTCACTCTGCATTTCTAGCCTGTCACTTCTCTCCCCAGATACAGAAACATGTTTCCTTATCAGTCCTCTGGAGCCCTGGCTGGCCATGTGTTGATCAGAGTTTCGGTATTTCACAGTTGTTTTCCTTGGCAATATTGTTGTTACTGTATAAACTGTCCACTTGGTTCTGCTCACTTCATTCTGCCGCTGAAGTCGCCATTATACCCCTATGGGTGGTATCCACTGATACCAGTCTCCCCAGTATATGAGGATCTGCCCATTTTATCCATAACATTCCTACGCCATAATTTGCTTAGCCATTTGCATTTGATGAGTACCCACTCGGTTTCCAGTTCTTTGCTATAGCAACAACAAAAGTGCTGCTAGTACATCCTTCTTTTCTTTGATCTGCTTGGTATATAAACATATTAGGAGAACTGCTCAGTCAAAGGTAAGCCTAGCTGAATGGTTCGGGGGAGTGGAGGTATACTTCCAAACTGCCCTCCGTGTTGGCTGGACCAGTTTCTAGCGCCATCAAGAGTACATGAGTGTGCCTGTCTTCCCGCAGCCTCTCCAGCAATTGTCATTTCCCTTTTATGAACATCTTTGCCACTCTGAGGGGTGTGAAGTGGAACCTCAGAGTTCTCTTAATTTGCATTTTTCTCGTCATTACAGATTTAGAGCAGTTTTTTGGTATGCTTGTTGATGGCTTGCATTCCTGCTTTTGAAAACTCCCGTTCATACCCTTTGATCATTGATCCATTGGGGAATGGCTCTTGCCTATCCAACGTTTTGGCCCAGCACATAGCGTGGAGGAACTAAGTAGACCACTCTCCAGTTCCTAACCTGCAAGATTTTTTGTTTGTTTGTTTGTTTCTATCATTAGCCTTGTTCTTGCATGTGACCTTGGTTCAATGTAGGAGCATTTGGATGTCAGCTGGTGAAACGTGGTGTCGGATCAGAATCTTAGCCAGGGGCTAGTTATTATGAGTGAAGCTAATCTAGTAAAAGAGACATGATGTGGCAGCCAAGAAATTGAATTCTGTCTCAGTCTGAATTGAGAAAGGAATAACGTAGAAGGTGAGGAAGCTAAAGAAGTAAGACTTCAAGCCTCACTTTACTCCACCCTTATCAGACCACATCCGGAGTATTGTGTTTGATTCACAGGAAATGAACCAAAGTTAGTGCTGAAGTAACCTTAGAGCTCTAGAGTTCAGCTCCCTTCATTTCACTGACGAAGAAGCCGAGACTCAGAAACATGAACTAACTTGGACAAAAGCAAACAAGGAGTGACTGTGAGAGCCAGAATTTGAATTAAAGTCTTATGACCCCAGACAGCTAGGTGGTGCAGTGGACAGAGCCCAAGGCCTGGAGGCAAAAAGACTTGAGTTCAAATGTGATCTGACACCTACTAGTTGTGTGACCCTGGAGAAGTCATTTAAGCCTGCTTGGCTTAATTTCCTTATCTGTAAAATGAGCTGGAGAAGGAAATGGCAAGCCACTCCAGTGTCTTTGCCAAGAAAACCCCAAATGTGGTCACAGAGAGTCGCACACAGCTAAAATAACTCAACAGCAACTTCTGACTCCAATTCTGGGAACAGGGATTCCTTGGTCCCATATATACTAATGTCCCATTATTGTCATCATCATCATCGTCATCATTAATACCAAAATGTTTATAGCAGCTGCTTTTGTAATAGCAGAGTCATAGGTAACCCCAAGCATTTATATAATAGCACTCTAACACAATATCACTCTATTTATATAATATCATTGTATTATATATACATATACATTGTATATATCACCATATTGTCTATGTGATAGATAATATTACTGTATTTATACAATATCACTGTATTATATACGTGTATACATCGTACATACCACTATATTGTCTATATTATATATATCACTGTATTTATACAACATTGCCATATTATATACATGCATGCAGTGTATATATCACCATATTATCTATATGATATATAGTATCACTGTATTTATACAATATCACCATGTTATATACACGTATAGATTGTATACACCATTATATTATCTATATTATGTACAAAATTACTGTATTTATACAATATCACCATATGAAATACATCTATATATTGTACATACCACTGTATTGTATATATGATATATAATGTGACTATTTATACAATACTACCACATTATATACATGTATACAGTATCTATATCAGTGTATTGTGTATATGATACATAAGCTCACTGTATTTATACAATCGCACCTCTCAGAACTTAGCTAGGATGGTCTCCAGACAATAGACACAAAGCCCATTTTCAGGCCTTTTCTGCTCAGCAGGCCCTTCCAGAATTCCTAGACTCTTACTCTAGATCTGGAAAGGAGCTCAGAGACCCTCTTTTCTCACCCTTTCCTTTTACAGATGAGGAAATAGACGTTCCTAGAAGTTCAATAACTTGCCCACAATTCCCCAGATGGTAAGTAACGGAGTCAGGATTTGAACCCAAACACCAATTCTAATTCCAGTCTATTTGCCACTCCCCCACTGCCACTGTATGCTCTGCTATCATAATCTTCAGGGCCCAGGGTCCCCTCCTAGCCACTGCAAAGCTCCAGAGAAGGACTTCTGTGGAGGGGCAGTGCTCACTGGCTCTCCACATTTGATGGAACTTAAGAAAGCACACATTCTGCCCAAACCCTACAGTGGTGGTTCGGATCTTCCCTTCTGTTTTTAACTTGGGGTAATGTACATAGCAGGGGGTCAGGTGCACTCCCCAGCCCCAATCCTATTTCCCAGTTGGCTTGGGGCTCATGGGTGTCTGTCCTCATGGGATAAGGGCAGCATCTGTGAACTTCCCCAAATTGACCAGGGCCTGCATTCAGAGTGATCAGGGGTCACAGTCACAGAGCTATTTACCAATGAGGAACTTGAATTGCTGAGAGGGTAAGGTCACACTGCTAATGAGAAATCCCAGGTTCAGAAAGTCTCAGAGAAGTTGCTGGGCTGGAGATTTGTGGACCACAGAAGCCCAGATTTAGGTCTGAAAGGGACCTTAGAGATCACCTAGTCCAACTCTCATTTTACAGCTGAGGAATCAGGCCCAGAGAGCTTAGGTTAAATGACCACCCCAAGGTCACCCAGATGGTAATGGCAAGGCCAGGATCTGAACACAGATTTAGATTTAGGGCTGGAGGAACTTTAGAGGAACTTTAGGAGGAAGCAGAGGCCCAGAGAAGTTATGTAAACCCAGTGGCAGAGCTGTTATGTAAACCCAGGTCT
This sequence comes from Phascolarctos cinereus, assembly GCF_003287225.1. Classification (NCBI taxonomy): domain Eukaryota; kingdom Metazoa; phylum Chordata; class Mammalia; order Diprotodontia; family Phascolarctidae; genus Phascolarctos; species Phascolarctos cinereus. Next base: position 13,359,347 of record NW_027555958.1, on the reverse strand, counting down.
TCTGACTCCCAGCAGAGGGTTGGACTCTGCCTACACAAAAGAGTGCCATACCCAGCTCACTTTTGTTCACTGTCCCACAGTAACCACAGCTATTGCATCAGGAAGCCAGAGACTTGTTTGGCTTAATGGGCAGGATACCGGAACACCAGAATGGAAGGGTGTCGGCCTACTCCCACAGATGGGCTAGGTGGAGCTGGGTGTTCTTGCTCACAAATCCTGCCAGGCCTGAAGGGAAAAGTTTTCTTGAAATAAAGGGCAATCTTCCCAAGTAGGGCCTTGCTGTCAGCCTGCAGGCCCTGGAGGGGAGTCTAGAGGTTGTCTAGAGAGCTGGGTTGTCGAAACGACAAAGGTGAAACAGTACAGAGCAGGCCCCTGCACACCCGAAGGTCCTGCTTTGGCCAGCAGAGGGCAGTAGCAGCATGGCTGAATGCACCGGGCCAGCAGCTGGCATAGACAACCAGTGAGGTTTCTTTTTCTTTCTTTCTTTCTTTTTTTTTTTTTAAAGGCAATTAGGGTTAAGTGACTTGCCCAGGGTCACACAGCTGCAGTGAGGTTTCTTATACTCTGGCCCCCTGAAACTTGGGGGTAATGAGCTAATCAGTGCTAAAGGTCCCGGAATCCCTGTAGACACAAAAGCATTAGCGTTTCAGTGTTTATTTAGTGCCAGCAAAATACCGCATCTGACTCAGTGTAAGCAAACACAGTCTCTGTGAGCTGAAGGAGTGAATATTAGGACTCCCACACTTGGGGAGAAGGGTTGGTACCATAGATCTCACTGGGGGAGGGCACTACTCTAAGGACACTTGATCTGCCCCTTCAGATCAGCCTCTTCTCTACAACTGACTGTCAGAGTTGCCTGGTCCAGGCTGCATCAGAGGATGGATCTGACAGATCCCAACCATGTCACCCCCTACTCTATAAGCTTCAATGGCTCTTTTCACCTCCAGGATCCAGTGAAAAATCCGCTGGTGTCCAAAGCCCTTCACAATCTAGTACTACTGTCCCCATACATACACACACACACACACACTCACTCACTTCTTTCCAGTCTTTCCTCCCCACTGTGTACTTGTACATGTAGTAACAATGAATCTACTCCTTGCTGCTCGAATAAGAAGGCACCCATTTCTCAGCTCTGGACATTTTCTCTGACTGTCCTTAATTCCTGTATTGCTCCCCTACGTCATCTTTGTCTCCTGGTTTCCCTGGCTTCCTTCAAGTTCCAGCTAAAATCCCACCTTCTACAAAAAAGCTTTCCCCAACCCTTACTTAATATCTATTATAATTGCAACCTTGGGCAAGCCATTTACATTCTTGGAGCCTCAGTTTCCCCATATGTGAAATGGGTCAGGAGGAGATGAACTCGACAGCCTCTAAGGTGACTTCCAGCTTGAAACATCCTATCCTGCCCACTATGGCAGGTTGCCAATCACTGATGTGATTGGGGGAAAGGATGGTTCAGAGTAGCAGATCAGCGGGGGAGGGGGATCCTGAGGCAGATAGATAGCTTGATAATAAAGGATAGATAGATGATAGGTAGATGTAAGATGGGTAGATAGATTGATAGCTAGGGAGAGAGAGAGAGAGAGAGAGAGAGAGAGAGAGAGAGAGAGAGAGAGAGACAGAGAGAGAGAGAGATGAGAGGTAGATATATAAGATTAATAGATAGATATAAATACCACTTCCTTTGCCCCCAGTTACGAGCTCTTGAATGGAACTGGCAGAAATCATTAAATCATGCTCCCTGGGCCCATCATAGTAGGTAACCTAGTATCTACTGGACCCTCACTCCAGCAAGGCAGACGTTCTATTCCTCCCTAATTTATCCCCTAGCCCATTCTCAACAGCAGCTGTTCCAAATCATCTCATTTTCCCTCAAGCCTCCTGGCACCCTTTGTCCCCACCCTTTCAACTGCAGAACTGACTTCATACTTGACCAAAAAAAAACTGTTATCATTCCCCTAGAACTTCTCCTTCTCCCATTCTCCTCATCTCACATGATTCCAACTTCCCTTACTATCTCTTCCTCACCAGTCTGCAATGAAGAGGTAGCCCTTCTCATCGCCAAGGTCAGAGGTAGCCCTTCTCATCGCCAAGGTCAGAGGTAGTCCTTCTCATTGCCAAGGTCAAAGATAGCCCTTCTCATCACCAAGGTCAACCATTCTACATGAATAACTGATCCCATCCTGTATCGACTTCTCCAGCAAATTGTCCCCAACCATCTCTCCATTCTTCCTCTTATCTTCCATCTTGTATATCACCGAGTACTTTAAAAAGACATCCTCATTATGTCCTATTATTCCAGCTATCTCCCAATATCACCTATCCTCTCATCACCAGCTAAATTACTTGAAAAAGTTACCTACATTCAATGCCTTGACTTTCTCTCCTCTCATTCTCTTTGTAATATCATCCTTCTCTCTCCAAAGTTCCTAAGGCTTTCTTAATTGTCAGGTTTCATGGCCTTTGTCAAGCCTCATCCTCCTTGACTTCTTTGCAGCCTTTCACACTATCGATCATCCTCTTCTCTTGAATATTCTCCCTTCTTGAGGGTTTCAGGACACTGCTGTCGCTTGGTTCTCCTTTCTTCTGGTTCCTTTGCTGGTTCCTCATGTCATGGCTACTAACATTGGGAGTTCTCTCACACTCTGTCCTGGGCCCCCTTTTCTTTTTCTCTCTATGCTATTTTGTTGGTGATCTCCTCAACTCCCGTACTCAGCTATCATCACGTGACTCACAGATCTACATTCCCATCCGAAATGTTCTCTTGAGTCGCGTACTTGAGTCCCACTCCAATCCCACACATCACTAACTACTCATTGGATATTTAGTACCACAGGCATCTCAAACTCAACATGTCCAGAACAGTGTGGTGCCAGGCAAGCAGGCAAACACCAGCACCAGACCCCTCATATGCATTAGCACATGGGCAGATGACAGTGTTGGGACACCCCCCCCGCCATGTGCTTCAGCACACCAGGTAAGCTACCAGACTCCTGCGGCCTCAGCAGCATCAGCCACCCCACCCCTATTCCACCCCCCTCATCACAGCACCAGGCAAACTGCCAGGGCCTGCAGCCCCCGGCATGGGAAACTTGGGACAGTGCCCCTTTCCCCTCAGGAGCACAGTTCAAATTTAAAGGTAAGAAAAGAGGCTGGAAAAGATGAGCAAAAAGTTTTAAAAGTCTGACCATAGAAAGTTATTATGGTGACAGGGAAGATCAAGACACAAACTCAGAAGAGGACAATGGTGTCAAAATGCCTATGGGCAAAACCCTAAAGAAAAATGGAATTGGTCTCAAGCCCAGAAAGAACTCACAGAAGAGCTCAAAAAGGAGCTTAAAAATCATTTAAGAGAGGAAGAAGAAAAATGAGGAAAAGAAATGAGAGTGATGCAAGAGAATTGCGAAAAAAGACTCAATAGTTTGGAAAACTGCTTTAAAAGTTGAATTGGCCAAATAGAAAAGGAAATACAGAAATCCACAGAAGAAAACAACTCCTTAAAGAGTACAATTGGCCAAATGGAAAAGAAAGTACAAAAGCTAATTGAGGAAAACAACACCTTAAAAGTTAGAATTGGGCAAGTGCAAGTGAATGACTCTATGAGACATCATGAATCAATGAATCAAATTCAAAAAATGAAAAATGGAAGAAAATGTAAAATATTTCATGGGAAAAACAGCTGACCTGGAAAATAGATCCAGGAGCGACTAATATCAGAATCATGGGACTACCTGAATGCTGTAATCAAAAGGAGGACCTGGACAGCATCTTTCAAGAAATTATCAAGGAAAACTGCCCTGATGTTCTGAACCAGAAGGCAAAATAGGCATTGAAAGAATCCACTAATCATCTCAAGAAAGAGATCCCAAAATAAAAACCCATAGGAATGTTATAGCCAAATTTCAGAACTATAAGGTCAAGGGAAAAAATGCTGTTAAGTGGCCAGGAAGAAACAATTCCAATATCAAGCAGTGTCACAATAGGATCAGATAGGACTTAGCAGCTGCAACACTGAAGTATCCGAGGACATGGAACATGATATTCCAGAGGGCAAAAGAGCTAGGACTACAATCAAGAATCACTTACCCAGCAAAATTCAGTATAATACATCAAGGGGGAAATTGGCCATTCAACACAATAAAAGGATTTCAAGCCTTTATAAGGAAAAGACCAGAACTAAACCAAAAATTCGACCTCCAACATAAAGACCCAAGAGAAACATAGACAAGTAAAAAGGAAAAGAAAATAGAAGGGATTCAATGGAGCGAAATTGTTTATACCCCTGCATGAAAAGATGATACTTTTAACTCTTAAAAATTGTATCACTGACAGTGTAAATAGAAGGAATAAACATATACAGAGGGTATGGATATAAGGTGTATTTGAGGGACTGACAAAAAAAAAGGTTGAGAAAGAGGAGTGAAATAGGTGCAGAAGGAAGGGAGAGGTAAAATAGGTAGATTATCTCACATGAAGAGGCAAGAAAGACCTATTACAGTGGAGGGAAAGATGGGAGGAGGGCAATGGGCATTGCTTGAACTATTGGCTCAAAGTGGGAATAATATGCTATACACAATCAGAAGAATATAGAAATCTATCTTACCCAACAGGGAAGTAGGAGGGGAAGAGAATAAATAAAGGGAGGGGGTAGGGACTGCCAGAAGGAAGGGCAAATCAGGAGAGGTGGTAGACAGAAGCAAAACATTGGTGATATAGAAAAGAGTGAACAGAGAGAGAGGACAAACAGGAGGAAGAATAGGATGGAAGGAAATACAATAATCAGAATGGTGAATGCGAATGGGGTGAACTCTCCCTTAAAACAGAAGCGGATAGCAGAGTGGATCGAAAACCAGTATCCTACAATATGTTGCTTACAAGAAATACATCTGAAGCAGAGAGGCACACACAGAGTAAAGGAAAACCTGGAAAGACTTGTACAAACTGATGCAAAGTGAAATGAGAGAGAATCAGGAAAACACTGTACAAAGTATCAGCAACATCATATGATGATCAACTATAAATGACTCAGCTCTTCTCAGCAGCACAATGATCCAAGACAAGTACAAAAGACCCACAAAGGAAATTGCTGTCCACATCCAGATAAAGAACTGATGGACTCTGAATGCAGATCAAAGCATAATTTTTACTTTCTTTATTTTTTCCATCGTTGTTTCCTTTTGGTCTGTTTCTTTTTTCACAACATTACTAATATAGAAATATGTTTTACATAATTGTACATATATAACCTATATAGAATTGCCTACCATTTTAGGAAGAGGGGAAGAGAGGGAAGGAGAAAAATTTGCAACTCAAAATTTTGTAAAAATGGATGTTAAAAATTATCTTTACATATAATTAGAAAAAAAATAAGATATTTTAAAAAAAAAAGAAAGTCTTCCATTTGGCATTTAGTGCTCTTCAAACCCTTGGGTCCTTCCTATCTTTGCAGTATTCCTATGCATCACTCCCCTCAACTCACTCTTCTGGTCATATCAACCTACTAGTTGGTCCTCATACTAACATATTAACATTACCCTCCACCTCTGCTCTCAGGGTCATTGTACTGGTAGTCTCCCATTGCTGGAACACTTTCACTTCTCATCTATGCTTCTTAGTTTCCTTGTTTTACTTCAAAGCCCAGCTAAGCCCTGACCTTCTGCAGGAAGTCCATCAGTATCCTCCCCCTCCCCCAGATGCTGCAGCTTTCCCCTAGAAGGCTAACTTCCTTCTGCTTTGGGTGTATCTTAAATACATTTGTGGATTTATGATTGCTTTCCTCTTGCAATGTAAGCTCTTTGAGGGCAGAAACTGACCTGGCTTTGCCTTTGTACCTTCTCTAGGGTGTGCTACTTAATCATTGGCATTTATTAAGGGCTTACTAAGTACCAAGCACAGTGCTAGGGCGTGTGGCTACAAGGACAGGCAAAACCAAAAAATCAGAGCCTAGTCCCTTCTATGTACGAGATTGTATGTGTAAGTAGATACATGCAGAATTTTCAGAGTTAAGGAAAGGTGTCATGGGAAGGCTTTAGCAACTGGGAAAATAGAGAAAGACTCCTACAGAAATGGGATTTGAGCTTGCGTATTGAAGGGATCCAGGGAAGCTAAGAGGCAGAGCTGAAGGTGTGGAGTATTCTAGCGGTCAGTAAGTCAATAAGCATTTATTAAGCACCTACTATGTGCTGGGAGAAGTGCTAGAGATGCAAAAAGAGGCAAAAGATAGTCCCTGACCTTAAGGAGCTCACAATCTAATAGGGGAAACACCAAGCAAACAAATATATATGAACAAGCTATATACAGGATAAATAGGAAGTAATTAATGGAGGGAAGGCATTAGAATCAAGAGGGCTTGGGAAAGGCTTCCTATAGAAGATAGGACTTTAGTTGGAATTTGAAGGAAGCCAGGGAAGCTAGGAGACAGACGTGAAAAGGGAGAGCATTCCAGACATAGAGGAAAGCCAGTGAAAATGCCAAGAGCCAAGAGATGGTTGTTCTGTTCCTAGAAAAGCCCCAAAAGTCAGCGTCACCAGATCATGGAGTATGTGTAGGGGGATGAGGTATAAGAAGACCTGAAGGTATGGGGTGGGGAAAACAGCTAGGTTATGAGGGGCTTTGAACATCAAACACTGAAGGTGATAAGGAGCTACTGGAATTTTTTGAGTAGGGAGGGAGAAGTGCTAGAGTGCTAGACATGATCAGACCTAGGCTTTAGGAAAATGAGCCACTTCAGTGGCTAAATGGAGATGGATTGGAGTGGGGAGAGACCTGAGGCAGGCAGACCCACCAGCAGGGTATTGAAATAGTCGTATGCAGACTATCCAGTACAAAGGAATTGGATGAGAGATGGAGTGTAAAGAATGAAAAGGTAGAAAGGAGTGAGGCTGTAAAAAGCTTAAAAGCCAAAGGACTTTATATTTGATCCTGTAATAATAGAAAATCATGGAGTTTATTGGGGGAGGGAGGAAATGACTTGGTTAGACTTGTACTTTAGAAAAATCACCCTGGCAGCCAGTGTAGGCTAGATTGGGGTGGACAGAGACAGCGACCAACAGGTATTGCAATAATCCAGGTGAAAGGTGCTGAGGGCATAAACTAGGGTGATGGCTGTGTCGGTAGAGATAAAAGGATGTGGAAGAGACATGTTATTGATGAGATCAGCTAAAACCTTTCTGGAAATGATGAGAAAAACAGAGGCTTCTCCACCCTAGGTAAATGGACTAGTCAATGAGATAATGAGATTCAAATAGGCTGATCAATGAAATACAGAAACTAACAGGGGTACTTCCCCCATGGGAAAATGGGCTGAACAATGGAATAATGATGTGCCTAGATATGCGGAAAAACTCTGAGCCACTGCCCCCTTGCTTATGTGTCCCTGGTTACCTCACCTTCCTGTCCCTGATTACATTACCTTCCTTTCTGTCCATGATTACCGTAACTCTGCAGTACAGCAGGTTTTCCTTTGTAAGAATCTCTAGCTTCTCCTTAGGGGGGCTGCCTCCCTTAGGGGTCGAGGAGGAACCTGCTTGGTGTATTATCCAGAATAAATGCCTTTATTTGACTCGGAGGCAGCCTAAGTGAATTCTTTCGAGATGACCCCACCAAACACACCTTGTACCCCAACATTTTGGGATGATCTTGCACTTCACCATTACAATGGTAGAAACAACAGGTCTGGAAACAGATTGGCCACATGCAGCATCTGTGAATGAGTTGAGGATGAGAGCTGTGAGCCTGGGTAACCAAGAGGAGAGTGGTGCCCTTGATGAAAATACATAATTTAAAGAGGGGACGATAATGAGGTCAATTTGGCAGAGACTCGGCTGTGTTTGTTGGCATCAAGGAAGAACCAATAGGGAGAGATTAAAGATTGGAATGAAAGAAGAAAAGTTGTAGGGCAAGTTACTTTTGGGTGTAAGCCAGTTCTCTTGTATCTGCATATCTACAGCATCACAGTTCCTGACATGTTGTAGAAGGACTAGAAGATAACAAAGATGGGTGGAACAGCTAGAATAGACCAAGTGAGGGCCTTTGGAGAAGAGACACAGGTGATATTCCCCATAGGCATTACCACTCCCTTCTTTAAGAGCCATTGGCATAAAATACTTGGGAGTCCACCTGTCAAGACAAACCCAGAAACTATATGAACACAATTGCAAAGCACTTTTCACAGAAATAAAATCAGATCTAAACAGATGGAGAAATATTCATTGCTCATGGGTAGATGGAGCCAATATAATAAAAATGACACTTCTACCTAAATTAATTTACTTATTCAATACCATACCAATCAAACTATCAAAAATAATTTGATAGAGCTAGAAAAAAATAAGAAAATTCATCTTGGAAGAAGAGAAGGTCAAGGATATCCAGGGAATCAGTGAAGGTGGCCTAGACCAGATTTCAAACTTATCACAAAGCAGTAATCATTCTTTTCAGAACTTCTGCCTTGATCTTCACTCTTCCCACAATAAGAATCTATTGTATGTTTCTTTTTGCTCATGGTGTTTGCTCATTTCTTGGCCTTTGAAGAGATTGAGCTCTCCTGCTGGGGAGCAGAGGGCACTGACTAGTCTAGGGCTTGGTCACTGGCTTTGTATGCTGGAACCTCCAATGTTGGCAGTTGGGTTCTGGCAACTTACCTGGTATTGGGCTGGAATCAGCAACACTGGAACTCTAGAGGTAGGATTGGGTAGTGTGGTTCCTGGAGATTTCCTGCTCACCCGGGGCCTTTCCCACTTTTCCCTTTCTTCAGCTCCTTTCAGATGGATCTTGTAGGGTGTTTATCCACCTGGGGCCCCTTGCAGCACTGCTTCCCTTAGCTTTGCTGAGGCACTGGGAGAGCCGGTTGCTGTAGAATGCCCAGGCACCTGGTGGTTTTCCAAGCTGGTTTCCACAAGTTCCCCCACCCTCAGTGAGGCAGCCAGGGGTCCAGGTGTTGGTGTTTGCCTGCTCCACCACCTGGGCTTCAGGATCTCCTCCTGGTATGCTGAGGTGGGGCTTTCCACTAACTTGCTGGGACGCCTCCGTTCTGCACTGCTCCCCTTCCCCAGGGTAAGAGGGGCCTTTCCCATTCATCCCTCAAGGTACCTGGGCTACTAGACTGCTGCACCCCGTCTTTCTTCTGGTCCAGCTGTTCCAGGGTTTTTCGTGGGGCACAAAGCAGTAATCATCGAGACAGTCTGGTACTGGCTAGGAAGTAGAGAGGTGACTCAGTGGAATGGATTGGGTACACAATACACAGTAAATGACCATAGTGATCTAGTGTTTGGGAAACCTAAGACCCAGGCTTTTGGGACAAGAACTCACTATTTGACAAAAATCACAGGGAAAACTGGAAAACGGTTTGGCAGAAACTAGATATAGACCAACATCTCACTGTATATACCAAGATGAGGTCAAAATGGGTACATGATTTAGATATGTAGGGTGATGTCATAAACGAATTAGGGGAGCATAGAAAATTTTACCTGTCAGATTTATGGAGAAAAGAAGAATACATGATCAAACAAGAGACAGAAGGTGTTACAGGAAGTAAAATGAGTAATTTTGATTACACTACATTACATTCAAAAGGTCTCGCACAAATAAAACCAGTGCAGCCAAGATGAGAAGGAAAGCAGAGAACTAGAGGGAGCATGGGGAGAAATTTTACAGTAAGTTTCTCTGATAAAGGTCTAATTTCTCAAATATATGGAGAAATTAATCAAACTGATAAGAATGTGAGTCATTTCCCAATTGTTAAAAATGGTCAAAAGATACGAACAGGTAGTTTTCAGAAGAAATTGAAACGATTGATAGTCATATGAAAAATGCTCTAAATCACTACTGATTAGAGAAATACAAATTAAAACAATTCTGAGGTACCACCTCACACCTATCAGATTGGCTAATGACAGAAAAGGAAAATGACAAATGTTGGAGGGAATATGGAAAAAATTGGGACACTAATGCGCTGTTGGTGGAATTGTGAACTGATCCAACCATTCTGGAGAACAGTTTGGAACTATGCCCAAAGGCCAACCAAACTGTGCATACCCTTTGACCCAGCAATACCGCTACTAGGTTTGTACCCTAAAGAGATCAAAGGAAAAGGACTTGCACGTACATAAATATTTATAGCAGTTCTATTTGTGGTGGCAAAGAATTAGAAAATGAGAGAATGCTCATCAATTGGGGAATGGCTGAACAAGTTGAGGCATGTGATTGTGATGGAATACTGCTGTGCTATATGAAATGATGAGCAGGATGGTTTCAGAAAAAACTGGGAAGACTTTTATGAAATGATGCAAAGTAAAGTGAGCAGAACCAGGAGAAGATTATATAAAGTAACAGCAATTATTGTATGAGGATCAACCATGAATGACTTAGCTATTCTTAGCAATACAATGATCCAAGATGATTCTGAAGGTCTTATGATGAAAAATGCTATCCACCTCCAGAGAAAGAACTGATAGAGTCTGAATACAGATCAAAGCATAGTATTTTTTAAAACTTTCTTTATTTTTCTTGTTTTTTTTTTCTGTGATTCTTTCTTAACATGGCTAATATGAAAAGATGTTTTGCATGACTGCACAATCTACATTGTTTGTCTTCTCAAGAGGGGGAAGGGGAGGGAAGGAAAGAGGGAGAGAATTTGGAACTCATAATTTTAAAATATGAATGTTAAAAATTGTTTTTACAGGTAAGTGGGAAAAAATAAAAATTTTCCCCAAAAATCATTTGACAAAAATCACAGGGAAAACTGGAAAACAGTTTTGATTCTATGATTCCATTTTGATTCTATGATAAATTATAAACTTCTCTGTTTGGCTTTTAAAGCCCTTCACTGTGTAGCTCTAAGATCATTACTCTCATTACTCTTCTTCACACACTCCTTGATCTAGCCAACCTAGAATTCTTGCTGTTTCATTTTCCTCTCCTACCTCCATTCCTTTCACTCAGGCTGTCTCTGATGTCTGGAATGCATTCCCTTCTCACCTCCATCTTGTAAATTCCCTCACTTCCTTCAATGCCACTTCCTACAGAAAACCTATCCTAATCTCCTCAGATGCTTGTTTTCTACTCCCCCCCAAAAAAATTACTTTGTATATATTTTGGGTATAATATTCTCTGTGTTAATGTTTCCCACCAATAGAATCAGTCAATAAGTATATGTTAAGTGCCTACTACGTACTAAGCACTGGAATGTAACTTTCATCTTTTGTCTTTGTATATTCAGTGTCTAGCACAGTGCCTGATCACTTGATAAATGCTTGTTGAATGAATGAATGAATGAATGAATGAATGGTAAAGATTTTCCCTCAGTCACTTCTCCACATCCATTTTTGGATAAAGAAATAGATGGCATGATGATAAAATTTGCAGATGATGGACATGTAGTTGAGAGAGATAGCAAACATATGGGAAGATAGGATTTAAACAGATCTTGTGAAGTTAGAACAGAGGTCTTTACCCTTTTTTACCCGTATGATTGTGGCACAGATCCTTTGGGTGGCTGGGGGAAGCTTTGGGAGCCCCTTCTCAGAATGTGTTGTTAAATGTATACAATAAGATCTACACAATGATGAAACAAGGCAATTACATTGAAATAGTTATTGAAATGTTTAAAAAGCAAGTTCATGGACCCCAGGATAAGAACCCCTGAGTTTGAACAATAGGCCAACTTTGATAAGACTAAATTTAATATGGATAAATGTCAAGTCTTACACTTGGATTTAAAAGCTCAACTTCACAAGTACAAGATGAGAGAGGTTACAGAACACTTGGTTCATCTGAAGAATGACCTGGATCTGAGAGATTTCAAGGACTGCAGGCTCACTATGAACCAACAGGGCTATACGGTTGCTAAGAAAGAGAACCATTGTTCCTTTTCAGTAGCAAAGAATTAGAAACAGTGGGTGCCCGTCGCATGGGGAATGAGTGAACAAATTGTGGTACAGGCACATAATGGAATATTTTTATGCCATAAGAAATTGTGACTATGAAAGATTTAGAGAAACTTCGGAAGATTTATATGAACTGATGCAGAGTGGAGTGGGACCAAGAGAACAATTGTCAGACATTCATAATGATGTAAAGGAAAACGACACTGAAAGATGTCAGAACCCTGTCTACACCACGACTGATCATGATCTGAGAAGACTAAAGATTCTAAAGTATGTTTCTTTCCTCTGGTCAGAGAGGGGATGGACTAGAGCAGGTTCTTCATGCAGGGTGCAAAGACCTCAAAAGAGTCTCTGGATAGATTTCAGGGGGTCCATGTGCTTGGATGGGATAAAAAATTATATCTGTTTCAATAGAACTGCTTTCCTTGGTAATCACTGTATTTTATTTTAATCATCTAAAACATGATTCTGAGAAGGGATCCATTCATTTCTCCAGACCATCAAAGGGGTCCATATTAAAAAAAAAAAAGGTTAAAAACCACTGGACTGGTGGTACAGAAAAAGATATATTCCCAAATGGGATCAATCAACATGTTTTGCTTGACGGTACTTACTTGTTACGGAGCTGGGGTAGAATGAGAGGAATGAGTTAATGGGCAGTGATAGAGAAGCAAAAGGAGAAAAAAAGAGCATCAATATGACATTTCAAACACGAAGCATTTTTATTCTCACAACAGCCCTGGGAGGCAAGTGTATTATTAGGCTAATCTTACAGATGAGGAAACTGAGACAGGCAGAGGGTAAGTGACTTGCCCACAGTCACACAGAGAGTAAGGGTCTGAGCCTAGATCTGAAGTCAGGTCTTCCTGACTGTAGGCCCAGTGGTCTACCCACTGTTCCACCTAGCTGCCCTAGGGTTGTTGTGAGGATCAAATGAGAGAATATTTATGAAGTGTTTGGTACAGTGTCTGGCACATAGCAGGCACTTAATAAATGCTTGTTCCATTTTCCACATGCCAAATATGTACCTTTCTTTTTCTGTTTTACTTTATATGTGGAAATGTTCATTTCAAGTGTTTATTAAGTCAGAATTTTTAGAAATTTAAAAGAAAAAACACACAGAAGATGAAAAGAAGTTTAGTTTAAAATATATTAGCCATTGCTTGTTAAAAATGTATGTTCATGCCTTTTCCATTAGAAAAAAAGTTCAGAAGGGGGCAATTTTGTTATTACCTTTTTACAGTTTTTTCCCCCATAAATTTATTAAACATTAATCTTTTATTATATGCATTTGATGTGATGTCTGGTATATCTAGCTAATCCGTGGATCTCTCCTTTTTTACCTATTAGCAGCCAATTTTTTTTACACTTTTATTTAAAATTTTGAGTTCCAAATTCTATCTGTCCCTCTCTCTCCTCCCCCATCTCAGAGACGGTAAGCAGACATAGGTTATACATCTCTCTACAACATTTCCGTATTAATCAGTTTGTGCATGAAATAATATCTCTTCTTTAATGCCATTTCCACTCAGGAAATCCTATCTGTTTCTGACATTGAAACGTTAGACGATGCTGAGGTCTTTGGTGGACAGAACTTTCTTTCCAGGGTCTTCAGAAGCCCTTGCCAGATCACACGTCCAGAGGAGATGCTTCCTGGGATGATGGTTGTAGGGGCTGGGCTGGAAGCAGGACCAGGTGGGCGGGAGATATTGCAGCTCTCAGGGCTCTTAGGCTTCTTAGCCCTTCTATAGCAGGTAGTGCTGGTGAGGGAGGTGGGACCAGGGAGTGCTGGGAAATGTTTAACAACCAGTTCTATGAAAAGGCAGGACACACTTTTAAATTTAATCTGAATTATTACTATATTCTTCATCACTTTCTTAATTCTAGATCATCAAAACAATAAGTCAAGCCCTGATTTGTAGCATTTGCTGATTTCCATGGTGTAAAGGCTCACGTTGAAAATGTAACAATCTGCTCCCCCTAGCTGGTGGGAGCTATCTCGGCAGACTTTGACTCTTCTCTGTAGTGATTGTTCCTCGCAGTGATGACTTTGGGGCTGGGCTAGAAAGAGGGCTGGTGGTCTGAGGGGGTATTGCTATTCCCAAAAGTCTTGGATTCAAGGGCCTGGACTATCTCCATTGGGACAGAAGAAAGCTACTGGTGGTGGTTTGACTTACCTGGCTTATGACACGTCCTGAAATGTACGAGTGGAAGAAAAAAATAAAGATGAACTGGTCATATGGTGAAAGTGAAGGATGGCCTGTGGATAGGGTGGGTACTTTACTGATACCTCTCAATATAAAAAGAATGTAAGAAATCCCTCTGGCCCCACCATTGGTGAACTTGTGATGAATTTATGGGAAGACAGGGCTGTGAGGTGCACAGGATGGGCCAGGCATGCTGGGATTGCTTCTCTGATATCCACATTGATGCCATCATGGATCCATGGGAGGATGGTGTACGTGCCATCTTTATCACAGGAGTAAACTGTTATTGTTATTATAACGTAGGCATTTTTCATTACACTGTCTTAAAATTTCCATATAGACCTATACTTCTGTTAAAATCATATCATTATCATTATCTGCTTTTAAAATTAGGTAGCATGGTGGAATGAATAGAGCGTAGGCCTCTAGGTAAGGAAGATCTGGGTTCAGGTCACACTGGCTGTGTGACTTTGGACAAGACACATCACCTCTCCGGGCCCCAAGGATCTCTTCAAGTATAGAGGCTGGAGAGCAAGTGTCAACCGAAATGAGTGAATAAATGAATGAAAAGCATTTATCAAACGCTAATAGGGGCTAAACGTTGTGCTAAGCACTGGGGATACAAATACAAAAGCAAAGAGAATCCCTGTCCTCAAAGACCCCCTCTAATGGGGGAAACAACACACGGTAGGGGAATGGGAGCAGGGAGGGCCATCTGGGTTTGGAGAGGTGCAGGGTTTCTTGTTGTTTAGTCATTTCAGGTGTTCCGGACTCTTTGTGACCCTTTTTGGGGCTTTCTTGGCAAATACACTACAACGGTTTGCTTTTTCCTTCTCTAGCTCGTTTTATAGATGAGAAACTGAGGCAAACAAGGTTAAGTGACTTGCCCAGGGTCACACAGCTAGTGTCTGAAGCCATATTTGAACTCAGGTCCTCCTAACTCCAGGGCAGGCACTGCTATCCATTGCGCCACCACCTGCTCTGATGAGAGTCCTTGTCCTCAAAGAACTTACATTGTAATGGGGGAAACAATACATGTGGGAGAGTGATGGCTAGGAAGAGGCATCTAGATTCGGAAAGGTACAGGACGATGGTTCTAGAACTGGAAAGTTTGGCAGGTACAGGACTGTGGTTCTACAATTGGAAAGTTAGGAAGGTGCAGGATTGTGGTTCTAGACTGGAAAGTTTGGCAGGTACAGGACTGTGGTTCTAGATTGGAAAGTTTAACACATACAGGACTATGGTTCTAGACTGGGAAAGCAGGTGTTTCCACACTGAGAGTTTCCTACACAAATGAAATCACAGGTCCGGTCCAAATGTCACCACAGAAAAGAGGCAGCCTGGTTACTACCTGAGGTCAGGGACACTTGGGCTGCAATCCACCTTCTACCATTTAATAATAGAGCAGCTGGTTGTGTGATAATTTTGCTTCCTGGTGCTTCAGGCAATGCTTTAAGACATTCATCTGCTAAATTCTAGCAGATAGCCGATCATATCTGCATCTGTATTGGGAGTTCCCAGACTGAAGAAATCCGATTCTCCATAAGCTGCCACTGAAGCCAACCTTTCATTTAAAACTCACATTCCTAAAATGAGTCTACATCAACAAACAGGAAGCAATCAGTACTGACATGAGAGTTGCTTCAGAATCAGCTGTTTGTATGCAGACTGATTAGAAAAAAAAGAGACACCAAATTGGGACATAAATGAGAAGACACCGAGTGTGGGGGGAGGGCGCTGATCAGTCCCCACCAAGGGGCTTACATCTTTTAACTTACTCTTTTTCTCTCAGATCAGCAAAAAGGTCAGTGCTACAAATGTTCGGCACCTAGGTGGGTGCAGTGGATGGAGGGCGGGGCTTGGAGGCAGAATGACCTGAGGTCAAATTTGACCTCAGACACTTACTGGCTGTGTGACCCTGGGCAAATCACTTAACCCTGTTTGTCTCAGTTTCCTCATCTGTCAAATGAGCTGGAGAAGGAAATGGCCGACCACTCCAGTATCTTTGCCAAGAGAACCCAAAAAAGGTCCTGTAGAGTTGGGCACAACCTAAAAATGACTGCATTTTTTTTTCCATTGCAAATGTGCCAGGGAACATTGCTTCGAGTACATCCCATATACCTTGTTATATAAAAAATGAATGAATAAAGCATGCAAATGGAAAAATAAGGCATGATCCATTGATCATGATTTGGATGATATTACACGACATTAGAGACAGGTAATAGGCAATTTCGCCCCTTAGGAAACACTCATTGTGAGTAGGGATCTTTTCATTCTTTGTACTTGTATCTCCAGGCCCCATTCTAGTGTCTGGCACATGGTACAGGCTTAATTAATATTTTTTGATTGATTAAAGAGTGGGCTGTCTCAATTCTCCAGCTTGATTGTTAGTAGCAAGGTCTGCTCCAGATCTATGTATACATATGTGCGCATAGACACACACATGTATGTATGTATGTATACATACATATATTTTATTTCCAGTTCTTTTGTATTACAAAAACTGATGCCACAAAAGTTCTTCTGTGTAACACCTTGTTCCAATAACCAGCTTGTTTTAAGCCTCTGAGAACAATGGAATGATCCCTAAGGTCTACTTGGTTCCTTTTTCTGGCTTTGGGGAGTTTCTTTAGCTGGAAAGTTCTGGGCTCCGACACCACTGATCTAAGTGCCCAGTTAAGTAAACCTGCTGACACTTTGAGGTTGGGCCCCCTGCCTAATCTCACATCAACATCTCTCTCTAGATATCACTGATTTCTTGGCGGTGGAGGCAAAACTTGGTTTACAAGAAACATTTGAGTAAGGAAACAGCAGATTATATTATAGTATCTGTGGATAGGGATCAGCTGGGGAAGTTGGGGAAAGAACTGCCCTTTTCTTGGGATTTCCCTCAGCCTGGGCAAACCTTCCCCTGAGTAACCCCTTCATCCCAATGGCCCTCCTCCAAACCTCCCTTTGCTCCATCATCCCTTTAACCTCTCAGATACAGAGAAGCTTGATAGGAGACAACTTCTTCCTTTTATACAAATTACTTAGGGCATGACATACTCCCTCTCCTTACCCCTTCTACCTTCCTCCCCTTTGATTGAGTCAATCATTTCCAGAGTATATAAAGCTAGCATTATTATGCTGAGTCTCTCTTTGTTATTGCCTTTGCCGGTGCCCACTCCCCTGGGGCTTGGACCACTGCCCATTATTGCTGGAGCCCCGTTCCCCAACCTCGCTGTGACTAGGACCTGTACCACTGACCATTCCACTGCCCTAATGCCCCAAGGGCCATCACTGTTTTCCCCTGTGGCCAGACCCAGCAATGCTCCTCTGTCCTGTGGCCTCAGTGTTCCCCAGGCTGGACTGAGTACTGCCATGGGCCACTTCTCTCTAAGCTAGGGCCCAGTGAGAAAGGCCCGGTGCTCATTCCTCACAAGTCCCAGAGAAGAGAGTTATGGTTTATAGGAGCCATTGAGGAAGCTGTCTCTCCTTTAAAATTTGTTAAATTGGGGCAATTTCCCCCACTCCAACCTTACCAAGTTGACTGGGGTGCATTTGGCACATTCATCTTTATACCTGACTCTAGAAAGATCTCAGGGCCCCTAGGGAGGATCAAGCATTGTCCTCTCAAGGGCTACCTCCCAACCAAGTCCTTGTGACACAATTCTCACTAGCCTCTGAAATGCCATATACAAAGTTCAAGCTGTTCCTTCAGCATAGCTCTTAGATAATTACAAAATTACAGGGCATATAGAGAGCCCAGGCCTACTACAGATGATAGGCCAAGAAAACAAACACCATCAAATATGCCAGTTGATACCATGTTGTACCTTCAGGGCACTATTCTTAAAAGGGCAGAGCACACTTATGTTTGCCTGTTAAACTAAATATC
Source organism: Phascolarctos cinereus (assembly GCF_003287225.1). Taxonomy (NCBI): domain Eukaryota; kingdom Metazoa; phylum Chordata; class Mammalia; order Diprotodontia; family Phascolarctidae; genus Phascolarctos; species Phascolarctos cinereus. The sequence goes on along the minus strand of NW_027555958.1, from coordinate 13,341,366 downwards.
CACAGGCAGTTTATTTGCTAATTCCCCCAGGGCAATTTGGGAGATGGCTCAGGGCATTTGGCCAACACTGACAGAAACAGGGAGGGCCCTTAGAGCTGAGGATCACCGGGTTGGAGTCGGAAGGAAGCTCAGCAGCCTCCGGTCAGAAGGCATGAAGGAATCCCCAACGAGGGTGGTCTAAACTCTGCTCGAAGCCCTCCAAGGAGGGGGAAGCCATCACTTCCAGAAGCAGTCCATTCCGCTTCCCACTTCTCTAATTGTTAGGAAATTTTTCCTACCATCAAGCCTACGTTGGGGCCTTGATAGTTCCCATCCATATGTCTCATTCTGACCATAGAGAACAAGCTGTCCCCATGAGGGAACACAGCCATGACATCGCCTTCCTTTGCAACAGACTCCCACAGCTTCCTGAGGCCAGCCCGAACTACTCCTGTCATCAGCCGCTTGTAGGACAGGCCAGTCTGGTGCTGGAGGTTCAGAACCAGAATGAAAGGCATTGGCAAAAAGAGGTTTACTTAGCCATGGCGTGGAAAAGATACCCAGCAAGGACACAGCATTGATTCTGTCGAACGCGGCTTCTCTTCCTCTGAGTTGGCCAAGTTGATATGCTAGCCAAGTCTGAGGAACAGCAGCTCCTGCTCCTTTGGCTGACTTTGTATTTATGCAGGCCACCAGCAAGCCACATCAATGCCTCCAGGCCTGGTCCCCTGAGCCAATGGTTTCCACACTATTTAAGGAAAAATTAGCCTAGCCTGCATGGCAGATATTGTCACTGACACAGTATAAACTCTCAAGGGGGAAAGATTTCTGAGCAATCAAAAGTAAGGGTCTGGAAGTGGAAGTGAGGAGCAAGGACTCTGCCAACTCTTCCTCCTGGCTTGGAATGTTGGGGTCTGGGGGGGCATCTAAGCACTGGAGAGGCTGGCACAGGATGCGTGTCTGGAGCTGGCTAGGTTTTAAAATGGAGGGAGCAGAGGTCCCTTCCAGCTCGAATCTATGATTCTACTTCAGACAGAGATCTGGGATCTTTGTGAACATAAGTCATTGCCCGCTGTTCATACAGAACAGGTTTCGGCTGGAAGGCTTATCAACACTTTCCTCTTTGGCTGCCTTCTAGCTCTTGACAAAATGTTCTGGCTCCCATGCAAATATCAGTCTTCCGAGGCATGGCGTAAAGTGTGCCAAATGCAACAAGAGATGCAGAAAAGACTCGCACAGGAGCCTGCAGCCTCAGGGGTTCTTCTCCTGAGTTCCGTGAACTTTTAACAAAATGATTTAATAACTGCATTTCAATATATTTTGTTTTCATTGTCATCCTACGTATTTTATTTTATGCATTTAAAGACATGATTCTGGGCAGAGGTCCATGGCAGCTTCACCAGACTTCTGTCAAAGGTGTCTGTGAGACAAACAGAAGTCAAAAATGCTTGCAGAGAGAGTCAAGAAAACCTTTTCCTTTGGTCAATCCTACCTCTTCCAGGCACCTGTAAACAGGTGCTTGACTCTGAATATCACCCTGGGGTGGAGGTCCTTTTGGCAGGAAAAAGAACTTAGGGTTGCTAGTGAGTCCGCACATACCTCTGATGAGTGCCCCCTCCTCCAAGGACTTACACAGTCTCTTCAGACTTAGGATAACACGCTTGAGCTCACCACCCACCTGGAGGTTAAGAACTCTGAGTCATTGGAGAGTTGATTCTTTCTCCCTTGGACCTGCACAACCCCCATGGCTCACAGTACACTGAAGCACAAGATACTGGTTTGATCCTCCATATAATGGCTTCTTCAGGTTCTTCTCCCATAGTTCATCACCTGAAGCAGGAATTCCTCAATGCTTTCCTGGCAGCTCACCATAGTAGTGAGTACTTACCTGTGAGTACTTACCATCCTCACATCTAGAGATATTGTTAGAATCACCTAGTCCTGGTCAGTAGGTCTCTACACAAGTTAACAGCTTCCTAGGTCTTTTGCTCATCAAGACCCACAGCACCAATTCAGGCTGGAGTCAGCATTGGTTTCTTTTTCCATCTCCCCCCAGCCCCGCCTCAGTACCTTTGGAGGTTTTTCAAATGCTTGGTAAAAACACCCACATCTTTTTCCATTCTCCTTTCTTATTCTTATCATCCCCACACTGTTCCAACCTGGTGGGTGATTAGGCTGTGAAAATTATCCTTGGGGCTTGGCAAAAGCCTCAAGAGCCACAGAGGAGGATGGGCAGGGCTGGGGAAGTGGCCGGTGAACTACTTCTACCTGGTGACCTTAGAGGCTCCCATCAATTGCATTCTCCTCTCTGGGCAGTTGATTTTTAGCTCTATATGGCCAATCCTACTTAACCTCTCTCTTGACCACCAGTCCCACATCTCCAACTCTGCCTATTGGGGATCTCAGATGAGTGTCCCGTAGCCATCTTAAACTCCACATGTCCAATATTAAATTCATTAACTTTCCCCCCTAAATGCTTGCCATTTCCTATCTTCCCCTTTTTCTGGTGAGGTCACCACCACCTTCTTGCCTGTCACCAGGCTCACAGCCTAATCATCATCAACTCCTCATTTTCTCTCGCCTTCTGTATCCAATCAGTGGTCAAGTGCTGTAGAATCTCCCTTTGAAACATCTCGTCTACATTCCTCTTTCTCTACTCTGACTCCCGTTGCTCTAACTCAAGCCTTCTGGCCCGGACTGTTATACTAGCCTGATGATACTAGTCTGCCCGCCACAAGTCTCTCCCCATTCCACTCAGCAGCCACATTAGTCTTCCTAGAGTGTAGATCTAACCAGGGCGCCCCTCTCTAAACTTCACGGGCTCCCTATTCCTTTCAGGACCTCACATCTTCTGGCTTTTGAAGCCCTCCAGTCTATAGCCTTCTGACACTTTCCTCACCCCCGGGCACCCCTTGATAACCGTCACTGGCTCCCTTGCTGTTCCCACAGACCTCCATCTCCCTACTTCAGGTGCCTTTACAGGTCTCTAGCATGTCTGGAGCAGTCTTCCTCCTCACTACTTCCTCCTGGCTTCCTTCAAGTCCCAGGTAAAACCCCATCTTCTACAAGACAACTTTCCCAAGCCCCCTTAATGCAAGTGCCTTCCCTCTACTGAGTCTCTTACACATAGGAGATCCTGCCTCTATGTCCTGTACATGAATGTACAACTATTACACATAGTTGTTTGTGTGTTGTCTCTTCCATTAGAATGTGAACAGGCACTTGAGAACAGGGATTAGTATTTTGTTTTGAGGGAAGGCCATTCTTAGTTTCCCCAGCATTTAGCCCAGAGCCTGGGGCATATGAGGTGCTTAAAAAATGCTTGTTGAGGGGCAGCGAGGTGATGCAGTGGATAGAGCACTGGCCCTGGATTCAGGAGTTCAAATCCAGCCTCAGACACATAACACTTACTAGCTGTGTGACCCTGGCAAGTCACTTAACCCTATTGCCTAGCCTCCCCCCCAAAAAATGCTTGTTGACTTGTCTGGAGCATTGTAGGTGCTTCATAAATGCTTCTTGACTTGTCTTGAGACAATAGTAAAGGATTGTAGAGGGCATGGTAAATGACCAGGCCTCGAAAGAGGAGGAGAAGGAAGATTATAGGGACTGAGACAAGGTAGTGCTGATTTGGACAGATAATGAGATCTCCCTCCAGCAGAGGCAGCTGGAGAAAGCTGTTTTTGCCTAGGCAGTGCTGACATTAGCTAGGAATTAGCTAGAGGGGACGCGGGGAGAACTAAGTCAAGAGAAGCTCTTGGACTAAATTGGTCCCAGAGGTTCGCAGCAGAATGTTGTTGTTAAGACACCTTTGCTGTGTCCCAGGTGGGAGGTTCACCCCTTCCCCCAGTGCAGGGCAAAAGAGCAGGAAAGAAAAGGGAGGGATGGGAAAAGGGGAGGGAAAAGAAGGGGGAAGGGAGAGAAGGAAAGAGAGAACGGCATGGGCCAGACCAGGAGGGTCTTGAAGAAGGCCCACGTAGTTGTCCTGAGTAAAATGCTTTGCAGACCTTGAAGCAATATACAGATGTGAGTTGTCGTTCTCCTTTGGTTACTTTTGTTCCACGGAGGTATAAAGGAGTGTTGCTAAATCAAAAAGCAGGATTTCTCTTTCTTCTGCTTTTAATCTTAAGCATCTCTGAAAGCCAACAGCATTCCTTCCCCCCAGCCAATCCAAGATAGGTGCTTTGCCCTGAGATCAAATCCTGCCCCTTAACTGACCTGCCTTTTAGATGTTCTCCCTTATAATTTATCTGTAGTCATCCTAATTCTTTTCATCCTTGTTCTCTTTCTGAGGCAGTATAGCAGCAGTGTGGAACACCCCAAAGTTTCACCCAGCTTCACCCACCCCATACACTGTGCCCTCTGGAATGCCTGTTTCATGGGCAACAAAGTTGCCTCATTTAAAAAAATACTTTATTTTTTCCCCAATTACATGTGAAAATAATTCTTAACTTTTTTTAAAAAAAATTTTGAGTTCCAAATTCTCTCTCCCTCTCCTTCCCCTCCCTCCTCCCTGGGACAATAAGCAATCTGATATAGATTATACATGTGCAATCGTCTAAAACATGTTTCCATAATAGTCATTTTGTGGAAGAAAACTCAAACAAAAAAGGAAAGAACTCAGACTCCACCAATTCTTTCTTTGTAGACAGATAGCCTTTTTCATTATGAGTCCTTTGGGATTGTCTTGGATCGTTGGATTGCTGAGAGGAGTGAAGTCATTCACAGTTGATCTTCTCACAATATTGCTGTTATTATATACACTGTTCTCCTGGTTCTGCTCATTTCACTCAGCATCAGTTCATATAAGTCTTTCCAGGTTTTTTCTAAAGTCCACCTGCTCATCATTTCTTATAACAATGAAATACAACAGTATTTCATTACATTCATATACCACAACTTGTTCAGCCATTCCCCAGTTGATGGGCTAATTATGCCCTTAATCTACAATTCTTTGGCACCACAAAAAGAGCTGCTAGAAAGACCCTTATACAAATTGCATCATATTTTACAGAACAATTTGAGGCCATTAGCCGTGAGCTCTCCCCCTCCCTTCTTCCTCATGCCCTATCATTCAGTGCCTTCTGCCCCTCTCTCCTCCTTCACCCCCTCTCACATGAGGAGCTGGCCTTACTCCTTACCAAGGCCAACTCTTCTACCTGTTCAATGGATTCCATTCCATCTTGTCTCCTACAACAGATCGTCCTCCTGGCATCCTTACTCTTTTACCTGTTTGCAACCTTTCTCTCTACTGGATCATTTCCTACTACCTGCAAACATACCTACAACTCTTTCATCTTGAGAAAACCCTCCCTTGATCCTTCCATCTCTGCTAACTACCATCCTATATTTCTTCTGTCCTTTGTAGCTAAACTCTCTTCTCACTCTCTTTTCTGTTCCCTTCCATTCTGGCTTCCAGCCTTATCATTCCACCAAAAATTCTCTCTCCAAAGTTCCTAATAATCTCTTGGTTGCTAACTCCAATGGCCTTTTCTCAATCCTCATTCTCCTTGACCTCTCGTCAGCCTTTGACGCTGTTGATCACCCTTGTCTTGAGACTCTCTTCTCTCTAGGTTTTGGGTCACCCTTGTCTCCTGGCTCTCCTCCTCCCTCTCGGATTATTCCTCCTCTATCTCTTTTGCTGGATCCTCCTCCAGATAATCAGGCCCTCTAACCACAGGTGTCCCTCAGAGTTATGTCCTGGCTCCTCTTTTCTTCTCCCTCTATAGTACTTCACTTAGTGACCTCATCAGCTTCCATAGATTTAAATTCCATCTCTCTACTGATGATACATTCTCAAATCTACCTATTTTGCCCCCATCTCTCTGCTGACCTCCAATCTCCAATCTTCATCTGCCTTTCAGACATCTAGAACTGGTTGTCCAGTATGCATCTTAGACTCAGTGAATTCATCATCTTCTCTCCCAAATCCACCCCTACCCCCATCTTCTCTGTTACCATAGAGGACCCCACTGTCCTCCCAGCCCTCGGCTCACAATGTGAGCAGCGTCGTGGACTCTTCACTATCTCTGACTCCCCCTCCCCTAGCCTGGCTGTTGCCAAGGCCTGTCAATCTCACCTTTGCAGCATCTTACAGATGCACCCCCTTCTCTCCCCTGACACTGCTCCCACCCTTATGCGGGCCCTCATCATCTCCCACTGGGACTGTTGTGATAGCTGCTGGGGGGTCCACCTACATCAAGTCTCTCCCCACTCCAGCCCATCCTACATTCAGCCACTAGAGTGGCTCCCTCTTACCTTCAGGATCAAAGACAAAATGCTCTGTTTGGCATTCAAAGCCCTTCATAACCTGCCCCTCCTCCCTTTTCAGTCTCCTTATGCCTTGCTCCCTGACACATACCCTTCAGTCTGGTGACAGAGGCCTCTTGGCTGTTCCACGAACAAGACCCTCCATGTCTTGGCTCTGGGCATGAGCTCTGGTTGTCCCCAGGCTTGGAATGCTCTCCTCCCCCCCCCTTTTACTGGAAGCCTTCCCTAAGCCTTCTGCATCCCAGCGCCCTCTGTTTCCTATCCACCCGGCTATGCCTCGTTAGTGCACATTGTCTGCATGGCGTCCGCCTTGTTAGATTATAAGCTCCTTGAGGTCAGGGACTGTCTTTTGACTCCTTTTCTAACCCCAGCTCTTAGCAGTGTTTGGTACATAGTAGGTGCTTAATAATGGGGACCGATTGATTGCTTGTCAAGAGTTCTGGGTTTCACCACTGCCTCTGTTAGCTGTGTGGCTTTGGGTAAATCATAGGGGATCAAAGACTTGGAAATAAAAGTGAAGCCTTCCTTCTTTTACAGATGAAGAAACTGAGGTCCAGAGAAGGGACCGGGTCATACAGGTTCTGAGTAACAAAAACAGGATTTGAACCCAAGTCCTCTGATTCCTAATTCTGGACTCTTTCCACTGGGCCTCTGAAACCCTTTAGGTCTCTAAGCCTCAATTTCCTAATGTGTAAAATGACAAACCCCCCCCCCCCATTTTCTTGTGAGAGAAGCACTCTGACAACCAGAATGCTGAGAGGAAACTTGGGTTAGTGCTCACTGGCACCATTTGGTAACTTGACTGTGATGGGGAAAGGGGTTCTGGGACCAGGCCTGGTCCCCTTCAGCCCTCTGGACCCTCTCATGCAGGTCACGCCAACACTCTTGCTGTGACAGTCTCCTTTACTTCGTTGGGTTTGATCAGTCCACGAGCACTTATGATGGATTTACTGGGTGCTGGTCTGGTGCTAAGCACGAAACAAGGAAAAGACCAAATTGATCCCTGTCCTCAAGGAGCTTACATTCCAGTGGAGCCGACAATCCCTATAAATCAGTACACACGAGAGAAATAGAGAATGGAGGGAAAGTCACCTCTAAGGGGATGCCCCAGGCCTCCTGTAGAAGATGGAGCCCGAGCTGAGTCCTGAAGGAAGCCAGGAGGCTGAGCCCAGCAGGGATGGAATTCCAGACATGGGGAAAAGATGGGAGAGGAGCCAGGGTTTGTTTTTTTGTAAAGACTTGGGTGTGTTTGTAGGCAGTTATCAATTGACCACTTATTAATCGATAGGGAAGGAACCAGGAGAGATTGAATATTAGAGAGTAGGGGTGGGGGTGGGTCAATTTGCTGGAAAAGATGAGAGAGGATGGAATAATAACAATGATGATGGTGGTGATTATGATGATGGTGATGATGTTGATGATGATAATGGTGAAGGTGATGGTGATAATGGTGATGGTGATGATGATGGTGGTGGTGGTGGTGATGATAATGGTGATGGTGGAGGTGCTGATGATAGTTATGGTGATGGTGGTGATGATAATGGTGATGGTGGCGGTGGGGGTGATAATGGTGATGGTGGAGGTGATGATGATGGTGATGGTGGCAGTAGTGATGGTGATGGTGGTAATGGTGGTGATGTTGGTGGTGGCGATGGTGGTGGCAATGATAATGGTGATGGTGGAGATAATGGTGATGGTGGTGGTGATGGTGATGATGGAGATGATGGTGATGGTGATGGTGGTAGTGATGATAATGGTAATGATGATGGTGATGGTGGTGTGGAGGTGATGATAATAGTGATGGCCGTGGTGGTGATGGTGATTGTGGAGGTGATGATGATGGTGATGGTGATGGCGGTGATGATGATGGTGATGGTGATGACAGTGATGATGATGGAGATGATGGTGATGGTGGAGGTGATGATAATGATGATGGTGATGGTGGGTCGTGGAAGTGATGATAATGGTGATGCGGTGGTGATGATGGTGATGGTGATGATGGTGATGGTGATGGTGGAGGTGATGATGATGGTGAATGGTGATGGTGGTGATAGTGGTGGTGATGGTGGTGATGATGATGATGGTGATGGTGATGATGATGGTGATGGTGGTGGGGGTGATGGTGATGGTGAATGGTGATGGTGATGGTGGTGGGGGTGATGGTGATGGTGATGATAATGGTGATGGTGATGGTGATGGTGATGATTATGGTGATGGTGGTGGGGGTGATGGTGATGGTGAATGGTGATGTGATGGTGGTGGTGGTGGTGGTGATGGTGATGATGGAGATGATGGTGATGGTGAATGGTGATGGCGGTGATGGTGGTGGCGATGATAATGGTGACGATGATGGTGATGGTGATGGTGATGGTAGAGGTGATGATAATGGTGATGGGGGTGGTGGTGGTGGTGACGGTGATGATGGAGATGATGGTGATGGTGGTGGTGATGATAATGGTGTTGATGATGGTAATGGTGGTGGTGATGATAATGATGATGATGATGATGATGGTGATGGTGATGATGGAGATGATGGTGATGGTGATGGTAGAGGTGATGATAATGGTGATGGGGTGGTGGTGATGATGATGGTGATGGGGTGGTGGTGGTGGTGATGGGGGTGGTGGTGGTGGTGATGGTGATGGTGATGATGGAGATGATGGTGATGGTGAATGGTGATGGCGGTGATGGTGGTGGTGATGATAATGGTGACGATGATGGTGATGGGGTTGGTGGTGATGGTGATGATTATGATGATGGTGATGGTGGTGGTGATGGGGATGGTGGTGGTGGTGGTGATGGGGATGGTGGTGGTGGTGGTGATGGGGATGGTGGTGGTGGAGGTGATGATGATGGTGATGGGGTGGTGGTGGTGGTGATGATGAAGGCATCTGTAGTTGCTACGGATGCCAAGTGCTTACAAATATCATCTCATGTGATCCCCACAACAACCCTGTTATTATCCCCATCTTATAGTGAAGGAAAAATGAGATTAAGTCATTTGCCCAGAGTCACACAGCTGCTAAGTGTCCGAGGCCAGCTCTGAACTCCTGTCCAGTCTGACTCTATGCACTGGCCCACCTCACCAGCAAACGCAGGGCCAGCCTGCCCGAGGGGAGGGTCCGAGCGACTCAGGCTCAGGGCTGGGGGGAAGCGACAGCTCTTATCCGATCTGTAGGACCTCAGTGGGGGGCTAGAGCCAGTCCGCAGGCGGTGGTCACGTCCTTCCTTTGCTCGCCCTCCCTCCACATCTCTCAGGCTTTAGTAAGCCGTATAGCTGAAGATAAAGGGTGTTAATGAAGCGCCAAGGGAACAGCCACCTGGATCCCAGAAAAGGTAACCACCTCATTTACCTGCCTTCCTCCCAAAGTGAGTCACAATAATCCACATGAGCAGGAAGGTGTAGACTCCTTCCTACCTGCTAACAGCTGCAGGAAACTTAATCCCCCCCCACCGCCAAGGTGATTGGGGGGGACGGGTGGCAAGGCTGCTGCTCCTGGGAGCTACCAAGAAAGGCTTCCCGGAGGAGGTGGTGCCAGAGCTGAGTCTAGAAGGAAGCCCAGGATTCCACGAATTCCAGGTAAGAGAATGCGCGTTCTAGGCATGTGTGTGGACAGCCCATCCAAAGGTATGGGGATGGCAGTCTGAGTGTCCTACGTGAAGTCACAAGGCAAAAAGGGCAGTTTCGCCAGATGGTGGTGTGCGTGCAAGGAAGTGATGTGCGAGAAGACAGAAAAGGTAGCACAGGAGATCCCAAGGGCAATAGGGAGCCACTGCAGCTTTAGGAGCTGGGGAGTGACTGGTTAAAGCTGTGCTTTAGCAATCTCACTTTGGCAGCTGTGGGGACGAAGACTGGGAGAGGGGATCCTATTGTGGTCCTGTCCACCCAAAGCCGGAGGGCCTAGGGCTTTCACGCAGGCGTGTCCCACTTTAAGCTTATTCACACTACAGCAACAGCCAGACCTGCTCCCCCGACCCAGTGAATTGCTGGAGCTGAACGTTGTGAGGGCGGGGCTGCCGGCCCCTCTTCCAGCCCTCCCCAGCGCCTCCTGGGAAATGTAGTCCTGCGCCTGGAGACGTAGGGCCTCACCGAGCCCCAGACCGCGCCCCACTGAAACTACACTTCCCGGCAGCCATCGGGAAGCGCTCAGAACAGGGCGCAGGCGCGGCGCGGCGGCATCGGCGGCCGGGGCCGCTATAAGGACTTGTTTTTGCTGCGGGGCTGATGCTCGGCTGTCGGTCCGACGGCCGCTGGTGGGGGCAGGTAGGTGGCGCTCGCCCGGACGGGGCGGGATGAAGGGCGGCTCTGGGCCCGTCCGCGGGCTGAGACCGACGGACCTGGGATCCATCTAGGTTCTGTGGCGGGAGGCGCAGGTAGGAGCAGCAGCAGGAGTCGGCGCTGGGCCGGGCTTCCGCCGCGCAGCAGCCCCCGACCTCTTCGGGTCCCCGCCTGGGCCCCGGCCTGCGGAGAAAGGGGCGGCCTCGGGTCTCTGGGCGCGGGGCTTAGGGGCTCCTTGGTCTCGAGCTGCGGGGACGGAGCCGGCCGGGCCGGGAAGGCAGCGGGGCTGGAGGCGCGCACCCGGCCGCGGCCGCCAGAGGGCGCCGCTCCCGCTGGCCATTGCCCATCCTGGGGGAGACGGGGGCGGAGGGGAGTTTGCGCGAGGACTCCCTCCGCGCACGCGCCCCCGCCTTAGCCCCAACCCCCTCCGACCCCCGCCCGCGCCCGCCGGCCTGCGCGCCTGCGCCTTCTCCCGGCCGCCTGCCAGTGCGCGAGCCCCTGGACCGACCCTTCTACCCCCTCCCTCATCCTTCCCTTGCGGGTTTGGGAGTGCTTCCAGGCCACCCCACCCCTCCCGTTTTACGAGTGGGGAAACTGAGGCCCAGAAAGCCGGGTGCCTGGGGCAAGGAAGGCCCAAGTAGTGGCGCTTGGGCTTCGAGCCTGAGGCCCGCGGGCTTCAGGGTTGGCCACTCCCTCCCCCTCCTTAGATTCCGAGGCTCGGAGCGCCTGAGGTCACAAACTGAACCCCAAAGGGCCCCACCTTCTCATTTTGTGCTTGAGGCAACTGGGAGGTGCAGGCCTAGCTGTTCAGTTCCTAGGATGGGGGGTGTCTTGGGGACCAGCCAGCCAGCCCTCCCCAAAGCGGGGGGGGGGGGGGAGCCGAGCAGGCGATGTGGAAGGGGCATCTGGAGGGCCCGAGAAGTGGCCTGTCCAAGGTTACAGCTGCCCCCCAGGAGGGGAAGGCCAGGGCAAGGCCAGCGGGGGCACAGCCGTCCAGTTGGAGGCCCACCGGCCTTTCCTTTGGTGCCCTTCATCTTGATCTGGGTTACAGATCCAGGCGGCATTTGGGGCATTTGGCTTCTGCTTGGGTCAGCCTTCTGTGTTCTGGCAAGGCGATTAAAAAGCCCTAGAGACCGTCCTGGCAAACTCCTTGTATAGAGGAGGGTCAGCCTAGCGGCCCATCCAGGTGTCAGGGCCCAGTTTTTCCCCCTTCCTGCTGTGGGGCACCCAGGAAGAAAAAGGAGGATGGTTACAGGCTTGTGAACAGATTGGGGGGTGGATGGAAGTGATAGGGATGCAGTATGAGACGGACGGCTGTAATTGGTTTGGAGACAAGAACAGAGAGGCTTTCAAAATGATTTGACTGTAATTTGGGTTAGTTGGGAAAGCCTTTATCCAGGCTTTGTCTGGGATTTCAGGGGAGGGAGGGGAGGTCCTGGCATGGTAGAGTTACCCTGATTCTAGCTGGGGAGAAAGCAGTGGTGGAACTTGACAGTCTAGGATGACGCCCAGTGCTTAAGGGGAGAGAAAATCCTTGAAGCCGGGGACTGCTTTTCATTTTGGCAATTGTAGCCCCAGCACCTAGCAAGCAATGCCTTCTTCAGAGCAGCCTAGTAAATGCTTGTGGCCCCCGAGCCGTCACTAACACCCTCTGGGGGGCTGTTGATCTCAGTCTCTCTAGCTCACATTTGGAGCTGTCAGTAAGAGGACAGAGAGACGTTGCTTGGCTCCTTCCCTTTCTTTGCCCAGACTACCCCATCTCTCCTTCCTCACCTCTATCTCTTCAGGCTCCCCAGCTTTCTGGGACCCAGCCTGCTGCCTCCTCCCCTGAGGCCGATTCTGGTCTTCTTAGAGCTCGTTGGCAGTGGGAGCCCACTTCTGTTTGGTTGCTAGGGTCCTTACCCCCAGTCACTTTTTTAAAGTGAAATTTTATTCTACCTTCCACACCGTGGAAAAAAGGCAAAACCTTTGTAAAAATATGTGTAGTTAAGCAAAACAAATTCCTACAGTTACTTAACAAGCCCAAACTAGGTGCATCGCACTGTGCTGAGGACTGGAGATGAATGAATTGTCTGACTAACGGAGGAATAAGTGATTCACTCTCTCCGTGAATGTGGAGAGCTCCAGCTGTCGTTGACCTTGTTTTATTTAGATGGAGAATGTCTTGACTTAGTTGGAATTTGGGATGAATTGATAGACATCTCTGTGCTTCTTGTTCTAACTTGCAGAACAAGATGTATTTTTTGTATGTGAGAATTAGAGATTTTTTTTCAAAAGGAAACCAACGTCTGCCCTTTCCTGGGCGGTCTTCTTGGCGAGGAGAGCTGCTTTCTGGGGCCAGAAGGGTTACTGGAACCTCAAGCTGCAGCTTACCTTGGGCTGGGCACACAGGCCAATGAGTCTGCTCAGGTTATAGTTCAGGCGTGGCTGATTGGTGTTAGGATCCTGAGAAGCCCTTGAGCTCCACCAAGCAGGCTGGCCAAGGTGACCCTTTTTAAGACAAACAGCTTCACTGACTCAGATTACAGCAGTTGGCACTGACCTCTTCAAGAGAAGCCTTCCTTATTGCCATTCTCTTTGGTCCAACACCCTGTTTCTTTGAGGAAAAACATCCTGAGGTTTTGGAGTCTGGTCTATTTTATTTTCATGAAGAGGAGAAACAGTGGAATTATGAACCTGAATGCCACCAAGTACTTCCTGTGTCAGCCAGGGACTGTCATAGAGGAGAGGTGCTGCTTTTAATAACTTTGGGTTTTGGGGGGTCTGGCAGAGTCCGGAGATGGGGAGGGAGATGAAGCCTTGGGAAGATCAGAGTGTGCTGAAGGGCTCATGATTGGAAATTGGCACAGCCTTGATGGAAGGGGTGGGGAAGAGCCTTAGGGTACTCCCCCTCCTTTTTTTTTTTTTAATGTGAAGTATATCATCTTGGGTGATTCTGCTGGAGTCCTGCAGAAGGTGAGGCTCGGTAGGCTAGAGGGTTCTCTTTGTGGCATTTCTCCCCAGACACTTCTGGAGGGAGACCTTGCAGTCAGGGGAGGAGGCCTCAGGGGGCTTTGGGCCCAATTGGCCTGCTCTGAGAGTGGGGTCTGGAAGGGCAGCCCAGGTACTTTTCCATCTCGGGATGATTCCAGCAGTTCTAAGCTACTGTCATTAGTCATGCTTTAGGCTGATTTTATTTCAGTCTTTCAAATATGCTGATGCATGAATAATGAGATTTGGGACTTTTCTAGACATTTTTCAATTTTTTTTTACTGATAATTGGCATTACCTACCTCCTTGACTGACTTATTAATGTATTTTTCTGAATGTGTTTACCTAATTGAGATACATGTAATCAAACTTAATTTGATCTTTAGTCACTGGGCTCCATTTTCCTCCCTTTTAAAATGAGAAGATAAAAGCGAAATGATATTCGTAGACCTTATTAAAGGACAACGAATGGCATCAGCTTTTCTTGTGGAAGGGATTTATAAAACCTTATTCCTTTGCTAGGAGCTTTAACAGATTCCACTTTTAATGAAATCTTTTTCAGAAATTCTAAGGCAAAGCCAAGTGTCTGTGAACCCCAGGACTTTCTGTCTAAGAAGATGAAGGATATTGATATGGGAAAAGAGTATGTTATACCCAGTCCTGGGTATGGGAACGTGAGGGAGAGACCATCGTCCTCTGGACAGCGCAGAGAGCATGAAGGAACCAAGTATGAGCAGACGCATCCGGTGAGTTCTCTCCTCCCCCTACTCTTTTTTAACCATCGGGGTCTTGGAAAGTATGGGCTCTGGGTTGCATTTTAACGTGTTCTGAACCTACCAGGTCACGCTGCTAACCTTGTACTTACCTCTGCACAGGAAGGGTGCTTAATACAGATGCACTGGTAATTTGTTCTTTTTGTCCCTTACTGGGGAGTCTGTTATAGGGAATCCCTTCTGTCAAAGACGTCAGCCTCCTCCGGCCCGGTCCTAGAGACGCTGGGCCTCTGCCTTGTGCATTTTCCGGGTTAGCCAGTCTGTCTGGGTCAAGCTTGAGACTTGCTGACTCCAGGTCACTGTGGCCTGCTGCCCTTTAGCAGTCACTGCAGTGGATACCCAGGTGTAATTCTTATGCAGTGGCCCGGCCTACCCACCCACAACACCTTAGCACTCCTGCTCTCCCTCTTATTTGCCCTCCCCTCCCCCCCAAAAAAATCAAAGCAATAAAATCTATGAAATCTAATTTTTCAAAATTTTAATTTAAGGAACAAAAATTGCATGGGCAGAGGAACATCCATAATATACTAATTTAGTCAAATAAAATTGGCACTCATTGTTTTGTGCTTCCTTTGTCTTTAGTATACAAGCAGTTTACAGAAGGGTCAGATGTTACCTGTTATATAGACAAGGATAGTTACCTTTCTAAGTAAAATCAAAACTTTTGTGACTCCTTCCCAAGGTAAGTGGTACAGGTGGTTTGGTATTGGAATCTTTGGAGAAAGGTGCAAGAAGATTGGGGGTTTTTTAGTTAAAAGTCATCTTTTTTGGGTGAGGATTAGTGAATTAAACATCCGACCTCTTAAAGGATCGTACTTTTCTTTTGGAAGCAGCTGAGTTTGGGAAGGGGGAAGCATGGGGTGGGAGGGAGGGGAGACTGTGACTTCCTTGGCAGAGGTCACCCCCATCCTTTGCCATCACAGATCAGTCTCTTGGGGGCAAGGGGGGGAAGTTGAGAGGCTGACTTGTCAGGATGTGTTTGAAGGCTTAGATCGACCTGACTTTAAAGTCCTCTCTCCAATGCAGTTTGCCAGAGGGCGTTTATAATCACACT
The DNA here is from genome assembly GCF_003287225.1 of Phascolarctos cinereus. Classification (NCBI taxonomy): domain Eukaryota; kingdom Metazoa; phylum Chordata; class Mammalia; order Diprotodontia; family Phascolarctidae; genus Phascolarctos; species Phascolarctos cinereus. The sequence goes on along the minus strand of NW_027555958.1, from coordinate 13,326,044 downwards.
GGTCTAGTCCTAAGGTTCACTCCCTCTGCCCATGAACCTTGGAGCCTCTACTAGAATCTGTCTTGGTGAGAATCTGCACTTGAACCCAGGCCTCTGTGGCTCTCTCCCCACGATGCCACAATGATCATTGACTGACAGACTTAGTGATAACACAGTCCAGTTCCCTTCAGTCCTTGACAGAATGGATCCACATAAAATGCAATAAACAACTGCATGTGTTGTCGTCCCCTTTTCCAGCTCCTTTGGGGGCCTCGCCTTCAGCTTAGGTATCTTTACTATATACAAAGAAAGTCAGTCTGGACAGTCCTGGTCTTCAGTTTCAGATCTGTGGAGGTCTGTTGCATCATTTGGTGGAAGTGTTTCTGTGTTTCCCTAGGCTGAAGGTGTTATTCTAACTTCACCCTGATCCACTGTGTTAGTGGGCCACCATTTAGCCATTTTCCCAGTGTTGAACAGAGATTCTTTTCTTCTTCTGAGGCAGCTGGGGATTGACGGCAGCTGTGGCGGAGATAGGACCTTTCCCTTTTGGGGGATGGTATTTTTAGGGTGACCTCTTAGCAATAACATAACCTGATTCTGAGCTTTTAATTCTCAAGAATTTATTTTTACAATTCATCAAGCATTGAAACACCTACTATGTGCAAGGCATCATGAGGTGCCTGGACCTGCTCTGAAAACACTCTCAGTCTTGCTGGGGCTCAACACCTTGTGTGTGTGCATGAGCGCTCGATCACTGGCCACGGTGGAAGGGGCCTGGTGGGCAGAAATGGAAGTTATTCCTAGCAAAAGATGGGAAAACCCCAAAGTCAGCAGCTTGTTCTTTTCAATTAAGGAAGTGCTGGGTCTCACAAAGCAGCGAGGGGGGCTGGGAGCAGGCCTCTGTCCCACACTGCCCTCCTCTGCTGGCCAGTGGGCCGTCCCTCCTGAGGGATCTGCAGGCATTCCTCAGTACTGTGGTATTAGTTGTCACCAAGTCCTTGTCTCCCTGTTAGAGCGTAAGCTCTTTGAGGGCAAGGGCTGGTTCATCTTTATGCTTGTGTCCGGCAGCGCCTAGCTCGGTGCCTGCCTTATTTTGTACAATTATTTAATGAATGCTTGTTGGTTAACTAATAGGAAGTTAACCAGACTGTGGTGAAAAGTAGGGGGTGTGTCTGCAACCCCTGAATGCCTGCAAGGGCTCCTTCCACCTCCCTGGGGAGGAAGGGAGGGAGTTGGCAGGTGAGGAAATAAAGCTGTGAGTGCCTTGCTCCAAGTCTTCTGTTCCATTTCTCTCCCTGGATTGCAGCCCAGGGCTGGATCATCCTGGTTCTGCTTGCTGACTCATTTTGCCTCAGTTTATAGAAGTCAGGAACATTCAGTTACTTTTATGTGCTTTTATATTTGTTTCGCTGTGTGCTTCCCTCTCACTTTTTTTTCTGCCACAGAAAGTATCGCTGAGCGTATGGTTGTGTACAAGGAGGCGTCTCTGGGATGTCCCTGGCAGTGGGGACTCGGTGTCTTAGGTTTTGGCCATCTTCGTCGTCATCTTGGAGCAATTTCTTCAGGCCTTGCTTAGCCTTTGAGCCAAGTTTCCTTTTTTTCCCCCCCTCACGTCTCTCCTCACTTTGAGCTCTTCTAGACCTTCCATCAGTCCTCTATCAGTCTCATCTGTCAGGCCATGGGACGCCTCCAAGAAGCTCTAGAACAGGATTCTTAACCTTCCTGTCATCTGCACTCTTCAGAGTCATTGTTTTGTTTTGTTTTGTTTTGAATCCGAAGTTGAAGGAAATACCAAATATCTGATACAGGTTAGTGAAAAGAATGTAATTTTTCTGTCATTCAAAATGTTGCCCCCAGAAATCTCTCCATAAACCCCTACTTGAGGACTCTGGCCCTTCATAACATGGATACACCTTTTAGAGGCCATGGCAGATCTCCTCCCATAGGGCTTTGGGAATAGGGTGGTAAGAGGTAGAGCCACCCCTGACCCTTCTGGGGGGAAGCAGCAGAAGAGGCTGACTGCATGGCCTGAGATGCTGGCCTGGGGATTCTGACGTTCTAAATGAGGTGCTTAAAGTGGGAACATACTGGGCCCCATCCATCTCCTTTGACCCTCAGACAAGCTTCTAGGCTCCTTTCCAGATCCAAGCTGGGGGAAAGAAGCTTACAGCCCTGTGGCCAATTAAGGGTTATTAAGCCTTCAAATCCAAAGCTTGGATTAGTTCCTGATTAGCTCCACACCCCACAGGTGCCTTTGATTTCCTGCTTCTTAAATAAGGATGGACTTGGCTGTAATGAGCTTTTTTTTCTCTTTTTTTTCTGAGAGGAAATATAATACTGTGGGAGTGAGGGCCTGGAGGATGAGGAGCTTCTCTGTTCATGGAGGGGGGTAGTGGGAGGGAGCAGGGAACATAAGCTGGCTTTGGGCACCCACCCCCACCCGCCTGCCCAGTCAGTGCCCTGCTTGCAGCTGAGGGCACGATAACAAAATTAATTTGCCCTATTTGCCAGTTGGATCATAGAAGTAAACAGAAGGGGAAGAAAAAATTATAAATTGGGGAAAAGGCCATAATATAGTTAAATTATGAATGCTAGATAAAATTTAATTTAAAATACTGAATTAGGGAAAAATAAAATTAGTCAAAATGTTAAATAACAGTTTCATATAGCAAAAAAAGCAACAAGGATAAGAGAAATTTCAGAAAAATATTTAGCACCGATAAAAATTGATCAGACATTGTCATTGGTGGCCCTTCTATGGCCCAGGTCAGAAGTGGAGGGATAGGAGCGGTTGATGAGAGGGTTTGAATGAGAAGCTGCCTAGCCCAAATGCCTAGGGTCTTTAGGGTAGCTGGTTACACAAGGCCCCAGCTGGCTGGACCCTTTGCTGTTGCTGGGACAGTTACCCACTGGCAGAGGCTTTTTCTAGGGCATTAGGCTGTATGTATAAGGCAAGAGGCACCAAGATAATCTTATCCTTTGACCAAATAATTGGTCACATCCTCAGTGTCATAAAGGGGGAAGACATAGCTCTTCAGAAATACATGGCAGCAATAGTTTTCAAAAGATTTGTAAATGAACTGAGCCTGCTTCAGATCCCGAATAGAGAATGTAAATGAAAAGGATTCTGGGCCTCTCTGGCCTCCGCCTCATTGAATCCTTGATTTCCTTCAAGCTTCTGCTGATGCCTGATGTCCTTAGCCCCCCTCTCTCTTTGCCCTTTATTCAGTATCGTTCCATGCATGGCCTGTCTTCCCAGCCCCAAGGCTTGTAAATGCCTTGTTTGCCTGGTATATCCTAGAGGTTGATAAATATTTGAAGAGTGATTGGCTATGCAAATTGGCAAAGATGGGCCCCAGTAGTGGTACTTGGAATTGGGCTCAGCCTTCTGGGACGTCAGTTTGAATTTTGTAGGGAAAGGAACGAAACTGTCCATACCCTTTGACCCAGGCAGCTCAGCGCTGGGCTTTTTATGGTGCGGAACTAGAGGCAAAGAAAAAGAAAGCCTTTTCGGTAGCAAAGACTTGAAAACGGAATGGATGCCCATTGCTTTGGAAACAGCTGAGTTCACAAGCATGTGGAAATGCAGTCGATGGTTATGGTCCAGGAAAGAAGGCAGGAAGATTTGTGGGGACTGGTGTCATTTCATAAGCGGGGGGAACCGAGGCGCATTGCTGTGCCGGGCAGAACCAGTGCCAGCTCAGCTTCCCCAGGCCCCATGGGTCTGGCCGGGCAGGCCAGATGGGGGAGGGACCTTCACGGGCCGCTTCTAGCAGCATTTCCTTGCTCCTCTTCTGGGCCTGGCAGGGAATTCCTTTCCTGAAGGTCATGGCATTTGGCCTGCCTCCTTGCTCCCACCCGCCGTATGTGTAACCTCCAGTCTGTGCACTAGCTGTTCATCTGCCCTCTGATCCCTCAGTTCTAATAAAAACATCCTAAAGGCCTGATATGTGCTGGGCATGTCCTGGGCCAGGTGCCAGGGATAACATTCTCCCTGCCACCCTGCCTCCCGCCCCAAACCCCACCAGCTTCTGTCTCCAAGTGAGATCCTGTGGACAAATTATTCTGCTGCAAGGAAAGGAAGAAGGGCCTGGGGTGGGGCGTGGGGGTGGCAGGGAAGGATGGCAGGAAGATCTGGGGGGAAGAGGGAGTGCATTTGAAGCGTGGGGGTGAGCTCCTGGAAGGAGGAACGCCAGGGATCCACCCCCTTGTTGGCCATGTCCTAAGTGGGGGAGGGGAGGGCTGGAGCCAGGTGGGTCTTCGGACATTGGGTATGTTGCCGTGGTGGATCCTCCCACAGAGGTCTCACCCTGTCTCACCCCGTCTCACGGCACAGCCACAAAATGCTCCGAAACACCAGGCACTTCCCACATGATCCTGACCTGTTATCAAGTTACAAATGCAGATTTAGGGGCCGACAATCAGCCCTCATTTGTGGTCCATCAGGCATGAGATGACTGTTTGTTTATCAAACAATAGAAATGCTATTTGCTCTCCTTGGGTTTTTCTTTTCAACAAATTTTATCCCAACACCTGAAAGCAAACAGTTTACTTATTTGCTAAGATTAAGATTCTGGCTTTCAAAGCAAGGAAGTTTATTTTGTTCTCATGCCTACCAACACCCAGGGTAAGGCTAAGTCACCAAGGTTGTTGGTACCAAGTGTAGGCAGGCCAAGCCCCTCCCTGCATGGCAGTTTCCTTGACAGTAATTTGGCTGGAGAGTATGGCCACATAAAATGCGGCTTCGAGCTTCAGCGTCTTAAATCAACGCTTGTCCAAGCCAGTTCTCTGAGGGGATTGGGAGCTTTACCAGGAGCCCATTGTGTGCCAGGCACCATCCTGGATCCTGGGGACAGAGAAAAATGAACGGTCGTTTCCCTTAGGGAGCTTGCTTTATAGAGGGTGATGACAGGTAGGACAGGTACACACATCAATATATTCAAAATAGAAAACAAGATCATTTGGGGGAGCACATACCAGCAGTTAAGCTTGTGTTTGAGGCAGGATTTGAACAGAGCTTTGAAGGAAACAAGGTGGGGGGGGGGCAGGGCACAGCCTGTGTAAGCTCCCAGGGAAGGTTGATGGAGGTGGTGCTTTGGGGGAGTGGGGTGCAGGCCTGCCAATTGGGTGGATCACAGAGTGGACGGAAGGGAGGAATGTGTATGCTTGGGGTGCCCCCCTCCACGTGGAGCAAAAGACCTCTAACCACTGGTGCCCACCCTCCCAAGCCACCTGGTATTTCAGTGCTCCGCGTGTGGGTACACATTTTTCTATGTGCTTACTGGCTTTGCGTTGGAATGTAAGCTCATTGTGAGGGGGATTGTTTGGTTCACGTGTAGTGCTAGGATCTCCAACACCTGGAATAATGCCTGGCAGGCACATCGGTGCTTAAGTGACAGAGTAAGACCCAAAAAGGTGGGTGGGAGCCATGAAGTACTTTAAATGCAGGGAAGTTAGTATTGATTCTTGGTAACAGAGCACCCCTGCAGGTGATTCAGCTGGGCTGCCACACGGTTGGCATTCTGCTGTAGCTGTGCCCAAGCTGCGCCCTGGCTGGGAAAGCGACCGTTTGTTTTACCAAACAAAAACCCAAAATGACGCCTGGGGTTGAAGACAGTACCTAGGGTTTGATCTGACCACTCACTCGGTTGGAAGCCTCCCTTGGCTGCCAGTTACCGTACAGGATAATTTGCTCTTTCAAACTGGTAACCTGGCCTTTGATCTGTACGATGACCTGCCTGAGCTCCTGCTGCCCTGCATGGTGCATTCCCTCCTGTCTACTTGGGTCTGCTCTTGCTGTCCCTTGAACAGCAGGGCTTGGTGTTTTCCTATTTGTCTTTGCCATGGCCTCTTCCTCCTGCCTCTCCTCCTCCTGGAGTGCCCTTTTATTCCTGTAGCCAATCAGATCTTCAAGACCCAGCTGAATTCTGGAGTCACCTGAGCCCCAGATGATTTTTCCCTGCAGTCATAACAGGGTTGATTCCACTTTGACAGTCCCTTATACTTACTTTGACGTCTGTCACAATGTTGTATTTGTCATTACAAGCACGCTTGTATTGCTTAACTTTTCATCTTTTTAGGTGTCCGCCCAATCAGACTGTCATGTCCTTCTGTGATGCTTGTAGCTGTTTACATTTCATCTCTAGAGCTCCATTTTAAGTTCTAAGCTTAAACAACAAATAAGAACAATTTAAGTACATGAGTGTAGCTGACTTTGAGAATTATCCAGCTTGTCTGTTTCCTTCTGTTTCTTCTTTCATTTAAAAATGTTTGAATGACCTTTTGTTTTTTGGGGGCAGCCTGATTGCCAGCCTTCTCTCCCTCCTATTAAAAACTAATTTATTTATAACAAATGTGTGGTCAACAAAAGGAAGTCCCGGGTTGGTGCAGTCCAGAGATGGGTGTCTCGTTGAGCACCTTGTGTCTATTGTCTCGTCTGGAAAATGGGGAGCTTGCTTCCTCACTCTCCCTGGGGAACTGTGGTTGGTTTTTCAAGGTGGTGGTTGTAGATAATAACTTTGTCCGCCTGGTTCTGTTCATTTTACTCTATAGCAAATCTTCCCAAGTGTCTCTGAAACTGGCCCTTTCATTATTCCTTGTGGTTGCACTAATATTCTGAGCTCCTTTTTTCCCCCCCTAGTTAGACTGTCCATTGAGCGAGAAGAGCTGCTGACCGGCATTCAGCCCCTGCTTAGTAGGAGGGAACCTTGGGCATATTTTCCACTGTCTTCAGTCCAATCATGTTGACATTTATTAATTTGGGATAAATTCTACTGGACAGACAGAGACCTGTTCTCTTTTCAGGATTTAATGTGTTTCAGTGTATTATTTATGGTGTGTACTAAGAGGCTGTGATTGAAAGGCCTGTTAATAGTTTACAAGTCTCTGTTTCAATATAACTTTAAATCATTCTGAATTTCAAGCTGGTTTTCAAGGGTATAGAACCATGAATGAGAATGTTTCATTAATGTTAAGAAATAAATGGACATAAGGCTGACTCGGTGAGTTCGCTTTCTTGAAATGGCAGAAAAAAAAAAGACCCAGATGTTTTCCGCTTTTGATCACACAGTGGGATTCTCCACAACAAATCTTGGTTTTCTTATTGATGTCGCCACTTCCCTCTATGCACGTTAGAAAATCCCTCGGAAAGAAGACATTTGTCTCTTCCCCTATTTTGTGGTAGAAACAGTGCTGGATTTTGGAGTCGTGACCTTGGGCAAGCCATCAAACCTTACAGTCTCAATCTCTTTATCTGTAAGGAGAGGACTAGATGACCTCGAAGGTCCCTTCTAGCTCTGAAATCATGGCTGGCTGAGGGTTAAGAATGGCCAGCTTCCGGAGAAAGCTTTTCACGACAGAACTGTGGCTTCGTTGTTTTGTTGGAAGTGAGTAGTTGAAATCTGCCCACCATTTGGAATGCTCAGTGATTCGGTAATGCTTCCAGAGTGGGGGGAGCTTGGAAAGCCCTCGTTCACGTGTATGTGGGGGGCCTGTGCAGCAGCAGTTCTGCCTTCCCAGAGCGGGAGTCATCTTCCCCAGCTCCCTCGCTTTAAACGTGAATGTAATACGTGCTTACAGACACACGTACAGATGCCTGTGCTCGACTGTGCCTTCTTTCAGAGCATTCAGTTTGGCTTGTCATCCCCTGTAGGTTCTCTTACAGAATCACAGAATGGGAGTTGGAAGGGTGCCAGTGAGAAGGGGGTCTTCGGGTGGCCCACAAGCTCCAAAAGTGGCCTGTTAGGCTTTTGCCAAGCTCTGGGTTTTCGGAAGTTGTTCCTAAATTTCCCTCTTCATTCTTTTGGGGATAAGCAGAGCAAGGCTTCTTTGTTCTTAAGATGGGTTGTTGAAGCTCCTTACAGTGTTGTTTTCTTTTTACGTTATTGTTCTGGTTCTAAGTGTTCCCATCTTTCTGTCTTCCACTCCCTCGGTTTGAGTTCAAGGCTCCCCAGCCTGCTAGGTTGTGGGTCATCATTTGGCAATCCAGAGCTGGAAGGGATTGAAGAGACTCTGCAGGCTGGCATGGTGAAAGACTGCCTGGGTCACCCACCTGGTGAATGGCAGCTGCCTCTGGGCACACCCACGGCATAACAACGTGGTCCAAGAAGAAGCCCTCTCACTTCCAAATGTCCCCCAGAGCACCTCTTGCAAAGCAGTCTTCATGTCCCATTGCTTGGGGAGTGTCCATCGTACAGTGGAGACTCACAAGGATGGTTTGCTAACAGCTGCCCCGTTCCCCAGATCCTACTGATCTGGGAGCCCGGCCTTGTGTGACTTGTTCTCAGGGGATCCAGACTGACTTTTTTCTACACATTTGTTAATTCTTCCTTTAACATCGTCTAGAATCGAGCTGAGAAGCAAAGTCAAGGTCACCAGGCTCTGGTGTTGTTCAGCACGACCTTGGGGCGTTGCAGAGCATGTGCTCCCCAAGGCCGCCCCTAAGCCGGCTCCAAAGGGAGGCCCAGTTTGGTGGGGGCAGCCTCCTCGCTGCCCAGCTCTGCCAGAGCCTCTCTGGTAGGTTTCTGCTCCCACTCAAAGGGGGCTTCTTTCTTGGTCCCTCCCACCAAGCTGCTGTGGGCTGTCTGTCATTCATCTTCCAAGTGTTTTGTGTGGTCATTCTGCAGCAATGATGCTCACACCCACTTGCTCCAAAGTAATGTAACTGTGCATCTGGCCTTGCTGTGGTCTCCCGCAGCCTAGGAGAGCGCCCCAGCCGGGCCCCCTTTGGCGGCTCATAGCTTTCCCTGCCTTCTGGGGACCAGACAGTGCCCAGCAGAGGAGCAGAACAGAGCATGCCCCGCAGCTTTCTGGTCCCTTGCTCTGTCCAGTCCATCTTCTGTGGAGCTGCCGAAGCACAGGCCTAACTAGATGGATCGCTTTTGTGCAGGAGTCCTCTGCTGGGTCTGGAAATCTCTCTTCAGGCCGAGCCTTCCTTTTTCTTCCCCTTGTTATTCCAGAGACAGGCCTTTTACCCCTTACCTCTTTGCTTTTTACACAGACTGCCCTTCATGGCTGGGACGTTCACTGTCCGTCTTATCTTTACTTTTGGGAATCCCCTAACTCTGCAAGGTGAGGCGAGGCTCAAATACCACCTCCTTCAAGAGGATTGGCCCTGTACGTTGTGAACATAGCCTATCTGTACTTTTCTGGGTTGGATTCTTTTGGTGTAATGTAAGCTTCTAGAGGGCGGGGACTGCCTCATTCGGCATTTATGGCTCCAGTGCTGGCACTTGGTAGATGCTTAATAAGTGTTTGTTTACTCAAAAAAGGTGTCCCGTGGTCAACCTGTTATTTAAAGGTTCAGTTTAGCACCTTTATTCCTGTTGGCCTCAAATTGGCTGAGAGTGATAACTTTCTCCAGAGTGTCTATAAACTACCTGTTTATTAATCTGTTTAGAGATTTTTCCTGGGCGCAGTGGATAGAGCACAGGCCCTGGAGTCAGGAGGGCCTGAGTTCAAGTCCGGCCTCAGACATACAACACTCCCTGGCTGTGTGATCCTGGGCAAGTCACTTAACCCCAATCACCTGGGCTCCACGTCAAGCACTACCTCATGTTTTCTAGATTTGCTTTCTTCCCCTTTGTATTTGAGCCCGTTTTTTCCTGACGGTCCCTGGATTTTGTGCTAGATTTCTTAGATGGGTTTGACCTGTGATCCGGAGGGACAAAGGTCATCCAGATCGTGGCTCATTGGGCTGCTGGGCTCCTGGGTGTAGAGCCAGTGCTTTCCCCATTGGTGTTTGGGCAGTTAAAAAGTCATTGGCGGCTCTGGGTGGGTTTCCTGACCCAAGTACGCGTTGATCTCTCCAGTGCCAGGGAGGGGATACAGATTTTACTTTCTCTTACCCACCTGTGTGGTTGTTCATGGTTGCTCATTCTTTCAGTGAGCACAGTAAGTTGTGTACTGATGCACTTAGGAGGTCCCTTCTCCAGGTCCAGGCACTTGGGTTAGGTATGGAAATGGGAAGATTGATGTTATTAGCGTGTTACAACAGATCCCACGTGAATGAGATCGCTCCTTTGCCTGCTCAGCTGCTTGTGTGTCCTTGTGTAGGTGGCGTCCTCTGGGTTGCTCTGTTCTCTGCATTTCCTCCTCTTGGTGACACCTGAGAACCTGCTCCTGTCTTTGTCTCTTTGTGAACAGTTGGAATGCCAGGATGCCCTGGAAATGGCCGCCCGAGTAGAAGGCCTCTCGTTGGACGTCTCCATGCATTCCCAGCTGAGATTCCTGGACAGTGAGCATCCCAAGGGGAAATACCACCATGGCCTAAGTGTCCTGAAGCCCTTCCGGACTACTTCCAAGTAAGGACTTGGGCTGCTCACTCCCTGCAGTGATGGAGTGCCAGAGGCCTTTTTAATTAAAAAAAAAAGTTTTATTTAGACGATTGGTAACAATATTAGATTATTTGGAGGCCTGGGATTGTCTGAAGTTGGGGGATTTTGTTGGCTGCTGCTGCACTCTGGATGTCTGGCTTATTTGCCATTCTGGTGATTTTTTAAACATTTTCTCTCTGTAGACACCAGCACCCAGTAGACAATGCTGGGCTTTTCTCCTATATGACCTTTTCTTGGCTCAGCCCTCTGGCCCTCGTGGCTTACAAGAAGGGGGAGTTATTAATGGAACATGTGTGGTCTTTGTCCAAGCACGAGTCTTCTGATGTGAACTGCAGAAGGTAGGAGCCTCTGGTCCACCCTTGTCCTTCCTCCCTGCATCTGGATGCAGCCCTTGGGCCTTTAGCAGTCAAGCTAGCCTCTTGTGGGGTTGGGCGGGAAGGTGGCCTGGGCTCCCCTGGGATCTTTGCTTTGATCTTCTTGACCTCCTCTTCAGCTCTTCTCTCTGTTTTAACCAAGGGCTTTCTCTCTTTCTCTCAGCCCCGCTTCTCCTGAGTCGGCAGGGAGGTTATGTTGCTGCATTGGGTGGTAGCCGCGCGCTACGATAAACATTGAGTTTTTGGTTTTACGCTTTACTGCAGGATCCTTCAGAAAGGGATGGGGACCCTGGAGAAAGGAGGAGGGTCTTGTCCCCAGCCCCATTATCCTCAGGACTAGTGGTGATGGGTGGAGGAAAGGGCTCTGGGCTTGGATTTCTCTAGAGATTCCAGAGAGAGGGTGCTCCCCAGGCAGACTTGTAGATGCCCGGGACGAGCCTGTGCAGGTGAGACTTTGTCCATAAGTGCTGGGAAGCAGAGTTTGTCAGTCCAGTCCTGAGGGAGCTTAGGGTCGGTGTCCTCCCCGGGAGAGATGGGTAACGGAGGACCTGTGCCCTTGTCAAGACTAGAGAGACTGTGGCAAGAAGAGGTGAACGAAGCTGGGCCTGAGGCTGCCTCCCTGCGAAGGGTTGTGTGGATCTTCTGCCGCACCCGGCTTGTCCTTTCCATCGTGTGCCTGATGATCACGCAGCTGGCTGGCTTCAGCGGACCAGTAAGTCAGACCCATCCTTTCTCACAGTCACCCAGGGCCCGGTAGGGCCCAGCACCTGGCCAGCGCTAATGTTCTTCAGTTCCATTGCAGGGCTTGCACAGCCACTCGGGCTAGTTAGTGACTTTTAGGCAGCCCTCAACCTGTGGAAGGGAATGACTGTGGTTGGTGTGAGTGGCAGTCTTTCCGTAGCTGGTGAACCCTTCCCTGGATGGACAGGCAGAAGGATGGAAGGGCCGTAGTGCTGCCGAGGGAGCTTGGCTCTCCTGAGGGTGAAGCCCTATGGTTATGTTTTGACTGGACCATTATCTCTGGTAGCGTGTGTTGGCATTGAGTGGAAATCTTGGTTCTGGAAGTCAGGGTAGTGAGGCCGAAAGCAGAGGTGGGCTGTGAGGCTGGCTGGCTGGCTGGCGAGCGAGTGAGCCCGTCTCGAAGGGTGGGCCTAAGAGGCTGTCATCGGTGCTTCCCCATGGCTGTGCAGGAGCCTCGGGCCGGCCGCAGAGCCTGGCTCACCAGAGCTGCCGGGTCGGTGTGGAGCCGGCGGGACAGAAGGCGCGGCGGTGGCCAGGTGGGCACTGCCAGCCGCTTCTCTCAGAGGCAAGGATGACTGCGTGGCTGTGGGCTTGACACCAATACCTTCTCCCTGGTCACCTGTTTTTTGCACCTGCTGTGCTGATTTACAGTGGAGACCTTGATTAAGTTTATTCTCCACAAACTTGCCTTGAGGCCTCAGGAGCAGTGATACTGCTTGTAGTGTGCCTTGCCCAGGTGGGGTAAGCTGGAGGTTCATGACCTGGGTAAGTACCCACTTGCTGTGCATGGTGACCTAGGCTCAGGCACTTCCAGGTGGTTTTTTTCTTGTTAATTACAATTCAGAGTTTTGCCCTGCTCCCTGAAATAGAGAATTGCTTTTCTTGAATGGTAAAAAATACTTTGGTGTAAATCAGAGCACGCAGTGCCGTGTAACCGGATGTGATGTCATTGACCACACTCAGTAGAGGTTTAAATAGGACTGACCGTCTTCCCCAAGAAGAGCTTCTGTCATTGCTTCACTACAGGGGCTGGGAACTGCGCTACTCTGGTGTGCGGAGTTCTTGCAGCGGGGCTTCCTGGTAGTCCCCTCCTTCCATTCTGATTCGGGCTCTCCCGGCTGGATGGCCAGTACAGGTCATGTCGGGGAAACATCCAGGCGTCGTGGGAGCTCTTTTCTGGTGCATGTTCAGTTGACTTGAACCCCTGCATATGTGTTCTCTCAGGCCAAGTGCACTGGGGCACCTACCTTGGGTCAGCCTGTCCATTCACCAGTAAGATCTGAGAGCCCTCTCACTTTTCAGAGGGGGCAGTGTTCTCCCTCTGCCTGCCAGCTCTGGTAAGCAGTGCTATCTGGCCAGCGCTGTCTAGCTAACATCCCATCCTCGTGCAAAAGGGAATCCTTGACAGCCCAAGGCCAGGCCGCGTCCACTCATGCTCAGAATATAACTAATGAAAACATTTGGTACAGATTTAGACCTGAATTGCCATTTTAAGAAATGGAAATGTCAGTGAGCGATGCCAAGAGTGAGGCACTGGGCACAGGCATATGCCCTCCTGCATCTCTTTTTCGGAGGTGCACCTGTTTGGATCTTTGGGCACATTTTTTTCCAACTTGAATAAACTGAAGCCTTAAGCTAGAATGTACAAAAAATTTGTCTACCAGTCATGCAAAGTATCTTTATTGCCTTTCCTCCACTGGGCAACAGAAAGCCTGTCATTAGGTCAAGACACAATGAAATCCAATGCTTTTTGACCTCTGGCTTCCTTACTCTAGCTTTTTTTCAAGCTAATAAGCGTATCCAGAGGCACTGTGGGTGTCTTCATGCCAGAGCGGCTCTCCAGGGGCTTCTGAAGTCCAGTAGTATGGGTGGATAGATGGTCACCGTCGTTAAGATCTGACGGTCCTGGCCTGTGGCACCCCGCAGTGCCCGATGCCTCTGTTTTTCGGTGGCACTTTTTGAGCCCTTCTGGATCAGCTGCCCTTGCGAATCCAGTCCTGTCCAGGGACTCATGTGGAAAGGCTTAGCATTCACCCTGTAGATATTGGGGGGCCGCCTCTCGCAGTGCTCACTGAATGCTAACTCTCCTCGGGGGCCTTTTAGGGGAAGGGAGAGTGGGAAGCCATTAGAGGTAAGTCTCCCACTCTCCCCCCTGTCCCCAGCTGCTCATTTGGGGCGGTCAGGTGCTGGATGTTGGGGGGTGGGGGAGGCTCTCTCTGTAGTGGGACCAATGACAGAAGCTGTTCTCTAGAATTTTCAGGATGGCTGTAGCCTGCGGTCAGAATGAGAGAATCAAGCTGGGCGGACTCTCTCGCCAAGAGTACAGGTAAGGTCCTGTTTCTTCACCGGGAATCCTTCCCAGAGCCAGACCCTGAATGCTGCCAGCCTTGCTAACAACCTCAACTTTTTTCCAGTTTATTTAAGTTTAAATGATAACGCTGTGATTCTTTTTCTTTTTTCTAAGTTTTGGTTGGATTTTTTCATGAAAACTTTTCATTTTGATCTCATAACTGAAATGGTTTGAAATGTAACTTTTGAAAACCTGAATATGTTTTAGAAGTTCTTTAATTTACTGTTTGCTCTTTTTTTCCCTTTGCCCATTTTACATAGTCTAAGTCTTTGTGTCTCTTAACCGCCTTTTTCCTCCCTCCCCCGATCCCGGGAGGTGCTGAATATTGGCATTTGGGCAGAGGTGTTTAGAAGGAAAGAGCCCAGTTCACCAGCCTGCTGTTTTTTTCGCCTTCCTTTGGAGGAGACTGTTGGCAACAATCGCGTGGTGTTACTGCCCTGCCCGCTTACTGAGTCACTTCACAGGAGGAGAAAGGGGCTTTTGGCCCTGACCACTCAGTGACTCAGTTCCACATGTTGGATTGAATGCTGGAAAAGAAGCCAGTCTCCTCCTTAGTAAACCCACGACCCAGCTGTGTACAGTTGTGACCCCAACACTGGAGGCCAGCCTGAAACCCAGGGAGGGGACGGGTGGAGTGCGCTAGCTGAGCGTGAAGCCTATTCCATCCCGGGAGCATCCTAGAATCTAGTGGACGTGTGGCACTAATGAGAAATGCCAGATTATCCGGGAGGGATTCTGGGCGTCGCGCTAGCCCCCCAGGAAGACCGCCCCTGCTGGCTCCGTTTCCCCTGGTCCTTGGGTGTAGGCTCCCAGCTGCAGCCCTCGTTGTTAACCCCAGTGAGTTTGTTCTGGTTCAGTGAGGTTTTCTTTCTTCAGGGGTTGGGGAGTGGCTTGTTTCGTTCTTCTCTTTTTTCTTTTTTTCCTCCCCCGAGATCTGTTTTAGCTGCAAAGACTTGAAAAGACTCTGAAGGGTATCCGTCTGTCCCCAGTGCTTTTGGGGGGGGGGCCTAGAGTTCAGGGAGCCTTGCGCGGCAGCCCAGGGAGCTCCTCGGGCTCTTCCTGAACCAGTAGCCCCAGCCACTGGGAGCAGGGCAGCTCTGGAGGGAGTGTTCTTAGAGCCTTTGCAGCGAGGTCTTCCTCCACTCTCTTGCCAAGCCCCCGCGGCTCCACGCACCGTGAGTGGGGGGTGCTGCCGCCAGCTCCCCGTCCTCCCCGCAGACCCTTGCTTCTGTGCCCGCTGTGTGTGTAGCTAAAGAACAGTGTGTAGGCCTCCTGTTAGCTGCCGGCCCGGTACAACACTCTGTATGTTTACACTGTATGTGACTGCAATGCTCCCCTTGTACAGCCTTGTGACATGCTCTCTGAACATGGTCCTTGTGTTTTTTTATTTTCAATAAAAATGCGTTACTCCTCAGTTGCTGGTATTTAATAGTGCTGCTGAGTGGGCCTTGTGTGAGTGTGCGTGTGCTCCCGCGTCGCAGGCCCCAGAGCTGCGGGCAGCGGTCCTGCTTCCCCTCTGCAGGTGGTGTTGGGGATGTGCTCCCTGAGGTAATGGGTTTTTGTTTTGGGGAGGGCCTCGGGAGCGGGGCGGACCCACGGGTGGGAGAGTCTGTTTTGTCTGCCTTTCTCTATTATGCCATTAAATTGCTGGTGTTTATTTTCAGGAATATTTTGCAAATGTTCTTCTCACTCTTCCCCAGTACAACTGTAGGTACACTGTTCCTTTTTATCAACTAAGCACGTTTGAAACAATCCAAAAAAGGTCTGAATTTCACTTTAAAAAATGTCTTTTAACGTGTGAAAATATGGTCGATCTCATCTTAAGAGTGAATCTGCTTCACGTTCCTTTTAGCTCACAGACAGGTTTATGTTAAGTTAGAAGGCGTGATGGTTTAGATGGCGTTCTCTAGAAGCAACGGGGTTTCTAATGCAGCCCCCCACCCTTGTGAGATGCCCTGAGCTATCTCCTGGGGGCAGGGAGGTCTCCACACAGGGTAATTGGTCTGCGGGATGGATTCTCTCTCTTGGCTTGAGTGAGAGCCTCCCCGCTCTTTCTAACTTAACACAAAACTGTTGAGTTGCGTGGAGAGGACCGAGGAGGCGTTCACGTGCGCCTGTGTTTCTCCCTGTAGGCCTTCGTGGTGAAACATCTCCTGGAGTACACGCAGGGGACCGAGTCTGACCTCTCATATAGTTTATTGCTGGTCTTGGGCCTCTTCCTGACGGAAATTATCCGCTCCTGGTCGCTGACGCTGACGTGGGCGTTGAACTACCGTACCGGGGTACGCCTGCGGGGGGCGATCCTGACCATGGCATTTAAGAAGATCCTGAAGCTAAAGAACATTAAGGAGAAGTCTCTGGGGGAGGTGAGTGGCCTGGCCTCTTCTCCAACACCGTTGCTTCCCCACGTTTTCTCCTGCCTTTGCAAGTCGGGGCTTTGTTGTTGACCAAGGCCTCCCGTGGCTCCTTTGTTTCTCAGCTCATCAACTTGTGTTCCAGTGATGGCCTGAGGATGTTTGAGGCCGCAGCGGTGGGCAGTTTATTAGCGGGTGGCCCCATCGTGGCTATCTTGGGCATGGTTTATAACGTAATTATTCTGGGACCAACGGCCATCCTAGGATCACTTGTTTTCCTCCTTTTTTACCCAGCAATGGTGAGTAAATATACTCAATATACTCAGCTCCTATCTTTATTCTGGTGGTTCCTCATTGTGGATTCAGTTGCTTTAATTGGGTTTTTAGATTTTGAGGCTATTAGATGATTGGACTGGGAACTTCCAGGAGAAGCAGGTGGCTTCTTGATCGGAGCACCTAGAGTTAGAACATTGGCCTGAGCGGAAGCACGGAGACCTTGGAGGAAAGCAGGGGAGGCAGCCAGGCGGCCTCTGGTGGGACTCTGCTCCTTGGTGGCGGGAGGAGACCCACCCGAGTGGCTCAGCCTGATATGGCCGCTGCTCCTCCGGCCTTGTGATAGTTTGAAGTGGCAGACTCGCGTGCTCCCAGTGCTCAGGTTCAAAGCGGCCTCGACTTGACATGGCATCTTTTGTCCTTTCAGATGTTTGTTTCGAGGCTCACTGCCTATTTCAGAAGGAAAGCTGTGGCTGCCACAGATGACCGAGTACAGAAAATGAATGAAGTTCTCAACTACATTAAATTTATTAAAATGTATGCTTGGGTCAAAGCGTTTTCTCAGAACGTCCAAAGTGAGTATCCAGAAAGGGGGTCTTCTAGACCTCAGTTGTAGGGAAGGCCTTTATCGGGGCAGTTCCCCAGCCACTCAAGAGGGCTTTTATTTTTTCCTTTTCGAATTTTTTTATTTTAAACTTAAATAATAGAACTTAAATATGAAATAAGAAAAGAAAAAAAGGCATGTCATGTGCACAGAATATGAGAGGACTCAAAATATACAGCAATAAATTTCCACTTCAAGAAAGCCTTATATATAGCTGCGTGACCCTGGGCAAGTCACTTAACCCCATTGCCTAGCAAAAACAAACCAAAAAAAAAAAGAAGAAAGCAAGCCTGTGTGATAAGTACTACACATTGTGTTGAGAGCTGTCCATCTTTTCTTTGCTTTCCTGCCGATTTTCTTTTGTTCTCTGCTGCACACTTTTTACTTTGTTCTTTTTTTCTAAATCTACCAACTCGTCATTTCCTGTACCACAGCAGTGTTCCAGCCCTATACAGTCTAGTTATTTTAAATAGTCTAAAACAGTATTGATTAACATGGCTGCTATATAGTGTTGCTTGCCTATTTTTCTCTTTTGATTACATCTGTTTTAGTTTTAACTTAGTCTGAGATCATGATTACTACCCCTGCTTTTTTTTCCCTAATAAATTTTATTCCTGGTCTTTATTTTATGTTTGTGTGTATCTCTTATTTCCTTTCCCTCCTTACTCCTCTACTTTACTACTACCCACTCCCTTGCCTACCCCCTCTCTAAGGATCCCTCCCTTATTCTCCCATTCCCATCAGTCTAAATACCTCCATCCTATTCCCTCATGCTCTCCTCTAAAAATCCCTCCCTTATCCCCTCGCCTCTCCGTATCCCCTTCGACTTTTATTTCTTTCTGAATTTAAAAGACTTTTATACCCTTCTAAATTTATATGTATTGTTCCCTCTTTAACCCATTCCTGATGAAAACAGGGTTCCAGAACTACCAGCCCCCCTCCCCCATCTAATTCCTCTGTGTCACACCTCATTTGTACAAGATAATTACTCTTTTGACCTTTTCCTAAACGGTTTTATTTTTTATAATTCTGTCATACTCAGGTCTACCCCAATCTTTCTTTTGAACTGCCCAGTTAATAACGGTCTCAGACGTGCATTTACATTTCCTCATGTAAACAGTAAGCAGTGTGTCCTTATGGAGTCCTTTGTACTTGGTCTTTGATGTGTACCTTATATTTCTCTTGGATTTGTTTTTTTGGGGTTTTTTTGTTTTTTAACAAAATCCCTTGGGCAGCTAGGTGGTGCAGTGGATAGAGCACCGGCCCTGAAGTCTGGGGGACCTGAGTTCAAATCTGGCCTCCGACCAAACTCTTTGACACTTACTAGCTATGTGACCCTGGGCAAGTCACTTAACCCCAATTGCCTAAAAAAACAAACCCTGAGAAATCTGGCAACTCATTAAATGTCCATTTCTTTTCATTCAGGATTATGCTTAACTTTGGGTATGATGTTTTCGGCCACAACACTAATTCTTTTGCTCTTCTGTATATAGTGTTCCAAAACCTGTGATCTTTTAATGTCACCACTACTAGATCTTGTGTGATTCTAATTGTGGCACCATCATATTTAATTTATTTTTTTTCTTGTTGCTTGTAACATTTTCTCCTCGAGCTGGAGGTTTTGGAATTTGACTATAATACTCTTGTAGGTTTTCCTTGTAAGGTCTCTTTCAGGTGGTGATCAGTGGATTTTTTCTGTTTTTACTTACCCCTGTTGTTCTAACACTTCAGGACAGTTTTCTGTCATTATTTCTTGTATTATTGTATCAAGATTCTCTTTTTGGTTGTGGCTTTCAGGTAGTCAGAGTATTCTTGTGTTTTCTTTTCATGATCTCCTGTTCTCCAGATCAGTTGTCTTTCTTATGAGATGTTGCATATTCTTTTCTATTTTTTCATTCTTTATATTTTGTTTTATTATTTCTTGGTCTCATAACTTTGCTGGCTTCCGCTTGCCCAATTCTGATTTTCAAGGATTGTTTTCTTCCTTAAGATACTGAATTTCCTTTTCTAATTGGTTGACTTTCTTTCTGTAATGTTCTTGTTTCTTCTTGGATTGTTCTTATTTTTTTTCTTTAATTTTTCCTCAATCTCTCATTTGATTTTTAAAGTCTTTTTTGGGTTCTGTGAATTCATTTTGCGCAGGTGACCATTTAATGTTATTCTTGGGGGTAGGAGAGGATTTTTTCCCTTCGGCATCGTCCTGAAGATGAACCCTGATCTTCTGTATTCCCAGAGTCGCTTTCTGTGGTTGGATTCTTTCTCCTTTGCCTGCTCGTTATTTTTTATTTGTAGCAGCTTATTTTTTGTCATCACCTGTAGTCCTGGGGTAAGGGTGGTGCCTCTGGCCTCATATCTTCCTTCAGTTCTCTCTCTGGCCTGGAACTGAAACCAAGACCTCTAACCTTCTATAAGTTTGCACTGCCGGCGGCATCCCTGCCCCGCTGCTTCTGCACTTACCCAGCGTGTGCTGGTTCCTTCTTGCCCAGGGCTGGGTCTTAGCAGCACAGCGGGATCTGGTGTTCCTCAGCAGCAGAGGTTCCCTTAATCTTCCCTGGCTCAGACTCAGACTCCCTACGCTGACTGGGAAGTGAAAGTTCCTGTGGCTGAGGCTACCCCCCCAGCCCAGCTAGGGCCCCCTCACCCATCCACCTTGCTGTTTTAAGTGGAACTAGCCTGGAGGTGTTTACTCTTCACTGGGACCAAGCCTTGGTCCTGGGATTTTTCTTTGGATTTTCTCCCAATTGTCCCAGGAGGGCCCGCTGTTCTGCCCCAACTCTTGTTTATTTTTACTGCTCTACGGTCTCCCTGATGCGCTGTTTTGTCTTGTTTGTGGGAAATCTAGAGACTTTGGAATTTTCTGACCTATTCCCACCATTTCCCAAGAATCCTCTCCGTGGCTTTTGTTACTGGACAAGTTTGAAGCTGTGAATTCTGTAGTCATTGGGTCACAGGACCTTAGGGTGAGACGTATCCTGAAGGAGGCCTCTGCCCTCCTCCCACCTTGCTTTACAAATGAGGACATGGAGACTTGGCCAGAGCAACCTGTTGAGGTCAAGGTTGGAACTTTTGTCAGTGACCTTTCTCTCCCACCCCTCACCTTCATAGAGGAGGCCCCTTCTAAATTTCTGTCCAGTTGAGAGCTAGAGAAGCAAGACGCTTCTCCACATCTGTGACGTCCCCATAACTTGATGGATGTGTGTGGCCTGTGGGAGGCCATAAAAAAAACCCGCTGCCACATCTGCATCTCTGTCAGAATTTGGGATGAGACAAAGTTAACACATTGGGCCACGATGGCCAGAATAGCAGGTCACAACCAGTTGTTGATGTAGAGTTCTGCATTTAAGGTCAGCAGACTAAATGGAAGTGGATGGGATGGGAAATGCTGTGACGGTACTTGAGGTGGAAAGTTCTGGAAATTCTAGGCTCATAGAGGTCCATGGGGCATATCTATGTAAAATAAAGGCTGGGCTGCAGCACTGGAAGATGGGTCAGGCCAAGCTTCTCTTAAATTCTGTATCTGAAGGCCTTCCTTTGTTAAGCAGGGGCACGGTGAGGGGAAACACCTGTCTTTACCAATCTCCATGAGAGCCCATCAAGGAGAAGTGGGAAGAGAGTTAGATGTGGGGCCCAGGACCTGGGTGAATGCTGGCATTTACTACTCAGGTGACCCTGGGCCTCAGTTTCCTAATTGGCAAAGTTAAGTAGTTAAACCAGATGACCTTGAAGGCCCCTTTCAGCTCTAGATCTCTGATGCCACAAACATGATGATCAATCTATGAGAGCAGTGGGCAACAAAGCTTTTGTCTCACAGTGCCTTTGGCACATGACCTGACAGATGGTCTGGGTGCAACAAGCAGATCTGTGTCCCCAAATCTTTTGGCTCCTTGGTGATCTGACAGTTTGCTTTCTCTTCCTAGAAATCCGAGAGGAAGAGCGCAGGATTTTAGAGCGGGCGGGTTACTTCCAAAGCATCTCTGTTGGAGTGGCTCCTATTGTGGTAGTCATCGCCAGTGTGGTGACGTTTTCCGTGCACATGATCTGTGGCTACGATCTCACTGCTGCTCAGGTGAGCAGGCTCTCCTGGACTCTCAGGAGGCTTCAGAAACTCAATTAGGCATGTTGTTGAATACTCAGTCCCTCAAGGTTTGATAAGCCAAGGGATGGAGAAGGGCTCTTCTCCAGGCACAGGGAGGGTGTGGTGTAAGGAGGGTTGGGCGTAAAGCTTCTTTATGCTTTGGACCCTCCCTTCTCGTCCTCTGTAACAGTGACTCTTAACTTGCAGTCTGTGAATTTTGTTTTTAAAAATCTTTTGGTAATTGTATTTCAAGGTAATTGGTTTCTTTTGTAATCATAAGTATCTTATGCTTTTAAAAACACTGCTCTGAGAATTTGAAAATCAAAATTTTAAAGAGTGTTAAAAATTTTTTACATAT
Source organism: Phascolarctos cinereus (assembly GCF_003287225.1). NCBI lineage: Eukaryota > Metazoa > Chordata > Mammalia > Diprotodontia > Phascolarctidae > Phascolarctos > Phascolarctos cinereus. Next base: position 13,304,602 of record NW_027555958.1, on the reverse strand, counting down.
AATTGGAAAGTATTTAATGAAATAAAAATTCTAAAAATTAAAAAAACCCCATTGCTCTGAGAATGGATCCCCAGGCTTCACCAGGTTACCCTGCCCTATGGACATGGGGGTCTGGATTGCATCCAGTTCATGGAGGAGTTAAGATTGTGTTTTCCTGTGTGTCTTATTTCCTTGTTCTTAGGCTTTCACGGTGGTTACTGTCTTCAATTCAATGACATTTGCTTTGAAAGTGACCCCATTTTCAGTGAAGTCTCTCTCAGAGGCATCTGTGTCTATTGAGAGATTTAAGGTACGTGGCCCTTCTGCCATCTTGTCTTCTCCCAGAGCCAGTGTCTTAGTTAGTGTCCTCTGCCTTCTTTTCCATCTTGTCACTGGGGTCCAGCACTTGGATCAGCTGCTGTGGTGACCAGATCCCCTCGGATTTTCCTAGAGAAGCTAAACACCCAGACTTCCTTTAGTTGCTTTCCGTGACTCCAGTTTGGATTCCCCTCCCCCTTGCTGTTCTCTGCCCCTCTCCCTCACATCCTTCCCGAGAGGAAGGCCTGGCCAGTCAGTTGCAAGGAGGACGGCGAGACGGCTGCCGCTGATGCCTGCCTTCTGGACCCAGGTCCGCTTCTCGTGATGTAGCCCAGGGTCAGGGTGGCTCTCTTCAGGTGCCACCTTTGGGCTCAGTCTGGCAGGAAAGGTCACAGCAAGTGGAAACAGCTGAGGAGGAGAGAGGGAGGTCAACAAGATGCCCAGGCTGCCTTGTTTTGCAGATGGGGAAACTGAGGCCCAGAGGCTAAGTGACTTGTTTGAGGCCTCCAAGTCCACTGCATGCTCTGTTATTGATGGGAAGCATTTGAGAAAGAAGTTTAGTGTTTCAGAACAGTTAGTTTCAAGGAAAGAAAAGTGTAAACAGTACCCAGAGCTCTAGAAGGAAAGCTTATGCTTTGAGTTTCTCCATTTGAAAATAATTCTGTCTGCTGAGCTGGGTCGGTGCTAGATTGTCATCTCCCTCGGTTCTTTCTGCCAAGTCTAGGCTAAGCAGAGGACCCTTGCCCTAAATGGCTTCTTAGAACCAACAGAAACCCAAACCCTCTGTAGGGAAAGCAGTGGGGCGCAGGGGGCGGTTAATGCAGCCAGGGTTGAGGTTCCTGTCCTGAGACTGAGTGCTCCTGGTTCAGGTCTGAGCTTGACGAAGTGTGTTCTTGCCCTCTTCTCTGTAGGGCACAAGAGGGCTAGGCCGTGCCAGGGTCCTCGCTTTGTAGAACAGCCAAGCAGAGGTTGCAGCGGAGGAAAAGCGAGCTTAGGACACCCCGTGCTCTAGAATCCAGGGTGACCGCCTGCCACTGCCCGGCCGCCAGCTTGCGGCCTGCCCTCCTTTCTCCGCCCCTTCCCCTTCGGCAGGCGGAGGGGGCAGGGCGGTCTGGGCTGTCCTTGCCTGCTGATCTCATGCCTTGCTCTTGTAGCATGCCACCTGCCATCGTTCACGCTTGTCTGTGAGAGAAGCCGCCGACCATTCTGCCCCACCCGATGACCAGTGGCAGCGCCCAGGGCCCGCAGCGGGCCGCGCTTATTTCCCACTGCTGGGGCCTTTTTGCTCTTGAGTGCCGTCCCGTTCTCTAGCGTGCTGTGTTCTGCTTCATGAGTGTGCCCCTAGGCTTGTGTCCCCGGTCTTGATTGAGTGTTCCATCTTTGCACCTCTCTCACGACTCCTATCAGAGTTTATTTCTAATGGAAGAGGTTCACATGGTAAAGAACAAACCAGCCAGTCCTCACATCACGATAGAGGTGAGAAATGCCACTTTGGCGTGGGACTCCTCCCACTCCAGTATCCAGAACTCTCCAAAACTGACGCCCAAAATGAGAAAGGGTAAGAAGTCCGCCAAGGGCAGGCGAGAGAAGGCCAGACTGCCTCACGTGGAGCAGCAGCAGGCTGTACTGGCCGAGCAGAAGGGTCACCTCCTGGTGGACAGCGATGATCGTCCCAGCCCGGAAGAAGAGGGCAGGCCCATCCGCCTGGCAAACCTCCGCCTCCAGAGGACGCTGTACAACATCGACCTGGAGATTGAGGAGGTGAGGCAGCCGGGTGGGGCTCTGGGCAGGCGGGAGACAGGAGCCGAGAACTAACTAACTGCACCCAGTTGGCGGCCCAGAGGGCTCTCCTCTCCAGCTCCTGCACCGGTATCGCCGGTCTGTCTTCCATGGTTATGTCTTAGGATAGAACTCTTTGTCCCCCAACTTGGACAAGTGCCTCATTTTCCGTTACGTGCAAGGAAAGTCCCCGAGCACACGTGAGTCATCACTGTGTCTTTCCAACACAAAGGCAGATATTCAGGGCAGAAGGGAGCCCAGATCCCAGCCCCCAGTTTCTGTGTTCAAGATCAGGCCAGTTTCTTCCCAGAGGTGATTTTCCTGAACTCGTTCCCCCCCTCACCTCCGTTGTAGTCTGGGCCTGCAGAGCTGTGTAGAGCAAGTCTCTCTGTAGTCCTTACCCCAGCAAGTGTCTTCAGTCTCACTTCTTGTCCCTGTTGGGAAAGTGAGCCATTCAGAGCATGTTTATTGCTCTGTCCTGGTGCCTACCTGTTTGGAGCTAGAAGAGAGGATCGTCCCAGCATGGACGTGGCAGCTAAAATAGCGGTTCTGCCCTCAGATAAAGACAAGTGAAGTTAAGGAAAGGTTTCCCAGACATCTGATTTTAAAGGAACACGTTTGAAACCTCACGTTGCTTTATTCTTTTGCAGGGGAGGGAAGGATGGATATGAGTGTTTTTTAAGATGCCTTTACTAATATTTAAGGGAAAGGTGAAATAACCAGCCAGCACTTCAGAGACTCCAGCCTTATTTAATTACAGAAAGCAGGGTTCACTGCATTAGAGATGCAAAGTACTAGAAATCCAAGAATCTGTATTCAGAATATTAGGAGATGCCCAGAAAGAGGCCCCCAGGAATCCTGATGCATGTGAGACCATGTCACAGACTAGTGGCACATAGTAGGTCCGTGCAGCATCTATGCCTGGAGCAGAGACATGTAGGCCAGTGCCCTCTTTTTCCAGAGGAAGAAATAGATTCAGAGAGGGGGCCTGTTTTGTTCAGAGCCATGTAGGAAACTAGGAGCCGGAGACTGCTCTCTAACTCAGGGCTCTAGGGGACCTCCTGCAAAGGCCTGGGGAGGTAAAATCCAATGCCCCGGCCCACTGCCTACAACTGGAGCAGTCTAGCTTCTAAGCTGGCATGAAATGGTGTACTGAGTCAGAGGAGCCGAGACTTTTGATGATGGCTTTTTAAAAGGTCTCATTCTATAGAACCATTGAAGGAGGAAAACATTGACTATGGGGCTGATCTGGCCATGGTGGCGGGATTTTTAGTACTACTCTAGTAGATATGTTTACCTTTTCGATGTCTTCATTTCCATTTTCTCCTAAGTCTGGGGGAAAGGATTGCCTTTGTCCACCACTTGAAGATGGGGAAAAGAGGTCAAAGGGGTTGGCCTGAGGTCTTAGCAAGGGCCTGCTTTGGACATGGTTCTCCACATTATAAGCACTCTCATTTTTCTACTTGTCAGAGAATGCACATGACCCTTTGAGGAAGAATTTGCATCTATTTTAACCTAGTGCATCCAGGGAAGCTTCTGAATGGCATTCTGGCTTAAAAAGGAGATTAGGCTTTTCATTAATGCTCTTCTTAGCTAACACTATAGTTGTGACTGAGCTACAGTCATGCCTCTGCTTGTTAGAAGTGGAATCTCCATGGTGCATCCTTGTCTCCTGATGACCATTTCTCTCTTTGCATTGGACCAGGGAAAGCTGATTGGCATCTGTGGCAGCGTGGGAAGTGGGAAAACCTCGCTCATCTCTGCCATCCTGGGCCAGGTGAGGTTCTGTCCCGGGCCAGTGCTGTGCACTTGCCATCTTCCACTTGCCTCAGGGCATTCCTGAGTTCGGAATTGTTCAAAAAGAATTGGTAGAGAAGGGACATTCCTGCATGTAGATTCTCATCACTCCCTCTAAACAGATCCTGCTTCCTGTCTGCCCTTTGTAAAATCCACAATCACCCAGGGAATTTTCATTGTGTGCAGAGCTGTTCATCATTCCAACCAGTCGTTGTCCCTGGCTCCCAACCCTAGCTCCTCCTTGTACCCCCTGGGACCAGGCTGAATCTCTGTGGAAGGCGGCTGGTTCTGGGGGCAAGCTCTTAGGAGCCAGGGCGCAAGCCTTCTGGGCTCCCTGGCACAGCCAGTCTGCCTCCTCCCAGGTGTGGGCCGTGGGTGCAGTGGCTTGTTAAGGTGTCAGTGAAGAGACAGGCTGCCGGCAGAGATGCCCTCGTGCGTCTGTAAAAACAAGAGACACTCTTGGGTTCGCCGGGCTGCTCAGACGCACACTGAGCTCTTAGTGCCAGTGACCCAACCCGAAGGACACCTCGTGGGTTTTTAATGGGGCTGTCTCTTTTTGTCCCCCGATCTTTTGGGGGGGACTTCTGTGCTGTTGTTGTGAGTCACGTGCTCTCTCCTCTTGTAGGCTGTGAGCTCTTTGAGGGGCAGGGACCTTGCCTTATCTCAGTCAATACTCTGTACACAGTAGGCACTTAAGAAATGTTGGATGTGTTGAGTGAAGCTTGTGTTTTGGGTGTGATGCCATTTGGCAGTCTCTCTCTCTTCCCCTTAGATGACCCTTCTAGAGGGCAGCATTGCTGTTAATGGGACCTTTGCTTATGTGGCCCAGCAGGCCTGGATCCTCAATGCCACTCTGAGAGACAACATCCTCTTTGGGAAGGAGTTTGATGAAGAAAGGCAAGGAATGCTTGGTTTCTGACCTTCCTGACTCGCCTTCTTGGGGTCAGCAGAGACAAGACAGCCTCAAGTGGTGGTGCCTGTTTGCAGCCTGTCTCTGACCCCAGGTTTCTTTGTGTCCTTCAGATACAATGCTGTGCTGAACGGCTGCTGTCTGAGGCCTGACCTCGCCATCCTTCCCAACAGTGACCTGACTGAGGTACCTTCAGAAGGAAGTAGTGGTGTTAGCCTGGGGCTCTGGCTGAGGGTGGATGGAGGGGACCCCAGAGGTCACAGAGTCCCAGCTCCTCTTTTGACAGAAGCGCCTGACTGTTTGCCCAAGGTTACCTGAGTGGGAATCAGCAGACCTTATGCCAGCTTAGGACCAAGGGCCTCTTCCTCTCTGGGCCATGCACCCTCAGGCCAACTTTGCAGGAGCCGATGCCCGGGCAAAGTGAGGCTGAAACTCTTTTTCTCAGCCTTCTACCACAGAGGAGGGTGGGTACAGTGGGGAGAAGGCCAGACTTGGAGTCTGGGGTTCCAACTCTCCTTCGGCCCCTTCCTTCCTGGCTGGGCAGTCATGGGCAGGCCCTCCACTCTCCTGGAGCCACTGTTTTCTTTCCTTTTTTCCTTTTTTTTTTAATTTTAAAATTAATTTATTTTTAGTTTTCACCATTCACTTCCATAAGCTTTTGAGTTTTAAATTTTTCCACCTCCCTTCCTCCTCCCCAAGGTGGCGTGAAATCTGATATAAGTGCTACACATACATTCTTATTAAATATATTTTCACATTAGTCATGTTGTAAAGAAGAATTAGAATCAGTGGGAGGAACCACAAGAAAGAGAAAACAAAACAAGAGAGAGCGAATAGTCTGCTTCGATCTGCATAGTTCTTTCTCTGGATGTGGATAGCTTTTTCCATCATGAGACTTTTGGAGATGTCTTAGATCCTTGTATTGCTGAGAAAAGTTAAGTCTATCAAAGTTAGTCATCGCACAACATGGCAGTTACTGTGTACAATGTTCTCCTGATTCTGCTCACTTCACTTGGCATCAGTCCATACAAGTCCTTCCAGATTTTTCTGAAATCCACCTGCTCATCACTTCTTATAGCACAATAGTATTCCATTACATTCATATACCACAGCTTGTTCAGCCATTCCCCAGTTGATGGACAGCCTCTCAATTTCCAATTCTTTGCCACCACAAAAAGAGCTGCTATCAATATTTTTGTACACCTGGGTACTCATCCCATTTTTATGATCTGTTTGGGATATAGCCCTAGAAGAGGTATTCAGAACTGCCATTTTCCCAAGCATCTCAAGGACACATGACGCATTGTTGGCAGCTTACAGGGCTGTTATGAGGAAAGCTCACAGAGCCTGGGCTCACCCCTTCCTCAGGTGAGGTGAGGTCTAGTTCTGGAGGAGTTGGCCTGAAATCTAGAGCAGAGAAAGAGCTCATTGAGGACAGTGGCGAGAGGCCTTGGGTTGAACCCCTGGCCCTGCCTTGTGACTTTGGACAGGCCAGCAGATCTTGGGGCCTCCATTTCCAGAGTGCTTGGAGTTTTATAAAGAGATCTTTACAAAAGTCTCTTTGCCTTTCATGGCATGACTACACGTGTATAACCTGTATCAGATTGCTTGCATTCTCAAAGTGGGGAGAGGAGGGGGGAAGGGAGAGAATTTAGAGCTCACGATTTTTAAAAAGCGAATGTTAAATTGCTTTTATATGTAATTGGGGAAAAATAAAATATTAAACAGGAAAGAAGTATCTTTGCACATGAGTAAACTGAGGCCCAGAGAGGTCAGTTTCTGGCTAATAGGTGAAATGTGAGGCCCACTCTCCTCTCTCTTGGGCTGCTGCTCCTCTCTCTGTAAAGGGAGGCCTGGAATGAGCTGACCAGCATGGTCTGTTACCCCTCTGGCTTTCTGTGCCTTTAAATGACCTTCCCATTGGTACATTTGGTGTGTGACTAATGGGTTGTAGCTGCATCTCTCTCCCATAGGTGGGTTCCTTTAAGACCCCTTTAGCTAGGAATGCCCCTTCCTCCTGAAGCATAGCTACTCTTTTAGTCCAAAGCCCCAAGAGAGTGAAGGAGGGTGGTCTTACTTCTGAAGTGGACCTCTCTCTGGGAACTTGGTATCTCGGTACTCCCCGTTCAGTGGTGGAGAGAGACCTGTGCAGCTCAGTTCAGCTTTGGCTGTGCTGGGTAAGCGGCTAGCTCTAATTACATCCAGGGCCATTAGCCAACTCGTCATTGTAAGCAAACTGATTTCTTCATACTTAGTAGACGCATTTGTCGAGCCCCACCATCCTTTCCTGGCTTGGCTTTTTGGTGTCTGGAAGGTGGCCTGGAGGCCATGCTGAATTCCCTTGTCCCATTCCAGATCGGTGAGCGTGGGGCCAACCTGAGTGGAGGACAGCGCCAAAGGATCAGTCTGGCTCGAGCCTTGTACAGTGACAGGAGCATCTACATCCTGGACGATCCCCTCAGTGCCTTAGACGCCCACGTGGGCAACCACATCTTCAATAGTGCCATCCGAAAATACCTCAAGTCCAAGACTGTCTTGTTTGTTACTCACCAGCTTCAGGTATGAGGCCCCCACCTGAAACTTCTTTCCTGGCTCCTTCCTGGGCATTGTGACACGGAGATTTTGTTTTCAGTTTTCCCTATTCTTAGTAAATGGCACTGTGTCCCAGTGCCAAGTGGAAAGAAAAGAGCCCACTTTGGGAAAGGTGTTAGTCTGGAGTCCACAGGTAAAGGGCCTGAGAGTTTGGGAGCCAGGATAGAACAGTTGGCAGGCCTGCACAGAGCTCGTAGTAGAAAACCAAATCTGCTCGGTCTTGCTGTTCCATGTGGCAGCTCTGAAGCAGGCTCAGCTGTTTTCTGTAAATGTTTAAATACATCATCATCTGTTGTGGAGATGAAGGAAAACTGAGGACCGCTCATTCCAAGTCCGCATGAATGCAGCGGGTGAGGAGGGATTCTGGCCCAGCACCCATATGGTGTCTGGACAAGGTGTGTCAGGGAAGCGGACACACCCCTCTAACTGACCTGGTCGGCTACGCTTTCTAAGCATCTATCAAGTGCCAGGCACTGTGCAGGGTGTTGGGACTACAAAGAGAAAAAAAGCAAAGGACGCAGCAGTCTGATGGGCAAGGCCACTTTTAAACAAGATATAGGCAGGAAGAATTGGGGATGGCCCCAATATTCAGGAGGACTGAGAAAGGCCTCTTGCAGCAGGTGTGAGTGAAGGTAGAGAGGAGGAGGGGAAAGTGGATACTTTCACGGCATGGGGGCAACCAGGAAAAGTGGCTGGAGCTGTGCCAGGAGATGACTGTGAACCTTCTTGCTAGGGATCCTTAGCAAGATGATGTGTCTCAGTGGCTCTGGGCTGGGAGAGGGGCTGACTGCTCTCATCTCCTGGTTTTCTTTTCTTTTCTTTTTTTTTTTAATATAAATTTATTTATTTTTAGTTTTCAACATTCCCTTCCACAAGTTTTTGAGTTCCAAATTTTCACCCCATCTCCCCCCTTCCCCCACCCCAAGATGTCATGCATTCTGAATATCCCTTCCCCTACTCTGTCCTCTCTTCTATCTCTTTCCCCTTCCCCTTCTGTTTTCCTGTAGGGCAGGATAGACTTCTGTACCCCATTTCCTATATTTATTTCCCAGTAGCATGTGAAAACATTTTTTTAAAAAAACATATGTTTTTAAAACTTTAGGTTTCAAATTTTCTCTCTTCCTCCCTCCCCACCCACCCTCATTGAAAAGGCAAGCAACTCAATATAAGTTGTACACTTGCAGTTATGCAAAACACGTCCATAGTAGACATGTTGTGAAAAACTAACTCTATTTCCCTTAATCCTATCCTGCCCTCCCATTTCCTGGTTTTCTCTTCAGTACCTGGTTGACTGTGATCAAGTGATCTTCATGAAGGAGGGCTGTGTCACCGAGCGTGGCAGCCACGAGCAGTTGATGGACCTGAATGGCGATTATGCCGCCATTTTTAATAACCTGCTCCTGGGAGAGACCCCCCACATTGAGGTGAGCTTGCTGTGTTCACATTGCTTCTGGGATTTGTGTAGCCCCAGTGGGTCAGAAAGGAGCTGAGATGGAAGCCAGTCCCTGTAGCTGGTACCCAGGGGCTGTCTTAGGGTTACTGTGGGGTCATGCTGTGATGTCACCGCCAGTGTGCCCCATTAGCTGGGCAGGGGTGAGCAGTAGCCATCCTGCCGTGGTCTCCAGTGGAGGATGGATGGACAGATAGATGCATAACGTAGAGGGGATGGCAGTTCATAATCTGGTGTCATTTACCAAAAATCCTTCTGAACTTGGGGCTAGAAATGTAGGGGTCCCGGTGAGTGCTCAGCCACTGCAGCTTTTGTTGCTGAAATTTCTGCATGTCTTTTTGTTTGAGAACCTTGTCGGGTGGTGGAAACAAAACCTGTTTCTGGAAATGTTGAATCTGCCCTGGACACACAGATAATCCTCCTGCAATTCAATCTGAGTCTCTAAGCCTTCAGCTCACCGTCATGGGACAACACCCTGTTGGTCACTTTTATTCTGTAGTCCTTGTCTTTGATGGCACGGAAACAGTTACCACTGCGGGAAAATTCTCTATTTCGGTTTTGATTTCTATAGTGTCCTTTCCTGGAGGGTCTCTAAGCACTGGGACGCCTTCAAAATATGTGTACAACTCTAGAGAGGTAGAGAGGAGGAGAGACGAGTTAGAAAGCACATGAAGGAAGAGTGCTAGACTTGGTATAAGAAGTCTTAGTCTAGATAAGTTATATGGTGCCTCATCCTAGAGAAGAGACGTGTGGTCCAGAGGTGGCTCCTGATTCTTACTGTATGCCTTGGCTGTACTCTCCTTCTGTTCCCCCAGACCCCCTGAGGCACCCGACTAGGCTGGGGCAGTCGGGGACGGGGGGGAGGGCAGATGAAGAGACTGACAGAGAGGGGCCCTTTGGTCTCTTCTCAAAGAAGCAGTTTGTTTGGCGGCCTCTCCGGTCCTCGTGTGAAAGTCTGCCTGGCACTGGTGTGATGGCCTGATTTTTGTTGTGATAGATTACCTCCAAGAAAGACATGAGCGGTTCCCAGAAGAAGCCACAAGACAAGGGCCCGAAAATGGGATCCGTGAAGAAGGACAAAGCGGGGAAGCCAGAGGAAGGTAAGGACCTCGTCCAGGCTTCAGCTGTCTCTCCTGAGGGCACAGGCGTGCAGCCGGCCAGAAGGCAGGTGTGTTGTCGTCCACGAAGACAAGGTGCTCCAGGAACCCATTCCTGTCCTTGCTGTGCTGGCGGGGAGTCAGGGAGGGGTGGCTATTACTGGGTGGCTCTCTTTTGTCGACCAGCCCCATTGGCCTGGACATGTGTGTCTGTTACCATTAAGGTCAAAATGTAGCTGTAACTGAGATTAGAACGAGTCTGGGGCAGGTCCACAGTGTTGTGGTGGGGGCCTGGCTGGGGGAGGAGTGGGGATGGAATTGAGAATCGCATGCCCAGAGGTTTGAAGGTGGGGGGGGGGGCGCGCCTCCCAATCTTGGCAGGGTGGAGGTGGCGGGTTGAGACAGAGGCCGGGTGTTGTCCATGGTGATAATGAGGATTAAGGCTGTCCCACACTGGAGGGTGGGCTGCAGCTGCGCAATCCCCGCCCTGCCCTGACCCGTAAAGACTCAGGGAGGCTCATCCTGCCAAAGCTGATCCTCGGCACCACTAGTATAGAAAGACACCACATGGAATCTGTTGTCTTGTCTTTAGTTTTTTTAAATAAAGTTTTATTTTTTTTCAAGTTATCAAGGATCTATTCTTTCCTCACCTCTCCCCACCCCCCAAAAAGAAAAGAAAAATAAAAGCCTGGTAACAAAGCACAGTTGAGCAAAAAAATTCTATATTGGTCATGTTCAGAAACATGTCTCATTCTTCTGCATCATGTTGTACGTCAGGACCAGCTCCTTGATGTATTTTTTTTAATTAATATTTTTATTATGAATTTAAACATCTACAAACACGACCGTTTCGATATACAAAAAACAGAAAAAGAAGATTGGTGGGGAAAACTTGGGTGTACAGTTTTTTTGTTTATATTTATTTGACCACGAAAGAACCCACTTGCCCTGCTTGGGTGTGGCTCCTCCCTCTCACCTCTCCTCTCCCACCCTGTCTTCTTTCATGCTCACCATCCCCATCCTCCCACCTTCTCTTTAACAAATAAGTAAAGTTAAGGAAAAGAAGTGCCCACAGCAGTGCCTGAAAATGTGCAGGGCGACATTTCTAGTGGCTTGGGGCTACAGGAACTCTTGAATGTCTTTCCTGGGATAATCAGCTCACTCACAAGCCTTCATGGCTCATTTCTCTGGTGAGAGCTCTTCTTAAGCCCTTCCCTTTCATGAGACAATAATTAAGTTTTATTTGTTTAACAAAATTTTACTGATGGTTTTTTGTTTTTACATGGCTTGAATTTCCCCTTAGATTCCTCCCCTTCCCAGAGAGCTCTCCCCAGTAACAAAAGCTTCTTACAATAACCTCTGATGAAGAACAGTGAAATAACAGGGCAGACTGGAGACGTGGGCTTCTGTCACGGCCCACCTGTGAGCAGCCTTTCACATTCACCCCCAGCAATCATCTTAGATGCTCGAGATGGCTTGGTCTCAGCTAGAGGCAGTCTTTCTGGCTTTTCCTCTCCCAGGAGATGCGGAGCACCCCCTCTGCTCTGCTGACCTCCCTGGCCTTCTTTAAATCTCAGTTAATATCCCACTTTCTACAGGAAACTCTTCCCCAAGCCCTCTGCATTCTAGTGCCTGTTTAACCCACATAGAGCTTGCTTTGTCTGTATTTGTTGAGAGCAAAGACTACCTTTTGCCTCTTTTTGTATCTCCAGTGATTAGCACAGGGTCTGGCACATAGTAGGTACTTAGTAAATATAGACTGATTGTGATGATGTGGTGCTCCCCTCCTCCTCCTCCTCCTCCTCATCCTCCTAGTCAGGTCATACTTGAGGATTATAAGCACTTGTCAGGTTCTTCCAAGATGAGAAGATGGCAGCTCTCGGGATGGACGTGGCCTTGTGAGCCGAGGACTAGCTAGAGAGGGCCAGATGTTTGGCTATGGCAACTCATTAAACTGTCTCCTGAGTCCAGGAGGATTGGCTGGGCCTCTTCTCTGCAGAATGACCCCAGCAAGGGTCAGAATGGCCCAGGGTAGCAGAGGGCTTATGACTTCTTGAAGTCTCAATGATAAGAAGGCCTGGATGAGTTAAGAACAGAGAAGTAGCTAGGTGGTAGCAAGGCCATTTGCCCATTTGCTTGTGAGCCAGACCTTGGGGATGGATGTCGGTAAGGCCAGCATTGGTCCTGGTGCTCACGCATCTCTCTTCCTGTTTAACGCCTTTTTAAACCAGGACGTCTGATGCAGCAAGAGGAGAAAGGACAAGGCTCCCTGCCCTGGTCTGTATATGGCACCTACATCCAGGCCGCTGGTGGCCCCTTGGCTTTCCTGGTCATCTTGTCTCTCTTTATCCTGAATGTGGGCAGTACAGCCTTCAGCACCTGGTGGTTGAGTTACTGGATCAAACAAGGCAGTGGGGTAAGGGCATATTGACCTGCGGAAGCTGGGAGGCTAGGAAAGGAGCCATCTCGGTGGCTATCCTAGAGGGATTCCTTAGGAGGGAACCCTCTTTGGTTTTCATTTAAAAGAAGCGAATGGCCAGGGTTCCCCAGGACGGAAGAGCTCAGGCCCTAAACTCACGAGGCAGAAAAATCACCGACCAGCTAATGGGGGAACAGAGTTCCCAGTAAGTATAAAACAAGGCCAGGAGTCAGTTTTCCCCCATCTGGAGGGTCTGAGAGCTGTATTCCCAGGATGTCGTCCTAAAATCTTGGTTGCCCTCACCGAGGAACAGGGAGAGGAATGGGGTGACACAGAATCACTAACCCGGCCCTGTGTTTGTCACCTCCATTTCCCTGAGGTGATATCCAGTTAATCCTCACAGCCCCACCTTGAGATGGGAATAGTGTTTAGTGAGAGCTCTTGGCTGCAGGACTCGGGAAGGAAGTGGCCCACGAAAGCTTAACCTCGGAAGCCTTATATCCAAACAGAACACGACGGTGACCAGGGGAAACCTGACCCTATTGAGTGACAGTATGAAGGACAACCCTCACATGCACTACTACGCCAGGATCTACGCCCTCTCCATGGCGCTCATGCTGATTCTGAAGGCCATTCGGGGAGTCGTCTTTGTCAAGGTAGACACCCCGCCGCCCCATTTAGAGACTGGTAATGGTGGCTCTCTTCATGTTCCTCACAAGTGCCCTGTTTCGGTCTTTCTTTCTTCTGAAATAAGCCACTTGTTAATCAACAATCAGCAAGCATTTCTTACGGGGTCTGGCCTTCCCAGAAGGGTTGCCAGGCGGCCCTGGGGTGATGCCTGTTTCAGTAGGGATAGGGTGGTTCCCATACATTAGCCAGGCAAATGACAGAATTTCTGCCTTGGGTTGGCCCTGAAGGTCTTTGTATGCCTGGATGGGCTGAAGCATGGTCAAGGCTGGCTGGCTGGACCCAGGGGCCCAAAGGGTGGGTGAGGGGCAGCTAAGGCAGTTCTGACCCAGGGTGGATCCCAGAGTCATGACCCTACAAGCCCCCAACAGTCTGTCTTTGTCCTGTGCTCTCCTACCCAGGGAACATTGAGGGCCTCTTCCAGGCTCCATGATGAGCTTTTTCGAAGGATTCTTCGAAGCCCCATGAAGTTCTTCGATACGACTCCCACAGGAAGGGTCCTCAATCGATTTTCGAAGGACATGGATGAAGGTATTTCTTGCCTTTCTTTCTTCCTTCCTTCCTTGCCCTTTTTCCCTTCCTTCCTTCTCTCTCCTTCCTGGCTTCTCTCTCAGTGAGTTGCCTTGGGCTCTTATAGCCTTTGCTGTGGCCTCCACGTAGACCTGGCAACCAGCAGCTCCCTCCTGTGTCTGGGGGCCCCGAAAGTTTATCTCACTTATCACTTGTGATTAAGTATTTATTGTGTGATTAAGTACATTATTTTGGCAAATGGTGTAGATCTGTGAAGGCCCGGTGACAAGCTCTGACCCCTGTCCCTGCTTGTTAAAGCGACCTCAGAAGCATCCTCATGGCCACAGAGGAGGAGGAAAAAGAGGAGCAGCTCTGCGGCTGGGGGGATGAGAAAAACTGAGACGCAGATGTTCTAGACCCACACTGGCCCTGTGGTGTGGCTTTTTGCTGGTCTCCAAGGTGTGCGTCACCCTGTGTTCTTCCGCCTCTTCTTTCCCCAGTTGATGTCCGCCTCCCGTTCCAGGCTGAAATGTTTATCCAGAACGTTATCCTGGTGTTCTTCTGTGTTGGCATGATCGCAGGCGTCTTCCCCTGGTTCCTGCTGGCAGTGTTGCCACTCACCATTTTCTTTGCAGTTTTACACATTCTCTCCAGGTAAAGGACTTCTCATTTCTATGGACAGTCAGCACTTACCTGCCTCGCTGCTGCCACGCCTTGGCCCTCCTTGACATTTGCCCCATTCCCTCTCCAGGGTGCTGATTCGAGAGCTCAAGCGCTTGGACAACATCACCCAGTCCCCCTTTTTGTCCCACATCACCTCCAGCATCCAGGGGCTTGCCACCATCCATGCCTACAACAGAGGGCAGGAGTTTCTGCACAGGTTAGTGCTGTGTGTGGCCCAGGGTTGGAGAGGTGGTCACCACCCTGGCAAGCTGTCTCCAAGGCTTGAGAGCCTAGGAGTCCTGGCATCGTCAGAAACTTTTTAAGGCATGTTTGAGATTAGAGTTTGGGTGAGACCCAAGGGTATTAGGAGCCTAGCTGAACCTGCTTCAGCTCCAATTCATTTGCCCTACAGGAATTGCTCTGAACAAGTACTGGAGGAAAAAACCAGTCTGCTCTCTAGAAGGCAGGCAGGCTACTCAGTCTGTTAATCTCATGGTTCTGAAAGGCCTAGTCATGTAGACTGGCCACTTCTCTGGATGTGGAGTGGACCTTCTGACCCCACCTGCCTGGACTGGATGCAGGCTGGTGTAGCTTCTGCACTGTCCTCGCTGCCCGACTGCAGAGCCGAGCTTCCTAACCCTTGCATGTTCGTTTTGTTGTCCTCAAGCCTTTTGTTTACAAAAAGTCCAGCTGGGCGCTTTCCTGCCTCACTGGGGCTCCTACACAAGTCATTGCTGGCTCCCAAGCCCTTCCCCTGTCTGGTGCCTGGTCCCTATCCCCATTCTCTCCAGGAAGGTGCTGAGCTGGCTGCAGACATAAATCACCCCCTCCTTGGGGCTTAATGTGCTCGTTGTCTGGCCCACAGGTACCAGGAGCTTCTGGATGACAACCAGGCTCCCTTCTTCTTGTTCACCTGTGCCATGCGGTGGCTGGCCGTGCGGCTGGATGTGATCAGCATCGCCTTGATCACCACCACGGGCCTGATGATCGTCCTCATGCATGGCCAGATCCCCCCGGCCTATGCAGGGCTGGCCATCTCCTACGCCGTCCAGGTTGGTATCCAACTATTTAGTAGGGAGGGGCATTTGGGAAGCCTCTTGAGGAAGGGGAGAGGCCTGCCAGTCACTGGAGAGTGGAGCAGCTCTCTCAGTGGCACCATCGTGGATTTGGAAGATGAGGCTTTAACACAGCTACTGATTTCAAATGATTCTGCCAGATGCAGACAAGCTCAGTTGCTGCTGAGGATAAGGGCTCCAGCATTGGCTGACTACACTTGGCAATGGACAGGCATCACTTGTTCCTTGGCCAAAGTGTTTCCTAGAAACAAGATGGCATTGATGACTATTAGAAAGTAAAGATTCCTGCAAAAAAAAAAAGTGGGATTCAATATATTTTCATTGATGGAAAACCTTCTTTTTCCCTGATTTCCCCCTTTATTATCTACCTCTTCCCCCTTTTGAAAAAAAAAAGAACACATCCTCAACATGATTCCAGTTTTCTAGTTATTTGTATTTTCCAATAAAAACTGAAAGGCTGAAAATGCACTTCTTGGGCTGTTAGGCCCTTCCCGTCCCCAAGTGGTGGCTAACGTAAAGAACCTGGAAACCTGTTTGGCAGATAGGTGGAGGGAATCCTCAGAGCCCATTGAGTTCACCCACGTATGGCTTGAGTTGCTCAGCACGTGAGAGCCTAGGTGGAGCCTTCATGCCCGCGTCCTGCTGCAGCCCAGCTCGCTGCAGGCCTGCTGCTTCCCACTTATCTGCAGTTTCCAGCTACGCTTTTGTTCTGGGGACTGGTTGGCCTTGCCCTTGGGCTTGCTACAATTAACTTTATCACCTAAATGTACTGCGAACTTTTTTCCCCCATTTGTTTCCAAGATGTATAAGAAACTGATTGAAATTTGAAACAAGGAAAAGCCATTCTACAATTTGATGAGTAGTCTAAAGATATGAACAGACAGTTCTCAAGGAAATAAAACCTAGCTATTCCTAGCCATATTAAAAATTGCTTCAAATCACTATTAGAGAAATGCAAATTAAAATAGTTCAAAGATTCTACTTCATACCCATCAGAATGGCAAAGATGGAAAAAAAAAAAAGGAAAATGATCAATATCGGAAGGGCATGGGAAAACAACCACATTACTGCATTATGGGTAGACTGGTGAATGGGTACAACCATTCTGGAAATTCTACAGAAAAAGTCACTAAACAGTATACCCTTTGACCCAGCTATGCCCAAAAGAGGTTAAAGATTAAGGAAAAAGGGGCAGCTAGGTAGCACAGTGGATAGAGCACCAGCCCTGGATTCAGGAGGATCTGAATTCAAATCTGGCCTCAGACACACAACACTTACTGACTGTGTGACGCTGGGCAAGTCACTTAACCCCATCGCCTAACCAAAAAAAAAAAAGAATAAGGAAAAAGTCCTTAATGTACAATGATACTTATAATATAGCTCATTTTGTGGTGGCAAAAAAAAAATCCCTGGAAACTCAGGAGATGCCCATCAATTGGGGAACAGCTGACTTGTGGTCTGTGAATGTGATGGCTTCTACTGCAAGATAAGAAATGAAGAAACCATTGATTTCAGAGTGACATGGAGAGACTGGGAGGGACCGGTATTGAGTGAGCAAAACCAAAGAACACTTTATTCTGTGACGTCAGTGGTAGAGAAATGAACACTTTTGAGGGCTTCTGTAGATGAGCAGAGCTGGGAGGCAATTTATACAGAAACAATGATTAGAGAGTGGCACAAACTAGGAGTAGCACAATGGAACATGTTCTCCATCACACAGGGGTGAAGGACTTAGGATCTGGGGTGAGACATAAGGGAATTGACTTTGCTTGACTGTATTTGTTATAAGAAGCCGGTTTTCTTTTTTCTTTCTCTCCCTCCCTCCCCCACACCCAATTTGAGTGTGTGTGGAGGAGTCAGGTAGGAGGGAGAGAAAAGAATGAAAAAATTGAATGTGCTTTCAGATGGGATTACTGTATTATTAATTTTCCCTGTTTTCTTTTATTATAAGAGATCTCATCTCTCATGAAGTAGGAGTATTCTGTAAATGTAATGTGAACAAAGCACGTCAATTAAAAAAACTTTGAAGGAAACAGTTTGCTTTAGAAAGTCTAATGTGTGATTCAGTCTGACTGTGATAGTAGGAATGTGGGTCTGCACAGAAAATCCGTGCCCTCAGGACTAGTGAAATCCAGATGGAGGAGTCATCATTTAATGCTTGGAGTGGTTTTGCTTCTATCTGGATGAATTGTGTTTAGAAAGAATTGGTTGTCTTGCTAAGTGACAGTTCACTTACAGTGGCAAGCAGGGAACCAAAAAGGACTTTGTTTCTATTGTCTTTTTTTTAAAAAATCCTATTTTATTTTTAGTTCCAGATTCCCTCCCTGATCTCTCCCTTATTCATTGAGAAGACAAGAAAAATAAAACCCGTTACAAATATAGTCATGCAAACAAATTTCCATATTAACCAGGTTCTGAAGGAAAAGTAAGAAAAAGGGAAAAATGCTTCAGTCTGCCCTCTGAATCTGTTCCTTCTCTTTATGGAGGTGGACAGCTTGTTCACGATTCCTTTGGAATTGTGGTGGGTCATTGTGTTGTTCAGTTATTAAGTGTTTGACATTGTCATTACAACGTTGCTGTTTGCATGGATTGTTCTCCTGGTTGTGTTCACTTCACTTTGTATCAGTTCATACAAGTCTTCCCAGGTTTTTCTGAAACCATCCCTTTCACCTCTTGTCCTTTTTAATCAACAGCTAACAGGGCTCTTCCAGTTTACAGTTCGATTGGCATCAGAGACGGAAGCTCGATTCACATCAGTGGAGAGAATTAATCACTACATTAAGGTCAGATCGCCTTGGAGCCAGTCTTTCCTTTCTTGTGGGACTTTGTAAAGAAGCTCTCCGGTTTTGGCCACCATAAAACGCGTAGAAGGAAAATAGAGTTTTCTGCCCTGTTTTGTCATACATATGGTGTGTGTCTCAGAGAAGTGAAAGGCACCCCTGTACACAGTTACTGATTCTGTGAGGATTGGGTTCAAATGACTGATGTGAGCTTGTGTAACTTGGCTTATATAACAATGTCCAAAGCAATTTTTTCCTTATGTTATTCTGATTCTTAGCCAGTGGTTTTGACTAGTGTTGAAATTAGCCAGCAATGTCAGCGGTTCCCACTCCAGATTTTTGTTTCTCAGTTTACGTGGAATATTTTACTGAGGCTGTAGCATGATTATACTTAGTAGAATTAGTAAACTTAAAAGTTATTCCCTGATAACTTAGCCTTTCATTATATATATATCAGTGCTTAAATTACAGATGTCTTAAGAGTATGATTTTCACAGACATCTTAAAAATCCCCTTTGTTTAAGCAGTTGACTTATGAATGAACTCTATATAAAGGAGTCTAGGCCCCAGAGCTCTCTCCATCCTTTGTTCATAGTGAGGAACCTTTCCCCAGGAAACTGTGGAGTTACCATACCTTTGATGCTTAGTTATCTGTTCCCCCGAACAGTCAAGGCACTTCTTGGTTCTCATGCCAGAAAGGAAAGGATGCGTTTCTAGAGTCTCAAGTTGTAACGTAGAATGCCCCTTCCAGGGGCACAGTGTTAGGAGTGAAGGTTAAGTGGGGGTGAGGTAGACATGGAAACCTGATGACTCTGTTTAACTTGGAAGGAAAAAGGATCACCAGTTGAAATTGCCAGCTTACCAGCACATTTCTCTGTTCTCCCTTGACCTGGATTTGTATTTGTGTCTTTTATCTCAAACATTTATCAACGCCTTGAGGTCACATAGCAGGTCTTTATCATCTTAGTGCCTTCCACATTGTAGCTAATCAGTAGATGTTTGTGGAGCTGAATTACGCCCATAAAGATAAACTCGGGACACACTGCTGGATGACTTGCATGGATTTCACATTTTGCAAGGAGGAGTGGAGCCCCACTTGTTGCTTGATGACAAGCTTTGATATCTGATAGAAGCTAACAGATGATTACCCTCCACAGAGAACTGCAGATTTGTTCCTCTCTTTCTGGGTATCAGTTTCAAGTTATTACTTTTAGCAAAAATCTGCATGTAAAAACAAGGACAGGTATATATTTTTCTCTAATCTGGCCAGTCTTTGTCCTGACTTTACAGCACCTTCTTTTCCCAGACTTCATTTGGATCTCATGTTCTTGTCCTGTAGTCTGGGCGTGACTCGCTAGCTCTCTTCTTGGCCACTAATTCAGTGCTTCAGAATTCTCACCACTCTTGAGTCACAGGACTAGCTGCTGATCCTGGTTGGGGGGCCAAGGGATCGGGCAGGGGGGGCCTCAAGCTATGGAGACTCGGGTTTCAGGAACCACACAAGGGGCTAAAACACTGTTGGTGATAACGATTGGCTTCTCCGTCACAAATGTTATAATTTTAGGGTTCATTTAGTCCAAAAGTTGAAGAAAATCAGGACTAGAAAACAGAAATAAATGACCTGCCCAACAAGGTTATTCTGTTACATTGAATAGTCTTGCTCTTGGGGAGAAAAAAGTGTTTAAATCCTAGGAGAATTTGTTCTTTGATAGGAGTAGGGGTGGCTTGTGGCCGCTGTCCTTGAGTGCTGATTTTACTGAGATGGGAAGGCCTGCTGTGATCCCAAGGGTCTGTTGGCTTGCTCTAACGAATCTGTTGTTTCTCTAGACTCTCGCCTTGGAAGCCCCTGCTCGAATTAAAAACAAGGCTCCCCCTCCTGACTGGCCTCAGGAAGGAGAAGTTGTCTTTGAGAATGCAGAGATGAGGTATCGAGAGAACTTACCTCTGGTCCTGAAGAAAGTGTCTTTCACCATCAAACCCAAGGAGAAGATTGGCATCGTGGGGCGGACAGGCTCAGGTGAGCAAGCCAGGAGGAGGAAGCGGCCTTAGCTTCTCTTTATGTTCGGGCTTTGCTTCTGGCTCTGCCTGGCTTGCTCTTCACTTGGGTCCTTTGGGTCCTTCAGCCCAACTCCCCAAATGAGTGGGTATGGGTGGTGTCAGGCTCCTGTTTGAGAAAAAGGAAACACAAAAATTGGAGGCAGGATCAACGTGGAGTTATGGAATCCGGGTACCAGGAAATGGAGAACCAGAAAAAGGAAAAGGACCTGGCCCAGGGAAAGGGGCCTTCCAGGTGATAAGACAAGGGCAGAAGGGCTCTCATTGGCTGTAGAAGCCAGCAGTGAGAGCCAGAAATTAAGCAGCATCAACATGAAGTGAATAGGAGGACGAGGGCCCAAGGCCAATGCCTATTCCACTTGTGAGACTGCCTGCCTTCTTGGTTCACACCCCCCCTCGCCTCCCACCAGACAGGCAGGCACCCCCAGAAGGTCAGGAGAGTCCCTGGAGACCCGGGCTTCAGTCCTCAACTATGTCCAGACATTTCTGTGAACCAGGTATTGGTTCTAAAAGCTTATGTTAGCTTTTCTTTGTAGTTTTCCAAAATTCTCTCTGCTTCCCCAGCCCTTTCTCTGTGTCTCTTATCTCAGGAGCCTGTTTCCATATAACCCTTTGAGTTCTTTAGCCCATGTTAGGAAACCATCCTTTCTTAGCCCAGCACAGACACGATCCCACTGAGCCTCCGACAGCATAGAGGAGCCGAGTGCTAGGGTGTTCTTTTACAAGTGAGGAGGCTGAGAGCTGATTTGCCAGAGGTGGGATTCCTAGCCAGGTCTTTGCTGTCCAGCCTGCACATCCTGCACCTGGACTACCCCCGGTTGATTTTGTAGAGTCAGTGCCCAGAGGAGGCCTTTTCAAAATGCTCTGGAGCTCTGGCAGCCCCTAGTCACTCAGTCTGAGCTGCAAACCACAAGCTTTTCCTCAGGCTCACTCAGATTGAACCGTGAGCTTCCTCTCACAGTTTATCAGATCTATTTATTGAATTCTTCTTAACCAAAAATATTTTTCTTTCATTTGTTTGTTTATCCCTCTATGTGGTTCCTTCCACTCAACCTCTGCTGGACTTTGTTGGAGGCCTTCCTGGTAGCCTCAGCCTAGCCCTTTGTATTCAAGGTCTGGAGGATTCATTTCACAGGACCATGGACATTAGAAGAGCTCTTCTACCTCCACCTCTCTCTGCAGCTCCTGCTTCTCTCCCTTCTATGCAGAAGATGCAAAATGTCCCTTTACTTGAGAAACAGAAAACCTTTGTCTTTCTCCTAAGAGTTAGGGATTTTTCCCCACTTGATCCTCAGAAGATGAATGAGACAAATCCTTTGCTGTACTTAGTCTCCTTCAAGCTCTCTGTTTAACTTAGATAATTAACCTCCACTACAGAGTGGAAACTGGGCAGCTTTTGATGCTTTTTATAAGCCTTTGCTGCGTGATTAATAGTTATATGAAATTTGAACAAAAACAACCTCTGACATGCCTGTCAAAGGTGATGAGGATTAACCTGTTGTTTTACCTTCTCTTGTGTCTCGCCAGGGAAGTCCTCTCTGGGGATGGCCCTCTTCCGCTTGGTAGAGCTCTCTGGAGGCTGCATCAAAATTGACGGGGTGAAGATCAATGACATTGGCCTCGCTGATCTCCGTAGCAAACTCTCTATCATTCCTCAAGAGCCGGTGTTGTTCAGTGGCACAGTCAGGTGGGGACAGAGGCCTTGAGAAGTCACCACAGGAACTTAGGCAGATGTCAGACTGTTGTGTTTTCTAAAATAATTCTGTGGTGGGCCTTCTCGACACATCTTTACTTGGTAGCTTTCGTTGTTGTGTGAGGTAAGCCTTGAATGATAGGTAGGATTTGGAAAGGCCAAGTTTAAGGGAAAGTAGGGATACAGTGGAGGGGTCAGCCATCAGCACAGGACAGAAGAGAAGATTCGGTTTAGCAGACAGCCAGTGTTCATTTAAGTATCTACCACATGCAAAGTCGGGCTTGAGAAGCTGAGGTTACTACGATGAATGCCAGTGATCCCTAGAGGCCAGAAGCTTTGTATTTGGCCAGGGGGTGAGTGGGGGGTGTCAAGGGGAATGCTTCTCCCTCATGGAAGAGGAGGTAAAACCTGCCAAATAAGTAGAGGTCAACCTTGGGTGCAAGGGGGCCCAGGAGAGAGAATGGCAATGTGTTTTCACAATGTTTGGGGAAGGAAGGAGCATGAGCTGTGGGGATCGTTGTCAGGAAAGGCTTCCTTAGCACTTGAACTACACCTTGAAGGCAAAAGGAAAAGGCTTGAGGTATTAATTTAGTTTGGCTGGGATGTAGAGTGTGTGAAGGGAGTGATGGGGAAAAAGCTTTGGAAAGATAGACGGGCACCTGAGTGTAGAGGGCTTTAAATTCCAAGCTAAGGAGTTTATTCTCTGTCCTAAATGCAGGAAGGAGCTACTGGAGGATTTTGAGAAAGAGTGACATGGTCAGAATTTGTTGATGAGAAAAGGGTTTTTTTGTAGCTTTGGGAAGTATACGGTGGAGAAAGAAGAATTTCCTTGACCTAGGAGCACAATCTAGGGGCTGTTACCATAGTCTAGCCTGGCGGCAAGGAGAGTTCGTCTGGTGGCAGAGTGAGAGGGATGAAGGGGCAGGATGTTAAAGAGGTTGGATTGGGGAGAGTGTGGGATGGGGAAGCCAAAGATGGGAGGAGATGGTGGGATCCTTGCCTGAATTGCCTAAATTGGGAAGATGAGATGAGTTTAGAAGCATTGTAAGTGCAACACTTGCATGAATGATTTCTACTTTGAAAGAGGAAGGTGTCTGATCTTTGAAGCAAACCAGTGATGAAGATAGGATGTTGGCCTTGCAGGTGCCACTTCAGCATGGTGGCTGAAGTGGTGACTTTGACTTGTGCAGGCATTGGGTGAATGGTTGGAGAAGAGGGGAGATGGCCGAGAGCAAACCTGGGCTTTTGGTCCCCTGGTAGGCTCTTGGAGCGTAGCCTCTGCCCAGGCCAGGATGGTGCCCAGCAGCTTGTAGGGCAGAATTCCTTTTGTGTGACAGTCTTGCTTATTGGTAGGTTGTCTTTAGAGGCCTCTGCCCCAGATTTTGGTTTTCAGTTGTCAAGTTCAGGGTGCTCCTGAGCCAGTATCTGCCAAGAAAACCCCAAATGGGGTCACGAAGAGTTGGACTTGACTGAAAAAGCAACTGAGCAGTGAGTGGGGAAAGAAGTCAGGAAAGGCCTAAGTAGAGGGTGGCGTGGGAGCTAAGAGTCTCACTAGGTGGAAGTGACCTGGGGCAAATACTTGAACCTCTCTGCCACAGTTTCCTCTCTGGGGCACCTGCTTTACAGGGGTGT
Organism: Phascolarctos cinereus; assembly: GCF_003287225.1. NCBI lineage: Eukaryota > Metazoa > Chordata > Mammalia > Diprotodontia > Phascolarctidae > Phascolarctos > Phascolarctos cinereus. Next base: position 13,281,165 of record NW_027555958.1, on the reverse strand, counting down.
TGTAAGGCTCAAATGAGAGAATGATTTTAAAGGCTTATTATAAAAGGGTCAGCTCTCATTCTTTAAATTCCCACCTCTTTTGAGCTTCCTCACCAATTCAAGTATTTATGGAGCACTTGCAGGTGTCAGGCACATTTTAGGCACTGGGTATATAAAGACAAACCCCTCTCCCTCAGTTACGTTCACACGTCTGACCATTGCACTGGGCCTTGTTAAGGAACAGCGTCCACGTGCTGCAGCGTGGGCCTCTTTCAGTCCAATCAGTCAAAAGTCTTTTAAACACTGACTCTGTGCCAGGCTCTGGGGATACAAAGGCAGAAGTGATACAGTGCCTGCCCTCAAGGAGCTGTCATTTTTCTGAGTCAAGGGGCTTTAAGGTCTTGATAAGAGTCTGTTATTAAGAATGAGAGGACCAAGAACTTGTGGTCAGTTACAGTTGAGAGAGATGTAGGTGTCTGAGACACTGTCACGTTTGGAGTGTGGTTGAAGAAGGACACATTTGTTCACTGGATTGTCTGCGCGTGTAAGGAAAGTCCTGAGGATGGAGTGTAGAAGATAAAAGCACATTATTAAATGGATTGTATGGACTTCAGAAAAGCTCACTGAGGGACACTGGAGAAATTGTTTTGAAGCAGAGGGGAGAGTAAGTAGAGGTATGAGAGAGTAAGGCCCAGGTCCTCCTGGCCCCATGTGGTAGGCAAGGTAGGTTAGGAAGAATGGTGTTCTGGTCATTGCTGTGGCCCCTTCGGGTTTCTGACCTCTGTGCCTTCCTGGTGGCCCTGGACCGTGGGCCAGGCCAACTCGGTCTCCTTGTGTTCTCCCTCCTCTGAGGGAATCCTGCTTTGGCAGGCCGCCCAGTTGAGTCTCAGTCAGGAACGAGGACTTGATTCTTGTCTGGTGACATCAGACTCCGTTTCTGCCCTCTAAGATGTGATGTCGCTCTATAGCTGTCCGTGGCCTTATATGACTTCTCAGCTTTCACTTGTGCCCTCCTCCCTCCCTGCTACCGGAGGAAGCCCTGAAACCTGTGACTCCTTCTTTCTTCCTGCTTCTCTTCTGCCCAGGTCAAACTTGGACCCTTTCAACCAGTACAGTGAAGACCAGATTTGGGATGCTCTAGAAAGGACGCATATGAAAGAATGTGTAAGTCACCACACTTCTCTGCCCATCTGTGGTTACTTACCTCTTGGAGGAAGGCATGCTCTGCTTACTCCCCAGGCGTTTCTCTTCCGAGCCAATGCTTGTAGGGCCTCTAGATCTGTCTCCTGCTTCTCATGCAGACACTGGGCAAGGTGTGGAGGAGTGGAGCCAATCCACTGGCCTTAGTTGCATTCCCTTTCCTTCTCTCCAGGTTGCTCAGCTACCTCTGAAACTTGAGTCTGAAGTGTTGGAGAATGGGGATAACTTCTCAGTGGGGGAACGGCAACTACTGTGCATCGCGAGAGCCCTGCTGCGGCGCTGTAAGGTAAGGCTCCTGAGTGATTGAAAGGTGTCTTTCCTGCTTTGTGGAGTACGAAGGTCCTCGAGGCCTCCATGCTTCCAAACCTTCTGGTAGTTTTGGAAAGTGTGCCCTGGTGAAGAAGCTGTTGGCTTTGTGTTTCAGCAAATTTTCAGGCTCTCCTGGTGGTGGACCATAGATGAGCTGTTGTATTAGGGACAGATGATTGCTAACAACTCCTAAAATTTCCACCGGTCTGCAACCATACTTTGGCCCATTGATAGGTCCTGATACTAGATGAAGCAACAGCAGCCATGGATTCCGAGACCGATTTGCTGATTCAAGAGACCATCCGGGAGGCCTTTGCTGACTGCACCATGTTAACGATCGCTCATCGCCTGCACACGGTTCTGGGCTCCGACCGTATCATGGTGCTGATGCAGGGTCAGGTAGAGCACAATCCCTCCAGGGGCCCCCACCCTGCACGGTGCCCCCTCAGCCCTGTCGAAAGGTCCCAGATGATGTCTCTGTGAGGCAGCTGATGACGCGCTTTGAGAGCGTGACTTGGGGAAGGCTGGGGAGTCTTCTTGGATAGACTGTGCTTTGTCCCTTTTGGCACTACTCAGTCAGGGTGGCACTCATGCAGATGAGGTGACTGGACGCCCAGGCTCTCGGCTGGGCCTTGGAGGTAGACGAGAATGAGGACAGACGGTATCTTCTCGGGCTCCAGAAATGCCAAGGAGGGGAAGTGCTTGCTTAACGGGAAAAAGCAAAGATTTATAGACTACTACAAGTGGAAATGGCTCAGAGAACGTTGAGTCCAATTTCCTTAATTTGTAGATAAGGAAACAGGCTTAGAGAGTGGAAGGGACTTTTCCAAGGTCATCCTGGAAGTGAGCGGTAGGGCTGGGGCCTGATGTTAGCCCGCAGTGCCTCCACAGGCTCTCTGGGGGCAGCCAATGAGCAAGGAGCGAGGGAATCTGTTCCCCGCTTTCCCTTTCAATGAGAAAATATCAAAGGGAGGCCATAGCAGAGGCATGTGAAGAGCCCAGGGGCTCACTGCCCATGGAGCAGCCTGGCAGTCAGAAACTGGAAGATGTGCAGAAGGGGATGGTGCGGGAGACTCTGGCCTCCCTGTTGTTGTTCAGGGCTTAGTCCTCCACCTGTGTGGCTTGTGTGGAGAGAGGTAGAAGCTTCAGGGAATCCCCAGGCCCCTCCAGCCCCGCTTCCGTCTGCCCCTTGAGCAGGGGCTTGGTCCCGGGAGCCGGGATGAGTTCATCCCTGCTCTGCTCCTCTCTTCCAGGTGGTGGAATTTGACACTCCGTCTGTGCTCCTGTCCAACGATAGCTCCCGATTCTATGCTATGTTTGCTGCTGCGGAGAATAAAGTTGCTGTCAAGGGCTGATGTCCATGGCTGGGTGTTGCCTTCTGGAAACATCCCCCGACATCCCCTGCCTGGGGCAGGGCCTGCATCACTTTTCCTCCTATTGAAACCCAGATCTTGCATTGCCCAGCTTTTAAAACTTTGACACAGCAGTTCAGGACTGGCTTGTGTTTCACTATAAGGGAGATTCATGTTTTAATTATTGTATTTATTCCATATTCATACAATCCTAAACTTTGTTTTTGTCCTTACTTGCACTTCAAAGGTTCAGGGAACCATTATTATCAGTGTCTCAGAGGCCTAGAATGCAGCTTTATCCATGTAGCTCTATCTCTACACAATTCTGTACATAGCCTGTATTGACAGTGAAAATGTAAACTCTATTTTCTGTTAAAATGAGCACCGCGCTCATAGGGCATCCCCCTTTCTATCCCTTCCATACACTCTGCTGTACCGAGATCTGGATTTGCCCTCAGACTGTAGAAATGTTGGTGATTCGCCTTTTTTAAGCTGGTCTCTCAGTGGTGGCAGATCTTCTACGTGTTAGGATGGATGGACAAGCGTGGTTGTGGTCTGCCCTACCAGAGGCTCCAGCGAGGTTGGGTCCTGGAAGGGGAGATTGCTAAAGGATGCGGGGCTTGCACTGGAAGCACTCAGGGCTCCTGCTTTCCCTTCTGTTTTCACTTGCTGGGGGGGCAGGGGCAACCCACGGCCTGAGCTCCCAGCTCCCGCCGTACCAGCCTTCCATCAGCAATGGGGAGCTCAGAAGTGCCCATGGCAGAGGACGCACTTTTCTATCAAAGAATCGTGCCCTCATGCCCTCCTTTCTCCAGCTCCTTGCTGGGCGGCCGCTGCTGGCCGGGGGAAGGGGGACGGGTTTCAGGTGGTACTTTGAAGCTCTCCTGCCCCCCGGACCTCCCACTCTACACACTACTATTCTGTGATAGAATTCAGGATTTTGCAATCCAAAGCCTGCACCACATTGAGCTGCTCCTGCTGAGGGATCCGTCACACACTGAAGTAGAAGCTTTGTTTGCCTTTTTTTAATTGTCAAGAGACCTACCTCCGGTGGTTGACGGCTACGTGCTACACACCTACAGTACATTTCTGGGAACCGTCCCGGGCCGTGGGGCCTCTCGGTCCGGAGGACGGGGCTGCTGCTCCTCTAGCAGCGATTGGCTGAGGAATCAGCACTGCATGTTTCTGTCTGCTAGACAATTTGTATAACCTTAGCATGTTTGCTAAATTCCTCGTGGAGACAAAGATCTGGGGGGTAAAATAAAACTATTTTGGGTTTTACAAAGTGCTTGGTGTGTGCAGGATTTCTCGGGATGTTGCTGTGGCTGACCTTTCCTTGGTGGGCGCTGCCGGGGCCCATGGTACGTTGCGGAATCAGTTGTATCTGAAAGACCCTGTCTGGGCTTGTGAGTGAGATCGCTGACTGGCCTCCATGTCCATTAGCTGGTACATGGTGCAGTCATGTCAAGACAGATTGATTTTAGCCCACCTCATCTGGGTGGGTGGGGAGAGTGACAGAAAAGCTTTAACAGTTTGTGTGGTCCTCACTGAAGCCCATAGGTGCCTTCAGCTGGTGGAGTCCTGGCAGAGGTGGTGCTTGCTGGCAAACCCTTGAGAAGCTAGGGTCCCCTTGGGCATGGCACATTGGAGGGGAAATTTAGTTGGTTCCACTTGGCCTCATGGTGGAGGATGAGCCGGAGCAAGGCCCCCTCAGACTAGTGGGGGTGTATCTGAATCTACTGCAAGTGGCCTTCTTTGCTTTGGAGCAGTGAAGAAGAAACTGCTGCCCACGGCAGCCCCTTTTTGCTTTGGGGGTCACCCAGAAGCTTTCCTGGCATCAAGCTGAAGTCGGCTTCTTTCTTCTACCCGTCGGCCCCTGCTCTGCCTTCTGGACCAACTGGACCAATCATGATAGCCGTTCAGATGCCTGAGGCGGCTCTCCTGACCCCTGACCCCCAGCCCCAATCTAGTCAGATCTAAGCAGTCCCGAGAGAATGAAGACTTCATTCATGCAGCTACCGGTCCCTTGTCTTGAACAAACCCACTGACTTAGTCTCATGCTTCCCCCTCTGGCTATTGAGCTGGACTCCCAACGCTAACCTTATCAACGGAATGATGGGCAAGCGTTTGTGTGCTGGCCTCCCAGCCTTGAGTTCCCTTTGACATATACTGGCCGTGTAACCATAAGCAGGCACTTGTCCTCATGTAGGGAAGGGGCTGACCAGCTGTGGCAGAAGGATTTAGCTCCCTCTCTGTGAAATCACAGGTTTCTGCCATCTGATAGCCCCTCGAACACAAGACAGGAATTGGATCTTTTCTAGACCATCTCACTTGGGCCTCAGAAGACTGCTCAGGGCACCACTGGGAGTGAAGCTACAGTGGAAATCGAGGTTTGCTGCCTTCCCTCTCAGCAAGACTAGCGAAGGAAGACGGCCGAGTCTGGGTGAGAGGCCAACGCTAATAGTAAAGGAGGCCCAGGGCCACAGGTGCCCATTTTAGCCCGGAGGGAGGAATAAGTGCACAGAGAAGCCACGCACAGGTGTTGGGAGAGGGCAGCTGTGGAAGGCCTGTCTGAGACCAGAGGGCACGAGGAACCAGTGCCAGCAATTTGATCGCACGATCATCTTTTGCAAATTAAATCGACAGCTCGCTGAACTGGTCTGACCAAAAAACGTGTTATTAGAAAAACATGGGTGTGCTCCTTGCCCTGTGCAAGGGGGAGAGGAGGAACCAATGTCCATTGCTCAATCCCTTAAGATATGTGAATTCAGCCAAGAACAGAGGGCAAAAATGCCAGCGGGAGTAGAGGCTTAGGGAGCTAATGGGGAGGGGAAGAGGTCCTTCAATTGGTCTGATCCTTGCGGGTTACTGGGGAAAGGCAGAGCATTGGAAGCATGGGGTGGGGAGGAGAAGGAATGAAACCATGAAACCACTGCCTCACCTTTGTGAACTCTCCAATCAAAGTCCAAACCAATGTAAGTCAACCAGCGTCTTTCACTAGTTGTCCTTCTAGAAATGAAATTCTCTTGAGTATTTTTTTGAAGGGCAGTGGGCAGCTAGGTGGTGCCAGACCTGGAGTCAGGAAGAGTCATCTTCCTGAGTTCAGACACTGTCACCCTGGGCAAGTCACTTCACCTCAGTTTCCTCATCTGTCAAATGAGCTGGAGAAGAAAATGGCAAACAGTTCCAGTATCCCCCAAATGGGGTCACGAAGAGTCAGACAAGACTGAAAAGAAACGACTGAATATGAGATGGTACCAGTTTGTACTGCTGTTTTTTTTTTTTTACCTTTTGGTGAGGCAATCAGGGTTAAGTGACTTGCCCAGGGTCACATAGCTAGTAAGTCAAGTGTCTGAGGCTGAATTTGAACTCAGGTCCTCCTGACTCCAAAGCCAGAGCTCCATCCACTGTGCCACCTAGCTGCCCCTGTGCTGCTATTTATTTGGTTAAATGAGGCATCCTGGTGCATTGAAAAGATTGTTAGGAGTTGGAGGATCTGGGTTCTGGACCTGGCTCTGTTAGGTTCTCCCCACATCATCCTGGGCACGTCGCTTCTCAGGGCTTCAGGTTCCTCACCTATAAATGAGTGTGTTGGACTAGGTGACCCCTAAGACCCTTTTCAGCTCTGAACCTAGGCTCTATTTTTCACACTGGAGGGTGTGAAAAATAACACCAAAGCTACACATTCATGCTATATAAGAATAACTGACCTTTAGGCAGCAATGTGAAGTTTGTAAAGGGTTTTACCTATTTCATTTGAGAGAGAAAAGAACAAGCATCTGTGAAGTACCTACTATGTGCCGGGCTAAGTGCCTTACAAGTATTATGTTATTTGATCCTTACAACAACTCTGGGAAGTAGGTGCTATCATCACCCCCATTTTACAGTTGAGGAAACTGAGGCAGACAGGTGAAGTGATGTGCTCAGGGTCACACAACTAGTATTCATGAGTATCTGGGGCTGGACTTGAACTCAGATCTTCCTGACTGTAGGCCTAGAGCTCTACCCACTGTACCACCTGGCTGCCTCGCTACAACTTTATGAGGGGGTAACTGTAGGTATGGTCCCCACTTACAGATTAGAAAGCTGAGGCTCATAAGCATTAAGTGACTTGCTCAAGATCACATGGCTAATGGGCATCAGAGGTAGAATTTGTTCTTTTTTAATTACAATGTTTAAATTAAATTGTATTCAATTTGAATTAAGTTGAATTTTTTTTCAATAAATAGCATTTACTTTCTCTCCTACATCCTCTGCTGAGGAAGAAAAGAAGAAAACAAAACTTGGCAACAGTATGTATCACCAGGCAGAGCATGTTCCGAAATGTTTGTTTTGTTCTACGTCTGTCAGGAGGTAGGTAGTAGCATCATGGTTCACCATGGTTATCGGTGGTAGAATTTGAACCCAGGTCCTTTGGCTTCAAGGTCAGTGTTCTCCGCTTCTCCTGGAGGATGTCTGTGGACCGCTCCTTCCCTTCCAGGTGCACTTGGTGGTGGCCGCTGTAAAGTAAGCATCTTTGTGGTTTTAGGGAGTTTCAATGTCTCAAAAAGCATGCTATGCAGGAATGGCCTGGGAGTCACGGGGGGAGGGGGGGAGCGCTGCCGGGCTGAGAGTCAGAGGGCCTTCCTTGCTTTGAGTCCTCCCGAGTCCATCAGCGAATCAAGGACTGAGCTTTTGGGTGCCAGGCTCTGTCCTAGAAGCACCCACGGACTACCTGGGGAGGAGAGAGAAGCTGCACTCGGAATTAGGAATGCAGGTTCCAATCCTGCTTCAGATACTTACTACCTATGTGACCTTGGGCAAGTCACTCTCTGAGCCTCAGCTTCCTAATTTGTAAAATGAACCAGCTGGGCTAGATGACCTTTAAGGTTCTTTCTAGCTGTAAATCTACCATCCTGAGGAGGGACTCAGTTTCCTTATCTGTTAAATAAAAAGAGGGCTGGACAAGATGGTCTTTGAAGATTCCTTTCTGCTCAAAATCTTTGATCTCACCTTTGGTACTTGTCACCCGAGACCTTGGCCAAGTCCCTTTCCCTGGGCCTCAGTTTTCCCAGTTGTAAAATAAGGGGGTTGTAGTCAATGGCTTCTGAGACTCCTTCCAGCATCAGATCTGTGATCCAGTGACATCAGTGTTACAGGTCACAGCCCGCTTGAAGGCAGATACCATGGAATTATGCGTGTGGATGACTGTTGAGTTTTATAGTGGAGATGAGTCACACCTGGCTGTTAGAGGGGGTTATTTGGGAAGACCCAGTAGTAAGAGTATTGAGCACAAAATATGCCCTTCAAAGTCTGTCACATAGGCACCTGCCCTCCCCGAATCGGTGCAGAATTCAGAGGAGTGTGGGCCCAAGCTTACAGAACTCGGAGCCCCTGCAGCCGTTTGCCTTTAGGTTTGATTTATTTGCTGAGTGCCTCTCTGAGGTTTATCAAAGTTTGAAGGTACTTTTAATAAGTAATACATACTAAAGATGTGTCAGGCCTCTCACCGTGATCTAGCGCGGAGTGAGAGCTAGGGACTTTCTGTTGAGGGAGAATCAATTTCTTAAGGTCTCGGAACCACCACAGGTAGACTGGGAGCAAGCAGGGAGGAGTCCTGCCTAAGGAAAGATGTGAGTGTGTGCTGAGTGGCTGTCGGTCTCCTTTCCTCCATTTATCCTCAGGTCCCACAGTAGACTCTGTCGGCTGTTCCAGGGACCTCGCGAGGACCAGGGCTTGGAAAGGAAGTCCAAAATCCTCTGACTCTGAAGTTGACAAGTCAAACAGGGTTGGGCTTGAGGAAGGAGACTGACTTCTAGCTGGGATAAGGCCAGGCAGGGCAGGGCTCTTCTCCTCCCAAGTAATTCCTCCTCTGGGTTGTGTCTGCAACATTCCACCCTAGCAGGTCAGAAGCTCAAATTCCTGAGCTTTCAATCACTTGCTATTTTATATAAACCCGCAGGGCATGACTGGTCTCCTGGACCAGACCAGATCCCTCCTAGGCTACATTATTTCATTTCATCCAAGGACTTTCAAGGACTTCTAAATTAACCAAAGACTTTTCACAGTCAGTCCAGAGCAGGAGTTCTTCAGCTTTTTGTGTGTGTCAGTAGTCTGGTGAAACCCCTTCTCAGAATAATGTTTTCAAATGTATAAAATAAAACACATATGATTACATTGTTGTTTGGTCATTTTTCAGTGGTGTCCAACTCATCATGACCCCATCGGGGGTTTTCTTGACAAAGATACAGGAGTGCTTTGCCATTTCCTTCTCCTGCTCATTTTACAGATGAGGAAACTGAGGCAAACAGGGTTAAGCGACTTGCCCAGGGCCACACAGCTAAAGTGTCTGACTCCAGATTTGAACTCAGGAAGATTAATCCTCCTGATTCCAGGCCCAGCACTCTACGCTGTTCCACCTAGCTGCCCTACATACAATTACAAAGGACATTAATTAAATTCAAATATAGCTATCAAAAATATATTTTGAAGTCAAAGACTGTAAGTTAAGAATCCCTGATCTAAAGTCTTTGGTTGATTGGCTGATGCAACCAACATGTTTTCACCTGGTTAAAGGAACAGCGTCTATAGCGTCTTGTCAGCTTAAGGGAGTAGGGTGATAACGAGGGAAAATCAAATAGCAGAATCATTTCCCACATCTTCCACATACAGAGAGAGGTGCAAGCTCCCAAAGAAGTCTTCGCTGCTCTTTCTGTGATCATTGACATTGTCGTCATCATGTACATTGAGAAAGAGGGCACCACGACTGGAACATCTGCCTGGACAGTGACTCACTGACCCCACTCTGCTTCCCAAGCTACCATTTATTACTTCTCCACTGCTCTAATGCTGCCATCTGCTGGAGCTCTCTCCGATGCTGAGGCTTCTTCCTCCTGATAGAGGAATCACATCACCCTTTTATGATATTGCCCCAGTGATGAATCAACATATACTCATATCTTTCCTTAGGCAGGACTCCTCCCTGCTCCCAGTCTAACTCTCTGGTGACTCCAAGACCTTTAAAAATTGATTCTCCCTCAACAGAAAGTCTCTAGCTCTCACTGATAGCTAGATTAGGGTGAGAGAATTCCTTTTGATGCCTGACATATCTTTAGTACGTATTACTTATTAAAAGTACCTTCAAACTTTGATAAACCTCAGAGAGGCATTTAGCAATATTTGTAGTTACCAGGTTAGAGGTGGCAAACTTTTCCATGCTTTGGCAAAGGCCTGTGTCCCCCTTACTCTTCCATCAAGTCTAAATTTACCTCTATGTAACTTTAGAAATTTAGAAAAACATTTTGTTTGACCAGTCAATTCTATCCTCCTGCCTTCCCACCTTAACCAACCTCCCCACCCTCCCCATTGAGAACACAAGAAAAACAAAACCCATTATACACATGTACAGTCAATCCAAACAAATTTCCACATTAGCTGTGTCCAAAAAATATTTGTCTCATTCTTCTTTCTGAGTCCTTCACTTCTTGAACAGTCATCTGGAATCTGGTTGTTTATTATGCTTATAAGAGTTCAGCACAATATATTTCATCACATTTATATGTATAACTTATTTATATACACATAACTTGTTCATCTGTTCTCCAATTTATGGACAGTTCCTAAGATTCCCCTTCTTTGCCACGTCAAGAAAAGCTATAAATATTTTTGTACATTCTTAGAGTTTGTTTTGCTTAGAACTAATCCGTCCCTTAATCTATTCTCCCTCTAACTGCCTCTCCCCCTTCTCCTCTTTTCCTCCTATTTCTTTATTGAATGAAATATATTTGTTTACCCATCTCTCTCTCTCTCTCTCTCTCTCTCTCTCTCTCTCTCTCTCTCTCTCTCTCTCTCTCTCTCTCTCTCTCTCTCTCTCTCTCTCTCTCTCCCTCTCTCTCTCTTTCTTTCTTCCTTGTTTTGACCAGTTCAGATGAAAATGGATTTCAAGTGTTAGCTGTTCCCCCACCTCCTTGTTCATAAAGATAACTAGTTGTGCACTCTGATTATGTGAGAGTTTCCCCTAATCTTATTTCCCCTTTTCCCCCTACAATATATTCCCCTTCCCCTCTCTTTCTATTCTTTTCTTAAGATCATCAAGACATGACAGAACTACTTCCAGGCTTTCTTGAATTGGACTCACCTATGGACCTTGCTGATAGTAGGGTTCGGAGGAGAAACGAGTATTATCTCTTCATGTTAGAATTAGATTATAAGTAGTTTTTAGCCCTTTTATCACTGTTTGTTCACCTTTAGCTAATTATGTTTCTCTTCATTCCCGTGTTGGAACTTCAAAGTTTCTCTACAACACTGGTCTTTTCATCAGGAGTGCTTGGAAGTCATCTATTTCATTAAAGGTCCATTTTGCCCTGTATCATTATGCTCAGTTTTGTTGGGTGGATTGTTCTTGGCTGTAAGCCTATATCCTTTGTTTCTGGATTATCATATTCCAAGTTCACTGCTCCTTTAGACTGGTGGCTGCTAAATCTTGTGTGAACCTGACTGTGGCTTCTTAAGTACTCGAATTCTTTCTCTGGCTACATGTAGTAATTTTTGTTTGACCTGAAAACTCTAGATTTTAGCCCAGAGTTTTCATTTAAAGGTTTCTTTTAGGAGGTGATGAGTAAATGCTTTCTATTTTTACTTTGCCCTCTGGTTCTTAGAGATCTGACAGTTTTAAGATTTTTTGAAATAGAATGTCAAGGCTCTTTTTAGTCATTATGTTTAAATAGTTCAATGATTCTTAATATTTTTCTCCTAAATCTTTTTCTCAGATCAGTTGCTACCTTATATTATCTTCTTTTTTAGGTTTTTTGACTATATTTTAATATTTCTTGTTGCGTCGTGAAGTAATTGACGTCTATTTGGTCCTTTCCGATTTTCAAAGGATTTGTTGTCTGAGCAATGTTTTGTACCTCTTGTGCCAAGCTGTTAATTTCCTTTCCAATTCTTTCTTCCATAGCTCTTAGGGCAAACTCTTTTGAGTTATTTCAGACCTTTCCCAAGAAGCTCTGGTGCTCTGGATCTTGATGCAATCAGCGCAGTGTCCTCTGCAAATGGACAGGATTTGAGCATCCACAGGGAATATTTCTTCAACTTAGACCCTGTGCTGGATCAGTCAATCAGTCAATATCTATTAAATGCCTATTGTGTGCCAGGCACCATGCTGAGCACTCAAGATACACAAAGAGGCTAAAAACAATCCCTGCCTTTAAGAGTTTACAATCTAAGCTGGGGAGAACAACATGCAAACATATACATATGTGTGCATGTGTGTGTGTGTGTATATATATATGTGTGTGTGTGTGTGTGTGTGTGTGTGTGTGTGTGTGTGTGTATATGTACACACACAGGATTAATAGGAAATTATTAAAAGATAGATTGCCTCCATCACCATGGCAAATACGTTGGGGAATATACACCACTGAATAATTTCTGTTATATATGTCAAGGAATCTTGAATGATTATGATGAGAGACGCCTTATTCTAAAAGACACTGCAAAGGAGCATTTTTGTTCCATATGTTTTTTCATAATCAACAATAATTATCTCTGAAGATTATATATTCTCAACATTTTTGGCTTATTGCAAAAGGGTAAAAAAATGGTCCATTGAATGTGGCTTAGGAAAGCCTGCTGAAGGTCCCTCTTAGTACCTTCCTCAAGGAGGCCCCGGTTTCACATAGACGACTCTCCAAGATTTGCTGTCGATAACAGAGCATGCATACAGCTTGGTGGCTATTGATATTCTTTTAGTTACATTATTTTAGGTGAAATCAATAGCTCACATTCTCAGAGCCTGAAGATTCGCAGAATGCTTTACATAGCCTATCTCATTGGATAGCAACCCTTTCAAGCAGGTGCTATTTTTATCCTCATTTTACAGATGAGGAAATTGAGGCTGAGAGAGGTTAAGTGACTTGCCCAGGGTCACATAGCTAGTCACAAGCTAGTCTGAGTCTGGCTTTGAACTCAGGTCTTTTCAACGTCAGTCCAACATTCTATCCACTGCATCACCAAGACGCTCAAGATCTTACTTGTACCTTTGGTAGCTTTCCCTCCTTCAACTATTTTGTATGTTGATCTCCCAATAACTTCCTAATTGTATCAGCTGTAGCACCCATCTTCTCTGTATGCATACTGTTCAATTCAGCTCCTTTTCTAACTTTTATCCTTCTTGGTGTTATTTCTACTTCTTCTATAAGCAAATCCGGGATTGTTGTTGGGGTCCACATCTTGTGGTTCCATTATCTTTAATGGAGAAAAGAGTACAAACTATATGATGATTTTGGCAAAAATTCTCAATTTCCCTCCTGTTTGTAGTCTTTTTGTCTTCATTTTCGAACATCCTTGGCATGACTTTGCTTAGTTGGGTAGAGTTGCCAAGGTTTCTTTAAGTTAGTTTTACCCTCCGCCACTTTAGGAGACAATGCTGTCCACAGTCATCTATCGTCCTTCTTCATAAGAATCTATGGAGAGTTTGTATTCAAGCCCAGATGCCAACTTTGGCAGCACCCTCTCCATTTTTTGGCAAGCAATTTGCTACGAGTTTTTAGTCTCCTTCCTGTGGCAATTAATTTACCCTGGCAAATTAATTCTTCTGGATAAAATTATTCTAGCTGGTGCTGATGTCATGTCTGCTATCCCTTTCCAATTTTTTATTATCAATGACTTATTTAAATAGTTCAAGGTTAAGTTGCTTGGTTTTTCTGATTTCAAGCCCAAATTTTCCTCTTTGCAAATCCCAGCTGTTGTTCCTGGTTTTGCCCTCTGAGGCCAGAAAGAAGTCTAAGCCCCTTTATGCACAACATACCTGAAAGCAGCTGTTATGTCTGTCACCATCTTTGCTCCAAGTGAAGCATCCTAACATAGACTAAATCCCCTTCACCATCTGGTTCCCATTCTCTGGATGCTCTCCAGCTTATTAATATCTCTCCTCAACTTAGGCATCCAGAATCAAGCCCAATCTCCAGATGTGGTCTGATCAGGGCAGAGCACAGTGGGACTTTCTGCCTGTGTCCTGACTCTGGGCATTGATTGAACCATGCCTGAAATTCACCCCTTTCTCACATCTGCCTTTCAGAATCCATCCTTAGTTTCCTTCACTCTCTAGTTCAAACCTGCCTTTGACAAGATCCCACCAGCTGGTAATGCCTTCCTCGACCCAATCACTTTGTGTCTACCTTGTGTTATTATAGATCTGCCAGTTGTTTTCCCCAATACAATGGCATCTCTGTCTCTGTATCCCCAGAGTCTGACAGAGTCCAGTACAGAGCAGAAGCTTAATGAAGCAAAGACAAAGGTGATGTTCCTGCCCCTGAGGAGCTTATATTCTATCAGGGGCAATCAATAGCAGTCAACAGGAGGTCGTGTGTCCATAATGTCTCCATTTTCCTGCCCAGGATGCCATCGTACTCCTGATTTTTTCTGTGGCATTATTTGACCTTGCACAAGCCCCAGAAGGATGAGGTCATTCTAAATCTGAAAGTCTTGGGAGCCTCTCTGCCCTGTCCCAGAGAAAGACCCTGGGTGGCAAGTGTAACTTCTTATTCAGGTCAAGTCAGCGTGTGTGACTGACTCCTACTTTCCTCTCAAGGGGAAGCCACCAACCACAATTACTTGTCTCTTCTTCCTGTGGTGATTACAGGGCCCTTTCCCCTGTGGTGCTTGTGGGTCCATATAGCATCCCTTCTTCTGCTTCAGGGGATCAAGTTCCTCCCTCGGTGGTGAAAGCCTCAGATGTATCACAGTCCTGAAGGCTTAATTGGCTTTCTCTGCCCTTTCTTCTCTGTATTATATTATGACCTCAAACCTCTAGAGAGCAGATCAGGATGCCTCTTTAGGTCTTTGGATAATTTTCATCTTTTAACTCAAATCAACAAACCTTTACTGAGTTCCTACTATGTTCCAGGCGTTGCAGTTAGGGGCTGAGGGTATGAAGACAAAGAAAGAAGGAAGGAGGAAGGAAGGAAGGAAGGAAGGAAGGAAGGAAGGAAGGAAGGAAGGAAGGAAGGAAGGAAGGAAGGAGGAAGGAAGGAAAGAAGGAAAGGAGGGAGGGAGGCAAGAAGGAAGGAATGAAAGAATCTTTACCCTCAAAGAGCTTGTATTCTGATGCAACATTCAGTTCAATTCAATAAGCAATTATTGGACTCTTACTCTGTGTCAGGCAGGCACTGTACCAGGTACTGGATTACAAAGACAGAAGTGAAACTGTCCTTGCTGGGCCCAAGGGTCCTATGCCGCTCATCCTCTTCTTTTCCTTCTCTCACTAAAAGGCACCCCTCTCTGGACCCCTGCATGTAGACTGGGTTCAGTGCTGGGGGAGCCTGGTCTCTGAAGAGAGAGGTCAGATCTTTTTCCTCTCTCCCCGCCCCTCCCACTCCCTGGCTTTTTGCACACTCTCCCTAGTGCACTGGGGCAAATCATTTAATGCTTAGGTTTGGCTCATGTACAGGTGTCCCCAAAAGGGGGAGTAGAAAGCTCTTCAACAACAAAAAGATCGGGCAAAGGGCAGCTATTTATTTCCTCAGCACAGAAGAAACTTTTAAAAATGTACAAAGATACGAAAGTGCCTGAACAGTGTAGTTAGTAGCTATGTGAGTAAGAGACCAAAGTGGATGCGACAGATTCAGTAGGACTTAGTTAATGTCACATGGAGTAGCTGGGTGGTGCCATAGTGCATAGAGCTCCAGGCCTGGGATCAGGAAGACCTGAGTCCAAATGAGACCGCAGACACTGGCTGTGTGACCCTGGGCGATTCACTTCACCCTGTTTGCCTCAGTTTCCTCATCTGTAAAATGAGCTGGAGAAGGAGATGACAAATCCCTCCAGTATCTTTGCCAAGAAAACTCCAAATGGAGTCATAAAGAGTTGGGCGAGTCAACAACAATGCCGTAAGTCCCTCTGGGTTAACTCTCCTGACTCCCACTTCCACCTGTATGTTGGGTCCTCTTGACTACTATTCCCCTCATGGAACTAGGGCTCCGGAGTATTATGGCTTTTGCTGCTGTCACTCTTGAGCTCCCACTCAGTGTGTTCCTCATTATCAATAGAGCTCTCTCATTTTTTAGAAAAGGGATTTACTGAGGAAGTGCAGGAAGAACAAGTCGTTGCACAATAGCCCCAAACGAGGGCTCACTCTCCCTCTGTATATACAACGTCCTCGGGAGAGGGGGGCCAAATTTTCAATACAAAAGGCATGGCCGAGTGGTACCTCTTGACTTCTCACCCTGGAAGGCCTTGTCTTCCTTTGTGGAACCCATCCAAGGCCACGTCTCATTCCCTTTAGGCTTCAGAGCCCAACAGCCAGCTGCTATGGCTTTTCTAGAGTCCATGGCCAGCATTTCTTTCTGCGATGAAGGGCCGTGATCTCAGAAGCTGCCGCCATGCTCAGGGGACTGTTTCTCCACCTCTTCCACAGGTACTTCCTTTATCACTGGCCACCACTGCTCTCTGGTCGACTCTGCCACCAATTCTGGGGTCCTGGAGGGCCTCTGATGCTCTGATGAACCTCCCTGCTGTCCTCTCTTAGAATGTTCGCTCACCAAAGATAAGGGAAGACTAAACCCAAAAGAAATTGAGATGTCATGTGTGGAGGTGGTGGCTGGCTGGGAGAGAGAAGTGTGGTGCCACTCTCCCCCCCAGAAGGTCACAGTAGTTCTGCCTGCACCAGCTCCTCAGTCACACAAACCTGTGCAGAGAGTTGGATTGGAAATAGGCAGAGAATATCTGGGCATGTCCTTAGGAGTAAAGCTAGTCAGGGAATATCTGCACCTGCTTCAAGGATTCCCCCTCTCCCAATTTGGCAGTCCGCCATTATACCAACCTGAACGATTGTAAGGAAGATGGTGCCCTCAAAAGAAACAAGGGATTTGATGGAGGGGCAATTGGTGATGTAAGACTGGAGCTCATCATAGAGGCTGGGGTGAGATAATTTACATCTGGGAATCATCTGCACAGAGATGATAATTAAACTCATGGGAGCTGATGAAGCCAGAGAGAGAGTACCAATAATAATAATGACTTTAAAAGCTAACATGCTTTAATAGGCTACGCACCTTTCAACTGCCTTCTCATTTGCTCCTCACTACAACCCCGTGAAGTAGGTGCTATTGTTATCCCCATTTTACAGATCAGGAAACCAGGCAAATGGAGTAGTTCAGTGACTTGACCAGAGTAACACAGCTGATAAGCATCTGAGGTTGAATTTGAACTCAGGCCTTCTCGACTCAAGGCCTGGCACTCCATCTACCATGTTACCTAGCTGCCAAAAGAAAGAAGAGGGTCCAGGACAAGGTGTTTAAGATCAGTAATTAGTCGGTAGAGGAGAGACATTACATAAGCCAGCAAAGGGAACAAGTGAGTTCAGACAGGTAAAAGAAGAACCAAGGAAGAGCAGTGTCATTGAAGCTGAGGACAGTGTGTGTGTGTGTGTATGTGTGTGTGTGTGTGTGTGTGTGTGTGTGTCCACGTGTGGGCACTACTGTGTGTAGAGGGGAGAAGGGGCAGGGGCATCAATGGTGCCCAAATCAATGGTGTCCAAAGCTGCCAAAGTCTTAAGCTTTTATCCTTTTTTTAAAATAATATTTTATTTTTTCCAATTACATGTAAAGACAATTTTTTTTTTAAATTGGCAAGGCAGTTGGGGTTAAGTGACTTGCCCAGAGTCACACAACTGGTAAGTATCAACTGATTAAGCATCTGAGGCCGGACTTGAACTCAAGTCCTCCTGACTCCAGAGCCAGTGCTCTATCCACTGCACCACCTAACTGCCCCTAAAAAACATTTTTAACATTCATTTTTAAAAATTTTGAGTTCCAAATTTTTCTCCCTCCCTAAAACAGTAAGCGAGCTGATATAGGTTACATATGTGCAATCACGTTAAACATATTTCCATATCAAGCTTCCATTCTTTCAAAGAATATTTCCTCCTTGCCGATGAAGTGGAATCAGTGAGGTGTTCTTCCAGCCCTTTGACCTTCTGTCATAGGGAGACCAGCCTCTATTTTGCGCAGATATAACAACTACTTGACATGGGCAGAAACCAACACAGTATTAACCTTTCACCAAATTCAAAATGCACCAAGTCCCTTTCCCTCCAGGCTCGTGGAAGCGCCATCCTCAGTTCTCTGCCGCTGTTACCGGTGGGTCTCGTGGCAAGCTCACGCAGCTGAGGGCCAGGGCTGCTGTTTGTAGCATTGGGTTCTGTCCTGGAGACTCCTGATCAGGCTTTCATTTAGTGACCTCTGCCAGTTGGGCTTGTTTTTTGCCCTAAGACTTTCCTGCTAGAGGGTGCTGTCCTACTCAGCTGCCTTTAATCCATGATTAACAGAGTTCTGTCACACCCTTAATGCAAAAATCTGCCTTCAGAGACTCTGTGTGCAGGTCATATGAGAAGCCCCAGCTCCCAGCCTCCTTTGGCCTCTTCCTTTATCTTCTCTCCTCGCTCCTGGAACCCCACTCCGGGATCCCTTCTCTTGCTACATTGCTGCTTCTGTGTCTTCTTCCCCTTCTCGGTAAAGACGCTGGGGAATGCGATGGATGTGCATGCCAGAGTGCCTGACCTGACTGGTCATGGGAAGAATTGCAGGTGACTGTCATGTCTTCTGTCCCTCGCTGAAAGGCTCCTGGCTGCCTTTCCCTCTACAGGAGACCTCAGAGAGTACATGAAGGAGAACAGAAAGGCCCAGAAGAGGGTAAGAGTAGCCAGATTGGGGTGGCCAGCAGAACCCAGCTAAGACTTGTTCCTTTCCCAGAGACATTGTCATGGAGACTTCCTTGGAATCACAGACATGCTGGGCAAGAGTGGATGTGAGTGTACGTTCCAGGACCTTGAGGGGAATTTCCACAAAGGGACCACCATGCAGACAGAAGAGTAGGAGGAATGCAAGCTGCAGCCAGTCTCTAGGCTTCTGCCAAGCCCAGCAGGAGCTTGGGATGGATGCACTGTAGACTGGGGTCTGTCAAAGGGGCCAAGAGCAGACAAGGGCCAAATCATCTGATGAGGCAAATGAAGCCTAGTCCAAAACTCCTTCTCCCTGCTGTGACTTCCTAGAGGGTTGTGTTGGGGAAATTTCTGCCCAGGCTTTAAGTCTCACTCCTTTCTTCCTCACCTCCCTCAGACCATCTGGAGGAGGGCAAAGGAGAAGAGAGCCACCCCTGCTGCTGTCACTTACTGAAGCCTTCCCTGTATTGCCTGAATGATCATCTGTGTTTTCTAGGCTATTTGATACGCCTAATAAAGTATGTGGTCATCAACAGTGATTTGTGCAATCCTATGGGGCTGGAGGCACAACAGTGAGAAAGAGAAAGTTAGCCCTGGGAGAAAAATAAATGGGGGCTCAGAATCAATTAGAAATAGAGTTTGATATAATTTCTTGGCATATTCCAGAGCATATCCTTCCTCACTAGCTTCTCTTTGATCCCAGAGAGAGTTCGTGAGCAGGTAAACCTGTGGAGGATGGGGAACGTAGGGTCTCTAACTGCACCTTTCAGCACTGAGCCTTGCGTGGAATTCGACGACTCCTCCTCTCCAACCAGACTCATAGGAGAGATAGCTCTGTCATATGCATGTGTCTGCTTTCCCTCCTTCTTCACTTTTCTTTTTCCTCTTTGTCTTTCAGAGATTTCTGGGGCAGCCATTCCTGCCCATGGAGCAAAGGGAGTGGAAAGGCTGGTGAAAGGAGGCAGAAGACTTTCACCCATTTTGAGGGAAGGTGGCAGGCTTTGGGGGTTGGACCCTTCTGTTTGTAGTGAGTGGGACCTGCACTTTCTCCACTTTGGCTAGGACTGCTGAAGCCAGGTTAAGGGCAGACTGGGGATTGCAGTCCTGGGTGTAGCCTGAATTCTTGCCCATGGAAATTAGCCAGGACCAGTATTACCAGAAGCCTCAATTCAGGAGCAAGGGGATGGCTTGAGAGATCATCTAAATTGCCAGGGATTCTCAGCTGTCTCTAAACATGGAGAAGCGGCGAGCTAGGGAGAAGGTCTTCTCTCCTCGTGCTTCTTTCTTATTTCAACTCTGAGGTCCCAAAATGGGGCCCTGGATTGCTGGCTCCCCCATGCCCCTCGGTCTGTCTTTCCCCTCGTGCCCTCTTTACAGCATAGGATCGTGGATTTAGAACCTCAGAAATTATCTAATTCAAACCTATGTTCCCAACATTTCACAGACAAGGAAGCTGAAGCTCAGAGGGGTTTAGTGACTCACCTGAGGTCACACAGATGGTCAACAGTAAAGTAAGGATTTGAATCCCAGTCTTCCTGATTCTCGTGTCCATCATTCCCTCCACTATACTAGTATCATGAACAATCTTTATTTTTTGGAGGGGTTTTTTGTATTTTTTTCATGAACAATTTTTTAAAGAAGAGAGTTAGAGGGGCAGCTAGGTGGTACAGTGGAAAGAGCTCCAGCCTTGGAGGCAGGAGGACCTGAGTTCAAATCCAGCCTCAGATACTTGACACTTATTACTACCTGTGTGACCCTGGGCAAGTCACTCAACTCCACTGCCTCACTAAAAAGCAGAGGGAAAAAAAGAGAGTTAGAAGGTGGTAGATATGTCAACTACCAAGTAACACCATGAAAATGAAATAGATTGTATTTTAACAGACCAGAAATGACTTGTTATAGGTATGGGAGCAATTTCTGAATCGGCTATTTCTGTATAATCATACTACTGACTTGTTAGCTCAAAGACCAAGAAGTAATACCAAATTAAAAATAAATAGTAAAAATGGGGTGATATGGTACACCCAGCTCTAACCTGGGCCCATTTAAACAAGATGCTGATGCCCTCGAATGGAAAATGGGGAAAAGAAAAGGTAGTAACACAAATTTCCATCATTTCCTAAGAAAAATTAACTAATACAGATGCTTTCCTGGCCAAATAGAGCGATACAGCAACTGGGTGTGGTTAGGTAATACGGTGTCATTTGTAAAACCATACACAGAGAGACAGTGGAAACTTATACATGGTGTATGTAGCCTCATAAAGTAGGGAAGGGGAAGGGGAAGGGAACAAACATTTATTAGGCATCTACAATGTGCTAGGCACTATGCTAAGTGCTTTTTTATTATTATTACAAATAATATCTCATTTGATCCTCGCAACAACCCTAGGAGGTAGGTACTATTGTTACCCTCATTTTATAGTGAAAGAAACTGAGGCAGACAGAAGTTAAGTAATTTGGCCGGGATCACACAGCTAGAAAGTGTTCAAGGTTGGATTTGGATTCAGATCTTCCTGGCTCCAAGCTCAGCGTCCTGTCCTAGAACAGTGCTTTTTAAACTGTGAGTCTCAACCCCATATGGGGTTGTGTAACTGAATGTGGGGGGTTGTGAAAAATTTGGCAACAGTAAAAGATTTTAGAATGTGCAGTGATCAAAAATTAATTCAAAATCAAACGCATAATGAATCCAAGGTGTTTATGGTAATGCTTACCCATGTTGCACTGAGTGATTTTATTGCAGTCTTGGTTCTGAACACACAACATGTGCACTTGGCACTTTGCGTGCCATCATGCCACGCCACGCAACGCCAATGAGTGCTGCCAGAAACACCTTGCCTCAGGTTTGAGACTATTATGTGCTATGAACTGCAGTGTTTTTATTGTGCAAAGTTTTCTGCTCTCATACAAGCATAATAGTTTAATTACAGAAAATAAAGACTTTTAATATTTCCTACCATAAAAATAATCAAACACACCCATCTCATTAGTATGCAAATTTGTTTTTGTCTTTAAAAATGATAAAATTATATATATACCAAAGAGTTGTTTTAAAATAAATTTCTTTATGATTTATCATCAGTAAATGTTTGATTTGTACACCTATTTTATATACCTATATATCCAAGGTCACATAAAAATTTTTTGGGCAAAAAGGGGTTGCGAGTGAAAAAAGTTTAAAAAGGCCTGGTCTAAATGGAGCTTGTGGGGAGGGACAGATAGGTATCTCTGGAGTCTTGTCCACCTCTCTCCAAGAGAGCCTTTGATTCCTGTCTGGAGTAGAGCAAGCAAGAGAAAAGGCCAAGAGGCTGGCCATTCTATTCTTTGAGGGAAGGCACCAAACCAAAATTATATCATCTGCTCCTCTAAATATTGTTGATCTTGGGGCATGATTTTAGGTACAAATCACTTTCCTGGCTGCTATCCTTTAAAAGGAGAGGGTAGCCCAAAGTTTACACTCACTGGATTGCTTCTTTCCCACTAAATGCTAGTTACACAAAAGACCATCACAAATAGTCAATAGTGAGTAAACTCATTTATCCAAGCAAATAACAAATAGAAACTGGAGACGTTATATAGATTAGAATATACCAGAAAATACGCAGTCTGAATGGGCTTACCTACCGGGAGCCATCTATCTCAACTCAACAGAGGGGCTCCAATCTTACCCAAGTAGAAATCCCCAAAGTTCCTAGGGAGGTAAGCCGGAAATCTGGGACATATTGAGGCACTGGTCCCTCTACATGCTTTCTGCCACTTCCTAGTGTTTTTATTCCCCTCTCTTCATGGGTCTCTCCCTAAAGAGGGTCTGGAACCACATGTGTCTCTCAAGCAGGAATGAAGACTATCTCTCTGCTCCAAAGCTCTCGCACTAACTCCATTTCTCATGCAGGGCACACGTTTTTGAGAAATTATTCTCTCCATCAATTAGGAAAGTCTTACGTTAAATTCTCGGGCTTAAAATCTGGGTTACATTTGTCAAGTGCAAAAAACTATAAAAATTCAAGCTGTTATCATGGAGCAAATATTACTCAATAGATATTTGTTAAATGGCTACGGTATGTTGTTTATGTGGTCAGCAATATGAGGGATACAAAGAAACAGTAAGATAGAATCTCTGCCCTCCTGGAGTTTTTAGTCTAGCCTGGAAGTCAGCTGAAATCAGAGAATTTATAATGAAATTACCAAAAAAAAAAAGACAATTGAACACTAGGTTATATGGTATCAAGCATAATTACAGTCAGAGGACAGAGAAATGAGACAACAAGGTGGACTACAATCAGGGGCATGCTGAAGCCAGCCGATCATTGAATTTTCATTGTGAGCATTTATACCTCAGATATCAGCAAATACTACAATGCAGGCCTTGATTTATTGTTTTCTTGCTTGTTTAAACTTAACAAAGTGATGGAGAAAATAATACCACTTCAGATTAAACTTAAAAGTGTGTCAAAGGTACATTCTCCTCCCTCTCCTTGCTCCCCTCCCAAGCCAGTTGTTAAACATTTACCAGCACACCACTGGAATAGTGATGGACCATTTCAAGGATAAGTTAGGACTTACACTGGACTTAAGGTTAATACTGAAGGATGCTGTATTTGGAGGCAGAGGACCTGGGTCTGAGACCCAGAACTGCTACATATTAGCTTTGTGTTCTTGGATGAGTCCTGTCCCCATTTTGGGCCTCAGAATTTCTATCCATTAGGCAGCTAGATGGCACCATAGTGCATAGAACACCAGGCAGGAAGCGTCAAGATCTTCCTGAGTTCAAATCCAGCCTCAGACACTTACTAGGCTAGGCTGGTCATTTTACCCTGTTTGCCTCAGTTTCCTCATCTGTAAAATGAGCTGGAGAAGGCAATGGCAAACCACTCCAGTATCTTTGCCAAGAAAAGCCCAAACGGGGCTATGAAGGGCTGGATGTGACTGACATGAGTCAACGACAAAAATTTCTATCTATAAAATGAAACAAAAGGGTCAGGCTAGGTGATTTTAAGGTACTTTCCACCTCTAGTAATACTGAACATAGATAGTCTTTTAATTTTTATAAATCATTTTACATACATTATTGCATCTGATCCTTACTATGAGAAGAGAAGCCCAACCAGCATGAGATTGGAAGTCAGGGGACTGGAGCTGGAATCTGGAATCTGTCATTTCTTACCAGGGTGACCTTGGGCAAATCATGTGACTTCTCAGCACCTCATTTTCCCCAGATATAAAATGAGTTGTTCAGGCATTTTTCAGTTGTGTCGGACTCTCCATGACCCCATTTAGGTTTTCTCAGCAAAGATACTGCAAAGACACTGCCATTTCCTTCTCCAGCTCATTTGACAGATGAGGAAATGGAGGCCAACAGGTTTAATGACCTGCCCAGTGTTGCACAGCTAGTAAGTGTCTGAGGCTGGGTTTGAACTCAGGAAGATGAGTCTTCCTGATGCTAGGCCTGGGGTTGCACTAGATGGCCCTCAAGGTCCTTTCC
Organism: Phascolarctos cinereus; assembly: GCF_003287225.1. Classification (NCBI taxonomy): domain Eukaryota; kingdom Metazoa; phylum Chordata; class Mammalia; order Diprotodontia; family Phascolarctidae; genus Phascolarctos; species Phascolarctos cinereus. The sequence continues at coordinate 13,257,147 of NW_027555958.1, read as the reverse complement.
ATTCAAGGCACTATAATCTTATGACTGGGCCCAGTACCAGGCACAGCAGGAAATAAATCAGCATAGACAGGAGCATGGTGGGGGGGGTGGCCCAGAGCCTACAGACTCTGAAATGGCACGCCTAGGAGTTAGGCCTTGATGCATTGAATGAGTAGAGAACCTTTTAAGTTGTTGAAGATGTTGGGCAAGAGATGAGTAAGGACCTGAAGCATGCATGAACAGAGGATAGCATGAAATGGAAATGCCTCATTATAGAGTCAAGATTGGAAAGGAAGGAAATGAAGCATGAGGAGAGATAATGGCCTACCAAGAGGACTGGAGATCTTGATGAAGGCCAAGGATGGGATGAGGTGGAAGAAATCACATGAATCAAGGCTTTGGTCAGATAGAGAAGTTTTTAATGAATGAAGCAGAACACTTGTGGCTAACTGTGCATACTGGGTGTGACCATCCCTGTGTGTGGCTGAAGTAGAGTGAAGGTCAGGGGATTTCTGGAGGCGTTTGAGAGAGCAGCCCTGTGAATGCTGAAGTCCTCTAGTTTAAGGGCAGGATTTGAGGAAGAGAGGAAGATGGTGAGCCAGGTAGTGACTTCTTGAAAAAGGAGGGAGAATGACTTGGAAGGACCAGGATGTAAGAGCCACCGTAATCTGGATTGGGTGGAAATTTCTGATACCGCAAACTTCAAAGAGAAGGATGCTGAATGATGATGGTAAGGAAAAGTCTAGAAAGGACTGTGGAGAGCAAGGGACTATTCCAATTCCCTCTCCAGTACGGAGGGGTTGGGGGTTTGGGTGCAGATACAGCCAGTGGTACCGAGAAGAGCCATGGATATTGTACCATGAGAGTGGAGCCCAGTCTCAGAGAAGACTTGTAGAAAGAAGGAGTGAGAGAGAAAGAGGTCTCAGAAGAAGGGCAGTTTGTTCAATGTGGAAGGGAATTTCAAAGGGCACAGTGGAAGGGTCAGAAGCAGAAGGGGATGCATAGTAGGATATGGGTGGGAAAGATGGGGTTGAGAAATAGGGGTGAGGGAACAGGAAGTAGAGGTTGGGAAATGTTTGCTTCTACATGGCTGGTGATTGATTAAAACAGGAATAGGAAGGAAAACAGGAGGATGGAGATTGTTAGCCATAGGGCTTGTTGTAGGTGGCAGATGAATAGCAAAGCTTTCAGTCTCTAAGGGATGCTGCTGAGAGTCCTGGACTGGGCCTGGGTCCGGCTTGCCTGGACCCAGTGCTGTAGCTTTTCTTCCTCCTGAAGAGGCAGGTCATATGTTGGTACCAAGGCTCACAGGATCATAGCTTTAGAGCTAGAAGGGATCTTAGAGGCCACTGATACCCTCTGAGACAGTCAAAGAAGGGCAAGTCTTCCCATGTGTTGTGTGGATCCTTTAGGAAGACTGGAGAACATGGGGCATTACTCTTTGCATGAGAAAAAATACCCAAGCCAGTGGCATAATAACATTGGACACTTCAAGCAAAGTCTCTGATATGCATGAATGGGCCAATCAGTACGCCCATCAGTACAATGAGGCCCTGTGATTTCATGGCTGCAGAACTACTTTCATCAATGCAAACCATCTATGACTTATAGTCTTGGAATGTTGCTCAAGACTCGGGGATGTTCAGTGACTGGCCCATATTCAGGTAGCCAGGAAGTGCCAGAGGGGTATTCTAACACATGTCTGTCTTCTTGACCCTGAGTTCAGCTCTCTACCCATCACAGTGAGTGGCCTCAAAGCACCAGTGCGGTTTCCATGCATAGCATCAAAGTATCTGCTGGACATGTCATCAGTCTTTGTTCTCAAGGAGCTTTTGGCCTCTCAGGGGAGATGACACACACCTATATTAGCACATACAAAATATAAGTCAACCAACCAGCAAGCATTTATTAAGTACTGATTATGTGTCAGGCACTGTGCTGGGCACTAGCAATGCAAAGACAAAAATGAAACGATTCCTGCCTTCAAGGAAACCTACATTTGGGGGAAAGAATGGGACGTTTAAAAAATTTCAAGAGACATAATTTCTGGGCAATATAATAATTTTATTAATAAGGCCAGCATGCTTACTAATGAAAGGATGGTCATTTGGCCATCTCTCTTAGGCCAAAGCCCCTTATTGTGGTGGGCTCACAGTTCATATGCCCATGGAAGAATAGGTGTTCCTCAGGGTGGCAATCAACTCCGATTGGTGAACAATTAATGAGAAAACGAATATTAGAATGAGAGTGTAGGCTATATTGAAATGAGGGTCTTTGGGTATGTGACTTGAATCACCCAAATCTTGGTCAAAGAGACATCAATTTCCATGTCACCTGTCTGACAAAAGGGAGGATCCATATTTCCTCAGACCTGTCTGAACAAACACAATGAGCAGGAATGCAGTCATTAACTTAAGCTTAGAATTTCTTTTACTGTCTGATTAGATCTTAGCCATCCTGGCAAGGTAAATCTTTAAGACAGATTTCCCACACTTGTTGGTTTCTGGATGAGGAAGTAGAAAAGGGGGAAAACCTTGGTCCTAATACAATAATTAGTTATTAATACCAGAAAGAAAAAATAATTTCTCACAGGAATAAGAGTGGGAAAAAAAAGACTTTTCTCCCTTTGGTGTTTGCTCATTTCCCCACCCTATTTCTTGACTTCTAGCTCTTTGTTAAAGTAGGGCTCTGCTTCCAGGGTGGAGGGCATACTTTCCCAAGCTTCGGGTTTTTTGCGCAGCTGTTTTCAGAGCTAGTTCTGGGGGTCTGTAAGCTTCCAGTTCTTTCAGGGTGGTATGATCTAAGGAGAAGTGTGTTTGCTCCTGTGCTTGATCTGTGAGTGACTGTAAGCGGTCTGGTCTCCCCTGGACCTGTGACAGGGGGCCTCTCCTCTCCTGCAGGACAAGCTTGGCAGTGCAAATGCTATTGCTTCTCCTTACCCTGGTAACTGCCTTCTAGGGCTGGGACCTGGATCCCAGTGTGGGCAATGCAGCAGAGTCCTGCCTCGGTGCTAGCACAGAGACTCCTGTCATCTCCTCCTGACGAGTTGTTCAACTCCCTTACCATCTGGGGGCTGAGAGCTCCGAAAGCAGCCACTGCCACTGGCCCTGCTGATTCAGTGGCTTGCAAGGCCTGCTCCTGGTTTGTTGGAGGCTGTTCTGTGCTGGTGAAGCCCAGGCTAGACTGCGCTCCGCTCTCACCTTGGTGTGATAGACCTTTCCCACTGACCTTCTAAGTTGTCTTGGCCTGGAAAATTGTCTCACCCCATCCTTTTGTGGGTTCTGCTCCTCCAGAATTTATTTGGAGGCAATATTTTAAAGGTATTGGGAAGGGGTTGGGGATTTGGGAGAGCTCAGATGAGTCTCCTTCCTCCCTTTGGAAAGGGAGACTACAGGAAGAAAAACCAGATGGTTTCACTCCAGGTACAGCCTGCAGTAGTGAAGACCTGGCCCAGAGCGGTAACAATGACCATGGAAACCCCTGGCTTCTGTCAAGGCATAGCCAGGTACCACCACAAATACCTGTTCTTTCCTTCCCCCCTCACCCTGAATCAGCAGTGGAGGGAACCTTCGAGGTCATCCAGTCCAATTCCCCTCCTTAGCCACCCCCTGGTGCAGGCCCTCATCCACTCACACCTGGAGTTATTATTGCACTTATTACAGCAGCCTCAAGTCTCTCCCCATTCCATTCTGTCCCCCACTCTGCTGTCAAGTTGAGCTTCCCTAAAGCACTTGTCTGACCATGTCACTCCCCATTCAGTAATCCTCGGTAGCTCCCTATTACCTCCATGATCAAATAAAAAATCCTCTTTGGCTTTTTTAGCCCTTCCTAACTTGGCCCCTTCCAACCTTTCCAGTCTTATTACACTTCACTCTCCTCTACAAATTCTATGACTTAGTGACACTGCACTGCTCCTAGTTTCTCACACAAGACACCCCACCTCCCAACTCCACACAGTTTTTTTTAAAATAATTTTTTTGTTGATTTCTCTTTTCACATCACCAAAATTTCTTCCCTTTACTCCTCTCTCTCCCCTTCCTAGAGATACATCCTATGTAATAAATAATCTTTTTTTTTTTGTAAATAGAATTTCATTTTTTCCAATTACATATAAAGGTAGTTTTCAACATTCATTTTTTTACAAGATTTTGAGTTCCAAATTTTTCTTCCTCCCTCCCCCCTCCCTAAGACGACAATCAATCTGATATAGGTTATACATGTGCAATCATGTTAAACATAACAAATAATATTTTTAAAAGAAAGAGAGAAAACAATCAGCAATGCTGATCAACACATTAAAAAAAAAGTCCGTACACTGGTGGATCTCCTCTGCCAAGGAGATAGGTGAAGACATCAGCTCATACCTCTTTGGAGCCATGCCAACTATTTGTAATTTTGTAGCATTCACGTTCAGTACTCTGAGGTGGTCATTCTTTCCAGTTACATTGTTGTCAACATTGTGTATATTGTTCTCATGGCTCTTCTGCCTTTATCTCGCATCAGTTCATGTAAATCTCTTCATACGTCATTGTATTCATTATATTTGTTATTTCTTACAGCAAAGTAAAATATTTTGTTACATTTATGTACCAGTGTTTGCTTAGTCATTCCTCAACCAATGGGGATCTACTTTGTTTCTAGTATTTGCTACCACAACATATGTGTGTGAATGTGTATCTTTTTGTGGTAGCAAATGTATATGGTGCATATGAGGACAATCTTATGAGTGACTTCAAGAAATAGGAGCCTCAGACTGGAATCTGCTTTAAAGGGCACAGACGTGGGGGCAAAGATTGGAAATTGAGGGGATGCCCATCCATTGGGGAATGGCTGAACAAGTTGTGATGTGTGAATGTAATGGAACACTGTTGTGCCATCAGAAACGATGAGCAAATGGACTTCAGAAAAACCTGGAAAGACTTGTATGGACTGAGGCTGAGTGAAGTGAGCAGAACCAGGAGAACATTGTACACAGTAACAGTCACATTGCACAGTGACTGGCTTTGATAGACTCAGCTCTTCTCAACAGCATTCTAAGACAGCTCCAAAAGACTCATGATGGAAAATGCTATCCACATCCAGAAAAAGAACTATGGGGTCGGAAAGCAGATGGAAGCATGCTATTTCCTCTCTTTCTCATTCTTTTGTTTTGTTTTGTTTCTTCTTTCTTGTAGTTTCTCCCATTGGTTCTAGTTCTTCTTTACAACATGACTAATGTGGAAATATGTTTAATCCAAATGTGTTAGTAGAGCCTATATCAGCTTGCATGCTGTCTTGGGGAGGGAGGAAGGAGGGAGGGAGAGAAAATTTAAAACTCAAAAGCTTATGGAAGTAAATGTTAAAAACTAAAAATAAATTAATTAATTATAAAAAAAGGCACAGATATTTTAATTACTTCATTTGTGTAATTCCAAGCTGTTTTCCAGAATGGTTGAATTCATTCCTAGCTCCCCCAACAATGCCCTAGTTCTGCCCATCTTTCTGCAACCCTTCCAGCAATAATGATTCTCATTTTTTTGGTCATCTTTGACAATTTGCTGGGTGACATAACCTCAGGGTTATTCTGATTGATTTTTTCCTCACCATTAGTGATTTAGAGAGCTTTTACATAAGATTGTAAATAGTTTATGATTTTTTCTTTTGTTCATATAATTTGACCATTTATCCATTGGGGAATGGCTCATATTCTTATAAATTTAACTCAGTTCCTCATATATTTTGGAAATAAGGCCTTTATCAAAGAAACTTACTGTAAAGATTTTTTTCCCCCTTCTGTTAACTTTCCCTTCTAATCTTAGCTGCATTGAATTTGTTTTTTGTGCAAAAGTTTTGCATCCTTTTAAAATACTTTATAGCAGTTTAAGTAAAACTAGCCTCATATCTTTTTTTAAAAGTAGAGTTCTTGAGCTGATAGATCAGAGCAATGCCATGGATTTAACATATTCTTGATTCCAACAAAGTGTTTTGAAGTTCCCCATGTTATCCGTGTGGATAAAGTGGCAAATATGAACTGCTCCTAGATGATGCTACTTTGTGGTAGACATAGTTAAGTTAAGTTGGTTAAGCAACCATTCTTTCTTAAAATTTATTATTATTATTATTATTATTATTATTTTTTTTTGGAGAGGCAGTGGGGTGAAGTGACTTGTCCAGGGTCACACAGCTAGTAAGTGTCAAGTGTCTGAGGCCAGATTTGACCTCAGATCTTCCTGACTCCAAGGCCAGAGCTCTTTTCACTGCACCACTTAGCTGCCCCCCCCATTTTTATTTTTTAATGTTCATTTTTAAAAATTTTGAGTTCCAAATTCTCTCCCTCCAGTCTTTCCCCCCACCCACTGAGGAGGAAAGTAATATGACATCAATTATACATGCAAAGTCATGCAAAACATATTTCCATATTAGTCATGTTGCAAAAAGAAAAAAAGGGGGAAAAAAGTATGTTAGTCACCCATTCTCGATGGGTAATGATTAATGATTCTTTCCAGCCTGAGGGCAGTTTCTAGAAGCATGCCATAAGACTTTGTCATTGACCCTGTGCTATTTCACATTTTTATCAGCAACTTGGATGAGACATCAACTTTTCAGATGATACAAAAACTGGAAGGCATAGCTTATACCATAGACAGGATAGGAGATTCCTAGACTTTCATTTTGACTCCTTTCTCCAGTTGCTGATGAAGAGGTGGCCCTTCTCTGCCAAGGCCAAACCCTCTGTTTGCTCTTGGCCTCATCCCCTTCAGTAGATTCACCTCCAGCATTTTGTTGATTGTGCCCCATGCCTGGAATGCTCTCCCTCCTAATCTCTGCCTCCCAGCTTCCCTGGCTTCTTTCAAATCTCAGCCAAAGTCCCAGCTTCTGCAAGAAGCTCTTCCAGGGCCTCCTCAATCTTAGTTCCTTCCCTGGGAGATTACCTGCAATTTACTCTGTTTATACCTTACTTGTATTTAGTTGTCTGCATCTTCTCTCTCCACTTAGAATGTAAACTTCTGGAGAGCAGGGACTATTCTGCCTTTTGTGGTGTGCCCAGTGCCTGGCACACAGTAGGTGCTTAATAAATGCTTGTTGGCTCAACAGAATCCGGTCTTCTAGTCAGACAAAGGGGATTTCTTGAGCATTCTCTGCCATGGCAGGGGCGTGGGGATAGACCCTAAATTTAAGAATTGGGATGTCATTCCTTCTAGAAAGAGAAGATAAAGTTCCTGAGCAGTGAACTTCTTAGGAAGAAAAGATCATCTGTTTGGCCTCAGAAACTGGAAAAGCAACAAGAGACTACCCTCACAATGTGGGGAGGCAGACGACGTGTACTTGACTCTGAGTTGTGCAGACAGTGCCAGCCAGATGGAAAGGGGGATTGCCTGTCCTATGGAAGAGGGTGATTTTACTCTCTGAAGATGTTGCTCTGCTGACAGCCCTGAGCTGAGTCCTTTCCAAGATAAGTTCAGCACATGAAGTGGTTCTGAGTCAATAGTCTGGGACACGGGTAGAAGAGGGGAATCCAACAGAGATGGAACTGTGTTAAGTAATCACATGCTTGATGTGTTTTCTGTATCTCTTTAGGTCTCCTGTGAGCACTTTGAAACTTCTATGTTTTCTGTGAGATGAAATAAAGGCTGTCCTTTAGCCAATATGTTTTTGTTACCTTGAATGCTTGTAAAAGGACTGGGGGACCTGTTGCTCACATTTGTGGAAACAAAAACTTTCTATGTTATATTTAGAGATTTTCCAGAGTAAACTTTGGTTGGAGGCATAAAAGTAAAAAAAAAAATCTTCTAAGCCCGCGTCTGAGAATAAGCAGGTAGCACAGCAGATAGAGTGCTAGGCCTACAGTCAAGAAGCCCTGAGTTCAATCCAGCCACAGACACTCACTAGCTATGTGACTGTGGGCAAGTCACTTAAGGCTGTTTGCCTCATTTTCAGTTTATTCACTGAAAGGTCAAATAGTGAAGCTGAAGCTTATATGCTTTGGCCACATAATGAGAAGATGGGAATCATTGGAAAAGAGCCTGATGTTGGGAAGGATTGAAGGTAAAAGGAAAAGGGGACGACAGAGGATAAGTCATGGAAACAAAGAACATTAACTTGGACAGACTTTGGGAGACAGTGGAGGATAGGAAGGCCTGGTGTGCTGTGGTCCATGGAGTCTGAAGAGTTGGACATGACTGAACAACAGCAAAAACGAGCTGGAGAACTGTCTTTGCCAAGAAAACCCCAAATGGGGTCACACAGATTTGGACTTGAGGGAAACAACTGAACAACAATGAGGTCTACCTCTGAGATCGAACCTGCTCCACATGAACCTAAGCCCTGGGCTCCACTATCATACATCCCAGCTCATTCAGAAATTCTCCAGTGGATCGGCTTTCACTTGGTTTCTAACTGTTTTGTTTTGCTATCACACACCCCGAAAAAATTGATGCTGTTAATATTTTGGTACAGATGGAGTCTTTCTGTCTTTGACTTGGGGTATGTGTCTAGATCACTGGGTCAGAGGGCATGACCAGTGTTCATAGGAGCATTTCATCCTGTTCTCAGAGACCCAGCATGTCTGCCCCATGTTCTCCGAGCAGTATTCTGGCCCTTTTTGCTTCCACAGCTGGAAACTGCAGGGTGATGGAAGGAGCAATGGTCCCTAACTGACCTTGACCTCTAAAGTCTTTTCCAGTTCTCAAGCTGTTCCTGTGTTAATATTAATGCTGCTTTGGGAGGCACACAGGTCTTAGGAATCATAGGATTTATAACTCAAATGGACCTCAGAAGTTATCCAAACCAACCCTCTCATAACAACATAACAAGTTAGAACAATGATAACAACATAACAAGTAGAGACCCAGAAAGGGGAATTCGCTTTTCCTGGTGTTGATGTTCAGTCATGTCCAACTCTCATTTGGGATTTTCTTGGCAGAGATGCTGGAGTGGTTTGCCATGTTCTTCTCCAGTTCATTTTACACACGAGGAAACTGAGGCAAACAGGGTTAAGTGACTTGCCCACAGTGATGGAGCTAGGAAGTGTCTGAGGCCAGATTGAAGAAGAGTCTTCTCGACTTCAGGCCCAGCACGCTACCTGCTGCCCTTTCCAAGGTGAGACAGATAGTAAGTAAGTAGCAGGGCTGGGGTTTAAACCCAGGTCTCCTGACTTTAGTCCACTAGGCTGCCTCACTTTTCCTGCCTGTCAAAACATGCTGTGTTGCAATAGCTCATGCCAGTTCATTATTGTTACCTGCCTCAGTTTCATCTTGTCCCAGAATTCTCCAGGTCATTTCAGACTCACAAGAAGCTCCCTGGGAAACCACAGGTTGGAATTTTGGTAAGAAAAGGCCATGGCTGAGTAATCATTGGGGACCACCATGCTGAAGTCTAATCTACAGAGTTGTACAAAGTAGATTAGAGTGTCATGGGATCATAACTGTTAGGTGCTGATGTAATGAAGACCTTATTGCTTTGATCATTTTGAGCCACCACGCCCATTTGAATTATACCTTGTGTAACATGAATCTCCTGAAAGCCTCCTGAGAACTCTGTCCCTGGAGCGCTTGCCTACCTTTACTAGGTTGAATGGGGGATATCCTGGGTAATCAAGTAAGCAAATCAGAGTTAAAGCCCCCACAGAGCAATGCTTTCTACTCTCAGACCATAGGAGAACCACAGATCAAATAGAAAAGTATTTAGTGAAGAGAGAATAACAATAAATCTGAAGTAACGTTAGACTACATTGAAAGGCATGGTGGCCAGGGCTAAAGAAACTTCTCTTGGAAGCACGAGTTCCTCTGCAAACTCATCTAAGAGTGCAGTACTGACTCCTCCACATTCAGTCCCTTCTACCTCACCTGTTCTCTGAAACTGAGATGAATTTGTAAGGCCTCTTTCACCATAGTCTCTTTCTTACTCCCTTCTCTTCAACCCCTTTTGGTGTGTCATGGATCCCTTGGGCAGCCTGGTGAAGCCCTTTCAGAGTAATATTTTTTAAGTGCTTAAAATAAAATTACCAAGGAAACCAATTTTATTGAAATACAGTTATCAATTTTTAAAAATGGTTCATGGACTCTAGTTGGGAATTCTTGCTTTAGACTCTCTTTTTAGGAATAGGACTTCTTGATGGAGACAGCTGGGTGTAGTAGGGAGGGCCCTGTATCCCAAGTCTAAGGGACTGTTCTTTAGTTGTTTCTTAATCCCTTGTCCCTTTTGATATCATCCCCTCTTCTCTTCAAATTTACACTCTACTCTTTCTTGCGGTCTTCCTTGACACCCCCAACCACTTCCTCTCCACTGGTGGAAGTTAGTTTGAAATCAACGGATTGTCTTACAACCTGGCCTCAACCTACCTTTTCAGTCTTACTACATATTAATCCTCTACATTCCATGATCCAGCCAAACTGGCCTTCTCCCATCCCTGTATTCTTTCAGTCTACATGGTTGTAGCCATTTTATATACAATTTCCCCAGCTCTACCCACTTCACTTTCCATCAGTTTCATATAAGTCTTGCAAAGCTTCTGTATTCATCATCTTCATCATTTGTTACAGCACAGGAAAATTCCATTACATTCACAGCCCACAGATTGGTCAGTTATTCCCCAACCATTGGGCATCTACTTTTTTCCACTTCTTTGCTATCACGAAAAGTGCCACTATAAATATTTTGGTGTATACAGAGTGTATGGAGCTTTTCTATTTTGTCAGTGATCTTCCTGGGATATGTTCCTAGCAGTGGCATCCCTTGGTCAAAGGGTATGGGCATTTTAGTTACGTTAATCACAAAATTCCAAATTGTTCCCCAGAATGTTGTTTCCCACAACTCTACCAACAATGCAATAGTGTTTTTCTTTCCACACCCCCTCTAGTATAGATTATTCCCATCTTTTGTCATTTTAACCAAATTTTCTGGGTGGGAGGCAAAACCTTAGAATTGTTGTGATTTGTATTTATCTTTCATTAGTAATTTAGACTTCATCTTATGAATATTTGATGACATGTTTAATTTATTCTTATGGATGAGATGGAAAGATGTGAGTTAGATAATAACAAAGATTTACTGGAGGGGCCAAAGAGTAATTCAAGGTCATCTTGGAAGGCCTCTAGAGCCCTAAGGCCCTGTCTTTGGCCCTCTTTTGTTTAAGATTTGTGTTATTGACTTGGATAAAGCAATAAATGGCATGCTTTATCAGATTTGCAGATGAAAAATTAAGGCAAGTTGTCAGATGACTGAGTCCCTATCCAAAATAATATATTTGGGTTAGTGCGTTGCATTGACCCAAATAACATGGTTTATTCTAGGGACAAATGAAAAGTCTTACACTTGGGTTTTAAGAAATCTCCCTCGTAAGTCCAAGGTGGGGGAGACAGGATTAAGAAAAATGCATCTGCAGGAGACCTGGAGATGTTAATGGCCAGAAGCATATGATGAATCACCAGAGTGATGGGGGAGCTGCCCAAACTGATCAGAATCTTAGGCCTCCAGGAGTGTCCAGGAAAGCGGGGTGCCCCCCACATGGTCTATCCTGGTAAAACCCTATCTAAGGGGGCTTTGTTCTGTTCTGGGAGCCACATTTTAATATAGACCATGATTAGCTAGAGAGTGTCCAGAAAAGAGGGACCAGGATGGCAAAAGGCAGTATTAGGGCCCATTGACAGGAGTGAGGATGTGTAATCTGGAGGAGAAGCCTTAGGAGGACTATGAGAACTGCCTGCAATGGGGCCATGGAAAAGCTGAAGTTGTGAGTGTCTCTCACCCCCATAGACAATCTGCTGCCAAGGCCCCACTGATTTCACCTTTCGACATCTCATCTCTAATTGGCTGTCCCTCAAGCCTCTCCTCGTCTCTGCCTCCTGACTGCCTTCAAGACTCAGTTCAGATTGGACCTGTTGCAAGAGACCTTTTCCAACCCTCCCCACACCCCACCCCCATTATGAGAGCTGTCCCTCTGAGATTTCTTTATATCTGCTCTTAGAATGGTCTGTCACTGACGCTGAAACTGTGGGATGTTTCATTAAGATCATAGGTTAAGAGCTGGAAGGGACCTCAGATCTTCTAGTCCAACCCTCTGATTTTATAAAAGAGGAAACTGAGACTCAGAAAGGTCACATGCCCTGTCCAAGATCACACATGTAGTTCAGATTGGAATCTAGGGACTTTGACTTCAGAGCCAGTCAGTGCTTTTCCACAGAAACACCCTTAGTAAGATGTCTACTAAAATCACTTTGCATCTGTGGTGTGTGTGCTCCTCTGAGGGCATTGTACTTGGAGGGGGTAGAGGTGGCACTGTCCCTCTTTGTCTCAGCTCAGGAGGTGCCTTGGCATCAGCAGGAATTTTTTTTTCCTTAACAGTATTTTTTTTCCAATTATATATAAAGATAGTTTTCAACATTCATTTTTGTAAAATTCTGAGTTCCAAAATTTTCTCCCTCCTTCCATTCCCTCTCCCCTCCCCAAGACAGCAAGCAATCTGATATAGTCTATACGTGTACAATCATATTTAACATATTTCCACATTAGTCACATTGTGAAAGAAGAATCAGAACAAAAGCGAGAAACCACAAGAAAGAAAAAAGAGAGAGAGAAAACTGTCCACTTTGATCTGCATTCAGCCTCCATAGTTCTTTCTCTGGATGTGGTTAGCATTTCCCATCATGAGTCTTTTGGAATTGTCTTGGATCATTGCATTGCTGAGAAGAGCTAAGTATCAAAGTTAGTCATCGCACAATGTTGTTACTGTGTACAGCATTCTCCTGGTTCTGCTCACTTCACTCAGCATCGGTTTATGTAAATCTTTCCAGGTTTTTCTGAAATCTGCCTGCTCATCATTCCTTATAGCATAATGGTATTCCATTAGATTCATATACCACAACTTGTTCAGCCATTCCCCAATTGATGGGCATCCCCTCAATTTCCAATTCTTTGCCACCCCAAAAAAGAGCCGCTATAAACAGTTTTGTACACATGGGTCCTTTTCCCTTTTTTATGATCTCTTTGGGATACAGCCCTAGTGGTATTGCTGGATCAAAGAGCATGCACAGTCTGGTTGTCCTTTGGTCATAGTTTCAAATTATGCTTTAGAATGGTTGAATCAACAACCAAGAATTACCTACCCAGCAAAACTGAGTATAATCCTTCAGGGGTAAAAATGGACATTCAGTGAAATAGAGGACTTCCAAGCATTCCTGAGGAAAAGACCAGAGCTGAATAGAAAATCTGACTTTCAAATACAGGACTCAAGTGGAACATGAAGAGGTAAACAGGAAAGAGAAATCATAAGAGACTTAGTAAGATTGAACTGTTTACATTCCTGCATGGAAAGGTGATATTTATAACTCATGAGACCTTTGTCAGTATTAGGGTAGTTGGAGGAAAACAATTATATGTATGTATATATAGACAGGTAGATAGATAGATAGATAGATAGATAGATAGATAGATAGAGGGCACAGGGTAAGTTGAAGATTAAGGGGTCATATCTGGAGAATAAAATTAAGGGATGAGAGAGGATTATACTCAGAGAAGAAGAAAGGGAGAGGTAGAATGGGGTAAATTATCTCACAAAAAAAAAAACAGAAAGGAAAAGTCTCTACAGTGGAGGGGAAATGGGGGAAGGTGAGAGGGAATGAGTGAATCTTATTCTCATAGGATTTGGCTTACAGAGGGAATAACACACACTCAATTGGGTATGGAAATCTGTCTTACCTTACAGGAAAATAGGGGGAGAAGGGGACAAGAGAGCAGGGGGATGATAGAGAGGAGGGCAGATTGGGAAAGGGGGTAATCAGAAGTAAATACTTCTGAGGAGGGACAGGGTCAAAAGAAAGAATAGAATAAATGGGAGGGCAGGATAGGATTAAGGGAAATAGAGCTAGTTTTTCACAACATGTCTACTATGGAAGTGTTTTGCATAACTGCACATGTACAACCTATATTGAGTTACTTGCCTTTTCAATGAGGGTGGGTGGGGAGGGAGGAAGACAGAAAATTTGAAACCTAAAGTTTTAAAAACATATGTTTAAAAACATGTTTTCACATGCTACTGGGAAACAGGAAATACAGGAAATGGGGTACAGAAGTCTATCCTGCCCTACAGGAAAATAGAAGGGGAAGGGGATAAAGAAGGGGAGAGATAGAAGAGAGAACAGACTAGGGGAAGGGATATTCAGAATGCATGCCATCTTGGGGTGGGGGGAGGGGTGGGATGGGGTGAAAATCTGGTACTCAAAAATTTGTGGAAGTGAATGTTGAAAACTAAAAATAAATAAATTTATTTAACAAAAATGGTTGAATCAGTTCACAACTCCACCAACAATGCATTAGTGTTCCAATTTTCCCACATCTTCTCCAACATTTATCATTTTCCTTTTCTGTCATATTAGCCAGTCTGATAGGTGTGAGGTGGTACCTCAGAGTTGTTTTGATTTGCATTTCTCTAATCAATTGTGATTTAGAGCATCTTTTCATATGATTATAGGTAGCTTTAATTTCTTCATCTGAAAATTGTTCATATCCTTTGAACACATCAACTGGGGAATGACTTGTATTCTTATACATTTTACTCAGTTCTCTACATATTTTAGAAATGAGGCCTTTATCAGAAACACTGGCTTTCGGCAAGAATTTAGCAAAGCTTTGTTGAATGGATAGGGCAAAGAAGAGCCCCAAAGACCTGGTCTTCGTGGGCAGTAAGAGTGAAGTCACAAAGGGCAGCCATGAAATATCTCTTGGATAAGCTCCTTGGACTGGTCCAAGGATCGGGAAATACAGAAGCTGAGCTAGAAGGGGCCTTGGAAGCCAGCCAGTCCAGTCCCCTTCATTTTGTAGATAAGGAACCTAGGGCTCAGAGAGATTAACCGATATAAGGAGCATGATGTTGCATAATCACAGGCCTAGTGATTTCCTAGTTTTACAAAGTAGGAAACTGAGGCCTGAGGAGGTGAAGTTACTTGGTCGTATGTGGCCCAGCTGGGGTTTCCACATTCATCATCACAGTATCGAGGGTATCTTTTCTCTAAGTGACCTTGGACAACCAATGTCTCCCAATATGAAAGGGACTGGGCAGACCTGGAATTTCCTTGGCAGAGGGAAGTCATGCCAAGGAAGGAGACTCCCTCTACCAAGGCGGGTCAGCACCTTTCCTTGAACTTCAAGTCTTAGAAGCAGCTGGTAGCACAGTGAATAGAATACGGGGCCTGGAGTCAGGACAACCTGAGTTCAAATCCAGCCTCACACATTTCCTAGCTGTGTGACTGTGGGAAAGTCAAGTAATCTGTCTGCCTCAGTTTCCTCATCTGTAAAGAAAGGATAATAATAGCCACTCCCTCACAAGGTTGTTGTGAGGCTCAAATGAGAAAATATTTATGAAGTGCTTAGCACAGAGCCCGCACGCAGTGAGCTCTTACTAAATATTAATTCTCTTTCCTCAGATGACCAGAGCCCCTAGAGGTTGTGATTTGTCCCAGGCCACCCAGTCTTTAGGAGTCAGAGATAGGGCTCTAATCCACATCTCCTGGGCTTGAGACCAGCTCTTTATCCAGAACCATACCCTGCCTCTAATCCTAATTGATCTGAACATCAGAAGAAGACTGCAAACTGGTGCTCCCAAAGAGGATGAAGGTGGTGATAGCTGCTATTTCTACTGGCAATAGTTCAAATCTGGCAGGTGTATGACCCTGGGCAAGTCACCTAACCCCATTTGCCTCAGTTTCCTCAGCTGTCAAACGATCTAGAGAAGAAAATGGCAAACCACTGCATTATCTTTGCCAAGAAAACCCGAAAGGGGTCATGAAGAATTGGACTTAACTGAACAACAATAGGGTTTAAAGCCTGGCTCTGTAAGGGAGGTGATTTATTTTGTGCATTTTCCAGACAGGAAATGGAGGCTCTCAAGAGATCTGTCCAGGGTTACATGGAATATAGGAGGTGAAAGGAAACAAGTCTTTTTGACTCCAAACCCAGGTGTCTCTTGGAATTAGGCTACCCCTCCTTAAAGAAAGTATGTCTGAGGTGCTCTCTAGATGGTATGACCTTAGTACATTAGAAAGACAAAACAAAACAGGCCTGATTGCTGAAATCCACAGGCAGCTTTCTAGCCAAGAACTCGGAGTTTTTGAATGCTTTCAGTCAGCTGTTGTGGGGAGGGGAGATGAGAGGAACGGAAAAGCAGTGTGGTGGGAAGAACAGCGGACTGAGTAGAGGTCAGGAGTCCCCCTCCGGAGGCCCATTTGCTGTCTGTCTCTGGGCAAGTCATTTCCTCTCTCTGTGCCTCAGTTTCCTCATCTGTAAAAGGGAGGGACAGTAAGATTTGGATTACAGGACCACTTTCCCAAGCAGTAGAACAATGATCTTAGCCCAAGTTCTCTGAAGTGAGACTGACGTCGTCAGGAGGAGCAGAGCGCGTTGGTTCAGACTGTCAGAGACGGTCAGAGGTCCAATTCCCTTATTTTACCGTACAGGATGCTTTATCCAGGGCCGGCTTGGGAACGGGGCTTGTCTCGGAGCCCAGGCCTCAGGTTACCTCTCTAAGTAAGCAGCGGGACCAGGATTTGAACGTGTGTCCTCATGTCACCCGGGACACCAGACTGTCACTAGGTGGCTTCTAAGGACCCTCCCAGGTCCGGAGAGCCCATAATTCCCTTGGCTCTCTGTCTCCAGCTGCCACTCTCGGAGACCCCTGATCCCCGGGGCCCGTCGGTGAACGTAGAGCCGGAGGAGTGGGCCAGGCGGACAGACGCGCCTCCCCAGGGGCCGGCCCTTCTCCTCTTCTCCTTCCTCCTCCCCTCGCCTCCCCCACTTCTCCTTCCCTTCCTTCTCCCCACCCAGCCGGGCGCGCGCACAGGGCCCCAGGGGAGCACAGCCGGCCCTGGGCTCCGCGGGGATCCGGACCCGGGAGCCCACGCCTGGGCCCGGCCATCTCCGCGCCGGAGACTTCCGGGGACGGTCTGAGCAGCCTGGGCCGCCCCCGCCTCCTCCCCGCTCTCCGCTCCCGGCGGGCCGCAGCCCCGCCCCGCGCCCCGCGCCCCGCCTCCGGCCCCCGGCCCCGGCCCCGGCCCCGCCCCGCCCGGCCCCGCCCGGCCCCGGCCCCGGCCCGGCCCCGGCTCCCTCCGGAAGGCCCTGCCCGCCCATGGATTTCACATAGCGCCGGCCCCGGCCCCGGCCCGGCTCCGGCCCGCCCGGCCCCGGCTCCGGCCCCGGCCCCCGCCCCCCGGCCGCGCCCCCGGCTCCGGCTCCGGCCCCGGCCCCGGCCCATGGCGGCCCAGTGCTGCTGCCGCAAGGGGCCGGGGGCCGCGGGGCCCGAGACTGCGGCGGCTGCGGCCGCGTCTGCTGCGGTGGCGGCTGCGGCCCCGGCGGCCGCCCCGGACGTGGCCTCGGCCGCCAGCTCGCAGCTCTTCCGCCTGCGCCATCTGCAGCTGGGGCTCGAGCTGCGGCCGGCCGCGCGGGAGCTGGCGGGCTGCCTGGTGCTGGAGCTGTGCGCGCTGCGGCCCGGGCCCCCGGCGCTCGTGCTCGACGTGCACCCCGCCGTGCGCCTCCACTCGGCTGCCTACCGGCCCGCCGCGCCGGGCCAGCCGCCCTGCGCCTTCTCCTTCGCGCCCGACCCGGACCCGGACCCGGACCCGGATCCGGACCCGGACCCGGACCCGGACTCGGAGCCAGGCCTGAGCCCGGCGCCCCGCTCCGCCGGCGAGCGCCCGGGCCCCGCGCCCTGCTGCGCCCCGCCCCGCGGCCTGGACCCCGCCGAGCCGCCAGACCCTGCCCTCGGCCCCTGCCCCGACGCCGGCCAGCCACCCGAAGCTGTGCTCGGACACTCCTCCGACGCCGGCCAGCCTCCGGACCCTGTGCTCGGCCCCTGCCCCGACGCCGGCCAGCCTCCGGACCCTGCGATCGGCCCCTGCCCCGACGCCGGCCAGCCTCCAGACCCCGAACCCCCTCCGGCACCCAGCCCCCCGCCGCCCCTGCCCACTTTTCCGGGCGCGCCGCCGGGGCCCTGCCACCCTCTGCTCTTCCGGGTGGAGCCCTTCACGGACTACGGCTCATCCCTGACCATCAGCCTCCCCGGCGCGTTGCAGCCCCACCAGCCCTTCCACATCGTGCTTCGGTACACCAGCAGCGACGCCCCCGCCGTGAGTATGGGGAGGGCGTCACACGGGGAGGGGGACACCAACCCCGGTGGGCCGCCTCAGCAGCGGCCTGCCAGCCTGCCCGCCCCTCTGCTCCAGGCTCGCCTAGGGACGCGGCACCCCGAGGTGGAGGGGGAGAGAGGTTGGCGGCTGTCAGGTAAGAACTCCTCCCCACATCTCCGGAGGCCAGATGACCTCGGTCTTCCCTTTTTTTTTTTTTTTTTGAGAAGAGCTGGAGCATCTAGCATTGATATGGCCCGGAGACCCTGGGGGACTGCCAGGCCAACCTCGAGGCATTTTTATGAGGAGGAAAGTGAAGCCCAGATGGGGGTCGGGGAGGGATTTGCTGAAGGTCAGACAGGTAGCCAGCTGCAGCAGAGCTCGGGATCTCGGAATCCCGGTTCTGGGGCTTTTCGGGCTGGGTGTGGTTGGGTTTGCCCTAGAGCCTGGGGTGGGAGCTGCAAGTGTCCAGGGCTTGTCAGGACACGAGGCAGTGGCAGGCGCTGCCGGCCTCCCCTGCCCACTGGCCAGAGGAGGCCCAGGCTTCCCAGGAGTGGGGGTGGGGAGGGGAGCTGCGTCTGACAGCTTGTGGGCCAGGCCTGCGGTGTGCCATGCATACTTCCGCCTGCCCAGGATCACCCAGGAGCCCTTGCAGGCGGCCGGGGCGGGCAGAGCCTCCTGTGCATATCCCAGCCTCCCATGGTGCCTGAAAGGGCCCGTGTGGATCCCGAGGCGGGTACCCCTACCCTTTTTCAATTCCTATGCAAAAATGGATCAGAGCAGTAACTTCCCAGGGACTTGACCCTCTGAAAGGCCCAGATTTCCTAGCATCAAGCCAGGATGGGGGAGTTTCAAGGGAGAGTTTGACAGTTTCAAGGAACCTGGAGGAGATTGCTGTTGAAATGCATTTTTCGAAAACCAGCTTCATTCTTGGTTGGGAGAGAACCAGAGACAGAACATGCCCCTCCCCCGGGGCATATTTCTGCAATCTAAAATTATTTTTCTAAATGGCTCATCTGTTGCTATTGAGAGTGAGGGTGTGAGGCACAGGGTGGTACTTGGCTCTGCCTGGTATCTTCTCTTAGGCTGAGCCCTTGGCCCTCTTTGGACTTTGGGGAATCACCAGCTTTGCTGGGCGGGGGCAGTGGGCAAAGTTCTAGGCAAACCATGGTCTCTAGGGTCCAGAAAGGGCATCTGTTGGGGCTTTTTTTTTTTTGAGTTTTGTTTTTGGTTTAGAGAAGTCTGGCATGTGTTTGGTGGGTGGGGTTCCTGGCACCCTGTGGGAGAATGAGCCATGGGGTAGATATGGGGCCGCCTCTAGGAGGGCTATGGCAAAAACCACTCCAGGGTTCCTTAGCATCCTAGATGGTATTAAGGATCTGACAAGATCTGGAAACCCTTCTGCAGGGCCTCTCCTGCCCATCCCCCCACCCCCCAAACTGCTGGATTCTGCACATCTCACTGTCTCCTCTAATACCCTGAGCTAGGCAAGTTTGTAGGGAAAGGCTGTCAAATCTGAACAATGGACTTATCTTCCTCTTATCAGAACTGAAGGGAGAGCTACTGCTTAAATAGCAATAAAGTAGGTTTGAATATTTCAGGGGTGGATCAAGAACCATGTACTTAATGCTAGAAGGGACATCAGAGGCTTTATAATCTGACCTGCTCATTTTACAGATGGAGAAACTGAGACCCTAGGAGGTGAAGTCATTTGTTTGAGGTCATCTAGGTAGGAAGTAACAGGTAGGATTTGAACCCAGTGCTCTTTGTACCATCTCACACTGGGCTGAGGGGGAGGCCTTCTCCCATCTCATTCTGTGTAGGAGTAAGGTCTGAGGATGTGCAGCTTGGTTGGGTCAGTGAGCAAATGAGGCCAGCTGGTCGAGCTGGCACTCACGTTCCTAGCCAAGCCTGTCACTGCCTGTGAACATAACTGTGTCTGGAGAGGTGGGTGAGCAGCCCTTCCTTACTCATGCCAGCATGGGGCAGCCTGCCCTGGTGTCAGTCAGCCCTGTGTGTGGCCCTGGGAAGATGACTTCTGTTTCCTTATCTGTAAAGTGAAAGGGTAAAACTTGGCTGCCTCCAAGGCCCCTTCTCATTGCAGGCTGATGAGCCTATGAATGGCATTCTACAGTATTATAAAATCAATTCTCCTAAGCAGTACAATGGAAGCTTGAGAACAAAGCTTTTCCCCGCTTTGTGTTTCTAGTGACCGGCGCACGTTAACATTTTTTCTTTAGTTTGACTTGTGATGTGTCAGTTTAGGAAATTTGCTGGCAAGGAAATGCCCTTTACCAGTATACAGCAGCATCTTCTAGTCTTAGAACACTAGGAGGATTAAGTGACTTGGCCAGGGTCACACAGCCAGTGTATGTCAGACACTTGAACCTAGGTCTTCCATGCTCTGAGACTGGCTCTTCACCAGGCTAGGAGTCAGCAAATTACAGCCCATGGGCCAGATCCAGCCAGAGCTGGCTGATTCTTGCCAATATTAATGTTGTTTGTGTTCCCTAGGGGCAGTTTAAATCCCAAATCTTGATGCTAAGATTTCCATTTTAAAATCTGAAGCATCCATTTAGAAAACAAAAGCCTTAGCCTTGGAGTTTGCCCTCCTGACTCATTTCCTCCAGCCAGATCTCTGGTGTGGGGCCAGCCCTTTCCTTCTTCTGTGGGCTCCGTGGTAGCTCAACTCGCCCGAGCTGCCTCTGTTCGTCCAGTGCCCATCTCTGCGGTACCCAGGGGCTTCTGGCACTCAGGGCTGCCTGGAGTGGACCAGCTCAAAGCAGGAGGAAGAATCTGGCTTCTTTTCTCCCTTTAGGATGGTGTCCACGTGTAACACACACACTACACACATTGTAGATTGTTCACCAGAGGCTTTTTAAAGGCCCTGAAAGAGATGGGCCCGGAGACTCTGGACCAAGAGAACCCTTCAGCCCATTCTCTGGGACTGACTAGAAGACACACGGGACCAGGTAGATGCTGACAAATGTTTGGGTGAACCATCATACAGGAAGAACCTCTCGACGTCTTCTGGGAAGGGGCAGGTCCGTGAAGTCAGGCTTTTCAGTGGCTTTTCACCTGGATGCTGGGAGCAGACTGTGGAATCTCTGGGATCGCCTCGAGATGGGGTCCAGCCTGCTTAGGAGGAAAGGATGGTGTTTTTTAATCACTTCATCCCTGGCACTCTGCTGGGCCTGTAGGGGCTATGGAAAGGCAAAAATCAAACAGATCCTTCCCTCCTCACTCCGCCCCCCTCCCAGCCTTTTTCTTCTGTAGCATGTACACATATCTGTCAACCAACCCAGAAACACTGATTAAGCCCCTGTGAGGTGCCAGGCAATGTGCTGCATGCTCAGATGCAGACAGAGTGAAAAGTCGCTGCTCTCAAGGGGCTTACGTTCTACTCAACTGTCAATCAACCAGGAAGAACCTGTGTGGCACCTCTAGTTCCAGACGCTCTGTTTGGTGTGCAGATACAAAAACGGAACACTTCCTGGCTTTAAGGGAGAATATTGTATATAAAAAATGCAAAGTCCACTCAGAATGATACAAAGTAATTTCGAGGGAGAGACTGTGTTACTAAGGGAATCTAGATTAGCCTTGTCTAGGCAGGTGAGTGTGATAAAGCAGAAAGCCCAGTCTTGTCGTTTTACAGATAGCGATACTGAGGCCCAGAGACTGGACTTGAATTGCCCAGGGTCACATGGCTAGAAAGCATCAGAGCTGGCAAAATTCCAGAAACTGGGTGGCCCTGGTACCTAGTTTTTTCACTACTGGGACCCATATGTCTAGTATATTCTTGGTTTTGTTTTGAGGCAATAAGGGTTAAATGACTTGCCCAGGGTCACCCAGCTAATAAATGTTAAGTGTTGAGGCTGGATTTTTCAACTCAGGTCCTTCTGACTCCAGGACTGATGTTGTACCCACTGTGCCACCTAGCTGCCCCTGTCTAGTGCCTTTTTAATGGAAGACACAGCCTGTTGCTTCTCCTGGCTCACGGGAGTTCATGTTTGCTCCTTCTGATAATTTGAAAAGAAGCCCATGTCAGAAGACGTGGCCACGTGGCTGCCTGGAGCATATTTTGGGTTCCTCAGCTGCCACCACCCCACGTACTTTAGGTGGGTCTTGAGCACCACTCCCTCTGCATGCCCAAAGGCAAGGGATAGGTGGGGCTGCTGGCAACCAGGCCTTCTGCCCATCCCTTCTATGACTCCAGAAGTGCCCTGGCACACATCCCCTTTCCAGGGAATCCATGGAAACCTTTGGCCCCCTGAATTTGAATTGACCGCAGGCTGCGGACCCCTTCCCTTTAGCCAACAACCTGCTGTCTTGTTTTGTTTTGTTTTTCCTTGAAAGTGGAAAAATTCCTTTCCTTCCGAGAAGCCAAAGCGCACGTGGCCAGCCTTTTTTAAGGCAAAACATCCCCTGTACTGAGGCTCACTGGGACAGTTTGGCAGTGCCAGGCCCTTGGTTTGTGTTAGCAATAAGGGCTGGCACTACCCGGTATACATTTGACAGGCTTACAATGTTCAGTGGGTGGTGCCAAGCGATGCTGAGCCAGAGTTACTGTCCTTTCTGGCTAGGCAGACTTCAGTACACCAGAGACAATAGAAATTGGCCCTGGAAGTGAAAAAGATTTCTGGGTAGGGAGGAATGTACAGGATGGTGGTGATATTGGAGGTGGGGTATTTTTAGATTCCTGACTTGCTGTCCATCTGAAAGCATGTGGTGCCACTTCTACCTAAAATAATGAAGTCAGTGTGAAAGGAAAGAGCCATACAAGCTTAGAATCTGTAGGGACCTCATAGATGAGCTGGGCCACTTGGTGCCAGGGCAAAAAGCCCCTCAGTAATATTCCAACAAGTGGCCTTCTGGCTTTCGATTGAAGACCTAGTGAGGGGAGAATCCACTGTTCCCAGAGGCATCCCATTGCCACTTTTGGGCAGCTCTGACTGTTAGAGATTCTTTCCTTTTTCCTTTTCAGCTGCTGTATCAGACTCCTGATGTACCGAGTTTGCTGGCCCACTAAAACCCCTAGATCTTTTTCAAACCAACTGCCTTCTCTCCATCTTTTTCATGAGAATGGCATGAGAAATTATCAAATGCCTTGAAAAAGCCCAAGTAGACTAGATGGCATTCCTTAATCTCCCCTTTTTAAAAAGGTAATAAAGTTAGTCTGGCATGACCTAGCCTTGGTTAAGCCATGTTCTTTGTGGTCACTGCTTCCATTTCTAAATTTTCATGAACCATCCCTTTATATTCGTTCTAGAATGTTTCCAGTATTTGAAGTCAACCTCAATGGTCTATCATTTGCAGACTCTATTTTCTCCTTTTTTTAAAAAAAAATTAGTACCTTAACCCTCCTCAACTCTCTTTGGATCCTCCGTGACCTTTCTAAAGTCTGTCAGCTCTTTTCAGTAACCTGGGCCTGGTGCCTTGGACTCCTTAAAGGTAGCCAGGTGCTCCCTTTCTGTCTTTCTACTCATCTTGAACATCACCTCCCTATTATCTACTTTTGTTCTATCCTTGGCAAGGAGAACAGAAGCAAAATGTGAATTGAGCAGCTCTGACTGCCTTCTCCTCCTCATCGATCACCATTGTCCTCCCCTCTCCCTTGTCCTCTCCCTCCTTGGAGCCTCCCCTTTCCCCTAACAGAGTACAAGCCCCTCATCTTCCCCCTTGATGTTGTCAATTTTCTTCACCAACCTCCAGCCTTAGAGTTTTAGTACACCTGATGGTGTTCTTCTTTTTTTTTTTTTGGCTAGGCAGTAGGGTTAAGTGACTTGCCCAGGGTCATACAGCTGGTAAGTGTCAAGTGTCTGAAGCCAGATTTGAACTCAGGTCCCCCTGACTCCAGAGCTGGTGCTCTATCCACTAGCTGCCTCACCTGATACTGTTCTGATAGGACTATGTCAGCCTCTATTATGGGCCCTCAGTTCTGTCTCTTACACATATATTTTATTTACTCATTTCTTTGAACAGATTCATTCAGATTTTTGAAAGATGAAAACATTAAAGCAAATCACAAAATGATTACCTACTCTGTCCTGGGGATGTACAAATAATTGAACTCCCCAATCACTGCTCTGTCATGCCTCCATTCCATCCAGGCCTGTGATCTGTTTCCGCAGCTCCTCTATTTTCCTGTTTCTTCCCAGATGGTCTATATTCCACTGACAATATCAGTACTATTCCTACCTCCATTAATCTTCACCTGAATGTTCTCCACAATGCTTCTCTTCCTCAGTTTCTGGATTTCTTCACATGAGTAGATCTATAATTTAATTACATGGTTTTAAAGCATCTACTATGTGCCAGGAACTGTGTTAGGTACTGGGGATGCAAAGATGAGAGAGACAGAGAGAGAGACAGACAGACAGACAGATAGAGAGATTCTTTGATTCTTTGTGCTCCAGGAGCTTACCCCTCTACTGGTGGGTGAGGGAATGTGATAGAATATGTGCATAAACAAATAAATATAGTATGAGGAAAACTGAGGGAAGGGAGCACTAGAGGGACAGATTTGGCAGAGGAGATCATGAGTTGTGATCTGGACAAAATTTGTTGGCGAAACCTGCAGGACATGGGAGCCACCAGGCAGTTGGGGGTGTATTCCTGGATTGTGGCAGAGAGATTAGGGTTAATGCTATGGACCTGGCAGTCATCTGTAGAGAGCTCCAGATTGGGTCCATGGGAGCTGATGAGATTTCTGAGAGAGGAGAGAAAGAGGGAAAAAATCAGATGAAAGACACAAAGTCCGGGGAATACCCATGCTAACTGGCAGGATCTAGATGATGAACCAGTAAAGGAAATAAGAAATTAGGAAAGAGGGGAAACCAAGAGAAAGCAGTGCTAGGGATACAAGCCATCCCCTAAGTGGAAGGGAGTGAATGGAGAAGTCAAGGAAGGTGAAGACCATGAAGTCAAGGAAGGTGAAGACCAAGCAAAAAGCCATCAGATGAGACAAGGAGGGAGTGAGATCAAGGGAGGAGGGAGGAAGGACGGGATGGGTAGGTGTGTTGGAGGATTTGGGGGCATGAAGTAAAGAAGGACCTTATCCTTCTGCTTCCTACATAAGCGGTTCGGATGCCTACTGAGAACAGGGTTGAAGAGGGTTGGGGGAGTCATGGGTGTCTTGAGGAGGGAAGGAAGGGAGGAAGCCTTGAAAGAGCCGGCTTGGATGGAGCCAGTCAGTGATGAAGAATACACCTTTTGTCACCCAGCAGTGAAGGATGAGTTTGAGATTGGATGAGGATAATTTCTGTCCTGATCAGCACAGATTTGTTGCTTCCTCTGGCAGTGAAGAGTAAGAAATAAGAGAGGATGCCGTGAGGCACTCTGGGATAGCAAGTAGAGCCTGAAGGACAGGGACCCAGGCATCTGATAGCAGTGGGACTGGCACAAGTGACTTAACCTCCCTCTTCTTCCATTTCCTGCTTCACAGGATGAGGGCTCAGACTCGGTGGCTCCTAAGAGCCCTTCCAGGTCTCAGGCTATTCTTGTATGATCCTGTGAGCTGAGAAGGAGTTTGAACCTGGTGCTTACCTGGCAGCTGTGTCTTGCTCTGTGATACCAGGAGAGGACGGCAAGGCCAGAGGACAGTGTATTGTGGAATTAGTCAATTCCACATCAGTGACATTGCTGTCATATTGCTTGTCTTCTCAATGGGAGGGGAGGGACTAGAGGGAAGCAGAGAATTCGGAACTCAAATTTTTAAAAAATGAATGTTAAAAATAAGGAAATAATTAATTTATTTTAAAAATGTCAGTTACAAGTAATAAAGGGAGAAAAGTGAAGCCAGAATAAAGAGAATGAACTGGGGGAGCAGGACTGAGCATTGCAGTCATTACAGAGAATCAGTTTAGGACAAGGTAGGCAGAGGGGGAAACAAGGCTAGGCTCTGGGCGGAAAAGGGCATTTTCAAGTTCCCAGTGCTGGAGGTGACACAGCCCTGGTGACTGCCGAGGGCAGTGGGGACAGAGGAAGGCTGTAGAGCATGATGAAGGAGGCCAAGAGAATTGGGAACAGATCCATTGGTATATTGAAGTGTCTAACTAGGAAGGCCAGGAATGGCTTGGGGAGAGAGGGCTTAGCAGGTGTTGAGAAAGGAGGGAGAGCTAGTGAAGTGGGGCCTCCGGATCCCAGCAGTGAGAATCTTAACTGCCTGACACAGACAGATGGTCTGAGCCCAAGAGGAGGAGAGGTTGCTAAGTGATGGTGTCCAGGGGGGAGGGTCTGCAAATGGCAGGAAAGAAGAACAGGAAGACTGCCAATTCTACTTCCTGGCTCAGAGTGTCCAGGGACAGAAGAGAAGGAGCATCGAAGACTGAAGGTGGCAGCAAGGGATGAAGTGTCTTGAGGAAGAAGCTGGTTTTCTCCAGGTCACAAAGAATATGGAGAGAATCAGAAAAGAACAGAAGAGATTAAAGATAAATTAAGACTGAATACGGTGCCTCCCCTGCCTCCACAACACAGACACACACACACACACACACATACACATACATACAAACACACACACAAACTCACACACACAAATTCACAAACACACAGACTCACACAAATTCAAACACACACACACACACACACATGCACTTCCCCCTTTGTAAATTCTGTTTCTTGTTTTTCAAATTAAGCTTTTGTTTTTACATCACATTTATTCTCTAATTGCCCTGCTCCCAACCATTCCTTATAATAAAAATAGCTAGTGTTTATAGGATGCTTTAAGGTTGCAAAGCACTTTACAATTATTATCTCATTTTATCCCCACAACAACTTTGAGAGGTAGGTGCTATTATCACCCCCATTTTACAGATGAAGAAACTGAGGCAGACAGAGGTTAGGAGATTTTTCCCAGGGTCACAAACTTAGTGTCTGAAGCTATATTTGAATTCAGGTCTTTCTGACTCCCCATCCTGTTCTCCTTCCACTAATAAAGC
The DNA here is from genome assembly GCF_003287225.1 of Phascolarctos cinereus. Taxonomy (NCBI): domain Eukaryota; kingdom Metazoa; phylum Chordata; class Mammalia; order Diprotodontia; family Phascolarctidae; genus Phascolarctos; species Phascolarctos cinereus. The sequence continues at coordinate 13,230,140 of NW_027555958.1, read as the reverse complement.
CACCTGAATGGAAAACAAAAAAGAAAAAGGAAAGGCTGAGGGGATGGCAGTTCAGCAAAACTAACTCATACATCAGTCAAGCCTTACATTATATTCAGTGTTCTGCATCCATAGTCCCCCACCCCCAGAAGTGGAGGGGAGGAGAGTTGTCATATCTCTTCTTTGGCGTCAAGCTTGGTCATTCTGATTTCACGACATTCAGTTTTGATTTATTGTTTTTTCTGTTTACATTGTGTCTGTTGTTTCCCTGGTTCCATTTCCTTTGCATCAGTTCTTATAAGCCTTCCCAAGCCTCCCTCTGTTCTGCATCCTTTTTGATTCTTGAGGCATAATAATATTCCATCACACCCATGGACCTCAGCATGCTGTAGTCATCCCCAGTTAACGGGCATGGACTTTGCCTCTGCCTCTTCACTACCACAAAAAGGGACACTAGAAATATTTTGGTATATGTAGGATTCTTTTTTTTCCCCCCTAGCTTTGACATTGTTGGGTACACGGCCCACGCAGTGCCTCTGTATCAAAGGAAGTGGCCTTTTCCTCACTTTCTTAGCACAGTTCTGCATTGCTTCTCAGAATTGTGGACTAGCCATAGGGGAGTGTGCCTGCCTTTCCACAGCTCCTCTAGCATGCACCATTGCCTTGACTGTATTTCTTTTATTATTCGTGGTTTGTAACAATCTTTCATAGAGCAGATCTGCTCCTCGTTGATTAGGCATTGCCTGAGCCATAAATCAGTTGCAGCTTTCATCACATCATGTCTCTGTGATGTGTCTGATGCTAAATTTGCCTACCAGTTCATCTTCCTCGTTACCTAGCACACAGTTTGGTTGGGACATTTGAGACTACGGGTTTTTATTGCTGGCTCCTCTCATGGATTTTCGCTCCTGTGAATTGCTGGGCATAATCTACTTTTCTGTTCTTCCTCCTACATTATAACGGCTCTCTCTGGTACCAAGCTTGGGGATATAACTATATCATTGCAGGCCTCTCCCATCCCTTCCAGCTCAAAGCCCCTTTGGAGAGGTAGTGGGATTCAGTGCAAAGAGTGCTGGGCTTGGACCAGAGGACTAGAAGTCAGACCTCTTCTTGGCCATGTATTGCTTGGGTGATCTTGGCAAACCCCCTCCTCCTTCTCTGAGTCTCAGTTCCTTCATCTGCAAACTGAAGGTATTGGCTTCCATGAAGGAGGTCCCTTCTTGCTCTAAAGCTACTTAGTACTTGCATAACCTTAGGTAAATCACTTGCCCCACTCTGGGCCTCAGTTTCTTGTTGATGTGCAGTCATTTTGTAGGCATCTGACTCTCTGTGACCCCATTTGGGATTTTCTTGGCAGCAGTACTGGAGCGGTTTGCCATTTCCTTCTCCGGCTCATTCTACAGATGAGGAAACTGAGGCAAACAGGATTAAGTGACTTGCCCAGGGTCACACAGCTAGTAAATGTCTGAGGCTGGATTTGAACTTGGGAAGGTGAGTCTCATTGACTGCAGGTCCAGCACTGTATGCACTATGGCGCCACCTAGCTGCCAGGCTTCAGTTTACTCATCTGGGAAGTGAAGGGGATGGACTGGTTCCTTAGGTGCCACCTTTTGACTCAGTCCAAACTTCACAGAACAAATCTTCCTAATAAAAGCATTTTGTTCTGTGAAGTTTGGATTCAGTCAAACGGCTGCACTTGAGGACCTAGAAGCTATGTATGGCCTAGAGGCCACAGGTTCCACACCCCACCCCACTCTAAGGTCCTTGTAGCTCCAAATTGGTGATCCTCTCATTAGATTTCTTAGACACAACCTTTCTTTCCAGGTCTCAAGAGATACCTCCATCCCTGGCCAGAAGCTCGCTTTTCCTGCATTTGAAGCTATTTCATATTGATAGCTGTAGAGGAGAGAAGGGGCCGACTTGAGCGGAGAAGGGAGGTCAGCCGGGTGAAGGGCATGAGTCTAAGTTGGTCTGAAAGGTGGACTAAGGGGAGGATGATCAGGGGATTATCGCGGATTTAGAGTTGGAAAGGACATTCGAGTTCATCTGGCCATCGTACGCCTCCTGTTACAGAGCAGGAAACTGAGGCACAGCTGAGGCAGGGACTTGTTTATAATGGCACCAGGGACAAGGAACAGAGCTGGGATTTGAACCCAGGTCCCAGGCCCGCAGTCCAGAGAAAAGCTGGGATTCTTTAGGGTCAGTCTGGAGCAACAGTAGCTGTGGTCCCTGACCTTCGGGAGTAGGAGGGCCCCTCTTGAACAACAGAATGTCTGGTGGAGCTCCGTATTTGAGAAAATGCACGATAGTGGCGTGAGTTCAGACTTCCAGTGCATTTGTGTTTGAGTTATCCTAATGGCCCCTGTGGGATATGGGAGAAGCAAGTGCATGGAGCAGACCGCTGGCTTTGGCAGTCGGCAGAAGGGCTGTTTACTCATTTATTTGACTGAGTCATGTGGCATATTTGGTTGGAGCTAAATAAAGATCAAAAGAACAATGCCTGGTGCCCATTGGCTTCTTGGCTCTCTTGTAACATCTCTTGTCTTCCCTCCCCTCCCTGCTGGATCTGTCACCCCCATGGGCAGGAGGGTGGGATGAGCAAGGAAGACCCAGTTATCCCAAAGATGAAGAGAGGGAAGCAGTCTCGGAGAGGGCAGAAAAGGGCTGGATGGCAGAGGTGGTCGTCATTGTGGGAAACGATAGAGGGATGAGGACAGCGGCTTGGGATTTCCTTACCCTAGGGAATTTCCAGAGGAGGAAACTCCCTCCACCAGGCAGGGTAGCACCTCCTCTGTGGCTTATCCTCTTAGAGAGTTAGTCCTTCAGAGCACTCAGAAGCTGTGACTTGCCCAGGATCTCACAGCCAGTAAGTTTAGGGAAAGGAATTGAACCTGGGTTTTCCTGGCTCTGAGGCTGATTATCTGCTAGGCCATGTGGCTTTTCATGTAGTGTGTGTGTGTGCATGTGTGCATATGTTCACATAAGCAAAGAAATGCGATTCAGGGGCAGGAAATAAGGCTGAGGTGATTGGATCACTGGGTGATGAGAGGCTGGAGGCTTGGAAGAGAAAAGGGAAGGTCAGTCCTGGGGTGCCCTTATAGGCGATAGTGAGAAGTGTGGGCTCTGCTCAGGTCCTGCCCCCCAGAGGCCTTTCCTGACTCCCTTTGTGTCTCCCACCTATAAGGGTCCTACCCCCTGAAGGAGCCTTACTTTTCCTGTTGTGTCCATGAGTGTTATTTCCATTCCTGAGAGAATGAGAGAAGGGATTCTCTCCATTGTATCTTTGCTTTTCTAGGGCTTGGTATGTGCCTGGCATAAAGTCCCTGTTAAAACTCTTCTGGGATTGAATTGAATGAACGCTCAGAGTCACAGGCACTGCTAACGTTTCTAAGGAGGGTACATAGTCATAAATGGCAGGAGAGAGAGAGAGGTCTTGGAGCAGGCAGGGAGTTAGGATTGGCGTTAGTGGATAGATCCGTCTTGGGCATTATGCCCTCCAAACAAGATAATGACCTGTAAGGGGAGCAAGTTTGAACCCAGGGTTTTATAGACAACTGTCCTGGGATGTTGGGGGGGTAGCCAGGTGGCTCAGTGGATAGCTCTGGGTTTTGAGTCAGACAGGTTTGAGTTCAAGTTTAGCCTCAGACGCTAGCTGTCTGACCTTGGGCAAGTCACTGAATCTCTGCCTCAGTTTCCTTATCTGTCAAATGGGGATAATAAAAAGAGTGCTTCCCTGTCAGGGTTGTTGGGAAGCCCAAAGAGCTTTTTTTAATGCCTAATGCCTAGCAATCAATCCATCCATCTGTCCACACTGATTAAGTGCCTACTATATCCCAGCACAAAGAGGATTTACAATCTAACAAAGTAGCCAACTGCAGAATAAACAGGGAAATGGTTACCTGGGGGAGGGCCCTGGAATTCAGAGGGCTTGGGGAAAGTTTCCTGTGACACACAGTAGGTGCTTAATAAATGCTTCTCACCTCCCCCCTTCTTATGTACCTGAGGGGCGCTGAGGAGACAGATGGGCCTCAGAGCAAATGTGGCGTTAGAGAAAATACTTCCTGTTGTCGACTTTGGTATTGAGCTGTTTTGAATCCCCAGTTCCGTCTCCGTTGAGTGTCAAGGGCAAGACTTCATCAATCTCAGCATTATGCAGAGGTGAATATTCTCCATGACTGTCAGTCCCATTGCTTTTTATTTAGAACAAAATAAAGTCTTTTGAATCTCTTTTTTTTTAAAAAAAGAGAGAAATCAGACGAGCCCAAAGATCATGGACATAGAGTAAACACGATTTATGTCTCTACACACACAACCATGAGCTCGACTGTTTTGCTTTCTTGTCTTTGTATCCTCAATGTTTTAGCTCAGGCCTGGTGCATAGTAGGTATATAATAAATGTTTGTTGACTTGACCTGAATTTGGGGAGGAAGCAGTAGGAGCCAAGGAAGGAAACATGACAGTTGACAAGAGTAAGGGATTCTGGGAGGCAGAAGTGAAGCAGCCAAACATTTCAGGCGTGGGGTGCAGCTTGTGCAAAGACCCAATAGGCCAGGGCTAGATTGTACAGGGCTTTGAATGCCAAGCCCGGGAGTTTATTTGTACTAGCTCCTGCAGGCCCTAGGGAGCCTCTGGTGCTTGGGCTGTGACGTCTGATCTCAGTCTTGTGGGCCTTTCATTGGCTGCCCTGCCCTGCCCCCCACCCTATAGAAGCCCACTTTCTGGGTTCTCCTTCCCCAACTCTCATCATTCCCTCATGCCTCCATCCAATGGAGCCTGTCCCCGAGCCCTTCCCTGGTCCCTTCCTTCCCTCCAGAGTCTCTCTGGCTGCCCCAGGCAGAAACCCTTGGTTTCAGTCATCAGGAACAGCTCTTCTTGTGTTTTCCCTCCAGGCAACTGGAGCCCTAGAGGTCCCCCAGGTGCCCCCAGCCCTGGCCCCAGTCTCCTCTCAGCTTCATTCTGCTCTGGGAAGTAGCTGCCACTTCTAAAAGGGGGCCTGGACCAGGCCCTGGGAAACTCACCAAGAGTGGTTAATTCATTCTGGGGGCATCCCTCTCGTTACCCACCTGGACACAATGGCTCATTTCTCCCTGTTTCTCACTAGCATTTCCCACCTACTATCTGCCCCAACATATTTTTTTCCTCCCTCATCATTCTTGGTTTCCTCTGTTTCTCTGAGAGGGAGCCTGAAAATCCTCTGGCACAGGCAGGCATGTGGATGGCCACAATCCATCCACTCCCAATCCTCTGCCTTTAACATTTAAAAATGTTTTAATTGAAATCTTTTGTTCATTTCCAAATATATCCCTCCTCTACTCCTACTCGGCAAGCCATTCCTTGTAACAAAGGATTAAGAAGAAAGAGAAGGAAAAAATGAAAAGCATTTTAACAAAATGAATCAGTCCATCCATCTAGTGGGAAAGTATATGCATCGTTCCATATCTGTAGACCTCCACCTCTTCAAAGAGGGAGATATAGTTCTCATTTCTTCTTTGGGGACAAACTTGGTGATTATAATTAGTGTTCACTTTTTGGGGGGATTCTTTCCATTTACATCCTTGTTGTCGTATATATTGTTAATTATTGTTACACACATTCATTTATTATGTACCTTCTGTGTGTCAGGTACTGTGCTAGGCTGTGGAGATTTAGGGACCATAGAAAAATGGGGCCAGTCTTCAGGGAGTTTTCATTCTCTTGACAGAAATACCACTTGTGTGTGTGAGCGGGGCGTTACCTAAGCGGTTCTCAGTTACGATAGTACTTAGGCCTGCCAAAAGCATCCAGACAGTCCATGTGATGGAGGGTTCTTGAGCCAGTGCCAGAAGGGTCAGCTTTGCTGGCAGGGGTGGGCCATCCCTTGGTTGGAGGGAGGTGAGGCTGAGGCCCACAGTCTGTGCATTGGAAGGATACTCTCCCCTCTAGCCTCTTCACATTTCCTCTGCTTGGGTGGGGCCATCCTAACTGTTTCTTTGGCCTCCTAGGCAATCTTAAGGGAATTTGAGGACAGAAATAGCTTTGGGAAAACCCCTCTCTGTGATATTCATTTGGCTTCCAGACACTAAACAAGGTGTTGGCCTCTCTATCGGCCCCTTCCTCCATCTATTGCCCCCGGCTCTGAGTCCAGCCCATGTTTGTGACAGGCAGGTACCATTTGTGAATCGGAGCTCGGGGGCCTGATCCCTGAGCTGGGCCCTGCTTGGTCTGTTTCCTGGCCGCAGCCTCCTGTGGCCCGGCCTGAGTGGTATTTATACTGGACGAAGGCTGGGGGCTGATGGTACAGCTTGGATGTACCTGTCCTCTGGCCTGCTGCTCCCTCAGCTTGCCTGGCACCTTGGCCATTTCCTCCTCCTGATAACAGACCAAGCTGAAGCTGGGGTTTCACACAATCAGATTCCCGGTTAAGACTTTCTTTTCCTCCAGCTCCAACATTCCAGTCATTCTCTTGGTTCAAAGAACAGACTTGGATGGGGTAAGCATCTTGGATGGGGGCTGCTGGCTTTGGAATTCAGGCTCCAAGCTCATCTTCCACCCTCTGACATTAGCCCTGTGACCTTGGGTGAGTCCTCTGACTAGATCCCCACTCTTCTTCCTCTTCAGCCTCATGAGAACATGGTAAATATCTGCTAGGACTGGCCAAATCCAATTGTTGGTCAGGCCCAGAGGTGTCAAACTCTACTAGAATGGGATAGCCCTATTGACTTAGAAAATCATAAATTAACATTATCTGTGTCGGATTGTATTTTTCTTTATTTTGTTAAACATTTCTTAATTACATTTTAATCTGGTTCTGGCCCAGCAGCAATTTTAGCACTTCTGGCTTTAAGCCATTCTGGTTATTTCTAGGATTGTCCAAAGAATCTGAGAAATCTACTTTGCCCAGCTCAGAGGGTAAGAACAATTCAGTCCTGTTTTCCGGGTGGACTCACTTAGAGCCTGTGTGCCCATCCTCCCACAGCCCCTCCAGCATAGACTGCTTCCCTCTTAGGTCATCTGTGTTGTATGAGTTTTTAGTTTGCCTTTTTCTTACTCTGAGTAACAACCCCTTGACTTTACAGATGATGAAACTGAAGCCTAAAGAGGTTGACTTGTCCAAGATCACACAGTTAGAACACGGTAGAGCAATATTCAAACCCAGGTCCTCTGACTCCGAATTCATCTCTCTTTCTGCTGTGTTGTTCAGTCGTTTTTCAGTTGTGTCCAACTCTTTGTGACCCAATTTGGGGTTTTTTTGGTATTTTTTTCCATTTCCTTCTCCTTCTCATTTTACAGATGAAGAAACTGAGGGAAACAGAGTTAAGTGACTTGCCCAGGGTCACACAGCTAGTAAGTGTCTGAGGTGGGATTTGAACTCAGGAAAATGAGTCTTTCTGACTCCAGGCCCAGCTCTCCATTCACTGAGCCACCTAGCTGGCCCCAAAATGAACTTAATGGCTTCGAATTCCCTTCTACCTCTGGGTCTTTGGTCCTAGGATGTACATGGTAATTTGAGGAGGTTTCATTGCATTTCCAAAGGGCTTTGAGCTAACCGAACAGGAAATGTGCTACTGCTCCAGGGAAGGGACCCTGGGCTGGTGGGTGGGAGTAGACAGAGTGTGTGTCTCTTAATAATCCCCTCTTTCTTTTTTCTTTGGTAGCACCTACTGTTTGTTAGGACTAGAGGGCAAAGCTGGAATAAACATAGGTGAAAAGGCCTCTGCACCGGGGTACTGACATTTGGTGGGGGCATATTTCATTTCTGTGGTCACTGACTGCCATCCTCCATCTTGATTCCTGGCCCCCATTGGTCCATCCCACTGTGTGGCCTGTGTGATCTCACTCAGTCCTTGTACATGACCCTGCTTCAGATTCAGCTGCTTCTATCCCCAGTGAATCACTTTCCCATCATGCCTCTCCCTTCTCCTTCTTGCCTGGTTTCAACTGTTGAGGTAGGCAAGGGCCCTGGGCTTTGAGAATTAGAAGTGTGAGTTGTAATCAGAGCCTCCTCCCCCATCCCCAGTGACTTTGGGGGAGTAAGCCAGCAGCCTGGCTCTGAGTCTCTTTCTCATAGCCAGTCCATGTTTGAGGCAAGACGACCAGCGCTCTGTCCTGTGTGCCACCTAGCAGATTTTCCCCTGGGCCTTCTCTGGCCCTTGTCCCCCCCATTCCAGCTGCTCTTCTGTTGGCAGCAGCCTTAGCCTCCTTTAGTTCCCCTCCCCTGGGGTCCCATTGGCACTAAGCTCCCCCTCTCTGCCTCACCTAGATAGGAGAGACCCTGACCTGATGCTGGACTCGGATGTAGAGTTGGAAAGGGTCTGGGCCCCCTCCTCTTATAGGAACAGACACTGAGGGCCAGAGAGAATAGGTAGTAAGTGTCAGAGGTGAGATTTGAACTCAGCTTCATCCTTTGACTCCAGAGCGAGATGTAAGCATGTGAGTACTAGTAATCATGGAAACATGGACAGCATTCTCAAGTTTGCAAAGCTTGTTAGGTGGATTGTCATCTCATTTGAGCCTTTGATGCTCTTTGGGCATCTTCATACCCTTTGTATTGATAGGGAAAGAGACTCAGAGAGGCAGAAATGACCTGTTCATGGTCACACAGCAAGTGTCAAAGGTAGGATTTGAACTCGGGTTTTCTCGACTCCACATCCAAATGGTGCCATGTGAAGCCATAGCCCTGGAAATCTAGGGTTAGTTCCTGCCACCCGACCCCAGTTGGCTGCTTCATTGTTTACTCTCTCATTGCTGTGAGGCTTAGCTTGACCTCGAGGACGCCTCTGATGTGCCAGGGACTCCTGAGCCAGGCACGGGAACACAGATCCTTTGCACACTCTCTGTTGCAGGAAAGTGGAGCTGCTGGGGCATCCCTTCCGTCCTCTGCCTCGGGGACAGCGGGCTGGGCTACACTCCCTCCTCATACCCCCATCCCCAGAGCCCGAGCTTCCTAGAAAGGCTGACTCCCCCCCTGCTGATTATTGGCAGTATTCCACCAGTAGTCTAGTCTGAAAGCTCCATGGATGGATGGGTGCCTTCTTCATTGTTAGGCACCAATTCTTGTTGAAGTGACCTGAATTGGATTGTTGGATACTTCTGCCTTAACTCAGCTGAGATGTAGTGAGGGTTGTTTCTTTGTTTTGCTTTTTTTTTTTTTGATAACTTTCTTAGGAACTTGAGGGAAGAGTAATATTCAAATAACTGATTGTCGGTCAACAAGAATTGAGAAGCCTGCTTCACTGCCCTGTAGGTACCAGCCTCTGCTGTCCGGTCTCTGCTTTCCTGGCTGTCTCAGTGTCCTCTAAATCCTTGCCTTTGACATCAAGGTTCCTATGGTAGCCATCTTTGGCCAAGTGAGATGAAGTCCATCTGGCCTTTGGGAAATTACTTCTCCTGGCACATTCCATTTGGTAGAACACACACACACACACACACACACACACACACACACACACACATACACACACACACACGTGCACTCCCCTTATTTCCTTAAGACAAACCACTGTCAGTCTCTCTGCTGACTTCCAATCTCACATCCCCAGCTGCCTTTCAGACATCTCAAGCTGGATGTCCAGTAGACATCTTAAGCTAAGTATGTCCAAAACAGAACTCATTATCTTTCCCTCTTTACCATCCCTATTCGTGTAGAGGGCACCGCCATCCTCCCAGTCCCTCAGACTCCCAATGTAGGAGTCACCCTGACTTCTCACTCTTTCTCACTCTTCATATCCAATATGGTGCCAAGATCTGTCAGTTTCACCTTGGTACTTCTTTCTCTTGTCCATTTCACCTCTCCAGTACTCCCCCTTCTCTCCTCTATGGCCACCCCTCTTGTGTAGACCCTCATCACCTCATGCCTGGACTATTGCAATAGCTGCTGGGGGTGGTGTGTCTGCCTGCCCCCAGTCTCTCCCCACTCCAGTCTATCCTCCATTCAGGCACTAAAGTCATTTTCCTAAAGCTCAAGTCTGACCATGTCACCTAATAAACCCCAGTGGCTCCCTGTCACTTCTTGGATCAGATACAAAATTCTCTGCTTAGCATTCAAAGCCCTTCACAGCCTCCTCCCTTCTCCCTGTGCACTCTTCTTATGCCTTACTTCCCGACATATTCTCCAGTGTTCTCCAGCCTCCTGTCCACAAACAAGACCCTCCGTCTTTTGGCTCTGGGCATTTCCTAAGACTATCCCTCATGCCTGGAATGCTCTCTCTCCTCTGCTCCTGATGACTGACCCCTTGGCTTTAAGTCCCAGCTAAAATCCAATCTTTTACTTCTCCAAACCCTCATTAATTCTAGTGCTTCCCCTCTTAAATATTTTCTGTGTATCTTGTATGCAGGTTGTTTTGTGTAGATTTGTTTACACATTGTCTCCCCATTAGATTGCAAGCTCCTCGAGGACAGGAACTGTCTTTTGCCTTCTTTTGTGTCTGCCACTGATTAGCACAGTCCTTGACATGTAGTAGATCTTTATTGATCGACTGAAGTGAAGCCAACTTAATCTGTGGTTTTATTGATAAATAAATGGTTGTAGATTGGTTAACGGATGATTTGGGGGAAGTTCACGGTAGCCCTTGAGAGGACCAGGGATGCCCTGAGGCTGGGCAGAGCCACAGTGGCAATCATACGCCTCACCGGTGTGGCTGGGTAGTTTTAGGTAGTGTATGTCTGGCTGCCTTAGGTTCTTGAGATTCAAGGTTTAGAGTTGGAAGGAACCTTTGAAGTATCTTAGTTCACTCTCCCCATTTTAAAGATGAAGAAACGGAGACTCAGATGTCACGTGACTTGGCCAAGGTAACCCGGCGAGGGAGGGACAGGGTCCTTTAACTCCAAATCCACTGCACACCCCTGGCATGTGTGGGAGGGAGCATTCTTCTCTAATTCTTGAGGTGCCCGGCACAGGGCCCCATGCAGACAGTCTTGGATCTCCTCCCTCAGCTGCTAATGTTTCCCACCATAAAGCTTCCTTATGCCTCAGGCTTCTCACCTGTAAAGTGGGATTTCTGACAAACCTGTCGGTCCACATTTCTCAAGCATCTCCTTTCTGTAGGGAGGGCTGGGTCCCCCTGTGTGGGAAGCCAGATGGTCTGAAAGTGCTTGGGGGGGCCAGAAGGAAGGAATTAGAAGCCAGCCTGCAGGAATGGCCCCAGGGGCCTCAGGACCATAAGGGATGATGATGAAGAAAGCCTGAAGAGGACGACCCGGTGAGGATGCCGAATGAAGCGACCCACGGTGGAAAGCTCAGCCTTTCCCTTCTCCCACCCTCTCCTGTACCGGCACGGGCCTCCCACCCTTGGTTCCTCTGCCTGCCCCGTCTCATACGGATGCCTTTATACTGCCCTGCCCTCCTCCCCTGCTCTTAGGAGGGGCCCACATTTCTGTCTCCAGGCTCCCTCTGGGTTACCAAGCACCTTCTTCTCAAGCATCCCTCAGGAAATAGGGAATGTGAGAGTTTTCACTCTCATTTTAAAGATGAGGAAATTGAGCCTGGAGTGATTGGCAGGGGCCGCACAGCTGGAAATGGTTGGTCAGTTCTGGCCCTTGGGCTCGAGTCTCCCATTCCAAGAGGAGCGTTCACAAGGTTGGAAAAGTGATGTGTCGTCATGGGGCCTGGGGGGTGTGCAGTGGGCCTGACCAGTGACTTCATATGTGTGGGGAACTCCCTCCCCCAGCGCAGGTTGGCATCTGTTCTGCACGTCCCAGTTTTAGACCGTTGCCGAGCCCAAGAGAGCGGTGACTTGACCAGGGCCACATGGTGTTGGACTGGTGATGCCAAGGCCAGCCTCTGCTGCTTACATTTATCCAGCTCTCTAGAACTGACCAAAGCCATAATCCCATGAGGGAGGGGGTATTGTCCCCATTTTACTGAGGGGGAAACTGAGGCTGAATGAGGTAACATGACCTACACTATCAGCAGGACACAGAGTGTCCCAGATCAAGAGGCAGAAGGGACCTCACGCCACCTGGTCCAACCCCTTCATTTTATGGATGAGGAAACTGAAGTCACGGGGTTTACCCAAGGTCACAGGGGTGTCAGTTAAATGGCCAGGGTGGCTTTGAGCCTGGTCTGGCACAGCCTGTCTTACTGCCCAGGTTGTACCCTCCACTGTGACCCAGTCCCAGGCCAAGGTGGGTGTATAGCAGGTGCCCCGAAGGACTTCCTTCTGGGGCAGACTCTGACCTTGTCCTTCTCCCTCCTGTCTTTTAGATCTGGTGGCTGGATCCCGAGCTGACCTACAGTAATTCCAAGCCATTCGTCTTCACTCAAGGCCACTCTGTATGCAACCGCTCCTTCTTCCCCTGCTTTGACACGCCCGCAGTGAAGTGTACTTACTCTGCCACCGTCAAGGTGAGTCCTGCCCCCTCCCAGGAGGGTGGCCGGGGGCTGCTTGGCCGTTTACCTGGGACACGTCCAGAAGGTGAGAACCACCCCCCTCTTTCCTGTGAGCGTGCCCACAGCTCATTCAGTCTCCTGGGCTCCCAGGCCTGGATGGGCCTCGGTTGGTCACCTAGTCCAAACCCATCATTTTAACAGAGGAGGAAGATGACCTAGATGGTGGGATCCCAAGTTTGGAAAGGGGATTCATGTCCTCCATCTCCCTCATTTTTTTTTTCAGCCAGAGGCAAGGTTAATAGCCAGACTCTTAAGGAATCTGAGCATCTGTGAGCTATTGGCTAGATTGTAAGACTCTGAGCACCTTAATGGAGATGAGCTGGACCTCATATACAGAAAGACCTAGGATGGATCTTCATGGAGTGACTGGGAGGTCAAGAATGGGGTCTCGATAGAGTTAAAGGTGGGGAGTAGCCAGGGGCCATAGGGAGGTACTGCCATGGGGGCAGGGGCTGAGGCCAGGGCCTGGGTGGTCCTTGCCTCAGGGGAAGGCCAAGGGAAGAAGTGCCAAAGCAAGGCCCTTGCTCAAGGCCTGAGTAGAAGTTGCCTCCAGAGTGGGGACTTAGGGAGGAAATGCAGGGTAAAACAAGGCAGGAAATGAGGGGGGAGTGGGCTAGAGGAAAAGGGAAGGAAAACTGAGGGAAAGAGGGAGTGGGCAAGGAGGTGGGGGCAAGGGGAGAATAAGGTGGAGATAGGAGCTGGGGCCACCTCTCTCATTTTACATTTGGGGAAACTGAGGCCCTGAGAAGAGAAGTGATTTGAATTAGAAGATCTTGCCCATAGCTAGAAAGGACCTAGAGGTCATCTAGTCCAATTCCACTATTTTATAGAGGAGGAGATAGAATCCGAAGGAGAAGTGACTTTCCCAAGGCCACTGAGGTAGTAAGTAGCAGAGCTGAGATTCGAACCCACACCCTCTGGTTTGTTACCTTGTGCTTTCCTCACTGGACCATACACTGTCTGTCAGACAGAGGTCATAGGATCATGAGATTGTAAATTTTGAACTGAAAGGGACCTTAGAGTCAGATCTTCCCACTTTCCAGATGAAGGTACTGAGACAAGACAAGCTTAAGTGCCTTGCCCAGAGGCACGCAGCCAGTAAGTGTCTAAGGCAGGTTTTGGACTTGGGTCTTCCTGACTTGGTGTCCAGTGCCCCAGCTACCTCTCTCTACAGCAGGATTTCTTTACCTTTCTGTGAGTCCTGGAGCCCTCGGGTAGCAGCCTGGTCAAGCCTCTGGACTCCTCTCAGAATCATATTTTTTAAATCTATAAAACACAATACAGAGGACAGCAAAGGAAACCAGTTTTAAAACCAATATCAACATAGAGTGATCAAAATATTTGAAACAACTAAAGCCGTTTATGGCCTGCAGTTAATGACCTCTTCTCTAGGCGATAGCCACTTAATAACCACCAAAGGTGGGATGATCCTGGGATGATCCATCTGTCCAGCTGGGAGCTGACCAGGCCCAGGCCAGCAGGACCTGCCCCCGTCTTCCCTCCTGCTCCCCCATGTGCTTCACCAGATGCTTTTCTCAAAGCAGCCCAGGACGGCATTAACTCGTTTGGCCTCCAAATCATGCCTTGTCCTAACCTTGAAATCCAGGTGCCCCCACAGGAAGGGGTCCAGCGACACCTTTCCTCATCCTGTCCCTTTGAGGTTGACTTCTGCGCCCCATGTATGGTCATCTCCTTTTCTCCTGACTGTATTTTGTCTTCTTGACTCCTGATGAGATCCTGTTGATTGTACGCCTTGCCACTCAAGGTGTCATCTATCTCTCCCCTTGTCGTGACCCCTGCAGCGTGATGAGCAGCCTTCTAGAGCTGCGTTGTGGTCACTGACCAAAATATGGATCCGCCCAAGGTTTGTGACAGATCCCTGGGCCTGTGCTCCCTCCCTCCCTCTCTCCCTGGAGCTTCCTCATTCACAGAATGAGGGATGGGAGATGTGTCAGCAGCAGGGGAAGAGGGTTAGCTGTCTTCCTTCACTGGCGGGAGAGGCGCTAAGGCCATGTTGTGTGAGAGGAGGGTGAGTCCGCGGGGAGGACTGTCTGGGAGCTGAAGGCTGCCTTAGCCTGCCAGTCAACAATCTTCCCCACCTCCCTCATTTTACAGTTGGGAAAACTGAGACCCCGAGAAGGAAAGTGACTTGAATTAGAGGATCTTATTCATCGCTAGAAGGAACCGAAAGGTCATCTAATTCAATCCCATTATTTTATAGAATCCGAGGGAGAAGTGACTTACCCAAGGTCACATAGGTAGTTAAATAGCAAAACTGAGATTTTTTTTATATCTTACGTGACAAGTGGGCCAGGCACCGTGAGACAAAAACTAACATAACCCCTGCCCACAAGGAGCTCGTGTTCTCCTGGAGTACAGATAAAAAGACCCAGAGTGTACACCGGGAACCCCAACATCATTGCAGGGGGGCAGGACTACTCCCAGCTGGGAGCCGATCAAGACGCCCTGTTGGAGGAGGTAGCATTGCCTGAGCTGTACTTGAGGGAAGGCAGGATTACCCAGGGCAGAGGTGGGAAGGGAGGGCATTCCAGGAAGGGGTCCCAGCCTGGGCAAAGTCACAGAGGATGGAGGTAGTGTTGAGGATGGGAGCAGCAGCCAGGTCAGCTTTTATGGAACAGAGACTATGTAAAGGGGTGTGATGGGAAATAAGACCAGAAAGGTGGGGGAGGACATTAGGGGGAGCCCCTGGCACATCATTGGGGCATGCTGTCCTGCCTTAGGTCCTTTTGTTTGCCCAGTGCCCAGCTGTCTCCTGTCCTCCCCTGGGCACCAGGGGTAGAAGCCCAAGTCTGTAGGGCCAGTTCCCTGCTTTCTGCCACGTGGACCTAGACCGGGCACCTTTAGCTTCCCAAGGGCCCCAGAGCCAGATGGTTCCCTAGAGCAGAAGTTTCTCCTTAACCCCCAAAACCATAGGATCCCCAAGACTCCCTGACTTGAGGCCTCCTCTCCTCCCACACACCTTGTCCCCCATCGGCAGCCTTGTGATGTCTGCACCGGAGGGACGGAGTTGGGGAGGAGGGACATTGGCCCCCTCCCCTGGCTCCACGTGCACCTGCCAGTCCTCCATCCATCCGTCCTGGGCCCCAGGAGCCTTTCCTGGGCTGGTCCAGCCTCGTGGGGTAGACTCTGGGGTCTCTGCTGAGAGGGGCTTTGCCGGATGCCTGCTGACAGCAGCTGCTCCGGCCAGCCCTGAACTGTCACCTGGTTTGGTCTTCCAGGCTCCCGCCGGGGTCCAGGTGTTGATGAGCGCCACCCAAAGTGCCTACCTGGAGAAGGAGGGTGTGTACCAGTTTCACATGGAATATCCGGTGCCTGCCTACCTGGTGGCGTTGGTGGCGGGGGAGCTTGTGCCAGCCGACATCGGGCCCAGGTGAGAGACTCTTCCCAACTGTGGGATGGGGGACTGAGAGACCAAGAGCCTGGAGGCACCTCAGAGGTCATTTGGGCCAATCCCCTCATTTTATAGAGGAGGATACTGAGGTGGGGTGGGGGAAAATGCCTTGCCCAGGGTCCTACCAGGGATAAATAGCAGAGTGGGGCCTCTGAGGGAGGTCACGAGACATTTAGAGAGGGAAGGCATCTTCAAGGTCATTTGGTCTAAATTGGCTTTACAGATGAGGAAACTGAGGCTGGTGATTCCCCTCAGGCCACTCAGATAAGGGATTTTAACCCTTGGTGCCATGGTGGGCACCATTTCTTTGTATCAGCTCTGGCAGTGTGAGGGAAGGAGTTCTGGGTGTGGAGCTGGAAAAAAAACCCAAAGCCCCGAATTTGGATCCTGCTCAGAGGCTTACTAGTGATGTAATCTTTAGCAAGTCCTAACTGTTGTGGGCTTCAGTTTCCTCATCTGTAAAATGGGCCTCTGCGATCCCTCCCCACTCTAAGTGCCTGATCCCACGAGCTGATGAATGGAGGCCCTTTGCCATCTTTTCTGGGGATTTTGCCTCAGGGGACCAAGGCTGGAGTGTGTCAGTCACTGGGAGGGGGTGGTTTCCCCTCTGTGAGGGGCAGAGTTATCGCCTTTCTGTCTTTTACACATGGGGAGTAGAAGAGGACGGGCCGGGGAGAGGGCGGGCACATCCATGGGACCTGACTTGGGGCCTTCCAGCAGGCCTGCCGGCTTCTCCCTTCCCCACTTTAGCTACAGGTGCTAAAACATTCTCAAGTTTTCCTGTTGTACTTCTAGAGATTTGCCCAAGCTGTCAAGGTCATGTCCCCTAAGGGCCTCATTCCCTTTTATTTCCAAAGTGGCAGTGAGCTAATCTGTGCCAGTCACTTCCCTAGAGGAGAGGGTGCTTGGCTTTCCCTAGTAACCAAAAGGCAGTTTTGACAGGGGGCCCTAATGAATCCCTTCTCAGGGTAAGCTCCCTGGGGAATGTGACTGGGCCTGGGGCCAGTTCTAGGCCAAGTGATAGTACCTAAGGGGAGACAGGAAAGATGGCAGAGCTTCCATTCAATAGGGCTTGAAGGGGTAGAGAATCCACTTAGGAATCCCTACTGGTCATGTGACCCTGGTCAAGTCACTGAAACTCTCAGTGCTCTCAGCAACTCTCTGAGGCTGCAGAAGATGGCGACCTGCCTTGGTGGAGGAACTTTCCTCATCTGGGAGTTCCCTGTAGCAGGGACATGCCAGGTGCAGCCCCTCTCCCCTCTTAAAGGTCCTTAAGGTATTCCAGGTGCCAGATTTCCTTAGAGCCACACACCAGCCCTGTTGAGAGACGATGGTTGACAGGGCTGTTTGAAACACTCATTGTCATCTTTTGCTCACCTCCGTATTTCTTTCTCCTCATCCCCTCCCAAAAAGCCCCTCCCCTTGCTGTTCCATGAAATTAACCAACACATTGAAAAACAAAGTCTGCTGTTGTATGCAGCATTTCACAGCCATGGCTCTCCACCTCTGCTAAGAAGGGGCATAGGTGTCATCTTGTATTTGGGGCCAAGCTTCTACAGGTGTTTTTATCCTCACTGGGCCCATGAGGGAAGGGAATCTCCATGAGGGCCGGCTGGGGTCTGAGGCAGGATTCGAACCCGGGAGTCTCTTGGGTGATCTTTCGACTCCTCTAGGGAGGCTGCAGAGACAGCTCTCCGTCAGTCATCAGTCGGGGGGAGTGACCTCCAATCTCCTGGCTGCTTTCTGGCAGAAGCAGAGTATGGGCGGAGCCGTGTCTCTTGTCGACGGCCACAAGCAAACTGTCTGGGCTGGTGGAACAGTGGCTGAGCATAGCAGAGAAACTGTATGGGCCCTACCTGTGGGGCAGGTGAGCAGAGTGGGGCTGGGGGGGGCCTAGGGAGGGGGAGGGGCACTTCCATCATGCACCCCAAGAGTGGCAGCTTTTCCTTAGGGAGATTGGCCGCACAAATGCAATGAAAAATTATCTTTTTAACAAAAATCCATCTTAATTGTTATGCCTTGTTTTACATCACCTCCATTTCCCCTCCTCCCTCACTCTCTGGGAGAGCTATCACTTGTAACACCAAATTTGAAAGAAAGAAAAATAGTAAAACTCCACAACATGTCCAAAATGTACCATTTTATGCGAGCTCCACACCCAGAGTCCCCCACCTCTTCAAAGAGGAGGGGGTGGTGCATTCTCATATCTCTTTTTTGGGATCAACATGGTCACAAAACATTTATTAGATACCTACTGTGTGTGGAACCGTGTGCAAAGCTTTGGGGGAAAGACAAAGGCAAGGTGAGATGTACTTGAAGTACTCACCGTCTAAGGGGAGGCCGAGAATCAGGCATGGGTAGTAGCAGGAATGCTGGGGCGCCAGAATACCTTTGAGAGGTACAGAACAGTGCTCTCTGAGCTTATAATAACTATGGCTAACATTTAACCTACTGTGTGCCAGGCACTGTGCTAAACACTGTAAGTGTATTATCTAATTTGATCCTCACAACAACCCTGGGAGGTGGGTGCTGTTATTATCCCCATTTTATAGCTGAGGAAATTGAGGCAGAGAGAGGTTAAGTGACTTGCCTAGGGTCACACGGATAGTAAGAGTCCCACATCAGGCCTGGAGTGCTACCTGCTGCCCCACCTGGCTTTTAGCTTCCTGCCCCAGGAAGCTTTCAGGCTCAAGAGGCTGAGCCTTCCCTGTGCAACGAGCGTGGTGTTCTTCCAGGTATGACATTGTCTTCCTCCCGCCCTCCTTCCCGATCGTGGCGATGGAGAACCCCTGCCTGACCTTCATCATCTCCTCCATCCTGGAGAGTGACGAGTTCCTCATCATCGACATCATCCATGAGGTGGCCCACAGCTGGTTCGGCAATGCGGTCACCAACGCCACGTGGGAGGAGATGTGGTTGAGTGAGGGGCTGGCCACCTACGCCCAGCGCCGCATCACCACCGAGACTTACGGTATGGCTCCCCGGGTGCCGGCGGGAGGAGATGGCATGGATGTGGCTCTGGAACTCTTCCCCAGAGACCTCAGAAAGGGCCCGAGTCAGACCCTTCTCCTCACACTAACTGCCTCTAGGGACTGGATGTGCCCACCAGGAGCTGATGGTGGGGGGAGGAAGACTCCAGATCAGAGCAGGCCCTCCTTCCAGCAGCCTGGCCCATGAGCTTTTGGGTTTTTATTAACATTTTAATTTATCATTTATTTTTAACATTCTTTTCTTTTTAAATTTGGAGTTCCAAATTCTCACTCCCTTCCACACCCACTGAGAAGGAAAGCAATATGAGATCAATTATACATGTGAAATGATGCAAAACATTTCCATGTTGGCCATCTATGGGCTTTTTTTTTTTTTGGTGAGGCAATTGGGGTTAAGTGACTTGCCCAGAGTCACACAGCTAGTGAGTGTCATGTGTCTGAGGCTGGATTTGAACTCAGGTCCTCCGGACTCCAGGGCCGGTGTTCTATCCACTGTGCCATCTAGCTGCCCCTTCTCTCTGGGCTTCTGACTGTCACCAGCCTCGCCCTCCTCCAGTGTCTTCCACACAGCTGCCACATTGGCATTCCTGATGACTAGGTCTGACCAGGTCACTCTGCTCCAGAAACCTCAGTGACTCCCAGATGCCTTTGGGGTCAAAGCTGGATTCCTGTTTGCCATTGAAGTCCTTGATGACCTGGCTTATTGGACGTTATGCCCCCCAGCACACGTTCTGGCCCAATAGGTCTTTCCCCATAGGTGTCCCATATCTGTGCCTTTGCACAGGCTGAACCCCCAGCCTGACATTCCCTTCCTCCTCTTGGGCTGCACCTCTTAGATTCTCTCATTTCCTTCCCAGTCTAAGTGTTGCCTCCTCCAGGAGGCTTGACTCCCCCAGGTGCTGGGGCCCCTCCCAGTATCTGCTCTTTTTATATGTCTCCGAGCTATCCTCCCACCTCCTTCTGATAGCACGACAGCTCCTGGCGGGCAGAGACACTTTCCTTTCCACCCTTTTATCCTGTGTGCCCAGCCCTGTGCCTGGCACTGGGCAGAAGCTTGTTATGTGAGTGCGTGAATGAATGAATGCATGTTGCCCCGTCCTCCCCAGCCTGGACAGAGCAGTGTGGACTGTCTCCTGCTGGGGCAGGTTCCCATTTCTCCCCTCCCCCTGCCTGCACTCCCAGCCTGAGGTATCACCTCCCATCTGTTCCTCCCTGGACTAGGCGCTGCCTTCACGTGCCTGGAGACAGCGTTCCGCCTAGATGCCCTCCATCGCCAGATGAAGCTGCTTGGGGAGGACAATCCTGTCAGCAAGCTGCAGGTCAAACTGGAACCAGGTACCTCACCCGCACCCTTCTTCTGTCTTGGCACCTACCCATCTTCCTCTGTTTCCCCAGCAGCCCGCTGTCTTTGGTGACTGCTCTTCTGTTTTCAGGGGTGAATCCCAGCAACCTCATGAACCTGTTCACCTACGAGAAGGGATACTGCTTTGTTTACTACCTGTCGCAGCTCTGCGGAGACCCCCAGCACTTTGACTCCTTCCTTCGAGTTAGTGCCCCGTCCCCTCCCTGCCCCTTGCCTCCCCAGCAGCTTTGACTACCATCCCTGTGGGCGGTGAGCTCTGGGGAGGGCAGTGGCCCCAGGCACATGGTACGCTGGACAGAGCCGTGCCTGAGGATTGGGGTCTGAACCCTGGCAGGTCCTATCATCTTTATGGGCCTCAGTTACCTTCTTTGTAAAGCCAGAGAATTGGACCCTGTGGTGGTGTGCTCTGTGCCCTTCTGGCTTTGAGTCCCAGCTCCCTTTGTAGACCCTTTACTTGAGGGTTTTTAGGCCTGTCAAAGAGACCCCATGGATTCCACTGAGGCCAAGCTGGGATTCAAGGCCTGACCCACTTTCTCAGGGAAGGGAATGTGCCAGATGGTTTCACCATATTGGGACAGAGCTCCCCCAGATGGCGTTCCTCATGACTCAGACACCCCCAGAGCAAACACCTCACTTGGGGCTGGGCTGGAACTAGTGTTGTACAGCTGCCGCTCCCGGTCATTGGCTGGGCCTCAGGCTGGCCCTTGCAGATCTCTGCATTTCTTCAATCAGCTGCCAAGATCAGGTGTCCGTGAGCTGTGCATGTTCTGCTCCTCCCTCCCCTAGCTCCGTCCATGGCTGCCTGTCCTGAGGCCTGCCTTCTGTGCTCAGGATGCCCAAGCTTCCCCTTTCCCTGCCCCACTGAGACCCGATGAGTCTTCTTCACTGTCCTGCCACCATCTCTCTCTCAGGCCTATGTGGAGAAGTACAAGTTCAGCAGTGTTGTTGCCCAAGATCTTCTGGATTCTTTCCTGAATTTCTTTCCTGAGCTGAAGGAGCAGAGTGTGGACAGTAAAGCAGGTGGGGCACTTAGTTTTTTGTGCTCTGTCCTTCCCAGGAGGGCGCTGTCCCTGGTGCTGATGGACCAGAGTCTAGGTTCAGGGAAGGGGGGCTTTCTGCTGTTGTGTGGCTGAAGGGTGGAGAGCAGGGCTTATGCTAAGCAGGCTGGCAGAAGTTCCAGTCCAAAGGCTGGTCCCTTGGTGGTTCCCGAGGCATCAGTCACAAGGAGCGTGTGGCATGGCCCAGGCCCTCTGCATAGGGCCTGTCTCCTTACTCACTTGCCTGCTTATCTTTCCAGGGCTGGAGTTTGAGCGCTGGCTCAATGCCACGGGGCCTCCGCTTGCTGAGCCAGATTTATCGCAAGGCTCCAGCCTGACCAGACCTGTGGAGACCCTGTTCCGGCTGTGGACAGCAGAACCCCTGGACCAGGCAGCTGCTTCAGCCAGCAGCATCGACATCACCAAGTGGAAAACGTTCCAGACTGTTCTCTTCCTGGATCGACTTCTGGACGGGTCCCCACTGCCCCAGGGTGAGCACTGCAGAGGGCAGCCAGGGTCCCCAGTGCCCCAGGGTGAGCAATGCAGAGGGCGGCCAGGGTCCCCAGTGCCCCAGGGTGAGCACTGCAGAGGGAGGCCAGGGTCCCCACTGCCCCAGGGTGAGCTGCAGAGGGAGGCCAGGGTCCCCACTGCCCCAGGGTGAGCACCGCCCTATGGTGAATGCTGGTTGGGGTCCCCACTGCTCCCTGGTGGGTCCTGCCTGGGGTGTTTGGGGTTTCCACTGCTGTGGTGTGTACTAGTGGGAGGATCCCCAATCCTCCAGGGTGTGGGCACTGGCTGGGGGTGATGACTGGGGTCCTCGTTGGCCCGAGGCGATTGATCACAGTGGCTGAGGGTCACCAAGGACCAGAAATGAGATATTGGATGTCTGGCCTATCCTGATATGGTTCCCTGGGGAGGATTTTTCTTAAAGTGAGTCTTGTATATTTGGCCTCCTCAGAAGTGGTGATGAGGCTCTCCAAGTGTTACTCCTCGCTGCTGGACTCCATGAATGCCGAGATCCGCATCCGATGGCTCCAAATTGTCGTCCGGAATGACTACTACCCAGACCTCTACAAAGTCCGGCGGTTCCTGGAGAGCCAGGTACCCAAGAGAGGCCTTAGAACAGAGAATGTCAGCTGGGAGGGGGTGGGGCCGTAGAAGGGAAGGGTAGAGCCAGCGTGGGCTTCAGAATGTGGATGGGCAGAGATGAGAGAGACCTTAGAACAGAGACTGTGGGAGCCAGGAGAGAGCCCAGAGCACAGGGATGGGAACTGGAGCCCTGACGTCTTTGGGATGGGAAAGTCCTAGCGAGCCTGTGTGCTGGAGGCATCTTCTGGGGGCTCAGAGGCTTGCCGTTGAAGGCGCCCTCTAGTGGACAGATGGGACAGGCTGCAGGTAGATGTCCCAAGCTGTTAGAGTTTGCCTGTGAATGACGGGGGCTATGCCTTACCTATGGGATGGCCATCCAGCTGAGCCTGTTGTATTACAGATGTCCCGCATGTACACCATCCCGCTCTATGAGGATCTCTGCACCGGCACCCTCAAGTCCTTCGCCTTGGAGGTTTTCTACCAGACCCAGGGCCGGCTGCACCCCAACCTCCGTAAAACAATCCAGCAGATCCTGGCCCAGGGCCTGGCCTCTCCCGCCCCCCACAGACACCCCCCCCTTGGCCATTGCCCCAGACACACCAGCCCTGCTGCTGGAGGACAAGCCCCCCCGAAGCCACAAATGGTGCCATCTCTCTCAGGGACGTCAATGTGTCTGCCTAGCCCCAGCCCTTGTTCCGGGGTGGCCCCCCAGGCCCCCAGCGGTCGTCTCTTGGTTTGGGATTGCTCGGCGGTTCCAGCTACCAAGTTGAATGTGCCTTCCCATGCCCATCCTGGATGGGGCTCTGCAAGGGGGTCCTGGAGTATTCCAACTTCAGCCCTGCAGTGGGCATCCTGAAACCCTCCCTGAGCTCAGAGCAGGGGCTTGTGGGCAGGGCTCCCTGAAAGGACTCCTTGGTACTCTGAGAAGTCTGCCCAGCAGCCGTCCAGGGATGGGCTTTGGTCAAGGGGCAGTTGGCCACTTACCTCAGGGTTCCAGGTTGCTTAGGGGATGGGAAGGATTCTCTGCCCCTTGGGAAATAAGCAACCTCATTGCCACTTCCTGGGCTGGTAAAAAGCTAGGAGGGTCTCCTGCTAAAGGGCAAGACCACTTGAGCCTTGACCCTCCCGATCTGCTCCGCGTTTGCACTTGTAGAGTCTGGAGGAGGGGGCCATCCTCCTGGGAGGCAGGCCTAATGAGTGTCTCATGATGGGGCTTGGGAGCACAGCAGGTGAGAACAACCCTTCCCTCCCCCCCGCCGCCCCCCCCCCCCCCGGCTGCTCCTGCAGGGATGCCCTGGAGCAGCCTTCAGGCTTGGTTTCTTACTCTCTCTCCTCCCCTCCCCTCCTTGACCCTGACGACCACCACACTGTGCCTTACGTCTGCCCGAGAAGGCGTAGGATGAGCCTTTTTCTAGACATGACCCTCTGTTCCCAGTGACCCCCTGCAGCCCAAATTCCTGTCTCCCTTTCCTTCATTCCTGACTCTCCTTTGGGGACAACTTACAAGCTAGGGTCGGGGTGGGCTTTCTATGCTGCGGCTAGGCCCATGGAGAGACTGCCAGAAGGCAGAGATGGTCAGTTGACCAGAGAGGGGAACCCTCAACCTTCCCCCCCCCACCCCACCCAGGTGAGATATGAAACCAGTAAGGCAGATTGAGGAGGGGACCTGGGAGGAGATGCCAATACAAAGGGTCACAGAGGTGGGTAGGAAAGATAGCGGGCACCTTGCCAGCCCAGAATCTCCAGCCAAGGTCAGAGAACCATCACTCTTGGTCAAACAGGAAGATCTAGCCTGGCTGCCCAAAGGTTGAGGCAGTGTGAGGGCTGGGTTGTGCCTGGGCCTCTCACCTCCCTGGATTTTAGCTTCGGGAACAGATGACAGTGACTAAGTGTCCTCCTGCCTTTTATCTATCTGCACCTTGGCTTTAGCCCTGTCTGGGGCCAGACTGGGATGAAAGCAATAAGACCCCCCCCCCAGGATAGGTCCCCACAGGACTCTTTCCCAGCCATGCCCCTCCCCCCTCTCCCACCCCCAACTTGCACCAATCCTGTAATGAATATTTGACTTCACTGCCCTGTCTACAGGGAGATCATGTCAGGGAGGGGAACGTGCAACTCAGCCTTGCTGTTCTCCATTGAATAGAAACTGATTGGGGAGGTACGTCCTCCCCAGGGCACCTGGCCTTACCACTGAGGGGTCTGAAGCCCCAGACACCACTTCTAGGGGCCGTGTCCTGACCAGGAGCGGTCACTGTGAAAGCCAGCCTTGAGCCCTGAAGGAGTGCCCATCCCGCCACCAGCCTAGGAAGGAACCAGTAACATTGGCATGAGAGCCTCATGCTGCTGCCACTACACTTCGTGACTTTGTGCTCTGTGTCTCCTAAGCCTGGCCCATTCTCACCCTTAGCAGTGGGGTTCAGTTCCCCCTGGGGAGCTGGCTGCCTTGGGTGGGGAGCATCCTGGGGTGGGGGTGGGGACAGACTGGATGACACTGTAAGCTCCTTCTTCCTGTGATTAACCCGAGTGGAGAGGTTTTGCATTACTAACCACAGCTTCCTTCCTCACAGGAGACTTTTCTGACATGACCACTAAGGCTGCAGCTGCTGTCTTGGGGAGGGGAGTGGGATGGGCAGGAGGAATTGGAAAGATAAGAGAGAGGTAGTAACTGTGCCGTGAGAGCTCCCACCTGCCCTGCTCTAGAGGCCAGGCCCCTGGAGCCTTGGCAGCTTCTCAAAGGCAGGGGGATGAGTAGGGAAGGCTGAGGTAGGAGAGACAGGGGCAAGGAGAACCCAGGCTGACGTGGTTGGCATGGATGCCTGCTGGTGAAGCATCCTGCTGCAGCAGATGGCTCGGGGGTTTAGTTATGAGCTTTCCCCCCCAGAATTCCTCCTGTGATTTCAGCAGGGCTTGCCCCAGACAGGACGCCCTAGGAGTGTGACAGTCACCTTGGTCCCAGCATTGACCTTCCATTCCTGGTCAAACCTTTCAAGGGAGTGGACTTTGCTGCTCCCTCTCTACTCCATCAATTCCTACTAGACTGTAAGCCCCCTGAGGGCAGAGATTGTGTCTTATCTAAATTTTGTATCTCCCACGGAACCTAGTACCATGCTCTGCACACGGTTGGTGCTTAATAAATGTTGAGTTGAACACTTTTCCTCATCACTGGTCTTCCTGCTGCTCTGAGGGACCCCCCTGCTCACTCCAAGGTCCCCAGAGGCTTCCTTCTTCCTAAATTGAAATTTTTCCATCTTCCTTCTCTTTGACCTCTTTGATATGGATCACTTTACGATCAGATGAGATCTGGAAAGAGCACAGTGCCAGGAGCATAGTAGTTGCTTAATTAAGTACTTCCCTTCCCACTTCCTTAAGCTTCCATTGGCTTCTGAGATGCCAGTCTTCTAGCTCTGCTCCTGTGTCAGCTGCCTCAGATGCTTTCTGCAGCTTCTCTTGTCCCCAACCTGGAGGGTCTCCTGCCATTCCAGTCCTCGGCCACAGGCATTTCTTCTTGCAATAGCTTAGAATGCTGGGCTGAATTTTAGGGGTTATAATGGAACAGCTGCCCCCACTCATTTCCTCCCAAGTGCAGAGCACCCTTCGGAGTGTTGAGAATGATGCAAAGGTGGAATAAAGCCTGGAGCTTGCCTTCACAAACATAGCTTACTGTCTTGGAGGGGGATGGGATGCCAACAAGAGCAGAGTGGCATGGGGAGGCACCTCAGATCCCACTTCAGACCTTTATTAGCTGTGTGACCATGGACAAGTCACTGCCACTCTGAGCCTCAGTTTCTTCATAGCCATAGAAAGGGAGGGAAGGAAGGGGGGGGCGGGAGAGAGTATCTTCTTGCCAATCCCTTTTCCATACAAATGCTGAAGTGATTTTCCCAAAGGCATAGGTCTGACCATGTCACTCCGTTATAAAGCTAGGTGTGTATATATGTCTACATATGTCTCTATCCATCTGTCTGTCTCCATCCATCTTTATCTGTACAGATCTATACAGGGAGAGAGAAGCTGTTACAATAGGTAAGGAATGCCTGATCTAGGGAGACATCTATGTGAGCAGAGAAGAGGAAAGATGGGCAAGAGATGATAAAATATGGTGACTGCTTAGATATGTGGAATGAGCCTAAGATGACAGTGGTGTTGGGACCCTAGGTGAAGGGGGGGGTGCCCTTAACAATAATAGAAAAGTTTGGAAGAGGTGGGTAGGTTTGGTGGGGGAAGGGGGGGAAGATGATGAGCGCTACTTTGCACTTTCTGACTTAGAGTTGCTCAGAAGATGTCCAATTTGAAATCTCCAGTAGGCATTTGGTGATGTGGGACCAGAGCCAGAAGAGAAATCAGGGTAGGGCACAGATCTGGGAGTAATCTAAATAGAAATAATTAAACCCATGGGAGCTGGTGAAGTCACCAAGTGAGAGTATAGAGAGAAGAGGGCCCAGGACAGTCTTGGAGGACACCTGCAGGTAGGAGGTATGATAGGCAGGAACAGTGAAGCAGGAGGACCAGTGAGAGCCGTGTCATGACAACTGAGAGAAAAAGAAGGAAGCGTCCAGGAGGGGAGAGTGATCAACAATGTCATACACTACAGAGAGGTAAAGAAGAATAAGAATGGAGAGAAGGCCACCAGATTTTACACTGATAACTTTGAAAAGAGTAGTTTCCGGTGAGTGAGGAGTCACGTATCATTTGGAGGTTGGAAAGCTGAGAGAATGGAAGGATGGTGATGTCCTCAATGGAAATGGGGAGTTTGGGGGTAGGGGTGGAAATGCAACCCATCCATGCCTCCTCACCCATCAGTACTCCTCCCCCCCACCCCAAATGAAAAGCTTGTGCGCATTTTACTCACTAGCCACTGCCCCAGAACAGATGGAAGTCCAGGATGTGGGAATGCTGAGGTGTGCAGAGGGAGAAGGGGGATGTCTCAAGGAATTGTACCTGTATAGCTGAAGATTTGGGGTTGGGTTAAGTTCTGAGGGGCCTTTGTCTACCCCTCCCCCCCACTCCCACATACTATCACCAGGTAGAAAAGGGGGAGTGGTTGTGTTGGCGACAAGGTGGAGCCATCTTCCTATGCTCTGAGTGGTTGATCACAAACCCCCTTGGCATCAAGCCACAGACCCCCTTTTGGAGACTCCTACCCTGGGCAACTGTCTAAGACTCTCGAGTTGCAGAGGAAGGCGCTGATCCCTGGAGTTTTCTGTATCACGGAAATCACAAGTCCATTTTCTTTTCCCATCCTACAACCAGGTAGGCTATAAGGAAGGATTCCTAGGGCCATAGATTTAGAATCGGGAAGGACTTTGAAGGTTATCCCATCCAACCTCATTTTCCATATTGTTGTGATACTCCCTAAGGAATTTTGTGCACATGACAGATAATCAACATCAGAGACCTGTGGCTTCAGTAAATAGCTTTAACACTCCGCATGACATGATAAATGCGTGATAGTTTAATAAGAATAAATGTGAAGTCAACGAATCTGAGAACTGGGAGGAACTGCAGAAACCATTTAATTTAACCTATAATCTGACTTTAGATATTTACTAACTGTAAGATCCTGGGCAAGTCATTTAATTCGTGTTTACCTCAGTTTCTTCACCTGCAAAATGGGGGTAGTAATAACACCTACCTCCCAGGGTTGTTGTGAGGATTAAATGAGATAATAATAGTAAAGTACCATAAGGCACAGTGCCTGGCACATAGTAACCGCTATATAAATGTTAGCTACTATTAGTAGGTATTATGACTTGAACGCAAAGCTCCGCAATCTTTCCACCAAATGGTCCTCCGACTTCTTGAAGACCTCTGAAGAGGAGGAGCCCACCACCTCTTAAGGAAGGCCATTCCACTCAGGGACAACTTTCATTGCTGGGAAAATTTCCCATCATCACACCTAGATCTGTCTCTACGTGTACTGCCCTGGCTTCTAGTTCTATCTCCAGGGGTCAGGCAGAATGAGTCTTCCATCTTCTAGATGACAGTCTTCCAAATACTTGAAGACAACTATCTTCATCTCCCCCTCCCCCAGGAATATTTTCTTATCCAAGTGAAACGTCATTAATTCCTTTAACAGTGTGCAGCCCATAGGATCTGTGGCTCAGTTTGCCATCCCACTCTAGGACTAACATGTTGGGTATGCCGAGCAATGCTACTACATCTCCCCTCTGGGTTTCCAGGGGAAACCTGACACATGGGAATGCTACTATTGTTTATGAGCCCCCATCTGTGTGTTCCCCTTTCCCTAATATCAACAGACCAGTCAACATCAATTAACTTTTACAAAGGGATAATTACTAAAAAGGTAAAGCAAGAACCAAAGAATAGTAGTATGTTAAGCTGGGAGCACACTCTCCCCTCCCTGGGGATACTGGACACAAATTTAGAAAATGTTTTTCAATTAAGCATTTGGAAAAATTGATCTGTCCCTCCCACATTGAGCAAACATTTTAAAACCCTGAAAAATAAAGCACTCAATAAATATCTGCGTAGTCTGGCAAAACAAAGAAACCAGGTCTGAAAAATGTGTGTCTCTGCATTTTAAGTTCATTACCCTTCTCTCAGAAGGTGAGTGGAGTGTTTTGTTTTCATTCCTTTGAGTTTATAGTTTATCACTGCATTGATTGGAGTTCTAAAGTCTTTCAGAGTTGTTTTTCTCTATAATGTTATCCTTGTTCAGCTTGCTTCACTCTGCATTAATTCATAGGGGCCTTCCCAGGTTCCTCTGAAACTGTCCATCATATACCACAATAAGTGTGTGTGTGTGTGTGTGTGTGTGTGTGTGAGAGAGAGAGAGAGAGAGAGAGAGAGAGACAGACAGACAGACAGACAGAGACAGAGAGACAGAGAGAAAGACAGAGATTGAGAGACAGAGAGAAAAGAGAAAGAGGCAGAGAGACAGAGAGAAAAAAGAGACAGATTGAGAGAGAGAAAAGAGGTAGAGAGAAAAAGAGAGAGACAAAGAGACAGAAAAGAGTCAGTTATGGCTCAGCAGCCAATTACAAGGCTTTTCATCACCAGCAATAAGCCAACCAGAGCCAGAGAAGTGGGGCAGGCGATCCCTTCCTGACCCATTCCAGAAGCAGTTTTATCAAGCCTCTGTGCACTTGGTCACTAGGCAGAGTGTATTGTTTATGATCTAAGGACTGGGCCCTCACCGGCCAGTCTCTCCCATTGCATGTGTATGGCATGGTCTCTGGTCCTCTCACTATTCTGGGTGCCCACTCACTCATCTATGTGGGCCTTAAAATGTGGTACATTGAGCTCACTTCTCCAGCTATGATCTGGTCAGGGAAGGACGCTGGGCGTTATGTCCCTCAGTGCACCTCAGGTTATCGTTGGCTTTATTGGCCAACACGTTGACTTTGACTGAGCTTGGGATGTGCTAACCAGCTCCTTTTCATAGGAATAGTTGTTTCACCAGACTGGCCAGTCCTGGGAAGTTGACTTGTTGAACCTAAGTCTAGAATATCACGTTCATACTTCTTTAATTGGTTCCAGCTTTTTGAGATTTTTTAAAGAGGGATCCTAACTGTTGTCCCTCCAAGCTTCATAACCTCTGCAAATCTTCTTTATCACATGTTCTGTCACTGAGATAATTCAATAAATATTTATTAAGCACCTACTATGTGTCAGGCACTGAGGATACAAAGAAGAAAAACAAAGACAGCCCCTGCCCTCAGGTAACTTACTGTGTAATGGGGGAAGGCAGCACACAAAAAGAAGCTTAGAGGTGGGGGCACCAGGGGGCCCTGTGCAGGGAGGTGTGCTGAATAGGCCAGAACAAGCAGAGCTGCTGATGGAAAGCACAAAGTCAGCTGAAAGTTCTGCCCCCCAGCCCGCTACAGGAAAGCTTTGGAAGGGGCTGAGTGCTTCATGGTCCAGCCCTCCAATCAGAGGGAGAGGAGGAGGAGGAGGAGGGGAAGGGGGAGGAGAACGGGGAGGGGGAGAAGGGAATCCAGTGATGAGGATCCAAATCGAAGTCAAACAGCTGGAGGAGGAGATTGCTGGTGATCAGGTCCTCCTGAGGGGAGGAGGAGGGGGAGAGGGTGCGGTCCTGACCCAGCAGAGCCAAGGGGAAGTGCCCCAAAGTCTCCAGCGTAGCAATCCGGGAACAGGAATGCGAGGGAGACTTCCAGATCTTCTCTTTGCGAAGATCCTTCAGAAACATCTTTGTAGCTTTAACTATAACTTTTATAAGCTTTTATAACTTTTTATATAACTATTTTTATGACTTTTATAAGCTTTAACTCTAAAGCTAAACCCCTAAGTCCTTTCCTCAAGTGGTTTCTTTTTTTCTCTCCTACTACCATCAGCCTGCCCTAAACCTTGGTTGAATTTAAATGTCCCTGGCTGACTGTGGAGTGAGAGGACCCAGGTTTAAATCCCACCTTTGACATCTCCTCCTTGTGTGCCCTTGGCAAAGTCACCGACTCTCCCCGGGTTTGTTTCCTTGTCTGAAAAATGAGAAAGGGGGGCTGGATGCCCTCTGGGCTACCTTCTACCTCTGTGATGCTGGGGCTGGGGTACATGCTATTCTTGGTAATTTTGTTACAAGAGATGGCTCTCTGGCTCAAAAGTCAGAAGACCTGCATTTACATCTTCCTGCTAACACCTCCTGTGTGACTGGGCAAATCACTGAACCTCTCTAGGACTTATAAGGACAAATAAGGACTAGTTGTCCTTATTTGCAAAATGACGGGATTGGACTTCATGACCTCTGGGGTTCTCTCCAGCTATAAGTCCATGATCCTGATAATAATAATAATAATAATAATAATAATAATAATAATAATAATAATAACGACAACAACTACAATAGTGACATACAGTCCTTAGAAATGTGCAAAACTAAGTGATAAAACTAGATGAGAAGGCTAGGTTGTGTAATGGTTAGAGCTCTGGACTCAGAGTCAGGAAACCTGAGCTTGAATCCTGCCTCTGACACCTACAAATTGTATGACTATGGGAAAGTGGTTTTACCTCTTTCAGCCTCAGTTTCCTCATCTGTAAAATGGGAATAATAACAGTGTCCACCTCACAAGTATGCTGTAAAGACCAACCGTGATAAGATGTTAAATGATTCCCAAACCTTAAAAATGCTACGTACATTTCAGCTGTAGATTATCTCATTTGAGCCTCATGACACAGTGCAAAGTAGGTATAATAAGCATTAGGATTCAGATGGGGAAACTGAGGTCAGGGAGGAGAAATTTCTTGCTTCTGTAGATTGCACTGTTTGTAAGTGGTCAGCTCAGGATTCGATTTCCTGACTTCAAGGTCAGCCCTCTGCCTGGATGCATCACAGCATCTCTCAGCCAGAAGCCCTGGGGTGGAGGGTCACCAAGTACCACTCAGTTTGCCACTACTGCGTGTCCTCTCACAGAGTGGCTCCCATAGTCAGTTAATATACATTAAGTGCCTACTATGTGCCACGTAGATCCATACCATCACTCCTCAGAGATTAGGAAGCCATTTCTGGTTGAGTTGTTACAGCTCCCCCCGCCCCATAGGAAAAGCCTTAAGGCCCTTCCTTAGCTCCTAATGTCCAGCCGTCTGTCTCCTCCTTTGTGACACATTCTTCCCCCTCCCAACCTATAGGCCAGGATCTCCCTCTGCCCCAAAAGATCTGGAAAGCAGAGAAGTGTCCAGTGTGCTTATTCTTCTAGAATAGATACCACCAACACTTTAGGCCCCTGTGGTTGCTGCTTGGCACTGCAGAAACCCCAATATTACACAGCCTCTAAGGGTTACCACAAATCCCCTTTGCTCTCCTTTGTTGCTTGGGGCCATATTCTTTGCCCTTTGTTTTAGCTTTCTTGGCTAACCCTTGCAGCTAACTGCTGACATACACTGCCTCTTTTCCATGCCTGCTTGCTGGGCTTCTGGGTAAACTAATCTATCCAGTATTGTTTTTTCCCCCCCACAATGGGATGATGCAATCTGCTCGACTGCCTTTGGGGGGTGCAGTTAGCACATTCTTGCCGCACGCTCACGTAAGCAGAAGCATGGTCAAAGATTTGGAGCTAGAAGGGAGTTTAGGGAATCATTTCGTCCACTGGGGTCAAACACATAGAAACGGATCCTTGTGGGTGCCTTATTGACTTAGAAAACCATAAGTTAGAATTATCTATGTTGTGTTGTATTTTTATTTATTTTGTTAAACATTTCCCAATTATATTTTAATCTGGTTCTGGCTCAGGAGTCTGGTCTCATTTTTGATGAAAGTCTAAAGAGGTGAATGACTTACCCAAAGTCACAGAGGTAGGGCTGTAGCTTGCAGTAATAATTCAGTCATTTTTTCAATGGCGTTCAACTCTTCCTGACCCCATTTGGTGTTTTCTTGGCAAAGCTACTGGAATAGTTTGCTATTTCTTTCTCCAGCTCATTTTACCGATGAGTTACTAAGGCAAACAGGGTTAAGTGACTTGCCCAGGGCCACTAGTGCCAGGCCGCATTTGAACTCAGATCTTGTTGACTCCAGGGCCAGGGCTCTATCCACTGTACCACCTACAGCTGCCTCACCAAATAGTAGTATCACAGAATTGGAAGGGACCTCAACACCCTGCATCATTTTACAGATGATAAAACTGAGGCCCAAAGAAGTTGTGACTTGCTCAAGGTCACACAGGTATTAAACAATCACAAGCTGCCCTATGGGCAGAAATCTAATGGTCTAGTTAGATCTCCTCACCTTGTGATCTCATTGATTTAGGAGTTTTCTCCATTGGCTAGGCAGCAGCCCATCCATACTCTGTCAACTTCTTCAATTCTTGTCCGTGTCCTCCCATAAATGTGCTACAGGGGGTCTACCAAGCACCTGGAGGCATTCTTTGCTCTCTCCTGGCATCATAAAGGTACTGGTGGAGCTCTCTGGCTGTCTACCCAACATTCCTCATTCTCGCCATGTTCCCATCATGCAATGCTTCAGTGACATCCTCTTCTCCAGCTCGTCACGGTTTCTTGTTGTTTATGTATTGCGACCACTCGATAAACATTTATTAAATGCCTACTATGTGGCAGGTGCTACACTAAGTGCTGGGGATACAAAAAGAGGAAAAAGGTAGTTGGCACGCGGCCAGCCGATAAACACACAAAATAACCCCTGGTCCTGTAAATCCTTGTCGGTTCTGGAAGTTACAATGGAGCAGCGGCGAGAAAGAGGGCAGAGGATGCCAGCTCTTGAACAGTAGTGTGACTGGTGGAACTCGAAGGTGGAGATCTTTGTCCAGTGACCAGTGAGCTGAGATACAACTAAACGAGCTGGACCATATCCATATTAACTGGACCGTATTCTTGTTTTAAATGAAGTCAGAAGACCGACAGAAATTTCCACCAAAAGACTGTTCACAAGTTCTTCTCTAAGGGACTAATAAAGGATTCAGTAGAATTGGTTTCATCATTCTTGTTCATCTCACTTGGATGTGCATGGGATGAATATTGGTAGAAAAGGGGGCCATCTTCAACATGATTGTAACTTATGCAACACCTGCTACAGATAATTAGCTCATTAAGCAGTGAACCTCCTAAGATTCCCCCAAACCAAGTTAACAAAGACCTTGATAGGGGGCAGCTAGGTAGTGCAGTGGATAGAGCCCTGGCCTTGGAGTCAGGAGGACCTGTGTTCAAATTCAGCCTCAGACACTGAACAGTTACTAGCTGTGTGACCCTAGGTAAATCACTTAACCCCAATTGCCTCACCAAAAAGCAAAATTAAAAAAAAAAACAACAGAAGCAAAACAAACCAAACAAAAAAAGACTTTGATACTTGGTGGCTTTAATGTGAAGAGGGACACAGAAGAAGAAAAATATGTTGGAAAATATAGCTCAGTGCCAAAAAATTAAAAACGTCAAGGTTGTAGATTACTCAGGAATCCCACACCTGCAGATGATGAATACTTCCTTTCTTTTCTTTTTTAGGCTAGGCAATGGGGTTAAGTGACTTGCCCAGGGTCACACAGCTAATAAGTGTTATGTGTCTAAGGCTGGATTTGAACTTAGGTCCTCCTGAATCCAGGGCCAGTGCTCTATCCACTGTGCCACCTAGCTGCCCCTTCGAAGAGACTTTCAATTAACATACATGCCTCTGCAACCCCTGTGGGACTGAAATCTCAGAAAACTGGTCTGATTCCATTGTTTCCATTCCAAGAGAACTGTCTCTGTGGAATCTATCAGGGTCCTGCCAAATCTGGTTGTATCGCCATATTTCTGGGATTGGGGAGGGAGAGGAGGAAGAAGAGAAAGAGAGAGTGGCTGAACAGGTTGAAACCAGATGGGTGTTAAATTTCAATGCACAGAAGACACTCATTATTAGTTTGAATTTCTATAGCAGAGTGAAGTTTACATACCATTTCCCTCCAAAATATTGATACCTGCGTTTTATAGATAAGGAAATTGAGTTTCAGAGAAGAGAAATGGCTTGCCCAGGATCACACGACTTCAAGTTGCTAATAAATTAAAAGGTCAGTGCTTGAATCAACACCTCTAGTTCTAATGATCTTTCTGACACAATTTTCAATAGCAAAGTTCCCTAATGGGGCCCTGAATTTCACTTATTTAAAATTTCCCCACTAGGTGGCATTTGATAGCCACTATTCTGATCCTGTTCAATGAGATAAATCTGGTGTTCGTTTTTCTCTGCTCACCCTGCACTAGGAGCTGGGGGAGGGGGACCAGGAAAGGCCTCATGCAGAAGGTGGCATTTGGACTGATTTTTGAAGAAAACTAGGAATTCCAAGAGGTAGAGGCAAGGAAGGAGAGCATTCTGGGCAAAAAGAGAGCCTTTCCAAAGACAGGGAGATGAACTTTGTATATGCAGAACATGAGTAGACTAGTAGGGCTGGATACTAGATAGAGAGTAAGAAGGGGAATAAGTGTTAGACTGGAAAGGAGGAATGAGATGAAGTCATGGAGAGCTTTGAATGTCAAAATGAATTTATTTTTTATCTAAAGTGTAAGTAGGGAAGTAACATGATCAGACTCCTGATTTTAGAAAATTAGTTTGAAAGCATTTATAAAGTACAACACTCATTTCTATTAAAAAGCACTTGAAAGTATAAGCATAAATGAACTTTTCCTTAAAGTGAAAAGAAGCACTTGCCTAAATTCATTAGGCAAGCATTATTTGTAATGAATAAGCTAAAAGCTTTCCCAGT
Organism: Phascolarctos cinereus; assembly: GCF_003287225.1. NCBI lineage: Eukaryota > Metazoa > Chordata > Mammalia > Diprotodontia > Phascolarctidae > Phascolarctos > Phascolarctos cinereus. Next base: position 13,194,749 of record NW_027555958.1, on the reverse strand, counting down.
AAGATCAGCTGTGAAATAAGGATGCCCACTTATGTCACCAGTATAATTCAATATTGTATTGGAATTCCTAGCTAAAGCACCAAGAGAAGAAAAAGAAATAGGAGGAATAAGAATAGGGAATGAGGTAATAAAGCTATCTCTTTTTTATGTAGATGATAGGATATTATACTTTTAGAAAATCCTAAAGACTCAACTATAAAGTTAATTAAAGTAATTAATAATTTCAGCAAAGTAGCAGGATATAAAGTAAACCCACATAAATCATCAGCATTCCTATATATCACCAACAGGATCCTGCAGGAAGAGATAGCTAGAGATATCTCATTTAAAATAACTCTGGACAGTATAAAATACCTGGGAATATACCTACCAAAACAAAGCCAGTATCTATATGAACAAAACCATAAAAAAAATTTGTACACAAATAAAATCAGATTCTTTAAAATGGAAAAATATTAATTGGTCATAGGTAGGCAGGGCCAATATAATAAAATGGCAATTTTACATATTATGTATATGTATATATATTTAATATCATCCCAATTAAATTACAAAATATTATTTTATGGAACTGGAAAAAATAATAACAATTCATTTGGAAGAGCAAAAGATCAAAAATATCTAAGGAACTAATGGAAAAAATGTAAAGGAAGGAGGTTTAGCAGTATCAAATCCTAAACTATATTATAAGGCAGTAATTATCAAAACTATCTGATACTGGCTAAGAAATAGAAAGGTAGATCAATAGAACAGAGTAGACATAAAATCTAGAGCAGCAAATGAATATAGTTACCCAATGTTTGTCAAGTGTAAAGATTTAAGTTTTGGGGATAAGAATTCATTATTTGGTAAAGCTGGAAAGTAGTCTGGCAGAAATTGGGCATAGACCAATATCTTATACCATTTACCAAGATGAGGTCAAAATGGATCCATGACCTAGATATAAAGGGAAATATTACAAGAAAATTTGAAGAACATGGAATATACTACCTATCAGACTTATGAGCAGGTGAACAATTTTTGAACAAACAAGAGATAGAGACTATTGTGGGATGTAAAATGGATAGTTTTGATTGCATTAAATTAAATTAAATTTACATTACATTAATTTACATTTACATTACATGTAATTTACATTACATTAAAAAGGTTTTGTACAGATAAAACAAATGCAGCCAAGATCAGAAGGAAAGCATAAAACTGGGGAAAAATTTTTATGGACATTCTCAGATAAAGGTCTCATATCTCAAATATATAAAGAACTTTGTCAAATCTATAAGAATTCCAGTCATTCCTCAATTGGTAAATGGTCAAAGGATATGAACAGGCAGTTTTCTGATGAAAAAATCAAAACAATTTATAGTCATATGAAAAATGCTCTAAATCATCATTGAATAGGGAAATTCAAATTAAAACAGTCTTGAGATATCATTGTATACCTATCAGATTGGCTAAAATGATAGAAGGGGAAAGTAACAAATGTTACTTTGGAGGGATGTGGGAAAATGGGGACCTTAATTCATTGTTGGTGGATCTGTGAGCTCACCCAACCATTTTGGAGAGAGATTTGGAATTATGCTGAACGAGTTGGTAAGTTGCTTATACCCTTTGACCCAGCAATATCACTGAATCTATTTCCCAAGATAATTAGGGAAAATGGAAAAGAACCTATACATTCTAAAATATTTATAGCAGCTCTCTCTTTGTGGTGGCAAAGAACTGGAAATTGAGGGGATGCCCGTCAATTGGGGAATGGCTGGGCAAGTTGTGGTATGTGTTCATTGCTATAAGAAACGATGAGCTCAATGATTTTAGAAAAGCATGGAGAGACCGCCACAAAATAATGAAGAGTGAAGTGAGCAGAATCAAGAGAACATGGTATTCAGTAACACCAGTATTTTTTTAAAACTTACGTATTTATTTATTTTTAGTTTTCAACATTCACTTCCATAAGATTTCGAATTCCAAATTTTCTCCCCATCTCTCCCCTCCCCCACCCCAAGGTGGTATGCAATTTGATAGAGGCTCTACACATACGTTCATATTGAACCTATATTCACATTCGTCATAGCAGTATTGTTTTAAGAGCAACTTGGAACAACTAAGTCATTCTATTATAAATACCCAAATTAACCTCAAAGATCCTATGAAGCAAGATAGTGTATGAATCCAGAAAAAGAACTAACATGTATATATACGTATATATGTATGTATATATGTATATGTATGTACATGTATGTGTATGTATATGTATCTGTGTATATAGAGTATGTGTGTATATAAATATGTGTATACACACACACACACACACACACACACACACACACACACACACAGATTTGTGCCTAACGGTAGTCTTCTCAAAGTCTGGGGTTGGGGGAAAAGGGAAAAAAGGTCACATGATAACTGTTGTATTTTTGAAAGGAATAGCAAGTTGTACATAACAACTGCAATTTCAGGTACAGTTCTGTTTTTCTATCCCGCTTTGTTATGGAAATGCTTGTTTTGTTTGTTAAGTTCAGAATAAAATAAGTTAAAAAAAAAAGAAAATGAGTTTGCCAACTGCATGATGGATGGATTGGAGAAGAGAGAGATTTGAGACCAAAGAGGAGCCCATTGCAATGATCTAGGCAAGGAATGATTACAGTCTGAATTGGTGTGGTGGTCACCTTAGTGGAAAGAAGGGAACATAGGAGAGAGCTATCGTAGAGACAGAAACAAGATTTGGCAACTGATTCGATGTGGCATGAGTGAGAGTAAGGAGTTGAAGATGGCATGAAATTTGCAAATGCAGGTGCCAGGAAGAATAGTAGTGAACAGTGAGAAGACACCAGAGATCCTACAATACTGGGGTAAGAGAGACATGAGTAGTCTTTCCTTGAAAGAGTCTTGGCCCCCTGTATTCCTTATGTGTGTGCCTATCCAGTTGAGAACTCTGTGGGTGTCCAGAATGTGCCCCAAGTTTATGAAAGAGCTGTATGCTACTCTTCTTATTTGGCTATTTGAATAAATGCCTTTTTTCTTGAGGTAATTGCATCCACTGCATGACAAGAGTAAGGGTTAATTCACCAGTGGGGGCTCATGAGCTATATAGTTTTAAGAGTACAGACCAACAGATGACCTTCCCATATTCTTTCCTACTATTCTCATCTCTCTTGTGCTACAGTGCATATCTTCTGTTGTTCTCCTTTCCCATGGTGCCCTTCTAGAACCCAATTCAATTTTTAATAGAATTCCCTTCAGCCAAGATCACTTTATACTCTATCTCCTGATTTTAGTAGAAACCTAGATTTCCTCAGCACACACTGCCATTCTGTTTGCCCTCTCTAGAACTGGCTCCTTTTTCTTCTCTTACCCCTTCCTGACATTACTCCACCCCTCCATGCTTTCTCAAGCATTCACCCTTGCCCTGGAATCATTTTTGTCCCTTCAAAATCTATGCACTTTAGTCAATCAGTTTATACTGTCCTCTGTCCTTTGAGCCCTTTCTCTCCTTGTCCTATTACTCGCCCCTTTCCAGATGTAGGCTCTTCCCACTCTCGCTCCTCCTCCTCTTAGATGCACAAGGGTATGGACTGAGTTCATTACAATCTGCTTATCCACTGCAGTGGAATCCTCACTGCTGCATGCTAACTTCCTCGATCCACCATCTATCACACCCCGCAGTGCCTTGTCCAAACTAGTTCTTTTCCTCTAAAGTCACCTACATCACCAGCTGTCAGAAGAGGCCCTCTTCTCCTGTGTTACTGCAAATAGTGACTTCATTCTACTCCCTGCCACACCTTCAACCTGCGGTGTTGTCTTCTGGAAGAACCAGCTTGGCTGTGATTTCTGCTTTCACAGCTGTTGACCACGAATCATGGAGATAAGTGGTATGTACAGAAGGTGTCAGTTTAACCCATTGTAGAACGTGGAGAAGCTGATTTCACAAGGACCCCTCCTGTCTCCAGATCTGGGATGACATGATCAGAATTCACGTTGAAGTCACCTGGTTTGACCTCCTGGGTTCCCCTTGCTACAGCACAGCTGAAAAGGCTTAGCAGTTGTGGAATGAGAAAATTTACCTTAGAATCTGGGTTCTAAAATCATAGGAGTAGACTGAAAAGCGTTTACCAAAAATGCAGGATCAATAAAGTTTAAAAATTGGAGGCAGCTAGGTGGCGCAGTGGATAGAGCACCGGCCCTGAAGTCAGGAGGACCTGAGTTCAAATCTGGCCTCAGACCAAACACTTGACACATACCAGCTGTGTGACCCTGGGCAGGTCATTTAACCCCAATTGCCTAAACAACAACAGAAAACAAAAAACAATAAAGTTTAAAAATCAACCCTGATTTTTTAAAGTAAATTTTTGTAAAGCCAGATTCAACAGCCCTGCCTATTGAGAGGCTGGAAACTATTACCATAAGAGGGCTTTTGAATGGTATAAAAGTACGATTTAACGGTCACCTGGGAAGCACATTAAGAATTTTGTTTTTAAAATAAACTATTTTTTTTTAAAGATGCTGTTTTGAGAGAAACTGGGAGCAGCCAGAGAGAAAGAGCTCAGAGAGAACTTCTTTTCTGCGGAGATGTGGCTTAGCCCTTTTCTCACGGAGAGGATGAAGAGTTCTTTCAAGAGGGTGAACCAGACTGTGGGACTGCTGTTCCTAGAAGTGAGGAGCAGATATTCACAGCTGAAGTGGTTTGCATGTAACTCTGGCTGCGATGTTTCTCACATCTAAGACACCATGAATATTTTATTTACATTGTTGTGGGGTTTTTTGTTATATTGTCAATAAATTATACACAGTAACACTGATGTTTATTGACACATGAGAGATTAGGGCTTTGGGTAGAGACAGAAATATGAGCAACTGCTTATGGGAAGAAGTTTAGAGAAACTTTGGTAAATATTTTAGTATTTGGTAATTTTGGTAAACTTGGCAAATATTTGATAAACTAGGATGGGCGCTCTGTGACAACAGATTAATTAATGAAGAAGTTGCAGCCTTAGTGATTAATGACGGGATAGCCAATCATAGTCCTGGATTACATCAGAACTCCTGTTGATCTGAGATGCAGGTTCATTCCGTAGCCTGGCTGCCTCTGAATGTAAGGTGGTGGCACCAGTGCTACATTTTGAGTCTAACGACCTCCAGAGACAGGGGTAATATAGGAAGGATTTTGTTTCTCTGTGTTGGGAGACTTTTTTTTTTTAATGTTTCTTCTTCTTGCTATATCTTTTAAGTAAAAGTCTCTTTGCAAAAGTTTAAAAAAACCTACCTCATGCTGATGAAAATTAGTATCATACCAAGGCAAGCAGAAAGCCAAAGGGTGATTATTCCATCTTGGGTCCACAAGAGCTACATTGCCCTGCTACATTTTTATTGAATTTTTTTTGCTTTTATATCACCTACATTTTACAATGCATTCCTCCTGCAATTCCTGTTGTTCAGTCACTTTTTAAAGTCATATCTGACTCTTCGTGACCCATTTGGAGTTTTCTTGGCAAAGATACTGGAGTGGTTTGCCATTTTCTTCTCCAGCTCATTTGACAGATGAGGAAACCGAGGCAAATAGGGGTAAGTGACTTGCCCAGGGTCACACAGCTAGTAAATGTCTGAGGCCAGATTTGAACTCACCAAGATGAGTCTTCCTGCCTCCAGGTCAGGCACTCTATCCACTGTGCCTTCCAGCTGCCCCCATCCTTCTCAGAGAGCAATCCTTTATAAAAGAATAAAAAAGTTCAGGAAAACTAACCAGCCTTTTTTTTTCTTTTAAGAAATGTGACGTTATTGTGCAGTGTTCCACACCCGAGAAAGTTCTTGCTGGCCAAGTCATCAGTCCTGTCAAACAGTTCAGAATCAGGAACTAATGATTTCATCAGTGGAAAAATATTAAAGAAGAGGTTCACATCTGCACCCTAAGGACTCTTGGACGTGCCTTCTGACTCCCAGCTAAAACTTTCCATTCAGGCTGTTCCTAGCAATTGCATGTGGGCTCTTTGAGAGCCCAGACTGGTTTTTACATTTGTATCTATTTGTGTTTGTATCTATTTTCCAGTTGTTTCTATTCTATTTGTATTTTCTATTTGTATCTACTTAGACTACTTAGCGGTCTAAAGCACTTAATAAATGCTTCATTCACTCACTTATTCATTCATTCATTCATCATCTCCATCCTCTGCAAACATCTGGGGGGGGGGGCTGGTGCTTAGTCACGTTTCTTTCAGGGTGCCAAACTGGGTCATGATATTTTCATAACTTTTAGTTTTGGTTGTTTTGGTTTTTTTTCCTTCCTATTCTTTTAACTGTTGTATTCATTATGTGTATGATTTTCCTGGTTTTGCCCACTTCACTTTGCATCAGTTCATACAAGTCTTTCCATGCTTTGTGATATTCATAATTTTATAGCACAATATACATCCAGTGGTATTACATTATGTACATTAACCACAGCTTTAAAGACTTCCCCAATTGACGCACATATATAAGCACATATGTAAGTATTTGGATGCCAGAGTCCCTAAATTCCTGATCAAAACGGACATCCGAGCTTAGTCATTGGCTCATATTTAATGCTCTGCTCTGACCTCTCCCAGAATGGCCTCTCCATTCATTGGGAAACCATGGCCAAGTCATTTTGCCATCCTGTGCCTCAGTTGTTCTACCTGCTCATACAGAGAGCCTAATTGCTATATCTCTCACCATGTAGGGGAGTGAATATGAAAAAGTTTTGAGCTCCGTAGAGGAAAGGTACCTCTATGACCCAAATATGAAATATTAGTAATTGTATACTCCATGTTCATAATTTGTTTTGCCTTGGGTTATTGGAGTCCTTTGGTTGTGAAATTCATGTATAGAACAGTCAGCTGTCCCATTACCTAGCTGTGTAGCAACATGTCCCGGCATTGGGCCATGCCCTGAAGCCAGGACTGACTTTGTCCTACTCTCTCCTGCTGATTTCACAGATCCTAGGTTGGGCTTGGATAAAGGCATACAAGCTTCAACATGGCCAGGGCATCTGCTGACAACCCTCCCTCCTCTCTTCAGGATGCCGGTCAGTTCTATTGCTCAGAGCAAATTTATTAATTAATGACAGAGGCTTTGATTTTAGTGATGAATAAATATCTCAACATTCTCCTAGATTATTTTAAAATTTGGGAGGACTGGGGCAGCTAGGTGTGCAGTGGATAGAGCTCTGTCCTTGAAGTCAGCAGGACCTGAGTTCAAATTCGCCTCAGACCAAACACTTGACACTTACTAGCTGTGTGACCCTGGGCAAGTCACTTAACCCCAATTGCCTAAAAAACAACAACAACAACAACAACAAAAGAAATTTTGAGACGATTAGGATGAAGAGGATAACGAGTGGCAGGCCCAGCACACATGAGGATGCTCAGCCCTAAATCCCGGCTGCATAAGGTGAGGATTGAAAGAGAGCAAAGGAGAGATGAAGACAAAATGTTCATGGAAAAATTGACTAAGAAGATAGCACAAACAGCTGTGGAGATCGGGAAATATTTCATGGATCAGAAAATATTTCAGGCGCTTGAACTGAATCTGGAAGAAATATGTCATGGGAAGGAGGAGAGTCAATGGGGACACATCTGATCGATTGATTTCTCCTCAGCCCAGTTGTTAAAATCACAGGAGATAAGAGGAAAAGCCAACTGCCCGAGAGAGGGAGGTTTAAAGGTCTTCAGTGAATTGTAAAGAAAGGCTTATGCTCATTAGGTTTTTATGAGGTTTGAAGTTCTCCAGTTAAACAGATGGAATTAGAATTCTGCTAGCAATTGACTGAGCAGCGGATGGTGCAGGGGATAGAGCACCTTTCTGGGATCAGGAAGATCTAGGTTCAAATTTCGCTTCAGACACTTCATAGCTGTTTCACACTGGCTGGGCAAGTCATTTCACCCATCTGCCTCAGTTTCCTTAACTGTAAAATGAGCTGGAGAAGAAAATGGCAAACCCCTCTAGTTATCTCTGCCAAGAAAACCCCAAATGGGGTCACGGAGAGTCAGACACAGCTGAGCGACCACCACAAAAGCAACTGACTACCAGAGGGTTGGGTGCGTCATCTAAGGATGGCCCTTTAAGAGAGCGTCCTTCTGCTGAGGAGTCAGTCAAGGAGGCAAGACAGGGGACTGGCTTCAGGAATGGGAGCTCCGGCCCCAGGCAGGAGAGACAGCTGTGGTGGAGAACCCATCTCTGGAGAGGGGATTTCACTTTGTAACTTGGGGAGGGAGGGGCATTGTTGAACTGAATCTCTTCTTCATTCCTACACCTTCCCTTTATCCACTGGGCCAATGAGCACGCCAGAGAATCCCCGAACTTCACAACTGTGAGGATCTACTCCAGAGGATGCTGGTAAATGTTTAACAACCAGCTCTCTGAAGATGCAGCACACACTTACAAGTTTAGTCTGTATTATTAATATTTTCTCTACCACTTTCTTAAGTCTGGATGATGAACAAAACAAAGAATCAAGTCCTGATTTGTGCTATTTGCCAGTTTCCAGGTATAAAAGCTCATACAGTGAATTGAACGATTGGCTCTTCAGGGCCAGTTAGCAGGCTCTGGCACATTTCTGTGTCTACTGCTAGGTTGCTGTTGTCCAGTTGGGGCTGACTCTTCGTGACTCCTCGGACCATAGTCAACACCACTATTCATGGGGTTTTCTTGGCAAAGATCCTGGAGGGGTTTGCCATTTTCTTCTCCAGTGGAGTAAGGCAGGGTCACACAGCTAGTGAGTGTCTGAAGTGAATTTGAACTCCGGTTTTCCTCGCTCCAGGCTCAGTGCTCTAGCCACTATCTGCCCAGCTAGGACCACAGGTCGTGGTCAATTGTTTTATGAAGGTGTTAAATTAAACTAGATCACTGAAGTTCCTTCCACCCATGAAGGGTGCCTCCAATCCTATGAGACATTAAAAATAATTACAATAAAACAGAAATATATATTACAAATGACTCAGAAGGGATATATTATAAGAAGGAGATTAAGACTGATTTAATCCTATCGACGCAAAGACTGTGAGATTGGGTTTGCCAGTCTCTGAAAAGCATCGATGGATCAAGGGCTCAGGACTTGGCCAAAGGGCTGATTAATTCCAACCCAACTCGGGCCAATCCTGGATGTAGATGAGTCCAGACAGACCGCTGTTGTTTGTCCTTTGTCCTCAAAGAGAACCATGACAGCAGGGAGGTGATGCCATGACACGCAAGTGAGTGAACTGGACTTAAGTGAGGAGGGCTGTGCAAAGTCACCAGCCTCACTGTCTCCTCTGGAGCCATCTGGGCCCGCTGGCAAGATATCGCTTCCCACAAAAGATCTCCTTGGCGAGTTATGGGAACCTCAGTGTCCACATAGAAGGGTTTTATTTAAGGATGAAGAAAGGACTCAGATCTGAGCCCAAAAGATTGGAAAGCCTTTCTTCCACCCTGGTGATCCAGCTCCTGACCAGGAACAGAGACAGTGTCCGTGAATGATGGTGCCCCCTTGGATGGGACACCAACAAGGTGGAAAGCTACGCGGGGCCTCCTGGCTCCTTCTGGGGCAGCGCCCACCTAGTACTATGCTCCCTCTGTGTGTGTGTGTGTGTGTGTGGCCTCAGCTCGCAGCATTACAGCTCTTGAGCATTCTACGGTTGTTAATGATCCCCGGCCTTTTTAGGCCTTCTGTGGTTTACAATCCTGGTCCCACAGCCTCCTGCTCCCAACAAAGGGTCTACTCCAGTAGCTCTGGGCGTATCTTTTTCTGAGCTCAGCCAAGTGGCCTGTGTTTCCCTCTCTGGGATCGTCTCCTCCCATCCCAGGAGCAGGGAGCTTTGCCTCCTGCTCACATCCACACCTGCTGATTGAGTCTTGGGGTTTGGAGAGACACTCCCACTCTCTGCTTCTCCTTTGCTTATTCCCTTCTTCCAAGGCAGCTGCTCAGGTTGTACAAAATGCCCAGAGATGCTCCCTAAAAGACTTCTCAAAGATAGAGGGGAGGGAAAAGCCAGCTTGTCCCGACACAGGCACCTTTACCAGGAAATAGGAGATTTTGGTAATCCCTAGATGTGATAGGGCCAACTAGATTCATAGAAGTGCTGAGCTTTGTCATTCTCAGAGAGCTAACCACCTTCAGCCGCTCCCTTCTGCCTCTTCTGTGGGGCAGTACAAACCTGTGATCTGGGGGAGGGGGTTATTCTGGGTTTACCTATTTAAACAGCCCCCTCCCCCAGCTCTACAGTCCTTACATCTCACATCCCCCCACCCCCTCCCCAGATATTCTGCAGAACCTCAGCACAAAAGAAGTGATTCCTCTCAGGAAGAGTCATTCTTAGATAGTTTATCCAGCACTTCCTCTCAGCCTAGAAGACGAAAAAGATAAATAAAATCAGATGCCTCACCCAGGGCACTGATGTTTTGGATATGATATTCTAGCCCATATAGAAAGTTTTCATTCTGTTTTCTCCTGTAATAAACGTGTATAGTCAAGCAGAATGAATCCCCACGTTGGCCGTATCCACAGCCCTCCCCCCACCCCAAAAAGGGTATGTCTCCATGTGTACTCTGAGTCTATCAGATCTCTATCAGAAGGCAGGTTACACATTTCAGCCACATCCACCGTGAGTAGTGAGTGGGCAGCTGCTGGCAGTGATGCAAAGGGCATCAGGCAAGTTTTATTTAGATTGGACAGATACAGTTGTCAAATACAGGGCAAGGATACGTACTGTCACTTCCAAAGTCATAATTCTGGCTCCGTCAAGTTCGGCTGAGATCCAGGACTTTCCTGTGTTTCTCTTTTTCTGCAGAAATGGTATACAAGTACTGGCAAATGGGGCCGATCTGGAGGGAAGGTGGGAAGCTGCCTTGGGGAGTGCTTGCCATAGGGTCAGAGGGCTGGCAGGATCCATGTCGCCAGTGCACAGCCCTCCATTATGCTACAAGACAAAGAAACCTCTCTGCTCTGCTGCCTACGTGACAGGGGCAGCATCCCGAAATTCCCACGTGGCTTGTAATCCTATTGTCCCCTAGTCAAAGTAAGGACTTTCTCCTTGAAATTCTAACCACACCGCAGCCAGGGACTTCCCCTTGGAGTGCTATCTGCCCATCAAACCTGTCTCATCCCTGCTAATGCATATAGCCTGTCACACATTCCCACACCAATTCACAGCAGTCAGAGCAGAAGGCGGCTCGGCTTTTTCAGCCCGTTCGGCTGGTAGGATTCTTGCCTCCGGCTCCTATGACCTTTGGCTGGTCCCATGATCCTCTGTCCTCCTGGGAGTAAAGTCCCTGCCTAATATTCTAACCGACTGGGCTCTTGTCTTTGTATGTGGGTGACTGGATGCAGTCTCCTGCTTTTCTTTCCCTAGCTCAAATGCATGGAAGTATTTAGGCATTTTGTCTCTTTTCTCTCTCTGTGTCTCTCCCCTCCCCCTCTCTTCCCACTAACTCTATTGTGTCAGAGCAGTTCATTGTACTGAATTTGCTGGGTCCAGCTCACTCTCCACTTCCAGGTTTCACCTTTTTCTCATTCACAAACTGCCTAGAGGTAGCAGGCTGTCTACCACACTGAAGGTCTACAGAGCTGTTGTGCTGACCTCATTGCTGTATACCTGTGAAACCTGGGCAGCCTACCAGTGCGGTGCCAGGAAACTGAATAGCTTCCATCTGAATTGTCTTGGGAAAATTCTGAAGATCACCTGGCAGGATAAGACACCAGACACTGAGGTCTTTTCTTGAGCTAAGCTGCCAAGCATTCAAACTCTACTGCAGAGAGCACAACTCCCAGCGCTGGCCACATTGTTCGAATACCTAATGTATGTTTGCCTAAAAGACAATTTTACAGACAACTCACGCAAGGCAAGCACTCACATGGAAGTCAGAAGAAGAGATACAAGGACACTCTCAAGGTCTCTCTTAAGAACTTTGGAATTGATTGTGTGACTTGGGAGACCCTAGCACAGGACCACTCAGCATAGCACGCCCACATCAAAGAAGGTGCCGTGCTCCGAGTGAAGCAGAATTGCAGGAGCTCAAAAGAAACATGAGATGTACAGATTTAGAGCTATCTGCACTCCAGATGTTCACATGGACCATTGTGCCTGCCTGTGGTAGAGCCTTCCAGGCTCATACTGGTCTGAGCAGCCATAGCCAGACACACTGCACCTTGACTCCAACATAGCGATGTTGTTTTGGTCCTCTTTGAGTGGGAAGGCCAACTGCCAGCCAGGAGCTCTAGGGAAGACACAGTCTGAATTTGTTTCATTTCTCGTGGTCTTTGCTTCTGTGATAGGCAAGGGAGATGATACAACACAGTGCCCCAGTGCTGTTTGACTCATGTATCAAGTAGGTCGACTGCTAGCTAGAACATTTAAGAACTTACTATGTGCCAAGCAACGGTTGTGTTGGAGACACAAACCCAGGCCAATGAGACAGCGCTAACCCTTGAGGGCCTTACAATGGGGGAAGGCGATACCTAGAGGGGATCTGGGAAGCGGGAACCATGAGAGGGAGGAGAAAGCACCCTCCTGGGGCCAAGCCTTCTGGCAAGGATAAGGAGTCTGCCAAGTGAGCTGAATTCATCCTAGAAAGCAATTTGTAACTAGGACCAAAAAGTTACAGAGGTACGCGTATGGCTGTGACACAGCAGGTACTCTGACCTATATTAAGGCTGGACCTGAATTCAAATCTGGCTTCAGACATTTGCTTACTGTGTGACCCTGCATAAGTCATTTAACCCCTGTCTGCTTCAGTTTCTTCATTGATAAAAGGGGATAGTAATAGCATCTACCTCCCAGGGTTGTGGAGGAAATATAATGAAATTATGTTTGCAAACCTTAAAGTGCTGTCTAGATCCTAACTCTTAGTATTACTACTACTTTTGCCCCAGTTATATTACTATTGGGCTTATTCCAAAAGAATCACTTTATTATAGATTTAAAAGGAATAAGAAGTTCTATATAATAGATTTGTAGTTTCATGTGCAATTATCTTTTTTATCATACTGTATCATGGAAATGTTTGTTTTATTCCACAAATTAAAAATTAAATAAATAAAAATAAAAAAATAGAAGCCAAGAAAGAGGAAAAGACCTATTTTACAAAGATATTTATAGCATCTCTTTTCATGGTAGCCAAAAATTGGAAACGAGGGGGTGTCATTGGGGAACACTTAAACGAATTGTGGTGTATGAATGTAATGGGCTATTGTAGCATCACAAGAAATGACAAAGTGGACAGTTTCACAGGAAATGGGGAAGAGCTCTATGAACTGATGCAGAGCAAAATAAGGAAAACCAGGAAAACAATGTAGATAATGAAATACTAGAGAGAAAAACAGCTTTGAAAGACTTTAGAACCCTGCTCCCTGCAGTGATAAACCATGAGGCCAAAAGAATGCAGATGAAACCTGCCGTTCACCCTCCTGACAGAGAGGTGATAAACTTCACATGCAGACAGACAGGGGAGTTTTGAGACATGGCCCTGTGGACTTTTGTTTTGCTGGATTATGCAGCTGTGTTGAAGCTTTTCTTTTTCCAAAAAAAATTTGCTCAGTGAGGGGTGGGGAGAGTGGGAGAACAGAGGGGCAAAAGGGAACAAATCTGAACAAAGGAAGTTGGAGCAGGCGTTAAGCAAGCATGGCTGGGCTCCTTGTGAAATGGCAGGCAGGGCCAGGCCTCCCCAAGCTGGAGAGTGGGCCTCAGAGTGGAGCTCCTCCAGGGTGGGAAGGCTCATCTTTGTCTGTTCCTGAGTTTGGCCTGGAAGCCTTTCCAGCTTGGTAGACTTGCCAGACGTGTGCTCCATAGGCAACTTTCTAAGAACCTAGAAGGTCCTTCATCCAACGGGGAAACGTTGAGAGAGGATCTTAGGGGAAGACAGTTCAATCACGGCAGAAAATTCCAGGTTTGGAGATGAAGGAGCTGAATTCTGCCCCTTCCTATCTATGGCCAGGACTTCATGGGCCTCAGTTTCCTCATCTGTAAAACAAGAAGGTTGGACTTGGACATTTCCAGTCCTAGGTCCTCTGATCCTATGAACAGAGGATTAATGAAACTTTTAATTGACAGGCTTGATTGATAAAGTTTCTTAATTGCCAAGGCCTTCAAGTTACTAAATCTTACAAAATCTGCAATCCCTGCCAGGCTCTGCCCCACTTGGCTTTGCCTCCGTGGTATTGACCTAGTAGCATCACCAGGGTTTGGGCTTTCGTTGACTTGGCAGCTGGCCTGGGGAATTAGGGAAGTGCCCTGGAGGGGACCCTGATTCCAGCGGCCCCACGTTGGAGCATCTCTGCTCTAGAGGACTCCAGGCTGATGCTTAACCTTAGTGCAGGAGGGCTGAACTCTCACTGGCCTAGGGACCATGGTAGGAAGCAGGAGGGTAGGCACAACCTAAGTCCATCTCTTTGGTCTTATACATTGTGAGGAGGGCATATTTATAATAATAATAATAATAACAACAACAACAATGAGCATGTCTATAACACTTTGAGGTTTGCAAAGTGTTCTACAAATATAGAAACCTTAGAAGGTAGGTGCTGTTATTACACCCATTTTACAGATGAGGACAGTGAGGCAAACAAGTTGTGATTTACCCAGGGTCTCACTAAGTTCAGGCCCAGTGTTCTATCCACTGCACCACAAAGCTGTCCTGTTTAAGTCTTATTTTGAAGGAGAAGAAATAGGGAAAACAGGGCTTGACCTGGGTCTGAAAGCATGTTCTACCCTCCGTGCTGTTAATTTATGCAAGGAACTCCATTCATAAAGTGAAGGACTTGGGTTCTTCATCTAGAGATCATCTGAGCTGATCTCTAAGATTCCTTCCAGCTTCAACAGCAGTTGAGAATTCTTGTGGTTCAGCTGTCTTATTCATGCCTGACTCTCTGTGACCCCATTTGGGGTTTTCTTGGCAGAGACACTGGAATGGTTTGCCATTTTCTTCTTCAGCTCATTTTACAGACGAGGAACTGAGGCAAACAGGGTTGAGTGACTTGGCCAGGGTCACACAGCTACTAAGTGTCTGAGGCCAGATTTGAACTTACGAGGATGAGTCTTCCTGATTCCCAGCCAACGCTCTATCCGTTGTGTCATCTAGCCACCCAGTTGAGAGTTCTATGTAGCTATAGACTGGTGGACTTCGTCGATCAGTCAAGCAGCGAACAAACATTTATTAAAAGCTTTTGCCAAAAGTCAAAAGGTGGGGAAAGGGCTATTTGTCCTGACACCTAAATTTTGAGTCTCTAAAGGACTTTTGAATTCCAAACACATGCCTGTGTTCCTTGGGAAATTATTGTCTCAGAAACCTGGCCCCGGTCTGGCCTCATCACCGAGGTGTGTCTCCAGGTCAGGAGAAAGGTCCTCCTGGAAACCGGCAGGGCCCTGTTGCATCCAGTTGGATGGTTTTGACCCTAGGGTGAGGGAAGAAGGGAAGGAAAGAAGGAGGGGCTGAGCAGGTTGGGACTAGATGAGAGCTCATTTTCAACACCCATGAAAAAGTCTTCTTTTTCTTCTTTCTTACTCACTTGACCTTTTGCAATCTGGTTTTCAACCTCACCCCTTAACTGCAATTGATCTCTCTAGAGCTAACAATTGTCTCTTACTTTGCTGAATCCAATGGCGTCTTTTCATTGTCTGCTTCTCAGTTTTCTTATTGTATCCAGCAATGTGCTCAGGTCATATTCATGTGTCCATAACTCCCCTCTACAGCTCCTCAAGAACAGGGACGATATCTACTCTAGTCTAATTTCCTGAATCGTTCAAGTCTCATCATGGGTGGTGATGAGACAATGGGAATGGAAGAACCAAGGATGATCACACGCAAGTCTGACACAGAAGGATTCAATTTCAATTCAATTTTACTTTTTTTTTTTTTATCAGGTGCCTACCGTGCCAAGTGCTGTATGGGGCACTGAGTGGAATGAAGTTTGGTTAAGTCCTCGCTGGTCCCCCATGAAGCTAGCGGGATTTCACTCCTACACATAAAACTAGAAAACAAAGTAACACATGATAATTCAACTCAAAAGACATCAAGAGCGGGCACATACACTTTGGATAGGTGCGGCTCGTGAATGACGAACTTGGTCCAGAGTTAAACAGGAGGAAGAGGAGGGTCAGCTGGACTGCTTTTGGGAAATTTTACAGCACTTTCATTACCCCAAGCTTCTCCTTGAAAAAAGTGACCCATTTCTTAAACAATATTCTTCTGGTGATGCAATGAGGCTTCAAGTCATAGAATTCAAAGGCTCCCAAAATTAAAGTTGCCACTCAAAGGGAGCAGAGCTTCAGCACATTGCAACCAAGAACTGAGTAAGAAGCATCACAAAGAATATCATCAAACACTTATGTGATCATGGAAAAAAAGATGCCTCCCATCCACCTCCACCCAAAGCAGATAAACAAACCTCACTGACCGTGTGCACCATTTGGCATCCAGAGTCCCCCACATCTCTAGGGAAAGGGTGGAAAGCAGTTCCCCTTTTCTTTTTTTTTCTTTTTATTTATATTTTTAGTTTTTAGTCAATTGGGGTTAAGTAACTTGCCCAGGGTCACATAGCTAGTAAGTGTCAAGTGTTTGGTCTGAGCCTGGATTTGAACTCAGGTCCTCCTGACTTCAGGGCCAGTGCTCTATCCACTGCGCCACCTAGCTGCCCCCATTTCCCGTTTTCTGAAGCCAACATTGGTCATTCAAACTTCAGTGTTCATTTTTTGTTCTTCTCATTTGCATTACGGAATTGTTATGTAAATTATTTTCCTAGATCTGCAACTGCGCTAGATCTTCATAAAGTGTCCATATCTAGAAAATTAGAGTGAAACTGAGAATATGACTTAAGATCAATTAACATGTGAAATCTCCCTTTCACTCTGTCTTTCTTCCCACTGTGGGGAGCGGAGAGACTTTGACAATATGAAGGAAATTATCCTAAGATAATTATCATAATATCATAATAATTATCATAAGATATCATAAGAAGTAAGGGAGGATGCTGACCACAAGAAGTGGTGTGATGGCTTTCCGTGACAGGAGGACAGTCCTCAAGGTCAGAGAGGTGCCCAATGGCACGGTGGCCAGCAGGCTGCCTAGTGGGGCTGCTCGTCCTGCTCCAAGACACCCAGCAAGGCAAGAATTGATTGGCTACTGCCAGTGACTAATCCATGGAGACGAAGAAAGCACCAGCTGTGGGAACCTCTCTCCTCCAACTGACACTGAATCCACGCTCCTTGCTATGAGAGGTCCCAAGTCCCAGTGCCAGCATCTTCATCCTAGGACTGGCCTTGCTGGATACATGAGTTAGTCACCGAGTGGAAACCGGGTTGTATTGCTTATGATCCTTTGCCTGATTTCAGGAGAAGCAGTCAGGGGATTATAAGTGTAGTGGGAAGCCCCTAGAGTGCCTGGGTTTGAAGTAGCTTCTGGCCAGTTAGGGGACTGCTGGGGTCAAGAACAATGGCGGGTGTGCACCTGCTCGTCTGACTCGTGATGTTCTTTGTTGTTACTGTTTCTGTGCCAAAAGCAGGAGAGCTGGATGTGATACCCAAGCCTATCTGTCCCTTCCCATGGACCTCAATTCCATCATGCCAAGCTGAAGGCTCGGAAAGTGGCAAGTTCAAGGAAGCAGAGTTTAAGGAGTTTAAGAAGTACTGTAAGGGTCCTTGATGGTGCAGTGCATAGAACACTGGCCCTGGAGTCAGGAGGACCTGAGTTCAAAACCGGCCTCAGACACTTGACACTTGCTAGCTGTGTGACCCTCGGCAAGTTACTTAACCCCTATTGCCTCACACCGCGCCCCCCCCCCAAATGGGAAAAAAGTAGAGTAAGCCAGGGCTTAAGAACTGATTTCCCATTGGATGAATCTATAATCATCTAGGCACCACCTAGAAAACAGTCCAGTACAGGCAGAGATGCCTCTGAGGAATGGAGGGAATATCCCCTCCCCGCCCAGAACTCTAGAAACTTCTTCACATCCACACAACGGTATAGATGCACACAGTCCCTTGGGGCACTGGGGGACCACGAGAGCTCCAGCTCCCTCCTATTGACTAGAATTAGGATAATGGCTATATAGTGGTTAACTTTCAACTGATTGGATATGGGAATGAGGGAGAAGGTAGAGTAAGGATCTTCCTGAGATTGCAAACCTGGTGCCTGGAAAGATGGTGATGCCTTCAACAGATGAGGAACGTTAGGAAGAGGGGTTGATTTTGTGGAGAAGATAATGAGTTCCATTTCATACATAATGAGTTTGAGATGCTCATGGGCTCTCCAGATGGAAATGTCCAGCTGAACTGAAGCTCGAGAGAGCAGTGGAGATTGGCTATGTAGATTTCTGAGCCATCTGCATAGAGATGATAACTGAACTGAATGGAGCCAATGAGATCCCCAAGAGAAACTGGAGAGAAAGAGTAGAGAAGAGGACCTGGAGCAGAGCTCTGCTGTACACAAAAGCATATGGGGTGAGCCATGAGCGAGGACCGTTCAAGAAGTATTTATCTAGCACCTACTAATGTTCCAGGCATCCATCAAAAGAGAAAAAGAAAGAGAAGCCAGACGTGTAGGAGAAGACCCAGGAGAGAACAACACCACGAAAACTCAGAAAGCTTCCAGGAGAAGGGGAGTGGTTAATGGTGTTACATGTAGACAGGCCAAGAAACATGAGGATTGGAAATAAGCCATCCAATATACCTTGGAACTGATTCTCCTGCCTAGCATTTAGATTGAGCCAATTGATGAGCCCTCCCATGGTCCACCTTATAACCAGGGCTACTCTGGGACTAGACTGGGGAGCCCGGTGAAGAGGATTGGCTCCTAGGGTGATCCATGACTTTGACTTTACTGGTCCCATGAGGCCATTTGCCAGGTCCTCAGCCCCTTGTCTGGGAGTGGTAAAAAGGATGGCCTGGGGAGAGGGACTAGAGGTAGGGACACCCATTAAGAGGCTGTTACTTCCTGAGGCTAGAGAGAGGATTTATTCTCCTTCCACGGAACTGGGCTTCTTTCTGGATGTGGCTGCTGGCTGTGGCTACATCAACAGTT
The DNA here is from genome assembly GCF_003287225.1 of Phascolarctos cinereus. NCBI lineage: Eukaryota > Metazoa > Chordata > Mammalia > Diprotodontia > Phascolarctidae > Phascolarctos > Phascolarctos cinereus. The sequence goes on along the minus strand of NW_027555958.1, from coordinate 13,175,750 downwards.
GACTGTCAAAGGTCAAGAAAAGTGGGGAAGGGGCCTGGAAGTCAGTTTCTTGGCCCATCAAGCTTTTGATTGTCAGAGGTGATTCAGAGACAATGCTGGCTCTCTGAAGGGTTGGGGGAGTGGGGGAGTAGTACTCCTCATTCAGGGTGAGGCCATCTCTGCCTGTTCCAGGCTAAGCTCCTGCTGAGGGGCAAGGGTGTGGACCCAGCTACTGTGACCAAGTGGAAATTACTCCACTCCACCAAGGAGAAACTCCTGAGGCTTTTCCTCATTGGAACCTACACAGCGCTCTTGACATAAAAGGAGCAGAGAGAGGAAGGGAAGCTTAGCGTGGCTCCATAGGAGACAGAAAAGGAAGAAGAGAAAGAGAAAGGAAAGACAAAAACAGAAAAGGGAAAACATTCTAGATTAGAACAGAATAGGAAAGAACAGAGATGAAGAGAAGGGAAAAGGAGGTGAATAGGATCAAATAGAGTGAGGGAGAAGAGAAGAGAGAAGAAGAGAGGAAAACAGGGAAGTCAATAGGAAAGAGGAAAAGAACATAGATGTATTAGAATATAGAGGAGAAGGCAGAAGATAAATAAAGAGAAAGAAGAGGAGAATAAAAATAGGGCATAGAAAAAGAGAGAGGAGTATGAACTGAATGATGAGAGTAGAAGAGAAGAGAGAGGAGAGAGAGGAGAGAACACAACTGAGGAAAGAGGAGGATAGAGAGAGTGGAAGACAGGGGAGACAAACAAGCTGATGAAGAAAAGGAGAGTAGAAGGGAAGAGCAGAAGGGAGGTGAGAGAGCGGAGGTGAGCAAGAGAGAGAGAGAAAAAAAAAGAGAGAGAGAGAGACAGAGAGAGAGTGGAGGGAAGTCTTATGGCAAGCCAAGCCAGAGCCACAGAAGCCACATGTTCTCACTGCTCAGTGCTTTGGCCATGCTGGCCACCTCCCTCCTGCTCCTGAGAACGCTCACCTTCCTCTGGCTAGGAACCAGTTCCCTCCTGGCCCGTGCCCACTCCCCATCCTTGGAAATCTGCTGCAGTTGAATTTCCAGCTTCACCCAGAGAAGCTCGGCAAGGTAGGGCTTCCTTGGTGACTTTGCAGGGCATCAGAATGTCCAGGGTTGGTTTGCCTTCCTCCCTCCCCACCCCCTCAGTCACAGCAGGACAGTGGGAGGGAGCCAACTTTCCAGGGAAGGGGAAAGGAGGGCAGCAGAGAAGGAGAACCCAAGGGAAGGGCTCGCCCTTCTCCCAGCTCTCATCCTTGGAGTTCCAGGCTGGGAGGGAGTAACACGAGATGGTGCTTATTGGCTTCTGCCCGGACTTCTGAACTTCAGCGGATGCATGAGATACTGATGGGAATACTAATTACGTGGAAGAATCTGCTAAAATAATTGGCCATCAGCTGTCTGCAATACCCAAACAGCTATGGGTTGCCTCTCAGAGGCTGATTCCCCTCCCCCTGCTAATGCCCTGCCACTAATGGCCTGGTCGCAACCCTCCCTCAGTCTTTGGTCCTTTCTCGTTCTTGTTCACCCCAATTGTGCCTCTCCTGCAGCTTGCTAGCCCATTCTCCTGCTGGTGAGGATTCTGGATGGTGTTGGCCTTGGAGAAGTGGAGGCCTGGGGGCTGTCCCCTAGGACTAGAAGGGCCATCCTTCACACAGAAGAGGGATGAGAGGGATTGCTTTTAGCTTCCAAAGGGGGAAACAAGAGCAATGGTTGGGAGCTGTAAAGTAAAATATTGGTTTGATACGAGGGAAATTTTCCCAATAATTAGAAATGCCCAAGCAAAAGCTGGATGACCACTTGTCTGTAGTCAAGGATCAGAGTTTTAGAGCTGGAAGGGAGCTCCCATCCCCCTCACTTTACAGACGAGGAAACTGAGGCCCAGGGAGGCTATATGACCTGCCCAAAGTCCCCTGGGTGCGAAGCATTAGAAGCAGGATTTGAACCCACAGATGATCATCCTCTTTTCATTGTACTGCCCTTCCTGCTGTGTGTCCTGGAGACCCAGACCCCTAGAGGAGATTCCACTAAGCTAGCCGTGAAGGTCCTCTCCCAGGTTGGAGATGCTCTCAGGAGCTTGCCTAACCCAGGGCAAAGCTGGCATTGGGCCCATGACCGGGGTCTTCTGGGGACGTGACTTCCTGCTTAAGATACACTCCTTATCACTTGACAAAGAGAAGAAGCCAAATCAACTTTCTCATTTCACACAGCCAAGCCCTGCAGACTCCAATCTGCTCACTTTATAGGAGAGGAAAGGTCATGAGCTAAGTAGCAGAGCTAGGTTTGAAACCCAGCTCATCTGATTCCATCAAACCACAGAGTCACCTCTTCCCTCTGCAGCTGGCCAGGAAACATGGCAATGTGTTCACTGTGTGGTTGGGGTCAACGCCAGTGGTTGTACTGAATGGTTTCCGGGCTGTGAAGGATGCCTTGGTCACTCATTCAGAGAACTTTGCTGATCGGCCAACTACTCCCCTCTTTGAGGACCTGTTTGGTGACAAAGCTAAGATCTCCCTATATCCAGCAGTGGCATTGTGGAGAAGTCACTGGGAAGACCTGAGGAGAAGGCTTTGGGGGATTGTGGGTGACAAGAAAGTGGGGCTATGCCTGGGGCTTGTTACCTACACAAGTTGCCAGGGAAACTCACTTGGTGAACCTTCTTCAGACTCTACGTATGCCTTTTCTCTAGCTCCATTCTGGGAGGGGTGGATGGAGAAACTTACAGAGGAAAACAGAAGGGGAAAGACCCAGGAGGTTTTCTAGATCTTACAGTGAACTGCTGCTGAACCCAGGAGGAGCTTCTTAATGAATGGATGAAATGAATAAAAAAGCAGCTCCGACATGCTCCCTTTGTGCCAAGCAATGGGCCAAGTGCCAGGATCCAAAAAGAAAAGCAACATAGCCCCTCAGGAAGGGGCAAATAGCACATGAGTTTCCCCCTCAATAGGGGCAAATAGCACATGAGAGGAAGGGATTGGTGGCCAGGGAAGGAAGGTTTGGTTTGAGAAATAATCAGGATGGTGGGCACAACCACAGGGTAGTAGGTTGACACACACTCATCAGTAGCACTGAAAGTACTGATTTGCTTATAGTTTTAGACCTTGTTGGGACTGGGAAGAGGATACATGTGTGATGGCAGGGGAAATGGCAAGATGGCCGCCAGGGCGGAATGTCAAGCTTGGTTAGAATGTGCCCGATGAGGTGGGCCATGCGATGCATGTGTTCTTTAGGGCAGCGTGGGGCCCAAGGAAGCAGTTTCAGATCTGAGAGGGTTAAGTCAGTCACCCAGCCTGCGGTCTTTGGTGAGAGGGACCAGGAAGGCAGAGTAAATGGCCGAAAGGTGGCTGTGGTAGAATGAGGATCCCTGTTGACCACTGTACTTCCGGCCTCTGTCCTCTGTTACACACATTTTGTACTTCTTGTCCCTGCTGGACAATGGGTCCAGCAACAGCATCAAAAGGACCATCCTTTGGCTGGATGAGCTCTTCTACCCTATGGCACCTTTGCTGGAGACGTGGGGGCATAGGCACCAGCCTGGCAAAGCAGAGATAGCACATTTTCACTGAAACTTCCCTTCTCCATTGGGATCAGGGATCATCTCCACCAGTGGTCACACCTGGTTACAGCAGACCTGACCACCCTACACAGCCTGGGAATGGGCAAGAGAGCCCTGGAGCGGCGGCTGCAGGAAGAGGCGCAGCACCTGGTGGAGCTCTTTCGCAGAGAGAATGGTAGGGAATGGAAAGGTGAGGCAGAAGAGGGCAGCAATGCTAGTGGCTGACATGTAGCAACTTCAGGTTTGCGAAGCAGTTTTTACAGACCTCCCTCTGGATCCCGCTACAGCCCTGGGAATTGAATAGTTTGATTTTCTCACCAGACCAGGATTTCAACATTATAAAGCAGGGACTTCCTGAGGAAACCCCTCACTTATCCTCTTGGAGAGTCACAAAGAGGTTAAATGACTTTTCCAGGGTCACACAGCCACTATGTGGTACAGTTGGTCCTTGACCTCCAAGTGTTCCTGACTCCAAGGCCAGTTCTCTATCCATGCCACGATCCCTTTCTATGATTTTAAAGATGAGGAACTTGAGATCCAAAGAGGCAAAGCCACTTATCCGCAGCCACACATCTTGTAAGTGCTGGTGACAGAATTTGAACCCACCATGCAGCTCAGGTGTGTGGGAGGGGGAGGTGATGAGTTGGTGAGTTAGGAGTAACAGCAATTGTAGCTACAAATCAAGGTTGAGCCAGGCCAAGGGGAGAAGGGAAGGCAGGCAGAGGAAAAAGAAAAAGGAAGGAAGGGAGAAAAGAAAGGAGAAGAAAGGGAGGGAAAGAGGAAGAGAAAGAAAAGAAAGGGAAGGAAGAGGAGAACAGAGGGAAGGGAAGGAGAGGAGAAGGAAAAAGAAAGGAAGGGAGGGGGCAGCTAGGTGGCGCAGTGGATAGAGCACTGGCCCTGATATCAGGAGTTCAAATCTGGCCTCAGACCAAACACTTGACATGTACTAGCTGTGTGACCCTGGGCAAGTCACTTAACCCCAATTGCCTAAAAAAAAAAAAGGAAGGGAGAAGAGAAAGGGGAAGAAGAAAGGGAGGGAAAGAGGAAGAGAGAGAAAAGAAAGGGAAGGAAGAAGAGAACAGAGGCAATGGAAGGAGAGGAGAAGGAAAAAGAAAGGGAGAAGAGAAATGGGGAAGAGAAAAGAGAAGGAAAGAGGAAGAGGGAGAAAAGAAAGGGAAGGAAGAGGAGAACAGAAGGAAGGGAAGGAGAGAGGAAAGGACAGATAAAGACATCATTATCTCTTTTCCGATCAGCCTGGGATACTATGCAGGTGGAGCTAGACCCTCTACTGCCGCTGGCTTTTATCCTGACCCCTTCTTTCTCTCTCAAAGGCAAATCCTTTGACCCCCATGCTCCCATCGTCAGGGCAGCAGCCAACGTGATCTGTGCTCTGGTATTTGGGCATCGCTTCTCCCATGGGGATCCCTTCTTCCAAGAGCTGATGAACGCAATTGACTTTGGGCTGGCCTTTGTCAATACCACCTGGCGCCGGGTAAGCTGGGGGTAGGGTCACGCTGTCAGTCATTCAATGAGCTTGATGCTTCTTGGGTAATGACCTACAGGAAGCAACCTGTGAAGTCTGTCTCCCCAGCCAGTGAGTATCTATTGAGGCCCAATGGAAATAGACACAAAAAGCATCTGACTAAACAGCTGTGGCAGAGAGAAAAAGATTAGAAAAGTCCTTTTTCCCAGGAGTTTGTTTTTCCTAGTAGAGCCATCTCCTGGTTCCTATTTGTATTGGAAGGGAGGTTCTTATTGTTAAAATCATAAATCTTCAAATCCCAGCCTTGGGAAGGATCTCAAAGGTCAAGTACTCCAGCCTCCAGCCAATGTAAGCAGAATATGCATGCTGTATAGGTTCATGGCTCACAGGAGGCCTGGAGAGATGCACTCCAAGGCCTGGGCCACCTCTAAGGAGAGGAGGTTTAGCACAGGGCAATGCCCGCGCCACCACCAGCATAGCATGCCAGCTGACAGAAAAGGGGAGGCAGCTCCAAGAGAGCCTTGGGCTGGGCACTCTCCTCTCCAATGTCTGAGAGGGGTAGTATGGAACTATCCTTCTACCCTGTGAAGTAGAGCCAATCTAGGAGTGTGTGAGTGGCTCAGAACAAAAGCCAATTCCCTGGTCACTAGCCAGCATGACTGCTTCCCCCCGAACAACATTTACACAAAATTCTACCAACAAGTAGACAGAACACTGGACTTCGGGTCAAGAGGAATCTTAGCTCAGGCACCTCATGCTCAAAGATTCTCATGTCACAACATCAAAGTCTTATCTGAAGACTTAATCATGATTGCCATTGTGGCCTCTCCCTTTACCCTCCTCAAATGTTTCCATCATGCCGGGTCCAAAAGACTTCTAGGCACTTCATTGCCCAGGTAAGCATCCTCTGGACTTGTCATCTGGGGCAGGAAAACACAGCCACATCTCATCTCTGATGACAATGTCAGGTCACACTTGTATAAGTACTTTCTTGTTTACAAAGTGTCTGCCTCACAACAATCCTGCAAGGTAGGTTGGGCAGGTATACTTAAGCCCATTTAACAGATCAGGACACTGAGGCTCAGTAAAATTAAGTGTCTTGCCTAAGATTAGTGAATGGCTAGGTAGTAATAGAACTAGCATTCTAATTCAGAGTCCAGGAAATAGATATCCTGCTACTTCGATAGGAAGGTCCCTGTTTTCTTTCAGTCTTTCCTCTACTCCTTTCCACTGCAGACTCACTGTTTGTCATTTTGATTTGTTCTCATGAGCTTCTAGAAACTCTAAGCTTCTCCAGGTGGGTTCTAATAAGTTGAGTCTAATGGCTCTCACAAGCTCTTGTGTTACATGTGGGTGTTTTTATCCAGCTGTATGATGTCTTTCCATGGCTACTGTGCCATCTCCCTGGACCTCACCACAAGGTCTTTCGGTATCAGGAGATCGTGAAGGGTCTCATCTGCCAGGAGATCCAGAGCCACAAGCAAAGGGCACCTGAGGACGCAGAGGACTTCATCAGCTGCTACTTGGCTCAGATCACTAAGGTAAGAGATACGGCAGGAATTCTGGGCCACCTTCGAGATTCGGCTTATTCTTGGACACTCATAGTGAGCCTGCTTTCCCTAGATGTTACTCTGATACAATGATTCTCAGTTCCTTAAGAGAGCTTTCAGAGCTCCTCAGACTCCTCAGAGGGGCCACGTTACTCCTTCTCTTCCTTTGACTTTTCTCTGTCTTGGGCTAGAGCAGAAGCCCTATAGATTTGGGCTAGCAGTATAAGCATCAGGCTCCAAGGATGATGGAACTGAGAACTTCCTGAGGATTCTGGTTGTCCATGGAAGTTGGCACCTGCCAGTGGGCACTTAGAACAAGAGAGGGCCAAGAGCCAGGAGTATCCACTCCATAATCCTGCCTGGTGTTCATTTCTCACAGAGAAAGGATGACCCTATGTCAACATTCAATGAAGAGAATTTGATCCAAGTAATCATTGACCTGTTCCTTGGGGGCACCGAAACCACAGCCTCCACCCTGCGCTGGGCGCTGCTCTACATGATCCGTCACAGAGATGTTCAAGGTGAGGACATACTGGAAGATGGGAAGCTATACTTAGGCCATGAGGACCCAAGGAAGACTTCCTCCATTTCTTGGGCAGAGAAGTCATCCCTGGACACTCAGTGGCAGATCAGCCATGCCTCAGGGTTGGCAGTTACAGATGGATAGATGCATGGTCCTGTGTCGTTCAATGGCTCATCAGCCATTTCCAGGGAATCTTAGGCTATGATTTCTCGCTCTTATGGTTTTTCCCTCCCCATCCTCCCAAGTGAAAGCATGGGGCTGGGAGACAGCTGACCTGGGGTCTAGTCCTGGCTGTCACTCACTCAGAGATCCAGTATGATTCAATGTGGAGCACTAGGCTTGGAGTCAGAAGACCTGCATTAAAATTCTATTTCTGCCACTCAGAACTATGTGGTCTTCAGTAAGGCACTTCTTCTCTGGCCCCCGGTTTCTCCATCCACAAAATGGAGAAATACTCATTGTATTACCTGCCTCACAGGATTGTTTTGAGAAAAGTGCTTTGTAAACCGCTACAGAAAGGTTTATTGTTATTTACAGAAATAGTCAACTGGGTTGATGACTTTGGTCGGGTGGCGTCGCTTTTCGGGAGCTCAGTTCCCCCACCTATAAGATAGGGGTTGTTGTCAGGAAAGTGCTATATAAAGGGGAGTTGTTATTAGTGAGGAGACTAATTAGTTTTGATTATTGTTGACGACTTTGAGAAGGTCACCACTTTTCTGAATCTCAGGTTCCTCATCTTTGCAGTGAGAGGTTTCAGAGAATCACATCAACATCTTATGCCCTCGTGGCCTCTTTTAGAAGAACAAAAGGAACCACAGAGGCAGATGCCCTCCCCAGATTCATTGTTTTGGACTATGGACCAGAGGGATGGTAGCTCCCTTTCACTGGTGTCAGTGAATGGTTTGGCAATCCCTTGTTGAGGAAGGAAACAATCATGTAATTTCTCAGCCCATTAAAAAAATTTTTTTAAATATAAATTTATTTATTTTTAGTTTTCAACATTCACTTCCACAAGTTTTTGAGTTCCAAATTTTCACCCCATCTCACCCCTCCCCCCACCCCAAGATGGCATGCATTCTGAATATCCCTTCCCCTAGGCTGTCCTCTCTTCTATCTCTTCCCCCACCCCTTCTCTTATCCCCTTCCCCTTCTATTTTCCTGTAGGGCAGGATAGACTTCTGTACCCCATTTGCTGTATTTCTTATTTCCCAGTAGCATGTGAAAACATTTTTTTAAACATATGTTTTTAAAACTTTAGGTTTCAGATTTTCTCTCTTCCTCCCTCCCCAACCATCCTCATTGAAAAGGCAAACAACTCCATATAGGCTGTACATGTGCAGTTATGCAAAATGCTTCCATAGTAGACATGTTGTGAAAAACTAACTCTATTTCCCTTAATCCTATCCTGCCCTCCCATTTATTCTATTCTTTCTTTTGACCCTGTCCCTCCTCAGAAGTATTTACTTCTGATTACCCCCTTTCCCAATCTGCCCTCCTCTCTGTCATCCCCCTGCTCTCTTGTTCCCTTCTCCCCCTATTTTCCTGTAGGGTAAGACAGATTTCCATACCCAATTTCCATACCCAAATCCTATGAGAATAAGATTCACTTCCCCTGTTTCCCCTCCACTGTAAGAGCCTCAGCCCATTTTCAAAGAAGAAAACTCCAAGTTCAGAAAGGCTTCTGAGGTCATTTTGGAAGAAAAAAAAGCTGGAATTCAAAAAAGCAAAGCAAAGAAAAGGGAGATGACTATTTTCTGAAAGTGGATAGGGTTCTCTGTTCAAGGTTAAAGACCACAAAGGACAAGTAAAGTCTCAAATATAGGATTTAGGATGTGATTCTCCACCATTTTGAGTGATCCTCTAATATGTTATGTCTTAGAGTAGATATGGTACTTATCTTACAGTCAGACAACCTGGTGTTAATTTCTGAGTCTGCCATTTACTCACTATATCACTTTGCTCTAGCCACTTCACCTAATTTCCCCATCTATGTCTAAAACAATCCATCTTTCAAAAAATCTGTGATTTCTAGAGCAATAGCTAGGAATTTTGGTGTCCAGGGCAAATGGCACGAAATGTCTTCAAATCAACTTTGTAAGCCACAATGTGCAGCTAATACAAGAAGTAATCAAGACAAATTCTGTTGAGCAGAAGGGGGAATTAGTTACTTTAACGGATTATAGCTATTGAAGGAATGAATGCATTTTATTGCAGTACCCTAGGGCAGAACCCTGGTTTTCCTGTATGAGTTGTGAAATAGAATGCAAACCCTCCATGCCTTAGTAAATCAAAACAAATATTTTAAAGTACCTATTTGCCAAGCACTTTGGAGATAATAAGATGAAAGCAAAGCAGCCCCTGTCCTCAAGGAGCTTACATAATTTTGAACTGCTATAGTCACAAACATTGTGATGTGTTGGCCAACCTTCTGGTGAGCAGTATCTCCAGCCAGAGCTCATCTGGTCCTTGGACTGCGGTTGCATACTTGGTGTCCCCAAAGTCTTAGCACAGTTTTAAGCTACGCCAGCTGGTAGAGGGCACTGGTGAGAGATGGATAGCATTGGTGATGGGAGAGGGTGTCTTGGGGACCCACCAAATGCTTTGTTGTTGCTGTCCGGCCATTTCAGTTGTCTCTGACTTTCCGTGACCCCATGGGAGGTTTTCTTGGCAAAGATACTGGAGTGGTTTGTCATTTCCTACTCCAGCTCATTTGACAGATGAGGAAACTGAGGCAAGTGGGGTTAAGTGACTTGCCCAGGGTCACACAGCTAGTGTGAGGCCAGATTTGAATTCATGAAGATGAGTCTTTCTGATTCCAAGCCCAGTGGTCTATCCACTGTGACACCTAGCTGCCTAGCTGCCCACCAAATGTATGCCTGTCTCATCTCCCACTCCTGACTGAGCGCTCTAATAAGGGTGAGGGGGTGGGGGACTCTGGCTTTTCAGCCTTGTCTCTCCTCATAGCCAAGAGCGTGGCCCTGCTCAGAAATGATCAGGAGATGATTGACCAGAATGGCATGGTAGGACTGGGTGTGACTCAGGTTACCCTGAAGTAGATGCTTCTTACCTAGAGGAGAATCCCGTCTCCTCTGCAATAAGACAGGCTCCAGGAGCATGGAATCCAAAAAGATTGGCTCCCAATGACCCTGAGCATCTCTCTGCAGAAAAGGTTCAGAAGGAGCTGGAAGTAGTCCTGGCTTCATCCGAGGTGATCAGCTTTGAGGACCGGAAGCGCTTACCTTACACCCACGCCGTCCTCCGTGAAGTGCAGCGCTTCTGTAGCGTCATCTCCGTGGGCGCTGTGCGCAAGTGCGTGACAGCCACTACTGCATAGGGATTCCCCATCCACAAGGTACGAGGGCCGGCGCTGTCCAGGGCAGCACTAAGAGTCTCATGGTCCCCCTCCCTCACCCCTGCCCTGTTCCAGTGAGACAGACCCATCAGACCTGGCCATTCCTCTCCACGACGTCCACGGTCCCTGGGGAGCTCGCTCTTCTTTCCCTATCAGTTCTACTTGGGTCACCAGATATTTATGAAGCATCTATGATACGCAAGGCTCTGGGCCAGATGCGGGGCCATGGCTGGTAAGTAACTCAAAGTTCAGCCCAAGTTCCATCTCTTACACTAGGCTTCACCTGAACCTCCGCAGTGGCCAGGGCTCCTCCACCAAATATCTTCCCTTGACTTTGTATATGTGACATCATATGGGCGCAGGTGTTTGTGTGCTTTCACAAAGGTGAAAATTCAGGCAAGGGTTTTGCAGTATGATATTGACCGCTAGATGGAACTCAACCCAAACTGTTTCCTGTTAGTCTATACCAGTGTGTGTGAGTGTGTGTGTGTGTGTGTGTGTGTGTGTGTGTGTGAGTGTGAGTGTGTGTGTGTGTGTGTGAGTGTGTGTGTGTGTGTGTGTGTGTGTGTGTGTGTGTGTGTGTTGGGAATGAGGTGAAGTTCCAACCTTTCAGTAGGCTGAAACACTCTGGTCACTAGAGCATATTCAAAGACTGAGCTAATCTCATTGCAGCAACAAGCTTGAGTATCATCATCAATAATATATTGTTACATATAATATGTATATAATGGGCAGCTAGGTGGTGCCATAGAGCATACAGTGCCAGGCCTGGAGGCAGGAAGATTCCTTTTCCTCAGTTCAAAGCCAGCCGCAGACACTTCCTAGCTGTGTGACCCTGGGCAAGTCACTTCATCCTGTTTGCCTCAGTTTCTTCATCTGTAAAGTGAGCTGGAGAAGTAAATAGCAAACCACGCCAGGATCTTTGCCAAGAGAACCCCACATGGGGTCATGAAGAGTTGGACATGACTGAAATGGCTGAACAAAATAACATGCTAATTATATATAATATATCAATATTATTCTGACATAATAGCTAGCACTTATAAGAGCACTTTATGGTTTGCAAAGTGCTTCTTATTTGATCCTCACAACCTTGTGAGGTTGATGCTGTTATGATCCCCCTTTTACAGATGAGGAAACATTTTTGTCCTGTTCAGTCATCACAATTGTGGCTGATTCTTCATGACCCCTTTTAAAGTTTTCTTGGCAGGGTCACTGGGAAGTGTCTGAGGCCACATTTGAACTCAGGTCTTCCTGACTCCAGGTCCTGCTCTCTATCTACCACTTAGTTGCCTCACCTGGCTTTCCCTGTTCCCTAACACTGGCAACCAGCTGCTTGCGGTTTTCACATGCTGCGGGAACAGAGCTGAGCTCTTGTCTAGGAAACTAAATAAAATATTTAAAATGTATAAATTTTTACAATTATTTCCCAGCTCCCACCCCTGGAGGGAATTTTCTGTTCACTTCCTTCTGTACCCATTGATTTAAACACCTAACATGATTCCCTGCAACCATAATGGGCACGGAATCTAATGAAAAAGACAACAGTCTGAAAATCTTCCCTCTGGGCAGAGCAGAGCTGGGCATTGTGATCTAGCTCCCTTTCATGCCCTTGTTTCCTGGATCTTCCATCTGGGCAGGGAAGGTGTCCGTCCCTATTTGCAAACCTGAAGATCATTAAGAGCAGGGAGAGAAGAACCTTCACCTCCTTCTAAAGATCAACAAAACATCAATGCCCTCTCCAATTCGACATTTTGGTTGCAAATATGATTCAGAACAGTTCACCACTCACAGTAGGCTCAGGGTTGTAGGGGATAATGTGATTACCACATAGGAAGCATTTAGGAAAATGCCCATTCATTCCTAATGGTCTGGCATTCTGTTTATTCAGTAGCCCCCAATGGATAGCACCAATGGAAGGTGCTCATCTCTTAACCCTGGAGGTCCTGATGAGAGGAAGAGAGAGGAAGAGGCTGCAAAAATGTCAGCTTCTCTCTTAGCTTATACTTTGTTGTAAAGGGATTGGTAAAACCCTAGGGACAATCTCATTTTTGATGGAAGGGTCTTAGACCTTGCTCTTTCTAGCACCCTAGCCATCATTTCTGGGTCTCTAATGAGATCCCAAGAGGCAGTGAAAGTGAGACAAAATTGTAGCCTTGTGATATATACATATATATATATATATACATATATATATACGTATATATATGTATATATATGTATATATATGTGTATATATATGTGTATATATGTATATATATGTGTATATATATGTATATATGTATATATATACGTATATATATGTATATATATGTGTATATATATATACATATATATACGTATATATATGTATATATATGTATATATATACATATATATATGTATATATATGTATATATGTATGTATATATATATATATATATACACAACCAGCTGCTTGTGGTTTTCACATGCTGTGGGAACAGAGCTGAGCTCTTGTCTAGGAAACTAAATAAAATGTTAAAAATGTATAAATTTTTACAATTATTTCCCAGCTCCCACCCCTGGAGGGAATTTTCTGTTCACTTCCTTCTGTACCCATTGATTTAAACACCTAACACGATTCCCTGCAACCATAACGTGCACGGAATCTCATTGGGGGCAGGGTCTGTTTCATTCTTAGTTCCATTTGGCACATAGTAGGTGCTTAATAAATGCTTTTTGAATTGAATCAAATTGACCTGGGAGTCAGAAAGCCCAAATCTGAGTCCTAGCACTGTGTCTAATGATCTGTATGGTTTTAAACAAGTTATTGCCCTCCCTAGAATTCAGCTTCTTCAAAAATGAGGAAGGTTGGAAGAAATGACCTACCATGGCTCTTCTAGCTACCAGCTGTTGCTTCTAGTTTGTTTCTTACCAAGCCTCCCCACCCCCAGCCCAGCAGCCAAACTCCTCTTTCCCTTTGTGTAGGGCACAATCATCTTACCCAACCTGGCCTCTGTGCTGTATGACCCTGAACACTGGGAGACCCCATGGCAATTCAATCCCAGACACTTCTTGGATGATGAAGAAAACTTTGTGATCAATGAGGCCTTCTTGCCCTTCTCAGCAGGTAACAGCCCCAAGACCCTACTTCCATGAGCAGCATGGGGGGTAGACACTTTAAGTGGTATTTATGGTCCTATTCTTCTTCCAGGTCACCGGGTGTGCTTGGGGGAGCTGCTGGCTAAGGTAGAACTCTTCCTGGTGTTTACAAACCTGCTCCAGGAGTTTCAGCTGCAGATTCCTGAGGGGGCCTCTGGGAATGAGCGAGATTATATTTTCTGGGGCACGCTGCAGCCCCAGCCATACAAAATCTGTGCCAGCCCTCGTAGGGGCTGGTCTTGAGGATACGGCAGGGAAGGCTGTCTTTAAGCTCCTGAGATGCTCATCATGACTTACTGAACTTCTGTAGAGTTAGGGTGGGAGAAATGTAGGTGTGGAGGGGACTGGAGGTGGGAAGATATAAAACCAATGCTCTTGTTCATTTGTTTTTGACGATATTTTATTTTTTCCAATTACATGTCAAGACAATTTTTAGCATTCATTTTCACAAGGTTTTGAGTTCCAAATTTTTTTCCCTCCATCCCTCCCCTCTCCTCTTCCTAAAATGGTAGGCAATTTAATGTAGGTTCTACATGTGCTATCATGTAAAACATATTTCCATATTAGTCACAGTTGTGAAAGAAGAAACAGATCAAAAGGGAAAAAAAAAACCATGAAAAACAGGTGAAAAAAGTATGCTTTGATCTGCATTTGGAGACCATCCTTTCTTTATCTGGATATGTATAGCATTTTCCTTTGTGATCCTTTGTATTTGTCTTGGATCATTGTATTGCTGAGAAGAGCTAAGTCATTCATAGTTGATCATCATGCAATGTTGCTGATACTGGTGTACAGTGTTTTCCTGGTTCTGCTAATTTGGCTTTGCATCAGTTCTTTCCAGGTTTTTCTAAAATCTGCCTGTTCATCATTTCTTATTGCACATTAGTATTCCATTACATTCATATACCACAGTTTGTTCATCCATTCCCTAATTGATGGGCATCCCCTCAATTTCCAATATTTTGCCACCATGAAAAAATATTTTTGCACATGTAGGTCCTTTTCTCTTTGGGATACAGACCTAGTAGTGGTGTTGCTGGATTAAAGGTTATGCACAGTTTGGTTGCCCTTTGGGCGTAGTTCCAAATCGCTCTGCAGAATGGTTATATCAGTTCACAACTTCACCAACAATATATTAGCATCCCAATTTTCCCACATCCTCTCCAGCATTTATCATTTTCTTTTTTTGTCACGTTAGCCAATCTCATAGGTGTGAGGTGGTGCCTCAAAATTGTTTTAATTTGCATTTCTCTAGCCAAAAGTAAGTTAAAGCATTTCTTCATATGCCTACAGTTTAGCTTTGACTTCTTCATTTGAAAACTGCCTATTCATATCCTTTGACCATTTATCAATTGGGGAATGGCTTGTATTCTTATACATTTGACTCAGTTCTCTATATATTTGAGAAATGATGCCTTTATCAGAGACACTTGCTGTAGGGATTATTTCCCAGCTTTCTGCTTTCCTTCTGAAGGGTTAATGTATAAGATCTTCCCTACCCACAGCCCAAGCCAGGGCACAGGGAACCTCCCTAACGTATTGTTCTAGGATTTGTTTCAACCCAGACCCACCTTGGGGAACTATTCCTTAAAAAAACAAGTCTTGAGGTAAACATCCAGGGACTTGGCCAGTTCCTGGGTATTGATCTGAGACATTTTTGACATAACAAAGATTGTTCTTGAGGTCAGAGAGTTTCAGCCAAAATTCTCAGGTCCTTAGGATTAATCACCTCTTCCCTGGATCCCTGCCTTCTTTGTGTAAGGATGATAAAAAGAGTCTTTCTTGGGGAAGTGACTTTGGGAGTCTCCCTGGCAGAGAACGCTCTGCCGTAGGGACTTTCCCAACCGAGACCCTGACAGCCGTGATACAGGGCTCCCCCCCGCCAGATGTTCAGAAGTTGGTGCTTTCTCCATCTTTCTGTTAACAGTCTTTGCTTCTAAGATTGTATAATCATATGTAATCACATTTATGTTTATGATGATTGTCATTATTAAATCATTTATAAGCTAGGAAAAGTGTGAACGTGTCTTTGTAGGTATGGATCCGAACCTGTGACACAAATTGTGAGCGCTGTGCAGCCCGTAACATCTTACTGTTACCCCTTCTAATCTTGGTTGCATTGGTTTTGTTTGTGCAAAAGCTTTCTAATTTAATATAACAAAATGATCTATTTTACATCTTGTGATGCTCTCCCTGTAACTCACTTAACTTCTTTAGGAGTTTGGATGCTATACCAGTTGGTGCATATACGTTTGATGTTGATATTACTTCATTGTCTACGGTCCCTTTGAGCAAGATGTAGTTTCCTTCCTTAGCTCTTTAATTAGGTCTAGTTTTGCTTTTGCTTTGTCTGAGATCTGGATTGCTACTCTTGGTTTTTTGTTTTTGGTTTTTTAACTTCAGCTGAAGCGTGATAGATTCTGCTCCAGCCCCTTTCGTTTATTCGTGTGTGTCTCTCTGCTTCAAGTGTGTTTCTTGTAAACAACATATTGTAGGATTCTGGTTTTTGATCCACTCGGCTATCTGCTTCCATTTTATGGGAGAATGTGATGAGGTGCTTGGGTGCTAATACTCTGACCCCTATTCCAAGACCATATTTCTCCGTAGCCTCAAAACACTGTCCCTGACAGTTTTTTCCCCCAGCCCAAAGACCCCATCTCTGGCAACAACCCATGAGTGGGTCCAGTGAGGCAAACTATCTCTCCCTGTTACGAGAACAAACTGACTCTGTAGAATTTCCCTTGTACTATCTTGTATTAACACAATGACCATGTACTGATTCCCTCAGTTATCATGTATGATCCAGAGGTCAAGTTACAGACATCAACTCCTGATGCTATTTTGTTACAGACACAACAGATCAAAAACACACCTTAAGAACCCCTCTCCCCAGTTTCCAGTAGTGAATGACACCTGTAACTAAGGTTGCATGTTATCACCTAATTAGCATACTTGGCACACAATCCACGACTTTTCCAATATAAGCTTCAGCATCATTCCTGTTAGGTTGCAAGCTCCCTAAGGAGCTCTGCCTGCCACATTAGCGTTATAATAAACTTTTTGCCACCTGACTGGAAGACTGCTTGAGTCCATGAATTCATTCTAGATGCCTCTGTCCTGTACTTCAGTCCTTGGTGTGTGTATGTATGTGGGGGGGTCCCTGAACCTCTCAAACTGCATCAAGTTCATCCTATTTACATTCACAGTTATGATTTCTACCTGTGTATTTCCCTCCATCTTATTTTTCCTTTCTCTCTTTTCACCCTTTCCCTCCTTGACAGTATTTTGCTTCTGTCAACAGCCTTCCCCAGTCTACTTTCTCTTCTGTCAGTACCTCCCCCACCTCTTTACATAATATTCTCCCCTCCTACTTTCTGTTGGGTAAGATAGAGTTCTATATTCAACCAATTGTGTACATTATTCCCTCTTTGAGTCAATACTGATGAGAGTAAGGTTCAAGCGATGCCCATTGCCCACCCTCCCATCTTTCTCTCCATGTAAACTTATGTGTGCACCTCTTCATGTGCAAAAGGTTACCCCATTCTACCTCTCCCTTCCTTCTACACCCAGTGTCCTCCTCTTTCTATTTTTAAGAATTTTAAAGAATCACAAGTATCATCTTCCCATGTAGGGATGTAAACAGTTCAGCTCTATTGAATCCCTTACGTTTTCTTTTCCTTTTTTCCATTTCTAGGCTTCTCCTTTGTCTTGATGTCGGGGATCAAATTTTTTGTCCAGTTCTTGTCTTCTCCTTACGAAAGCCTGAAATCCTTCTGTCTCATTGGATGGCCATTTTTCCCTTGAAAGATTGTGCTTCATTTCACTGGGCAGGTGACTCTTGGCTGTAGCCCTAGCTCCTTTGCCTTGAAGAATACCATATTCTATGAGCTCTGATCCTTAAACGCTGCAGCCGCCAAGTTCTGTGTAATTCTGACTGTGCCTCCCTGATATTTCAGTTGTTTCTTTCTGGCCACTTGTAGTATTTTTTTCCTTGACCTGGTAGTTCTATAATTTGGCTATAATGTTCCTTGGCATTTTTATTTGGGGATTTCTTTCCTGAGGTGACCGGTGGAAGCCAATGCTTTACTGCTGAGCTTTTGTGCAGCTGCCTCAAGAAGGCAGCCCTGAGAGTTGCTGGGGTCGCTATCTGAAAAATGAAGTTTCACCTAGGGCATCCCAGTGCCCCCACGCGGATGCTTTACTACTCCCATTACTCATCCATCCCACTGCAGGGGAATTTCTCTGCTTCACCTCTAGGATTTCCAGTGCCTCAGTCTGCTGTCTCAGGTTTCCATCCCATGCCCTAGCCCTGACAGGAGAGGAAGCCCTGAACTTATCCTTTTGGGGACAGAGGTTTTAAGTGCTACTCTTCCCTGCCTCAGTTTCCTCATGCTGCTTTTGAGCCCGAGAGTTCTCACCTTGTCCACCTGCATCCCCTTTTAAGCCCAGTGCTCTAGATGGAGGTCTAGGTCGTAGAGTCAAGATCTGAATCCAGGTCTGGCCCCAAACTCAGCACTCTGCATTACACCACACTGCCTGGTTAAAGATAAGGATGCACCAAGCAGTAAGGGCAGGGGTCCTGGCTGTACCTGCTCAGCGTCCCAGGCTGATCCCTTAGTGCCTTCTTGGACTGCCCAGCCAGGCCTCACAGCTACCAAACCTGACCCCACCTTATCCTTGCCCTTTGGAGAAGCAATGGTAGAATTGGAGTCAGTGGTGACTTGGGTTCTAATTCTGCTGCCCAGCTTTGACTAACTATATGGCCTTGGAATTGATTTTTTTTTTTTTAATTCTGAACTTAAACATCAAAATAATGAGCAATTCCGTACACAATAAAAGAGAGAGGATTTTATGAGGCAGTAAATCTCCATTTCATGTCCCTTGTTTTCCTCCCCCCTGCCCCAGTCTTGGCTCATGTGCTGGATTTCCTTTAAAACTTCTATATGTTTATAAATCACTTAAAATTTCCTCTATAGCCCTCCCCTGCCCTTTCCTATATAACTAAGAATCCTTTAAAAAAAAAAAAGAAAAATTGGAATAAGAGGGGGAAAAGCAATCAGAAAACCAACCAACAAAAGGAAAAAATCTGAAAATATAAGCAATGTTCCCTACCCATGATCCTCTTTCCTTTGCAAAGATGCAGAGGGAGATGTCTTTTCATATCTTTTCTCTGGGGTCAAGTTCTTTGTAAATCCATACTGCTTGCTTTTTACAAAATATGTAATAAATTCTACACATTAAGTTCAAAACTATCCTGCTTGCCTGTGTTTCCTTCTGTCTTTTAAAAACATGTTACAATGGCTTTTTTTTTCATATTACTATTGTGATTCCTTGCCCCTCTCCCCATTAAAAACTTTGAGAAAGAGAAAAAAACAACAACCTTGTTACAAATAAGCCCAGTCTGACAAAACTGACCCACACAGTGGCCCTTCGGTACCTTGAGTCTATCAGCTATCTCTTAGGAGGCAGGCAACATAATCTTTGAATCTCACACCCTTGTGACACAGGTGGAGTGCCATCATTTTTATCCCCATTTTTATAGGTAGCATGAGTGGACTGACCTTTGGGGCCTGGATTCATCTGTAGACATGGACTACCTGCTACCAGTCCAAATGACCACATAGAGACTTGGAGTGGCTGGGGAGGGGGGGTGCAGGGAGGGACGGGAGGTGTTGTGCCTGTGAAGCCTATTGGGTGATTAAGGGGCTGGTACCTGCAATGATGAAAAGTTTTCTAAATGGCTGCAGAGCCAGGAGAACTGATGACTCAGGTATTACTGAGTTGGAATTGTGTGGGCATACAATACATATGGAGAATCAAGGTGGCACAGTGGATGGAGTGCTAGGTTTGGAGTCAGGAAGTCAGGAAGACATCTTCCTGAATTTAAATCTGGCCTCAGACTCTTCCTAGCTGTGTGACCCTGGGCAAGTCACTTAATCCTGTTTACCTCAGTTTCCTCATCTGCAAAATGAGCTGGAGAAGGAAATGGCAAACCCCTCCAGTATCCTTGTCAAGAAAACCCCAAATGGGGTCACAGAGTCAGTCACACCACAAGAAAGGGCACACGAAAGGAGTGACCTTCTTCATCATTTTCTTTCTTTGGGGACTTTGAGGATTCTTTGGGGCTTTCTAATATCATTTAAACTGCTTCCAACATTGGACGAAGGGGGATGAGAGTCCTGTCTCCTACTTGGCAGCTGTGAACACCTGGCCTCCTCTGTCTCTCTCTCTCTCTCTCTCTCTCTCTCTCTCTCTTCTGTTTATTTTTTCCTGATTGTAGGTAGGTTAGTATTCTGAGATGGCAGCATTCAGATGATGTAAGTTTGGGAGACCCAGAGGTCCCATTGTCAGAACTAAATGGCAGCAGTAACAGTGGTCGTGTTGGTGACCTGACAGCTTTGAAAGAGGCAGAAAAGGATGCAGAAAGACAGCCAAGAACAGCATCCGTTTTAGGAGAGATGTGCCAACTCTGGATCCAGCCTAGCATAAAGCTACACCAAAGGGGAACTTAAAAAAAGATTTTTTTTAGGCAATTGGGGTTAAGTGACTTGCCCAGGGTCACACAGCTAAGTGTCAAGTGTTTGGTCTGAGGCTGGATTTGACCTCAGGGCCGGTGCTCTATCCACTGTGGCATCCAGCTGCCCCTTAAAGGGGAACTTCTTGAGGACCACATGAAGGAAGAAAAGCAGTGCCGAGCCCAGAAGTGGGAAGTCCTCCTTTGCTCCATGTGCTCTCTTCCCGTGGTATCCTTGTGCTTCTAACTTTGAGCCCGTTCTTCTCACAGATGTGCATTTGCGTCCCCGGCTTCAGTGGGGTAAATGTTTGTTTATTAGACCTGCTTAATAGGCACTTTCGCTGAAAGCTGAGGGAGACGACTGGCTGACGGTGGCTGGGAAGCGCACTGCTGGGGGCTCCTGAAGCAGTCGTTTCCCGCCACCTCTCTCGGTAACCTCCAGAAGCCTGCGGTCAAGTAGCAGCCGACCCTTCCGGGGACCCCGAACCAGGGTGTGCGTGCCCATTTGGGGGTGTGTCCCAAGAGGAAGCGTTACAGGCAGACGGAGAAACTGAGGTTCAGGGAAAGGCTGTGACTTTTTGGAAGAGAAGCTCCTTGGGGACAGGGACGGCTCTTTCCGCCCCCCACCTCTTTACGAACGCCAGCAGGGGGAGCTGAGCGTCCCAGACTAGAGGCGGCGGCTTCTGCGGCTGCGCGGGGGCTCAGGACTCAGAGGAAGTGGCCCGCCATTCGCCGGACGTGTCATGTGGCGTTATGGGGCTGGTCTGGTTGGCTGCGGTGCGGTGGGGGGGCGGTTGCTGTGGAGACGGAGTGACAGGAGGTGGGTGACGGTCGGGGCGGCGTCGGCTCCGGGAGCTGGAGTGGGAGGAGGAGTGGGACAGGGCCCTGGAGGAGGTGAGCGAGGGGCCGGGCGGAGGGCGTCACTTGCTGGGCGGTGGCTGTTCTAATTACTGGAGGGGTTGGGACCCTCCCTCCTCTCCCCTCCCCCTCCCTCGCCCTGCCCCCTAGTTCCCCTCCCCGGGGGGCCCTTGTCCTCCGGGCCCGCGGTATCCTAGACCCCCCCTCCCGCTCCCCCTCCCCGGCACCCCCTCCTGCCCCTTCTCTTCCGCGCCTCAGACCGCCTCCTCTCCCCTCCCCCTGCTTCCCCTACCCGCCTGACCCTTCTCTCTTCAATAGGTTAGACCCTCCCCATCCTCCTCCCCAGCACCTCCTCCCATCCCTTCTCTTCTGTGCCTTAGACCCCCTCCTCTCCCCTCCCCCTCTGCTCTGTCCCACCTTCTTTTCTTCCTCGTCTGCGGTGGCCTCCCGCTTTCCCGCCCCCCCTTTTCAGACCTCTCCCCACTGCCCCCCCCTCACCCCCGTCTGATGGGTGGGCGAAGGTGTGGCCAGCTGTCCCTGTGGTCAGTGCCTCCTGGCCTTGGAATCATCCCCTCCTGCCTCAGTAGCTCTGTGATCTTGGGCGAGTCAAGCCCTCTTCTGGAGCCTCAGTTTCCTGGGCTGTCAAACGAGGGGGGAGGGTGATCTGGGGGTCTCACTCAGCCCCAGATTCATTCGATCTCGGGGGAGAAGCCCCAGATCTGGAATGGGGCAGAGCCCCGTGTTATGGACCCCCCGGGGCTGCGCAGCACCTGCATAACTTATAGCTGTAAAAGACCCTGATGCTCTGGTTAGGGACCTTTTTCTCCCCTGCAAACCTCGTCGGGATTCTGTGTTGCAGATTAAGGTTGGAGACAAAGTTTCCGGGTGGCTGGTGGCCTTTGCGATGCTGAAAATGCCAGCGAATGGGAGAGAGTCGCCCCCGGAGCAGGATTTCTTCAAGGATGCCACATTCCCTGCCTGTGACTCTTCCCTCTTTTGTACCTTTTCCACTCCCCTGGCTCAGTTCCGAGAAGATATCACCTGGCTTCGACCACAGGTGATGCTGGCTGGTTTACAAGTTCACCAGAATCCGCCTTAGAATCTTATTTTCAGGGCCTGGGCATGTCTTTCTCAGGCTTGTCTTAGAGGAGGAATACACTATTTTCTATTTTGTGACACCCAGCCCCCATTCAGTCACTTGTATAGTGACTACTAATGTTCAGTCCAAGACACCATGCTAAAGGGTATTTTAATTATTTAATACTTGTATTAAAACAATTGTCCTTTTGAAATTTTAAACATCTCCCTGGGTCTGAAAGAACTCATAAATGGGACTGTTGAACCACTGTTTATATTTGAGGAATCAAGACCAGGAGAAGTGCCCCAAAACTTGAGATGAGCAAAGGTCCACATTCTCTAGTGGAATGATGCTGGACCCTGGGCCTGGTTCGGTTGCTTGACATTCCGAATTCATGCCTGGGATGAAGAATCCGATGCTTAGTGTGAGGAAAAGCTTCCCAGTAATGAAAGCATTCCCAAAGTGACATGGACTGCTTCTGGCTAGGGGACTCCCTCTCAAGGAGGTCTTCAGGTCAAGGTCAGAGGATCGTTGGTTGAAGTCATTGTAAAAAGGAATGCTGCTCAGGTATTGGTTGGCCTAGGCAGCTTCTGAAGGCCTCTCATAAGATGCTGGGATTTAGAGGACCTGTTTCTCATTGTTGGCGGGATAGAAGATGGTTGGTGATAATATCAGGCTTCACTTGTTATATAACATGTCATCTCTCCCAAGTTCAAGTTAAGAAGCATTTATTGAGCACTCACTGTGGGCCAGGTACTGTGCTAAGTGCTGGGGATATAAAGAAGAGGGGGGGAGCAGCCCCTGCTCTTGAGGAGCTCACAGTCTCATTCCAACAGAACTGTCAAACACTGGAGAGCAGGGTTCAGGGGTCAGTCAGTCGTGTCCAGCTCTCCATGACCCCATTAGTATTTTCGTGGCAGAGATACTAGAATGATTTGCCATTTCCTTCTCCAGCTCATTTTATGGATGAGGAAACTGAGGCAAACAGGGTGAAGTGACTTGCCCAGGGTCAGATAGCTGAAGCCAGATTTGAACTCTGGAAGGGGAGTCTTCTTGACTGCAGGTCCAGCACTCTATCCCCTGCACCACTACTGCCCATTTGTAGAGCATAGGGAGGGCCTAGGCTTGTCCGGTTCTGTGCGGTGATCCTTAGGGTGTTGAGCGCCATTCCTTCCTCCTTTGGCACCAACCAAGGGTGAAGGGCCCTAAGAAAACAATGGAGTCATAGCTGATCTGTTTCCATTGGCACTGGCCTCCAGGCACGTCACCAGCAGGGATTAAAGGGCCCAGGACCCTGGCATCCTCCGTATCATGTTCCATGGCCTCATTTCTCAGCCATTGTACTCAGGTCATGCCTTTCATTGATTTGGGTCCCTTCAGCCCGTCTTCATGTCATTGTTTCCTCATCGTTTTGTCCCGGGTTTGGCATTGTTCCATACAGGTCTCCCCTAACTCTGATGGTTAATCTCTGTGTGGTCATTGTTCTGTCTTTACAGCTGTATTGTGAGTGTCTGGAGGTCAGAAATCACAGCTGTTTCCTTTGTATGCCAAGTAGTACAGGGGATGCTCGGGAAAATTTGATCGGTAACTCTGCTACCTAATTCTGATCTAACTGGGAACACTTTTTCTTTATTTTAGGAAATTTGTTCCACACCTCGACTGTTCCCAGATAACCCACAGGAAGGCCAGATAAAGCAGGGGATTCTGGGAGACTGCTGGTTCCTCTGTGCCTGTGCAGCCCTCCAGAAGAGCAAACATCTCCTGGATCAGGTAAGGGGGCTCCTCCCCTCCTGGTCCTTGCTGCCTCTTGCTGGGGCTGGAAAGCACAGGCTTCTTCTCTTCCCCCGTCCTCTGCTGCCCCCCGGAATCCCTTCAGGAAGCTAGTGAGGGAGCAGTGGCAGGAAGCCGGGGAAGAGGCCATTGAAGTTTTTGCTGTTTCAGGTGCCTCTGCTGTAGCTGCTCAGGATGGTTAGTTGGAAGTGTGAGGACCTGCCAAGTGTTATCAGTCAGGGTGAGTTTAAAAGTAGAGACACAGACTGCCAGTTTCTTCTCTGCTGGCTGAGTTGGATCCAGTTGGTTTCTGGGCGATTCGGACATCTCCCAAGCTTTCCAGTGTCCTCAGGGATTTACAGTGAATGAACTTGAAATGGAACTGTTCTGTATGTTTGAAAAATTCACCTGGGGGAGAGGTCCCTGCCCGCTGCTGTAGTTGTGTCTCCTGACACATCCAGGGGATTGCGGATGGCATGCAGAGGAGACTTGGGCTTACCTCCGGTGGAGACTGTCCATGGTCCTAGCTGAGTCACCTCTGCAGGCACAGACAGACTCTTCAGGATTTCAGAGGCATCACAGAGCTTTGTATTTCTGTGTGCTTTCCATTGTCAGCAATGCCCAGCGACAGTCATCCTGTCCCTCCCCACCCTCCCAGATAGTGGGTCACATCACTGCCCAAGTCATCTGACAGGTAACCTGTTGAGCCAGATGTGACTGACATTCCTGAGGCCAAGAGTGGTCAGTGCAGTGAGGCAGCCAGTGAGTGGCAGCTCAGGGGGACTTCCCACCTGAGTCTGAAGATGGGTTTATAAACCAGCAAAAGTTGTGTTTGATCTCAGTTTAGGTTAGGGGCTTATTTTTGACAGTGAAAAGTGATAGGATGGCTCTCAGCTATTGCTCACTCGATGTGACCCTGAAATCTTTGACTGAAAAGTCATTTTCATTTTCATGGCATATTAAATGAATTTCTCAGTGTCCCAGGCAGCTCTTTAAGACTGTTAAGCTGCAGACAAGTAGCCAATCTGCATCTGTGGAGGGAGTTTCCACACTGGGACTTCTCACTTTGCTGAATTCCTCTCTTTCTTAGCAATAAGAAAGTGTGTCTGGAATGAATGGTTGGTATATGGCCAGGCTCTGGTAAAGGGGTGTGTGTATATTGCTTTTGCCAGGACATTTCTTTGTTTTCTCTATCATGACTTCTCGCTGACTCCCTCTCTCCCTGATAGGTGATTCCCCCAGGGCAGCCCAGCTGGCCGGATCCAGCCTACCGGGGGTGTTTGACCTGTCGGGTGTGGCAGTTTGGACAGTGGGTGGAGGTGACCGTGGATGACCGCCTGCCTTGCCTTGGGGGAGACTGTGCTTTTCCCAGTGTCAGACGGAAGATGTGTTCTGGCTCCCCCTGCTGGAAAAGGTGTATGCCAAGTACGTGTGCCAGCGACCGGGGCCCTGTCGGAAGCGGTGGGTGGAGAGGAGCCTGGAGCCTCCCTGGGCAGCCTCCATTAGGTGCCCCTCTCCTCTGCTTGGCAGCAGAAGCCAGCCCATTTAGCCTCAAGGATCCTGGGGACCAGAGCAGGTGTTTGGGGGTAACCCTGAGGGAGGAGTGAAGGGATTGATTTCCGCATCTTTTATCCCTGTCTATTTGGGGGATGGATTTCAGGACAGCGCTCCCTAGAGGAAGGGCGAGCTTTCCTCTTCCTTTTTCCTTTCTCCAAACCGCATCAGCGCTCCACTTGCTTTGTGAATGGCAGTCGTGTCTTTGCTTGTTTTTCATTATTGACTGGAATGACTTTGGATGCCCAGGCCTAACCTGGACGCTTTGTCAAACAGTGAGGATGAGTTTCTGTCCCATCATAATACCAGTAATGATAAGAGCTGACATTTACGTGTCTCACGTGAGCATTTGTGAGCTTACAGGTCAGCTAACGCAGGATGAGCTGCCAACCTCCCTTTTCTTTTTGGCAAGGCTGATTGTGTCAGAAACAAAAGCATGTGCACCTCACTGCATAGATCAGGGCGTGCTCCCTGGGAAAGTGGGGCTCGACCTTGATGGCAACTGGACAGGTGGGAAGTGGGTGGCTCATGTGAGCGTTAGTACAGCTGTGTCTGGAGAGAGACAGGAAACGATGGAGAGTGTGACTAGAACACTGCCCATTGCTGTGCGGAAAGCAAGAATGAGCTGTGACTCAAGGCAGCGGTGAGGAGGAGGCCGAGCGAGGGGACGAAGAGCTCATGGGTTGGAGTGGGGAGGGGGGAGGAGGAGGCCTTGGTACCCTCCTTGCTGTGGCAGGGCCGAGATGCATGCTGGGTCATTGTTGTTGCACTTTCCTAGGGTCTATGGGTCCTATGAACATCTGTGGGCAGGGCAGGTGGCAGATGCCCTGGTGGATCTAACTGGAGGTCTGGCGGAAAGGTGGAGCCTGAAGGACCCAGGATGGAGCGGGGACAAGCTGAGCAGTCCCAGCAGCTTGGAGCAGAGGACCTTCCACAGGCTGCTGGACTTCAAGGACCAGTGTGTGATCAGCTGCTCCGTCCTCAGCTCCCGGGAAGGTAACGACCCCGGACACGGCTGGGATGCCGCCGGTGGGGCTGTCCCATCTGCTCTGAGCCCTCTCCTCTCTAGTCTCGGAGCCCTCAGCAGCCCACGAGGCTTTCAGAAGCCACCTTGCTGCTGGCCTCCGCCTCCAGGCGTGACTTTAGGACGAGGTGAGGCATCTCGCCCCAACAGAAGGCTTCCTTCCCCAAGCTGCTGTCCTTATCTGGCCCCAGATCCCCATCTCAGGGGAGCTTTTTTTGCTGCCACCACTGGAAACCAGAGAACAGGGAGGACTTGCACCTGAAAGGCCTTGCCCCTGGGCCACAGGATGTGCGCCTCCTCTTTCTCTTCTCCAGACGTGGCCACTTTAGGCATGTAATCAGTCACCTATAATCAGTTCAGAGAACAAACTTGACCTGTTCACTTGGGGAATTTCAGAGTATAAACTACAAGGTGGGGGGCAGCTAGGTGGCACAGATGATAGGAGTCAGGAGGACCTGAGTTCAAATCCAGCCTCAGACACTTGACACTAACTGTGTGACCCTAGGCAAGTCACTTAACCCCAACTGCCTCACCAAAAAATAAATAAATAAATTAAGTTACATGCAGGCCAGGGAAGCCGCCTTCTCACTGAGTTGGCACAGGTCCTCTTGTGTGGACTCCACTTTGTCACATGCAGGCCCCCTCCCAGAATTGTTACTGTTCTTCCTTCTCACTTTGTCTCCCTCGGTCTCCACGCTGTGTCCTGAGGCCCTCCTGGAGAAGTGAAGTCTTTCCCTCTTGGATGCCCCCCTCGCCCCTCCAGGAAGCCCCTCACTGGCACGTTTCTTGGCCACTGCAGGCTCTCGGCTCCTTATGCCATTTGTCCAAGCTGAGGCACCCTTGTCACTCAGTGTTTTCGCTTCCGCCAGTGCGCCCTCCCTATTTTCTTTCTCTTCTATCTCCTGGCCTTGCCTCTTAGGGCTCTCTTTACTGGACTGACAGCACACCAATGGCCCAATTTGTTAACTGCCAAAGGAAGACACAAGTGATTCTTTTCCTCAGCTTCTCACGTGAAGTCAGACTCTTAGCCCTTCCAAGGCTGAGGAGCCCTCCTCTTGTACTGCCTTCACCACGTCCACACCAGCATGTCCATATCTTGAGTTTTGCCTCGGAAGTTCCCCTTTGTCTTCCTTTACACATTTTAACACACTTGAAAACTCACATGTATACATCTGCCCAGTGACTAGAAGTCACCCTATGGTCCACAGTGACTTTGGATGGATCTTTGTCCAGAAGAAGAAATACAGGGTAGAGACACGTCTCCACATCGCTCCTCCGCTTTATTCCTGGGGAAGGGACTTCTGGGAAATGGCAGATGGCCAGGGACCCATTGGGGCAGCGAGGTGGCGCCTGGAGTCAGGGAGTCTGACCGTCGTGAGTTCACATGCAGCCTCAGACACGAACTAGCTGTGTGACCCTGGGCAAGTCACTTCACCCTGTTTGCTTCAGTTGCCTCATCTGTAAAGTGAGCTGGGGAAGGAAATGGCCAAGCGCTGCAATGTCTCTGCCCAGAAAACCCCAAATGGGGTCACGGAGAGTCGGACCTGACTAACTGACTAAACAACAAGAGGGGCCCTGGGGAATTGCAGCCCTGCCTCCCCCTTCAGAGCCTTGCCAGACCAGCCTTTGAGAGCTACACGGGAAGGGAGGAGACTGATTCTCATTGTACAACCACAGGGCCTGGTGCTTTGTTACTTTTAAAAGTCTCCCTGAAGACTTCTCTCTTGACGTGCAATGAATCGTTCGTGTGTCTCACCCCAGGGAGCCTTTCCTTGTAACAGAGATGGAAGGCAGTTCAGTGAAGTGAGCAACACCTGCTCTGCCCACGGCGTGGGCCACCAGAGCTCTCAGGATGGCCATGCCATCCAGGCCAAGGATGGTGCCCCTTCAGGGTTGGGCCTCGCCGGCTGGGGCAGGTTTGTGTCTCCCTCATCACCCAGTGACTGTGCCCTAATTGCGCTCTTCCCGCAGGTGCCAGTGAATTAGGGGAGTTTCACGCCTTCATCATCTCAGACGTTCGGGAGCTCCGCAGCAGTTTGGGCAGGGAGCTGCTGCTGCTCCGGATTCTGAACCCGTGGGGTCGGCGGTGCTGGCGGGGGCCCTGGAGAGAGGAGTGAGTGTTCTGGGCCGTGGCTGTGGCAGCCCCAGGAGTCACGGTGCACTGGCCCGGGGAGAAGGGACAGGTGGGCGCTGAAGCACTTGGGTGTGGGGCCTGGGGACACGAATCTGGGTCTCCCGCTTTCTGGTCCTCGCTGCCAGAGCTCTGGTCAGGGAGGAGTCCACATTTATGTGTCCCTTCATCATCCGCCGCCCACGGCCTCGTGAAGTCATCAGCGCCGGTGATTTCTGTCGTCTGCTAGATGGTTTGCTGGTGACGCAGCCAGGCCTGGCACTTTGGCCCTCCGGCCTTGGCTCTGCAGTTAGTCACCTGGCCCCGTGCTAGAACTGGTCATTAAGAGCTGGCCTTCATAGTGAGCATCTTTAGGGTGGCAGAGTTCTCCACAAATATCGTCCCACTTGATCCTCACAGCAACCCAGGGGGCAGGTACTGCTGTTGTCTTCATTTCACACATGAGGAAATGGAGGAAGATGGGGCTGAAGTGATCTGCCCAGGGTCGCCCAGCCGGGAAGTCCTTGAATATCCCCTCAGGGAATGCCCTCCATGAAGGTGGATGCTGCAGCTGGCTGGGTAGACAGGAGCTATGGCAGGTGCTCTGCCAGAAAGAGGCTTTCATTAGTGTTGAAGAACGAGCAGTGGGTTGGGCTCGGCCCTGGGCACTGGTCCTAGGCTTAGGGCTGGAGGGGGCTCGTGAGTCACCTGGTCTGATGTCTGGATTTCACGGATGTGGAGGTAAAGGCCCAACGTCTTCAGCGCATCCAGGGCGGAGCCGTGACGCGGCCTCTGAACCCAGGGCTCCCCCCAGTGCAGCTCTCAGAGTCAGCCCGTCTCTTGGCCTTTGCGTCCTCATCCATGAAATGAAAGGGTAACTGAGGATTCTTCCAGTGCCTGCCGGGATTTTTGGTTGGTTAGCCCTGGATCAGGGTCTCTACCCAGTGCATGAGACTGTGCCAGGCCGTTCCTACTGTGCAGGCTCTTGCTGACCCTGGAGAACCTGCTGTGCAGACTGAAACCCCTCCCCTTCTCAGACCCCTGACTCACCCACCTGCCCAGTGTTCTCGAGTGGCTCCTTCCTGCCATAGTCTGGAACCCCTTTTCTAGAGGGAGAAGCAGCAGGGTGCCCTGCAGAGGTGCTGGAGAGGTGTGGTGTTGAGGAATGCTAGGGCAGGGTTTTCATCATCGAAGAGTCCAGCGTATATAGAATGACTTGGGTGCACGAAGATATAAAAGTGGCCAGATGCTGGGAACTCCCAGGACCTGGAGAAAGTGGGACTCCAGTGAGGAGAATGCAGGTTTTTCCTGTTAGTGACTGTTAGTGGGCGTGTTTGTTGGTGTGACCCCCTCCTTGGGGAATGGCTGTCTCTTCTGCAGTGAGACTAATGTAGGTTGGCTATCTTTTTCCAGGGGTGAAGGATGGGACCAGTTAGACCCAGCAGATGCTTCCGAACTCTTGTCCCAGCTCCAGGAAGGGGAATTTTGGGTTGAAGAAGAGGAGTTTATCAGGGAGTTTGATGAGATCACCATCAGCTACCCAATCACAGAGGAGGGCCACCTGCAGAGCCTCTACACTGGTAGGTGGTGAGTTTGGACAGACGAGCTACAAGGGAAGGGGTATTCGGCCCAGGACCCCAAGGAGGTTGCGTCGGCCTACCTCGTCCCACCGAGGCCTCACTAATGCGCCTTCTGGGCCTTGACGCTCGATGGTCGGCCACAGGGGATCAGAAGCAGCTCCTAAGTTATGTTGCTTGCACCCTGGCCTTGTCGTATGGCCCTGAGGAGACCCCTGTTCAGCTTCCCTTATGGGCCCCCACTTTCCTCCTGTGATGTAGAAAGACTCTATTATCCTTCTGTTTCACGGAAGGATGAGATTGCCTACCATTCCTTGGGGGATGCAGCCCGTATTTGGGTCATTAATACGGCTTCCACTCTGAACTGATCATTTTTTCCTCGAGCACAGAGAGAAAGCAGGGGCCGAGTGGCTTCGTTTTCCCCATGCTGACATGC
The DNA here is from genome assembly GCF_003287225.1 of Phascolarctos cinereus. Classification (NCBI taxonomy): domain Eukaryota; kingdom Metazoa; phylum Chordata; class Mammalia; order Diprotodontia; family Phascolarctidae; genus Phascolarctos; species Phascolarctos cinereus. The sequence goes on along the minus strand of NW_027555958.1, from coordinate 13,145,247 downwards.
TCTGTGTGTTTTTGTACTAGCAAAGGTGTTACATCACACTCAGAAGCTGCCTGGGGCCTGGGTGAAAGGGCAGTCTGCAGGAGGTTGCCGTAACAACAGCAGTTTCCCTAGCAATCCCAAATTCTGGCTGCGGGTCTTGGAACCAAGTGAGGTATGCATTGCCCTCCTGCAGAGACCCCGAATGTGCCAGGCCGACTGGGCAGGCAGGATCCTGGCCCCAGCTCCAAGCAGAGGCAGCAGGCCAGCCCTGGGCCCGCAGGGCCTCCCTGGGAAGGACTACCAAGCAGTGGGACTCCACGTGTGGAAGGTAACAACCAAAGAGGGGAGAAACTAGGCCGAGGAACCTGCTGCCTGCTTCCTGAGCAGCATCTGGCGGCCTTGACGGAGGGACAGTGGGGGGAGAGAGTACACGCTGATAGCTCGCCAAAGGCGATCTGGGCTGACGGTGCCAAAGCTGAAACGCTGGGCGAGGCTATTTCTGGCTGGTGGTACTCCGAAAATTAAAATGCATCCAGCTTGCCCAGAGTAGGAGAGGAAGTAATAATAATTACGAAAAGTGATTCTGTGAAACATCCCAAAACCTAATCGAAATGGGTGTGTCTAGAGGGGCCTGTCCCAGTCCGGAGGTGCGATGCAGACGTCACATCAGCTTCACCAGGCAGAGCCTCGCCACTCAGCCCCTCCTGAGGCACTTGGCACAGGAGCGCCGAAGGCCTCTTTCCCCAGCTGTGCTACCCTTTACAGGGGAGGTGCTGGCAGAAGGACAGTGAGACCCGTGGGGCGGGGGCGGGGAGGAGCCAGGCCCCTGGTTTTTGGGGGGTGTCTGCGGCAGGTTTGGAGCAGTTGCCGTCGGACCTCACTTGTCAGGTGGTAGAGTCAGTGTTGATATTGGCTGGGGGCCTGGACTCTACAAGTCGTGACACTCCTCCTTTCTGTGGGTCGGTCAGGTTTCTGGGTGCCCGAGGGGGTGCGTACACTAGGTTGGCTCACCTTTCTACAGCTCCTGTACCGGGGGCCATCCCTGGGGCCGCCTGATGCATGGATGTAAAGAGGAGCCTTCAGCTGACTTGGCAAAGCCCCTTAGGCTCCAGTCACCTAGAGCTGCCCTTTGGGGCACAGAGCAGCCCGGGCAGCCGAGTCTGTCCCTGAGCTTCATTGTCTTTGTAAAAACAACAGGAAAGGAAGGAGGGATCAGGTGAGGACCCAAAAAATGAGTGGTGGTGGCTGACTACAACAGCAGCAGCTCTCTGACTAGCTTCATTTCTTCTCACCGAGCCCAGAAATCCAGAGAGCCCGTGCTTGGGCCGGGAGTCCCTGGATGCTCGTCTGCCCTGTGTGGCATCAGCCATGGGGGCTGCTTGGGGGACTGGCAGGGAAGCAGGCAGGGCGTGTGCTCCAGTCCCAACTGTGAGAAGCTTGTGACTTCTTTGTGATTCTTCAGAGCCAAGATTTGTAGATAAATTTTCTAAATCTGAGGTGACTATACTTATTCATGCTTCTGTGTGCTTCAGCATACTGGAGGCCCGCTGTCCTCAGTCATTCTCAGAATGGACCCTGTTCCAGAGCTGGGTTCCTTTCTTGAGCTCCGATAGTACAGGATAGTACAGGAAGCTATGAATCTCCTACCCCGGAATAGGCTCTTAGGCCTAAGTCATGTGTCTTCTCTGTCCACTCTTGTCACACTCCCATGATGCCCTCTGTTTTGGCAGTCTCCTTGCCACATTGACTTCAGGTGGGACTCGGTTCCTCCTAGAGTCCTCGGGGGGGGGGGGGAGCAAGGTCTTCTCTGAGGCCTGAGCCCCCCATCTGCTCGGTTGAATGAATGATTGGGTCCCTTGGCATGTTCAGGTGACTTCCTGAGAAGGGAAGCAACATAAGGCCCCGCCGTGGAGGGAGGGGCCAAGTGGGGCTGAATTTTTGTCTTTAATCGTGTCCCGCAGGTGGAGAAGAAGCGGGTCAGTCTGCCCGGGGTCCTGTCTGCCCCGCCTGTGGCAGGCACTGCCTGCCATGCATATGACCGGGAAGTCCACCTGCGCTGTGCCCTCTCTGCTGGTTACTACTTGGTGGTTCCCAGCACCTTCCTGAAGGATGCCGCTGGGCACTTCCTGCTGCGAGTGTTTTCCAGTGGCAGGATATCGCTCAGGTGAGAGAGGGGCCAGGGGAAAGACCCCCGGCCAGCTCCCCTTCTCGGCCTCTGGACCGTTAGCTAGATGGGGAGGCGAGTGCAGGAGCAGCTTTCCTGGGTCCCCTTCGACAGGCCAGCTGCTTTCTGCAGGACCTCTGTCGACTGTGCTTCAAGCAGCTAAGGAAGACCCCTCGAAGTCACCCTCCCCCCGCCCCGTCCTCACGCTCTCCTTCTGTCCTCTCTCACTGGGCAGTGAAATCAAGCCAGCCTCTGGTAGTGCCTCCCCCTGTGAAGACTTTCCTGCTGGGGAGTGGGAGACAGTGCAGCTGAAAGGATGCTGGAGCAGCGGGCGCTCTGCGGGGGGCAGCAGGAACTTTTCATCCTATCCCAGCAATCCCTGCTTCCCTGTCTTCGTCCCCCTGGGCACGGGCCCCGCAGCATCCGAGTCACGTTGCGCCAGCACTGCCAAGACAGTGAGTGTCACCCAATTGGCTTCCACATCTTCCAGGTATGTGCTCTGCCTTTGGGGGGGAGGGGCAGGATTTTTGTTTGTTTGTTTGTGTGTTTGTTTTGCTTTTTGGTGAGGCAGTCAGGGTTAAGTGACTTGCCCAGAGTGACACAGTAAGTGTCAAGTGTCTGAGGCCGGATTTGAACACAGGTCCTCCTGATTCCCCGCCAGAGCTCTATCCACTGCGCCACCTAGCTTCCCTGGGCCCAGGGTTTTTATGTCTCTCTTGGCTTGCTCCATGTGTGGCCCAAGGTCTCCGACCTAGGCTGCTGTGGCAGAAGAGAGAACAGGAATGCTTGTCAGAGTGGGGCGAGTTTTGCTCTCTGGGTGAAGGCCCGGCCTGACCTGTGAAAAGCCATCCCATAGTCTTGTGTGCGCAGATTCGCTGGAGAGCCCCCAGAGGGGCCCAGGAATTTGGGAGCATTCTCTGCAGTCCCTGTGGGTTGGGATTTCCCAGCAGTGGCTTTGGTGACTGGCTGTGGAGTCAGGGGGATGAATGCCCTGGGACAAATCACTGAGCAGAAGATACTACTCACCTTATCTGGTTCTAGGACTCCTGGTTGGCTGGCCAGTACAGTGCCCAGGATCTGGGGGAGACCAGGAAGCCCTTGAGAGGCCTAAGCCAGTCTGGGGTTCTGAGTCCGGCTCAGCCAGGCTGTGGGCGTCTGCTTGGAGCCACTCTGGCCCTTCCCTACAGTGGGTCTGAATTCTAGGGGTCCTCCGGGCCACGAGGAGACCTCTTCCTTCATTCCTCTCTCTATTTGCCAGACTTTGTCCCGAGCATCCTGCCGTGGCCAAGCAGCACTCCCGTCCACAGAGCTAACTTGTTCTTTGGTTTAAGGCTCATGGGAGATAACTGTTCTCTCTGGTGATTCTAGATATTTCATATTTCCCTCTTTGAAACTTAGGCCTTTACCCATACTTCTGGACTTGGTATTTGAGAAGTCCTGAGTACTGGCTAATACTGCGAAAAGCATGCTAGATCTGGAGGCAAGCAGAAGACCTGAATTCAAATCCTGACTGACCTTGGGCAAATCACACCTCTCTGGGCCTCAGTGTCTCAAAGTGGATGGGTCAATAATGATGGTCAGCAGAGAGACGGGAGCCCAGAGAGGCTCCAGGGACATTTATAGCCTGCCTACCTGGCCTTTGCCCAGGTCCCCCAGGCCAGGAGCACCGTTCCCCCTTCCCTCTGCCTCATAGAATCCCTCGGACATCCCCATGACATGAGGCCTCTCCTGATGGCCTGCACCCCTGGTGCCCCACGCCCCTACCTTGTCGTTGTTTTCCATAAACCTTTGTACATACGTTACATGCACATCTCATTTCCCCTGCTCGAGGAAGGGGCAGCTTCTTTTTGTTATCGCATCCCCGGTGCTGGAGACAAAGTAGACGCTTGCTAGCAGACACTCGGTGTGCTTGGGGGCACAGAGTAGGGAAAAGATGCAGACAAGGCCTTTACGGAGGTTCTGAATCTAACTCAAGATCACAAGGGCCCACGGTAGGAACAGATGCAGAAAATGACAGTAGTTCTGCCAGAACTTTGGCCTGTCCGGCTTGGTGCCATCCCACCATTCACTGGAGCTTTCACACCTGTGTATTGCCTCGATAGTAAATGGTCCTAATGCTCATGAACTGCAGACCGTGGATCTGTCTCAGTGATCTGTGGCTTCTCCATTCAGCAGGAGATACCCGGCAGGCAGATGGGGGGATGCAGGTCAGGGCTGGTGAGGCACATTTGGAAGTCTTCTGCCTCAAGCCCTCTGCCCTTCTTCCCAGAAGGTCCGTCCTGTCTCCTGCAGGCCTCCCCGACAGCCTGAGCACTTTGCAGGGCTGATTCTGCCACCAGGAGGGGCCTTCCTGTTGGAGCTCACGGCGGCCAGGACAGCCCTTGGGGCCAGAGGGGTTTGGTGAGCACAGGGAAAGGAACCCAGATAAAGCTTAGAAATGACAAAGGCTTCCCTTGGTCCTACCAAGATTCAGTCAGACAAGGTTTATCCAAAACCACCTCCCAGGAGCATTTCAGACCAGAGGAGGGGTGGCTGTTTTCTGAACAGCCAGCTCAGCGTCACAGAGGAGACATCCTCCCCACAGAGGAGCTTAAAGTGGCTGCCTTCTCTCTGCCTCTCCTTAGATGCCAGAGAGCGGCTGGCCGCGGGGTGCTTCTTCCCTGCTCCAGCTCAAGCCCTTGGTCAGCTGCGTGCCTCACCGCTACGCGCAGGAAGTAAGCCACCTGTGTCGCCTCTCGTCGGGCAGTTACAAGATCGTGCCCTCCACCTACCTGCCTGATACAGAGGGAGACTTCACCCTTATCATAGCAACCCAGATAGACAGGTACGTGTGCCCCAAGACAGCCTGTCCTCCCTGGCCTCCTGAGTGGTCCCACCCCTCGGTCTTCTCTGTTCCTCCTGCCTCATGGGGTCAGGGGACCCTGGCTTGGTTCTCAGGTCCTGCCAGTGAAGGGCAGACAGCCCCCAATGAAAAGGCTCCAAGTTGGGGTCCAGTGAAAGGCGGGATCTTCTTTGAGGACCGTCACCCTTAGGTTCAGACCGAGCCTTGGGGGTTCATTTGGGGGCCACAGAAGACCAGCTCTATGGGGTGGTGAGAGCAGGGAGGGAGGGTCCATAGTGGGTCTTTGAGGAACTAGAGTATCAGGCCCGGCCCCAGCTGAGCGCCATGATGAAGCTCCCCCTGGGCCCACATCCTACAAGCCCAGCACATTACTCCTGCAGGGATCTGCATTGTGGGGGACATGGGGCCACCTCCTGACCAACACCTCTCTCCCCCCATCCCTTTGTAGGAGGCCTATCCGGAGCCAGGAGAAGCTGGGGCAGCTCCTGCGGGAGGTAGGTGTCCTAACAAGGGGGTTCTGGGGAGGGGTGGGGCTAGGTGCATGGATGGAGCATAAAGCCCTGCCTCGGGGTGACCTGGCTGCAGACGGGGCCTCCCACGCAGATGATGCGCTGTTCCTGGGTGCGCTTAGCCATAGTTACGTTTGCAAGGAGACACGGACTTTAGAAAGACGTGCAGGAATCAAGTGTCTCCTGACTGAATGCTGCCACTCAGGCCCGGTCTGGAAGGGGAGAGGTGCTGACTGCCAGGTCACCTGGCGAGGCAGAAAATTGCTGACTGCCAGGTCACCTGGCGAGGCAGAAAATTGCTGTCATCAGACCATTCATTATCATGGGCCACAATGCTGTAACATGAGGCCTCCTAAATAGTGATCCCCAGCAGTGTGGAAGCTACTGTCCTTGCTGGCCACCTAACTTGGTCAGGGCACAGAAAAGAATATGGTCCAGTCTTTGTGTCTGGGCTCACAGGCTCCAGTCTGGTACAGACATGGCCTTTCGGCTCCTGGGGGAGCTTAGCTGGCATCGGCTTCCTTCTCCCCAGGGAATATAATGCCTCCCAGCTGAATTTCAGTTTGTATTTCCCGAGGCCTTTCTTGGGTATTCCAGAATCTACATCTTTATCTTCCTGCAGTCTGTACTGTGTGAGGTGAGGGCTTTGGCCCCACCTGGGATAACATGAAGACAGTGGCAGAGCTGGAGAGGTCTGGGCAAGGGGGGAGGGTAAGAAACACCCTCAGCTGGGAGATTTGTAGAGCCCTTGACCATGGATCCGGGGTGTTTTCTCTCCCTCCCAGGTCTCCTTCACAGCAGTGATGAAAAGGTAACTGGAAATGTCCCAAGTGAGAGCATTCCGGTAATGAGCATAGAGCTGCTGTCTGTTGTGCTCACTGACTGTCTAGAAACACCCTGGACCCAGCTCTTCTCCTGGCAGTGTCTGGCCCAGTCTCCTGCTGCTCCTCCCCAGGAGAAGCACCTGCTCCCAGGTGCCCCACAACTGGACCCACTCATAGTCTACCTACCTCATCTCTTCACTCAGCTCCATGTTGCCGATTTTACAAGATGTTGACTTCATAGAAACCTCATTGTACTTGACTGTGAAAAGGTGAAGAGTGATGTCGCCTCTCATAGAGAAACCTCAGGCTTGTGGGAAGCCAGGAAAGCTCCTCCCCGGAGGCACAGCCCCCAGATGCCAGGGTTCCGGAGGTGGGGAAGTCACTGGGGACTTCGGGACAATCTTGGATTGAGAATTGGATCTTTCCATCGATGATGTGATTCCGCGCTGGTAGGGACCTTCGGGAAACCATTTTACAAATGAGGAGACAAACTCAGAAGTCTCCCTCCGGCCCCCCATCCTGCACTCCACCCACCGTCCTCTTGTAATGGGGGATGAAGGCAGAAGGGCTTAGGGCAGGCCAAGGACGGCTCCAGATCACAGCAGCGCAGCCCGAGGGGTGGCAAGCAAGGGCTGGCCATACTCCATCCTCTTGTAATGGGGGATGAAGACAGAAGGGCTTAGGGCAGGCCGAGGACGGCTCCAGATCACAGCAGCTCAGCCCGAGGGGTAGCAAGCAAGGGCTGGCCATACTCTGTGTGCTTTGAGCTATGTTAGGAACAAGAGGAGGATCAGAGCAGGGCTATGTGGCCACTGCCATCCAAGGCTGGCTCAAGGATGATGGGCAGCAGAGGGAAGGCAGAGGGGCTCCAGATGTGCTTCTGCTTTCTCTGTCAAAAAGTACCTTTGGACTAGTGGTTGAAACCCAAGATGAATACGGAAATGGAAACAAGGCCATTGGCCTCCCCAGTGCGTTCAAGTCACGCAGCCCAGACAAGCTGCGGCAGGGGTGCTGGTCTCTGGAAAACTTCGGGAGAACAACTGGAAAAGGGAAATGTCTGGATTTTCAAAATGGGGAACAGGGGAGAGCCTTTTTGGGATTTACCATACAAGTGGCTTGTGAGTGCTGGTCACTTAGATCCATTGAGTTCAGCAAACATTAAGTGCCCACTTTGTGCAGGACAATCTGCCGGAAACTGGGGATAAAAAGACAACGAAACAGGCGCCGCCCTCGAGGAACTGACTTTTCCGTGGGGCCGAAGCCCAGCTAAAGGCATGTCGAGGACTTGGAGGAGGACAGCATCCATGTGAATAGGGAGGTGAGGGTTAGGTTTCATGGAGAAGGCAGTGAACCACTGAGCTTGGAATGGAGCACTGGGCGGAAGCTGAAGAAATTATTTTGGCTTGTTATGGGAGCTGGCCAAGAGGGCAGCAGGGTGCCTGTCAGCTGGAGGGTGCCCACTCCCTGGACATGGCTTGTCACAGATATCATAGAGGGGATTCCTGTTCAGGAATCAGCTGGACTGGACGGACCCTGTGGTCTCTTCCAGCACAAGACTGAATGAACCCAGTTCTCAACGAGCCAATAGTCTGTTTGCAAGGACTTGTGACTTTCATCGGTATGGGTACTCACCCCATGGATGCAGATTGCAACCCGCTTCTCACATCATCTCACATGGTGACCTGAGGTGCAGAGAAGCTAAGGGCAGGCCCCTGGACACACAGGTGGTCAGTGTCAGCATATAACCCAGGTCTTCCAGCCTCCCAAGTCCAGCACTGTGTCCTCTACATTGCACTGCCTCTTCTGATGTTTGCAGTATTCTAAATCATCTCCTGGTGAATTCAGAGAGGTGCTCTAGCATCAGGAAGAAATTTATTGTAAAGCTGTTTCTTACTTGAAACATTTTTAAGATTGTAATTTTTGTAATAAACACATGAAAAACATTTTAAAGTTTATTTGAAGTTGCCATGACTGTGCTAATTAGATGAATTACACATTTGTTTTTACATGGTTTTAAAAATATTTGTTGTTCAGTTGTGTCCAACCCTTTGCGACCATATTTGGGGTTTTCTTGGCAATTTTTTTGCCATTTCCTTCTCCAACTATTTTACAGATGAGGAAACTGAGGCAAACAGGGTGAAGTGACTTGTCCAGGGTCACACAGCTAGTCAGTGTCTGAGGCCACATTTGAACTCAGGAAGGTGAGTCTTGCTGACTCCAGGCCTGGTGCTCTGTGCACTATGGCGCCACCTAGCTGCCAAAACTCAAAATTTTGAGTTCAACCCTAGCCATAAGATAAGCAATAAGTTCAATCAGAGTACTTCATGGGAGCATGTTGTGGGCTGGGTGGGTCACTGAGGTCACTCTTACTTTCCATGCAGGCATATCTGCCTTTGAGAATTAATTCAATTCAACAGATGCTTAAGTGCCTACAAGGACAAAAATGAAATCGTCCGTTCAAGCAGTTTACATTCTATTGGAAAAAGACAACATGGACACAGAATAGTAAATAGAATATAATTTCAGTGATGGAGGATGGAAGAGCATTCGCAATCGGAGGAAAGGGGCTGAGGTTCTGCAGTTACTTTGTGCAGGGTTTGACCTTTCAGCCTTATTGAAGGGAGCCAGGGATTCCAATGGGCAAAACCGAGGTGGAGTAGTCCAGCTCTCCCACAACTACTGTAGCAGTGATTTAAAACAACGACAACAAAAACCTGAGGGATGATGAAGTCCAAGGAGAACCTGTAAGTACCTTTCGACAATTTAGGTCTTCACAGAAAGACAGCCTGGGAAGCCTTTGGGCCTTAGGGAAGGGGTTCCAGACAGAGTAGCCTGACCGGGGAGTTCCATACATCAAGGCTTCCCAGGGCATGGACAAGGGGTGAGGCCAGGGGTCTAGGGCCTAAAGTTATGGGCAGAGAGATGGGAGCCCAGGGAAGAGTGTAGCCAAGGACATCCATGTTATTCTGACCCCTAGCAACTTCGAAAGCTTGTGGAGCTCCGACTAGGAGGGCAACAAGGTCCAGGATGGATTAGACCTCTCCACATAAATCATCCTAGTGGAGACAATCCTATATTGACCATCCCAGTGTAGTGTTTTCACTAGCTACTGCTGAGGTGTTTGTAAAACACATCTGACTTCTATTACCTAGAATCCAGAAATTGCAGATTAGTATCAAAGAAGGCCTGACTGACGGTTCTTTCCAGAAGTGCACAGAGTCTGGTCCCTGGCACAAAGTTCCAATTCAGTAAATAAGGCTGGGAAAATGAATAAACAGAAGAAAAAGATGATTAAGAAATATTACAGAGCCAAGGATGCTCAAGCAGTATATCCAGAAAATGAAAATAACTCCATGTTATGTATAAAGCCTCACATTTACAGATTGCCACAAACTTCACTGGGATTCCTGTAAGAAACAAGAGTTGAAAAATGATCATATAAATGTTAAGTGACAGCTCTAGAGAAAATTGGAAGGATAAGAAATAGCTGAACACAGGAGGTATAAAACCTTACTCAAGTAATGGACTCCTTGACAGACTGGGTCAGACAACTGAATCCATGAGACCACTAAAAATACAACAAAAGTTTTTGAAAAAACTGAAAAAAAAATCAGAAAATGTAAGGTATTTCCTATAAAAAAACAACTGACTTGGGAAACATTTGGTCAAGGAGAGAGACCCTTAATCATTGGCCTTACTGGAAAAACTCAACCATAAAAATGTCTACATATATTTCAAGAAACTAGACACATTAGAACCAGAGTCTGCTCAGGGGCACTTGGGATCCTCAGTGGGCACCATCCATCCCATCTTGACTGCTCCTGGTCACAGAGACACGACCCTACTGTTCTTTCCTGCGTGGGGCGGCCAGCAGTACTCAGAATGTTGCCTCTTCCTGCCTCTCCACCACCTGGCTGGTGGCCAGTTCTCCACTGTCACCTGCCCAAGGGGACAGATGTCTTAGCGAGGCACATTCTGGTGTTCTGCAGGGAAAGCGTCCTAACAGTCAGAGGTGACCTCAGGTAAAACGGGGTGCCCCAAGAAAGAATGCGTTCACCTTCACTGGAGGTCTGCAAGCAAAGGCTGGCCAGGGAGACTGAAGAGGGAGGATCTTGGGTGAGGATTTCTCTGGGCCCCTCCAATTCCGAGAGTCCATCTTTTCCAGTTACACACACTCAGCTTGAAGACCTTCAATGTGGGGAAACCCACCCACCATCTGCTGAGAGCCCATCCCACTTTCCCATAGCTATCATTATTGGTGAAGTTTTCCCTGAAATCTGCTTCTGCGAATTTTGCCCACTACTCACGCTTCTGCCCAGAGAAGTCAAGCAGAACATGTCTTATCCCTTTCACAGAATAGCCCTTCACAGACTTGAAGACAGATGTCAAGTAGCTCCTAAATCATCTTTTCTCCAGGCTAAATATGACCAGTCCCTTTAAGAATCTTTTGAGGATTGCTTGAATGTGACTCGTGTCAGGGGCTCACATGCCTGGATAGGCCAGCTACCCTGCAGGGGAACAGTCTCACTCTCTTGTGGGGGACAATGCATGTGCTCTCTTCCACTTCACATTCATCCCCCTCCCCAAATTTAACATTTCATCTCCTGTGCCTTTGTCTGGGCTGTCCCCCATTTCTTCATTCTGATCTCTTAGAGTTCCCAGCATCCTTCAAGACTCAGTTTGGATGTAGCTGGGTGCCACAGTGGCCAGAGCACTGGGCCTGGAGTCAGGAAGACCTGAGTTCAAATCTGACCTCAGACACTTATGAGCTGTGTGACCCTGGGCACACAGTTTGCCTCAGTTTCCTCCTCTGTAAAATGAGCTGGAAAAGGAAATGGCAAACCACTCCAGTACCTTGCCAAGAAAACCCCAAATGGGGTCACAAAGATTGACCTGACTGAAAAACAACTGACCCCTCAATGTAAGTAAGCTCCTTGTGGGTAGGAAGTTTCTCATTCCTCATCACCCACCACAATGTCTGATACACAGTAGGTGCTTAATAAATGTGTGCTGAATCCTTGCATGAACAAAGCTGAAAGTAAATCCCAAGTCACTTCCAGTACTAAGTGTGATGGTCTAAGTGTGACCGAACGTCTTGGCCTGCTGAGCTTGGGTGGCTCCCTACAAATCCAGGTGTGGACAGGAGGTGGAACAGGGGGCAGCTTCCCTGTTTCCTCCTCAGTCCTTGTGGTTCTCATTTAAAACCATTCAGTCGCTGACTTCTTGGCCAATCTCCGGATGCCGTCTCTCCTGGCTGGAACTACCCAATCCCCTCCTTCCAGGCCCTTCCCCTTTCTCTCGCACTTGGCAGCCCCACCCTCCACCAGCACCATCAGTGGCCTCTCTCTTAGCATGGCTCAGTGGATGTCTGAGCCATCCCCAGGTTACAACTAGCACTTTATTAAGCCCTTTCCTCAGACAAGCCTGACCTTCTCCAGGCTCAAGGTCCCCATGTCCTTCAGATGTCCCTGAGTGTGACCTTGGAGATGGCCTGGGCCTCAGTTTCCTTCTCTGTAAGGCTCCCTGGAGCTCTCTCTTCTCCGGCCATGCTGAAGGGATGCCTGGGGGCAGCAAAGGGGCTTCTCAGATGCAGATCTGGACAAGGACAGGAGGTGGAATCCCAGCTCATTCTCTGCAGCTGCATCAGCAGGGCTAGGACTGAGTTCTGACTCTGGAAGGTAACTTTCTAGTTCACACCATTTGGGTGTGGATGGAAATGGGCTTAATATGGGACTGAAGTTGCGAGATGCTACTGGAGGCTTGAGAGGAGTGTGGTGCTGGGGACAGAGGGCCGGCCCGGAGACGAAGACCTTGGTGTAAGCCTCCCTTCTTTCCCATACTGGCTGTTACCCTGGGCAAGTCACTGAAACGTTCAGTGTCTCAAATGCATAGCACACACCATCCTCACGGGCAGAGGGTCTCCTCCCTGGCAGTGAAGTCACAAGCCAGGACCAAACTCTGGGTGTTCCTGTATGCTCTCTCTCCATCTGGCTCTGTAGGTCAGTGGGGCAGGCAGGGCTGGCGCCAGTTCCACTCCCTCCGCTGAATGGGTCCCCCTGCCGTCACCCCACAGATGTGCTGCCCCTGGCAGAGGACCCCAGGCACCACACACCGTCCCACATGTTCCCAGCTTCTTCTTGTCATCCACTCCCACTTCCCTCCCTCATCTGCTGCTCCCCTCTTCCTGTGACTCCACTTTGGCTCCTCCCCATCTGTGCTGGCTGGGATGGGAATCCCACAAGCAAGGGTCATATGGGGCGGGAGTGGGCACAGCCAGCAGCAGCTGTGGACCCCCCCCCCCTTGCTCTTGCTGCTGGTCTGGCTCACGCCATCAGCCCTCCCCAACTACAGCCCAGAAAGGCCTGCCCACCAGTGGCCTTCATGTCTCCCTTCATGCCCTGTGTGACCTCAGCCAAGCTGCTTCACCCCTGGCTCAGGATACTCGCCTGTAAAATGGAGATCTGGACTAAATGGTCTCTGGAGTCCTCCTGACTCTGGGCCTCGGGTCCTAGGATCTCCATGCCAAGGGGAGTTCCAGAGAGGGGTAACAGTTGTCAGGACCCGCAAGTCCTTCGTCCTCACCCCTGGCATCTCCTGCGGTAGACCCTTTGTCCACCACCCACAGGGCCAGGGATCCACCTGGGCCCCTGAAACCAGGCTGACAACAAGGGCTGGGGAAGGACAGCGACCCAGGGTGGCCGTGGCCAGAGGGGAGAGCCTGCTGAGTCACTCCATCTCAAGACGGAAGTGGAGTATGGAGGAAGAGAAGCTGGGGCAGTCCTGAGGTCTTTCCCTGGGTCTCAGACAGACAATACATTCGCAGCCCAAGGCTCAGTTTCTCTACTGTGCACTCTGAGTCTTTCTTGGAGTACGCTTGGACATCCAAGCATGACTCTGTCCTCCTGGGGTAGGAGGTACCTGGGAAGGCCCTGGGAGGTCAAGCTGGGGGAGGGTCTGTGGCCCAAAGGCAGTGCCACTATTGAGACCACATGGCCTTTGGGCAGCCTCCCTCAGACTACATGGGTGAGTAGGCAAACACAAGGTGCGTGCTTGTGTGTGCGCACGTGTGCGCCCAGAGCTTCTGACTCAGCACCAGCAGCAACTGCAGCCGCTGGATAAGTCAGGAGCAGGGAGGAAGGCACACCCAGAGAAACCTTTTATCCTTCCTGGGAAGAGCAGCACTTGCTTTCACCAGACACGACAGGAAACACTTTCTTTCTCCTTCCGTGAATAGTTCTGTAGGGAAGGGGAGGTTTCTGGGGCATGTTCCCGTTCCTGGAGAGCTCCAAGGCTGCCTTCAAGAGCAGGCTGGGTTCAATGACCCTAGCCCTAGTTCCCTCAGCAGTTACACCTATTACTCAGATACACAGGAAATTTTTGTGGAAAGACAGGAATATCCAGCAAGGTGATGTTTACATTTAAAAATTATATTAAATCTTTTTTTTTAAGTCTCCAGAAAAGAATTCCCAGATACAAAAGAATTCCTCATTAGCTCTGCTAGGTTTTCTCCTCTCTCTTACCACAATAGAGTGCTTTTCTTCTATCCAGCCTAATGCTCCCCATTACTGAAAATGGAAACAGGCTGAAAGCAAACACTCCAGGAAACAGCAGAGCGGTTAGATGATGTGAGCAGAGGAGTACCAGGAAGTGGCGGGAAGACATGGCCGTCAATGTGTAAGGATTCACCACAAATGGCCAGGGCTTTCCTTAATTCCAGGCTATGAAGCTCCATTAAAGCCCAGAGGTCACTGCCCAAGGTGGCCCTGGCAGGATCTGAACCCAGGGCTCTTCCCGCTGCCTCCTTCTGGCTCTTGGTGGAATAAGGACATAGAAATCCGAGAGTAGCAGGTGCCCTGAGAGAAGCTGCTGCCCCCACAGGTTGAGAGAGCAGGTCGGGGTCGTCCCAAAGGGAAGCCCGATGTCCATCTACCCTGGGCTGCTGTGTGGCCAATGTCTTTGGCCCAGTGTCAGGATCGCCTCAATAACTGGTGAACCCCTTGTAACCCCTGGGCCAGAGAGTGAAGGCAACAACTTTCACCTCAATCAGAACCAGAGGCCTGTTTGGTCCAGTTGACATAAATTGGTGTCAGAAGTGGGACTGGACACAGAATCAGGCCATTGGAGTCTGGTACCAGTGGGAATGGACTAGGCACCACCGGAGATCTATTTCTCTGGAGTCCAAACCTACCCCCCACCCCTTGTCAGGTGAGTTCTCTGCCCTCATCCCTGCTCTAATCCTCCAAGCTTCCACCTTGGTAGAGCTCACCATTCTTTATGAGGAAAACTCCAGGGCCCCTCCGGTGACCCAGTTCATTTCCGATCACTCTGGTAAGGATATCCTTTCTTAAACTGCACACTTCTGTTAACTGGCCTCTCTGTGTGCCTCTGCTGTTATTTAAACTGCACGCCTCGGAGCCCGTGGGCCTCTGCTTGGACTGTAACTGCGTACTTTGTTAAAACTCTCTGTGTCTGTCTGTATCTGTCTAGTCATTTTGTCTGTGCTTGTGTCTTTGTAAAACGCAGAATGTCTGTGTTGTCGTGAGCTAGATTCTGTTCCCTTGAAAGACTGAAAATGCAGCCAGCCAGAAAAAACTTCTGAGGGCTATAGTCAGAAAGTTTAGAATGCTGGGAAAGGTTAATGGACTTTCATAGTTGAAGAAATTGTCCTAGTAAGCAGGACTAACTCCTATTTTAGGCTTTCCATGGGAAATTAAGTTACGAGAAAAGGGGAAAAGAAAACATATGCAAGACATTTTTTTTCCTGTGATTCTAGCTTTGGCTATGTTAAACTTGAAAAACACAAATGCTCATTGACAATGAATTGACGTCTTCTGTATTAACCACACACACCTTTCCTGTGTCCTAATAACATCTCTTGTATATGCCTCCTTCTATCTTTGGACACTGTCCCCACCCTGGTGCAGACCCTCATCATTTCACACCTGGACTACTGCCTAGGCTGCTGGCGGCCTGCCTGCCTCAAGCCTCTCCCCACTACAATCCATCCACCATTCAGTTCTCAGAGTGATCGTAAGTACAGGTCTGACCAAGTCACTCCTATATTCACTAAATCCCAGGATCACACATAAAATAGTGTGGCTTTTAAAGATATTCACAGTCTGGCCCTTTCCTACCTTTCCAATCTTCTTACAACTTACGCCCTTCATACGTGCTCTGTGATTTAGTGACGCTGGCCTCCTTGCTCGTCCTTGAAGTGACACTCCACCCAAACATTTTCCCTGACCATCCCTCATGCCTGGAACACTCTCTTTCCTTCACTCTACCTCCCAGCTTCCCTGGCTTCAAGTCTCAGCTGAAGTCCCATCTCCAATAAGAAGCCTTTCCTCACCTTCCTCAATCATTGTGCCTTTCACCTGAGATTCTTTCCAATTTGTCCTGCACAGATCTTGTTTATACAGAGTTATCTATATGTTGATTCTCCCACTAGATTGTGAGCCCTCTAAGTAAGGGTTGTCTTTTGCCTTTCTTCATGTCCCCAGCCTTCAGCCCAGTGCCAGGTATATTTTAGACCCTAATAACTGACTTTCATGGCTGTCATCAGGATTCCTCCCGCCACACGCTCTCAGCCAGCAGCACTAGTGGGGGCCTCTGGGGAAATGAAGAGCTCGCTGAGAAGATGCCAGTAATATCTATTCTCAGGCTCAAACATCAGAACAAACATTTGAATTTATATTCAAATATATTTCAAAATGCCCACCATGCCCTATATACTGCACTAGCGATACAGAGACAAAAATCTGCCCTCAAGAAGTTAACTTTTTATTGAGGAGAAACATGTGTCCAGAAGAGTGAATATAAAACAGAGATTCAGAGAGTAGATACAGCACTAGGCCTGGAGTCTGGAAGGCTGGAATTTAAACCTGACTGTCTGTCACACACTCATTAGCTTCGTGACCCAGGGAAAAATCACCTAACATCTCCCAGACCCAGGTTCCTCATCTGTAAAATGGAAATAATTAAGAGCACCTTCCCAACAGGGTTGTGAGAATCAACTGAGGCAACATATGTGAAGTGATTTAAAAACCTTAAAGCACTACATAAATGCTAGCTATTAGTCACCTCACACCTGGCAGATTGACAAAGATGACAAAAGGCAGGAAGAGTTAATGGAGCAGGAACTGTGGAGAGACTGGCACACTAATACATTGTTGGTGGAGCTGTGAACTGCTACAATCATTTGTGGACATTTACTTGGAATCATGCAAATAAAGTAACCGTAACATCCACACCCTCTGATCCAGAGAATCCACAGCTAGGGTTAGTACCCGAGAAGGTCACTGACAAAAACAAAGACTCGAAAGACACCAAAACATTAAGAGCAGCACTTTCTGGGCTAGCAAAGAACAGGAAACAAGGTCGATGCCCACTGACCAGAGAATGGCTGAACAGATCACAGTTCATGAACGTAATGGAAAATTACCACGCTGTAAGAACACAAAGCATCATGGAAACCATAACGTGAACTGATGCGAAGTGAAGTACGCTGAGTCCAAGAAAACACACAGACAATGACTGTAAATGAAAGGACCAGAGACCAGAAAACAACCAAAACTGAGAGGTGTGAACTTGGCAGGAACAAGCCTGGCCCTGAAGAAGACACATGAGAAGACAAGATGCCCTCCCCGCTCTCCCCAACTTCCAGAGGAAGAACACTGCACAGAATGCTTGGCTGAGTTAATCAATGGATCAGCTTCCACAGAGTGTTTTCTCTTCTTCTTCCTTTCCTTTTTAAAAAATTCTGTGTTACAAGGGATTAAATTGTAGAGGGCGAATGATCTACCTGGGTGGAAATGGTAACCACAGCGGTGATATCACAGATCCTGGAAGGGCAGAGACTTTGTCTAAAACAATCATTCATCATATCAGCCTCCTGCAGGCTTCACAAAGACCACAGCTGTCTCCTCAGCAAAGCAGACAACTGTATACAGCTGGTTCGGAGACCCTTAGGTGGAGCACACAGAGTCTCAGGGAAAACCAATGTATTTCATTAAGTGCACCCAGAGTCATTCATTAGCTTGTCCAGGAGAGCTGGATGCCAGGGTCAGTCTAACAAACCCAGCCAAGGGGTCACCCTCAGGGAACCCCGCAGAAATCAGGGCAAGGCAAGCTGCCCTTGCATCTCCATCTGCCAGGAGTTACTCTACTGGGGCTTTAGATTGAGGCTGGCTTTCATTTGCAACAGCCCCTACTTCAAGGGGCCACATGGGCTCAGGGGATGATGGCAAGTTTCTTTGAGTTGCTGGGCCCATGTTTACAGAGTGTCTCACTGTGCTGCGCAGTGAGAAAGGAAACTCCTCATTTGTTAACACAGACAAGGCAAGGCAAGAAATCATTAACTGAAGGTGTGAGAGTAACAGTTCTCACAAGAGCAAAAACTCTAAAAGGGAAAAGCAGACCTGATGGTGAGTCTCAGGGGTCAGGGGAGAGCACGTTATCAGGTAAGCATTCCCAAGAGCACAGATGGGGAAATCTCTTTGGCTGTGCCTATGACAGAAGGGCACCCTAGCATGTCCAACAGAAAAGAAATAAGCTGGAGCTGGTACCCACCTCTGGCCATGGTCATCTCGAGATGTCACATACAGAAGGGGCAGTGTATATAGTAGGCAGAGTAATGACTTTGGAGGTGTAAGACCTGGCTCAAACCCCTGCTCTGCCAGGAAGCACTGATTCTGGAGCCAGAAGACCCAGCTGTGAATTGTGGGTCTGCCCCTTGCTATCTGTCAGACATTGGGCAGATTCCATTCTCACATACAAATGCAGGGTTGGACCGGAGACTTCTAAGCTTACTTCTAGCTCTATCATCCCATGTGGCCTTGCATAAGTTATGTAAACTCTCTAGACCCCCATTTCTCTACCTATAAAATAAGGGGAGAGGGGTAGAGGATTTGGTGACCTTTATGGTCTCTTCTGCTTCTGAATCTATGTATGATCCTATAATCCTAACGAGCAGTGGAGATGCAAGAGATGGGGAAAGGGACCTATCTTGTGCCAGACACTGTGCTAATAAGCACTTCACAAATATTCTATCATCTGTGGCTCCTTACCTACAGCTCCATACTGGAAGACAACTACTACATGCTCATGGGATGTGCTCAGAACTGCATGCAAGTCCTGGTGTGAGAATGGTGCCTTCAAGACTGTCCACTGACATTCAAACAGCTGGATGCCCTTGATGGCTGGGGGGAGAATCAGCCCTTGCATGCCCTGACCCCAACAAAAGGAAGTGGGCGTGTGTACACTTACAGAGGAAGGTTGGAGAGTTCAATGCTACAGTCCATCCTTGGTTGGTTACAACCAACTTCAAAAGGGTAATGACCAAAGTTTGGAAGTAAGCAACCCATTGTCATTCATGGAGGATGTTTCCAAAGTCTCTGAAGATAGGAGGGTTTCCAGCAGGGGGCTCCACTTTGATGCTTCACCTTGCCTTCAAAATTTCAATCCAACAAAAATTTACTGAGTCTCAACCACGCGAAAGGCATCATGCTAGACATTGGGGTCACAGAGATGAGTCATGACCCATTTTTTGCCTTTAAACTATAGAGGACACAAAAAACCATGACTCAGACTATGACGAAGGACAAAGAAAAGGACAACATGGCACGCGAGTCCCAAAGAGGGTCTGAGTCTTTTCTCTTGG
The DNA here is from genome assembly GCF_003287225.1 of Phascolarctos cinereus. Classification (NCBI taxonomy): domain Eukaryota; kingdom Metazoa; phylum Chordata; class Mammalia; order Diprotodontia; family Phascolarctidae; genus Phascolarctos; species Phascolarctos cinereus. The sequence goes on along the minus strand of NW_027555958.1, from coordinate 13,126,271 downwards.
GCATTCAGAAGAGTGAGGAAGACCTAGGTTCATCCTTTCCTCTGACTGGAGGAACTAGGCAAGGCTTCAGAGAGAGAGTGGCCCCTACGGGGGAACCTTGCAGGAAAAGATGAGGTGAGGTGAAGGCAGTCTGCTCCAGCAACAGAGGACAATGTGTGTAAGTACAAAGAGTCAGGCAGAGGATGGACAAGCTCAGAGAACAGGGAGGAGTCCATCCTGGTTAAAGCACTGAAGGTATTAAAGGAGAGTAGTGTGAAATAAGGTTTTTAAGGTAGGTTTACATTACATGGGGGGAGGGCCCTAAATGGAAAGCCAAGGAAGATCACTGAAGGCTTCCGAGCCTTTTATGGCCATGGGTGATGTGGTCAGGACTAAACTTTAGAAAGGTTAACTCCCTGGCCATGTAAAGGATGCATTTGACAAAGGAGATTATTAGAGGCAGGAAGATCTCTATTATTATTATAACACTATATTAATTATATTATATTATATTATTAATATAATACAACATTACAGTCCAGGTAGAAGGGGATGAAGATCCAAGATGTCCCTAGGCCTCAGTTTACTCATGTGCAAAATGAGAGTTGACCACATGGCCTCAGAGACCCCGACTAGCTCCAGAGCAAGGGTTCTCCTTTTTGGGGTCACAGACCCCTTGAGAAGCACTCTGGGGAAGCCTAGGCTCCCCTTCTCAGAGTGAAGTTTGTTGCCTTCATTCATAATTGAAGGACATGCTAACTTTCAATGAGAAGCTGGTGAAAAATGTCTTTTTTTTTTCTTATCCAAGTTCATAAACTCTCTGAAATTTATTCACGGTCCAAGAATTCCAAGTTAAGAGCCCCTGCTTTAGAATGATAATCCTATGACATATATAAAAGGCTGTCAGTCTGACCAATACTCTTTTCTTAGAAGCCTGGAATTTAAATGAAAGTACTTTGAGACAAAGTGACCACACAATCCTTAAGGTACACACACAAACACACACATCATCATCATCATCAGACACGGTTTCTTAGCTGTTTTTCCTTATCACAAGGGAGGTTTCAATCTGGTGGGTGGGGTGGAAAATGACAATATTAAGACAAAAGGCATCAATGTCTAAAAACAAAACAAAACAAAACAATCTCTGAAGTGCTCAAGCAGACTTAACCCAGAGCAAGAACTCCACCCAAAACAATATAACAACAAAAAAGGTTCCCTAGGAACACTGGGGCACCACCCAAGGTGGGGTAAAAACTCATCAACAGGCTGACTTCAGAAAAACCTGGAAAGACTAGTATGGTCTGATGCAGAGTGAAATGAGCAGAACCAGGAGAATGTTGTACACAATAACAGCCACATGGTGCGATGACCAATACTGATAAACTTAGCCCTTTCCAGCAATACAAGGATCTAAGACATCTCCAGAGGCCTCATGATGCAAAATGCTATCCACATCCAAAGAAAGAACTATGAAAGTTGAATTGCTATCTTTTTTTTTTCTCTTCTGTTGAGTTGTTTCCTCTTTCTAATGGTTCCTCCTATTGGTTTTAATTTTTACTTACAACTTCACTAATGTGAAAATGTTTAATAGGAATGTAAATGTATAGCCTATATCAGATTGTACGCTGTCTTGGGGAGGGTGGTGGGGAGGAAGAGGGAGAAAAATTTTAAACTCAAAAGCATATGGAAGTGATTGCTGATAAATCAAAATAAATTGATAAAAAGAGAGGTGAGAAAAAAATAAAAAAATAACTCAATGGCCTGGACCAGCCAGATTTCTGTGGTTTGCCTTCTCCCTGCCACAGTAGGGCAGGGAAGTCAGAAGGGATGGATGGCAGGGATGTCCACAGAGCATGGCTCTCGGGAAGTCACCACACACCCCTTGAATCTTGCAGGAGAGGCAGCACCTGCCCTCCAACAGGCAGCAGCAGCGAGCCACGTGGGAATCTCGCCAACTCTCAGCCAAACAACCCAGAATAGCATTCACCACAGCTATGGAGGTGATCACTCATGGAAGTAACAACATTCCTCCTACCTCAGCCAGTCCTTACAATGAGAACGAGTGGGCACTCAGGATCCCTGTGGACAAAGCTCCTTTCTTGGTGACAGGACCAGAAGTCAAAGCCTACCCCCCCGACATGCCTTTTCCTACACTGTGGAATATAATTTCCATTGATTCATAGAGCTTTGAAGTTTGCATTTCCAACAACGGGATCAACAGAGAAGAAAGACATTTAACTACCAAAGTTCTGCCATGATGTCCAGTGCGCGATGACCAGACTCAGAGGCCAGATGAGAGAAGACAACGTGCTTTCTGTATTGTTTGGATACAACTGTCTAATGGAATACCCATGATGTTGCCGAGACCTCCACACAGCTGCCAAAGCACGGCCATGCCGCTTCACCATCCTAACCCTTGACAACGTGGCTCCAACCTTCCTCTCCAACTTCACTGCATGTTTAATACACGCTACGTGTTTCTTACGTGTTAATGCTGGATGGACCACCCATGCTCGTCTCCTTACTTGCCCCTGTTCCCACAACTCTTCACGGGCAGCTCTTCATGATGGGGATGCTCTTCTACTCATCTTTACCTTTCAGAACCCCTAATTTCCTTCACAGCTCAACTCAGCTGTTACATCCTACAGGAAGTCATTCTTGATCGGCCCAGCACAGAGCACCTTCCCCTAGAAATTACCTTGTATTTTGTATAAACCTATGTGTATGTGTTGTCTCCCCAGTAAACTGTAAGCTCCTTGAAGGCAAGAACTCGCATGAACCTGGCACACAGTAATCACCTAATAAATGTTTTTATTAGCTGAATGATTTCCTATTTTGCTTGTTTTCTCTGCCAAAGAAAAGAACAACAACAACAACAACAAAAAAGGTGAACTGGGAGCTGATACCCAAAGTAAGAAAGGAAATCATAGATCTGGTGCTGAAAGGGCCCTCAGATGCCACCTAGTTCAGTTCCCACATTTTACAGACACAGAAACTGAGTCGCAGGAATGGTGAGTGAATTACCCAAGGCCACAGAAATGGTAATCCTCGGAGGCAGCATTTGAACCTAGGACCTTTGATTCCTGAGACAATGTTCTTTGCAATCAATGCATGATGCAGCCTCTTGTTAATATAAAGGCATCACTATCCTTGGTGAATTCAAGTCACCTAGCTCAGATGAATTACATCCTTAGCTACTAAAAGAACTGGCAGATGTAGCTGCTGTGGAGAACAGGAGAGATACAATAGGACTGCAGATGTATAGAAAGAGGGAAGGGAACAGAGGCCACAAACTATAGGTCACCGAGCTGGACATCAATTCTTGGGGAAATTCTAGAACAGCTGATTTAAAAAATAGATAGTGAGCATCTAGCAAAAAAGTAGTGATTACAAAGCGCCAACAAGGCTTCATCAAGAACAGATCACATCAGACTAACCAGGTTTTAGTAACGCATTTGATCAAGTGCCTCATGCTATTCTTATGGAAAAGGGGAAGAGATGTGGACTAGAGGATAACTGAATTATACAGATTCAGAACTGGCTGAATGACCTGACCTGAAGAATTATCCTGGAGGGGTCAAGAGAACTGGCCTAGGATGTGAAGGCAGAGAACGCGAGTTCAAATATTGCTTCTGCTACCATCTGTCTCTGTCTGACCTTCAGTGAAGGGTCTTGGGGTGTTTGGGCTACTTCGCATTTTTTGACAGTAACTTGGATAAAGGGATACATAGATGTTACCTTTGTCCTGCTTCTCTCTGTTTGCTTCCTCATTTGAAAAACAAGGGAGTTGGCTGTCCACCCTGACCTCAAAGGTACTTTCCAACTAAATCAATGACCTTAATAGGATGAAATGCAATAGAGATAAATGTTAAATCTGACACTGGGCTCAAAAAATCAACTTCACAAGTAGAACAGGATGGAGGCAGGATTAGACAGCAGTTCAGGGGGTAACTGTCTGGGAGCCTAGGCGGACTGCAAGTTCAACGTCACTCAGTTATAACATTCATGTGAGGTGGGGCTACAGTGAGGCATGGCCTCCAGGAACAAGGAGGTGACACTGCCCTGGCCAGACCACACCTGGAGCTCTGTTTATGTCCGAGTGTCATTCTGTAAGGTTATTGGATAAGATGGAGAACGTGCAGAGGAAGGCAACCAGGACGGGGAAGGATGGGTCCATGCCACGAGGGCATCTAGCCTGGAGAAAACACTGCGGAGGCAGGACAGCTGCGTTCAAACATCTAGGACTTGGATGAGGTACAGGCAAGGGATAGAACTGGGCTGCACATTTTGGGACACAGGGTAATTTCTACCGTGACTGCTTTACAATTAACATGGAACTTAGTTAGAAGAGGGATTTGCCTTGTTCTACTGGGTAAGAACAAGGGGCATGGAGGGGAGAAAGTTGCAAAGAGGCCAATTTGGGTTTGAAAGATTTCCTACCAATGAGAGCCAACCAAGAGTGGCATGAGCTGGCAGGGGAAATGATGGGTTCCCCTCCAAGAAGAGGCTGGTGACTCGTCCACTGGGATGGCGAGGAAATCCCTTTTAGGAAATGCTTTGGACTAGATGGCCACTGGAGTTCCTAAATTCTCACTCTGTGATTTGGGCCGACTGGGAAACCGCATGTCACCACAGAAAACTCACTGCCTTGAGGCGCCAACGCGGGGTTAGCCATTCAGCACGCTGAGGTGATGAGGACTTGTAGGACGGTCCTTTCCTGCCCCCAAAGCTGATGGCTGCTTGCTTTATTAAATGGATGGCTGCTAATTTTCCAGCTGTTAACTCTTATTACATAACACACACCCAACTGGGTCCTGGGGCCTTTGAATCGGAGATGGATTTAGAACTGGAATGCACTGACTTGCCCAGAGTCACACGGGACACACCAGAAGCAGAGCTCTTTCCACAGTGCCAAGTGGAAACGGTCCTTCAAACGCCTCTCCTATTTGCTCTCTTAGCTCTTTGTCTTCCAAAATCCAATGGATAAGAAAACAGGAGATTTCTGCTTCGATAAATTCTTGATCCATTTTGGGCAATGGCATTTTCTTTTCCTACAAGTTTTCAGGCAGTGCTGTCAAAAGCAAACAGAAATGTGGGCCACTGAACCACATGTAAAGATCCCTGAAGGCACACACTGACTTAGAAAACATGTCAGCATGATCTTTTTATTTATGTTGTTAAGTATTTCCCAATCACATTTTAATCTGGTTCAGGCCCACTCAGGAGTGTGGGGGCTGCACATCTGACAACACTGTTCTAAGAGATCTTTTCTTTGAAGCTGGGTTGAAGTTCTGGGTACTTAACAGTTGTGATCTTGGACAAGCCACTTCACAGGAAAGAGCCCCAGATTTGGAGTCAGAGGACCTGAGTTCAAATACTGACTGTCCATGTCATCTGGGTGGCCTTCAGTGGTGTCTCAGGGCTCTTGCACTGGCTATTTCATCTACAAAAGGGGGTTACTAGTACTAACACCGTCACAGTCCTTGTAAGGAGTACCTGTTGTAAACCATGCAGTGCTACAGATGAGGAATAGATCAAAGCAATGGGAGCTATTACCGACTCCCTCTACCAGGAAAGTCTTTCTGGGGGAGGGCAGATGGAACTCTGCCTGGTAGGTTTTGCATCACACAGGAAGATATATTGCCAGGGAGTCATGGATTCCAGGCTGATGGGTACAATAAAAATCCAAGCATAGGGAAGACGTGGGACCATTGTAAACCTAAGAAAATGGGACCCTGAAAAGCAGCTCACTTCAGTGTGGGGAGCATTGCTTCTCTTCCTCGTCCTTTCTGCAGACCACACTCAGAACAAGAAAACGTGTTTCTACGGAGCCTAACCAAGACTCAGCAGTGGGCACATCACAGACTCCTGCCCAGGGCATCACCTGACTGTTCGAGTCTAGACTGGAAATGACTCCAAAGCACTGCTCTTCTCTGCTTTCCCCTCTCTCTGCTCTGATGTCATGTTCCTATTCCTCTCTGGCCCTAGCCTTCATGCCCTTGCTTCAATAGAACACACTCTCCATTTCCTTCCTTCTCAGTCTGGGGAATGACTAACTTCCTGTGAGAGATCCATCACTGCCCATCAGCGTGATCAGAATCAACACCACCTTTGGCACACGTCAAGCGTTCCAGAGTGAGCCAGGATTACACCAGAAGAAAACCAGGGGCTCCCTATCATTGCACCCATGCTGGGTCTTTGGGCAGGGACTAGTTCCTGCAGAGTTGATGCTAACTGGTGAAGTCACCAAATAGTAAACCCAGCTATTAGGAAGAGTTCACACCAGATTTTGGATCAGTTTGCTCAAGGCTGTACTACCCTAAAGGGACAGGGCAGCCCCCCAAGTTCCCCACCCACATTAAAGAGTCCACAACCTGGTTCTTGCCCATTTTTCCATTTATTATTGCAGCAGACAAATGTTCTGAAGGTGCGACACTCACTCTTACCGTGGCCTCTCCTAATTCTCACTAGTAACAGCCAGCAAGCCCTTTCTGGGAACAACATGAACCATATGCTCGACTCTGGGTAAGAAACGATGGCGGTTTCTGGTTTCACAGGAATAATACACCCCAAAAACCTGAAGGACAAAAAAAGTGGGAGGGAGAAAGGGTGCCCCAAAAAGAAAACACAAGAGGGACAACGGAGGAACAGTTGTGCCAAGTGTGGACAGCTCGTCCATCCACAGCAGGAAAGACGGGAAGGGGAGGGAGGGAGGCTGAAATCAGTCCCTGTTCACGAGGCTGGCCCTGGCACATGGTAACCGTGCCATGTCCTGCTGCACAGAAGCTGGCTCCAGTAAAGAGATACTTCAGCGCTCTGTCTGCAACAACAGGGGTCGGATGGAGACAAGAGCACAGCTCTCCGAGAAAAGGTACTGGACTGCCAGGACAAAGAACCACTGGGAGTTAACTGTTACCTAAAGGGGGTAATGAATTGTTCTAGTCAATACTGTTGTCCGTGTGTATGCATGTGTATATATACACACACACACACATATATGTGTGTATATATACACACATACATAGATATGTGTGTGTATGTATATATATATATATTAGCTAGGAGAAATCTTAAACACTGCAAGTGGGGAGAAGGAAGGGGGAAAAACATGAGCAGCTCTGGAAAATATCAGTGGTTCAAGAATCTGAACAGCAGGTGAGTTAAAAGGAACATGGACAAAAAACCACAAATACGTGGCCTGAAAAGATCCAACTTCATGGATACCTTCACACACACGAACACACACCCAACACACACACAGGGGAACGCCCCAAAGAGAGCAGATCTCCCCAGATTCGCCCTTATTGGCATTTCCATGGCAAATCTAACTGTGCCCAGGCAAGAGCAAAGCTATTTCCCATGGAGGGGGCACAAGGGTCAGTGGGAAGCTCTCCTTGTGCTCTCTGAAGTCAATACGTTCCCGGCTTCGCCTGTCATGCACATCTGGCTCAGTGCTAGGATCTGTGCTCCCCACCTCTCAAATGTGAATCATTCCTAAATTTCCTTAGGCACACCTGATTTTGCCAAGAACGGAAATGCACCACATACATGTGTGCGCATGCGCGTGCACACACACACACACACACACACACACACACATACACACACACAATCTCTAGTTCATTTGTTTTTCCATTTGTCCTAATGAAAACCTTTAGGATGATTTAAACAATAAAAGGAAAGTATCCCCAAACCAGTGGTGACTGGGGTGCTGGAGAGGAAGAAACGATCCTAAGCCCAATGGGGAAATGCCTGTCACTCTCCTAGGTTTCCTCTAAGCCCAACTGGTTAAGGGTCCCTACCTTGCCCCAGCCAACCCAGGCTTAGAGGATGCTTTAAAGAGAGGCCCTCGTTTTAAGGCACTGCTAATCTTGGCTCCCAAGAGCTAAGTGGATCAGTGTAACGGAAGGCTGCTGCAGGGTCCTAGGCCGAGTGCTTATTTGGGCCTTGGGAACTCATTCTACTTTTCCTAATTCAGTCCTTCTGGAGTTGAGAGGTCACTCAAACTTCTCAGACCAAGGATCTGGTCCATCTTAATGCCTGATGACTGAAGCTCTCAAGGGTTTCATCTGGGCATCGTGTGGACCAGCAGATATTTTACCAGAGTGGGCACCAAGCACAGAGGACTGCCGGGAAGGAGCTCTCCTGGCCAGCTGCAAACAGGCAGGAAACGCGAGACAGTCATCAACAACGCCAACGTGTCACCTCCGATGTCTGGGATCCTCCCACGGCACATCTTAAGATGCAGCCAGATCTGGCCTCCCAAAGTCCTCTCTCTCACCTTCCTGCTCAACGAGGGGCCAGCCAGCCATCAGACACAGGCCTCTCTCTCGGGGTCTTATGCCCTGCCCCCAGGGAAGCCCGAAAACCAGAGCTCAAGATGGGGCCTGGCTCCCGAGTAGAGGGGCCCTGCACCTCTGCAAAATGGGAGCAGACACCATGTCAGAGGCTGCGCTGTACGCAGCCGTGCTGAGGAAGAAAGGAAGCGTCCTTGGGACGAACAAGGGAGGACCACAGGCTGGCAGGAGGCCATATGGAACCCTGCACAGTCACCAACATATCATTGACACGTTTAGAGGACAAAGGTGAGGACGAGGGAGAATGGGGGAGAAAAAACCAAAATGTCCCAATAATTTAAAGGCAGCGCCAGAAAGGAGCACTTACAGATAAGCATGGTGACTCTCCAACAGAAATTCTTCCCAGATGCACAGACATTCATAATACTGATAAACTCGCTGTCAACAGCTCTGGCACATACGTGTGTTCACAATACCCCTTGTGAAGTGTGACAAGAGAGCGAGAGAGGCCCAGAAGGCATGTGGACAACGGCACACAAGCAAACCAAAGGCTCACCTCTCCCCAGAACCCCATTTTTAAAAAAGTCTGTCTATTACAAAGTCATCTTTTCTGTCTTTCTGCTTTATAAAGTCAGCGATGCCGGAGGGCGTCTAGTGGAATCCTTCCTCCAGGGATGAGTGCAAAAGGGGAGCCCATGGATCGGGGATGTCCCTTCAGTGAGCAGACGGAGGGAGCTGCTGGAGGCCTCCCATCCGTTTCAGACAGACAGACACACACATACAGAAAAGGATTATTGCCAGCTTGGGTACTTTCACAATGTGATTTTTGTATTTCGAAAACTTGAATTGTCCCTGAAAGAGAAAGTGGGAGAGAATGGAGGATTTAATACATAGGTCATCTAACATACATCCATACACAGAGTTGGGGGGGGGGGGAGCTGTGACCATCAGCTTTGGGGCCCTTAATGACCCACCCCTGGCCCTTGTTTAGGACCTCCCTACTAAACTAACCCAGAGATACAGGGACCAGCATCCCCCCTTTTCACACCAAAGAACTCAGTTCAACAACTCCCAGCTGCTTCTGAAGAAGAGGAATACTAGAGGAAGTGAGTCTGGCCCCTCTGCTCTGGAAACTTAGCTGGACTGGTCCTAACATTAGAAATAAATCCTCCCCGTTCAATTTCCAAGTATCTCCTCTAAGTTGCCTTTTTGGGAGCAGACAGGCTTGCCTTCTCATGGATTTTTCTTCCTGAACACAAAGGTGTCTGAAAATGCCAAGAGGAGCTGGTAAGAAATGGAGAGGACCAGATCTGATCACAGAAGCAGAGACAGAGACAGGTGGACCAGAGATAAGGGTCTAGTAACTGACCCACAGTCTTTCTGGGTGTGTTTCTGTTGGCAGAGGGTTTGGAGCTCAGGCACTTCCCACACCAAGCTGTTCTGCCTAAGGTTGTTCTGCAATAAGCATCAGCAACACGTGATAAGCACACCCTGCCATCATGTGACTCAGCTATCTGTCTGCCCACCGTTGTATGGGGGGCTAACTTCCCCTTCTAATGTTGTTTCAACTACTGCTATGCTGTCCAGGAACCCATAATGACGGTTATTTGGTGGGCAATGCCTGTGCTTATAACACCAGCGCAGATACACTTTGGAACTGTACATGAGGTAGGAAAATTAAGAGAGTAAAAATACCTAGAACACCATCAAAGATGCTGCTGCTGCTAGGACTTACTTAAAGCATAGTAACTTGCTCTGCTCCACATCTTCACTGGTTGCCACCTCTAACCCAAGAGTCCAACTGCTGATATGGATCAGTATGTAAAAGGAGGAAAGGTGAAAAGAAAGGAGAGGACATGGGAAGGGTTAGAGTAGGGGTGTAGTTTCTGAGGGTATGGGAAAAAAAATCATTTTTCTATCAAAACAGGTAGATGGGAAGAAGACAGAAAAGGATGTGCCAGGCCCAGTTCCTTTTAGAATGTGTGGTTATCTCCAGGGCTGTGGGAGATGGAGTTCCAGTATCCGTTACACAGATAAGCAGTTAGTCTGCCTGGGGAAAGTTGGTGAAGTATTCAGCAGACAGACTGAAAACTGAAGACCTCAGTTCTCTAACACATAAAGTACAAAGACGTTACACAACATTTTGCCACAGAGAAACTTTTAAAGAAACTAAATAGCCACCATTCCAAGATGTCTATTTATAATCACAAAGCATGCCATCTGTGGAATGAGGCCGGCAGATACAAAAAAAAAAAAAATTAAGGCCAAGATCATGCTGGGCCATGAAGAAAGTGTGGGAAGGAAGAGAGTAAAATGCCAATTAAACTTAACAAGTCTTTACCTAAGCAGGAAAAAGAAAAGCCAGAAAGCATGTGCCTAATTATATTTAAGAGAAAAAAATGAAAAAAAAAGCGTCAATTTCATGTTTTGGTAATTTTTAGAAAAGCTATTTTCTGTTTCCCGAAGAGCAGGCATTTGTTTCACTGGCTCCTCTGAGATTTTTCTAAACAAAAGCATATTTTATTTCTCATAAGCCAATCAAAATTTGCATCTATAATGTTTACATGAAATCATAACCAAAGACCTTCAACGTTCAGGAGGGCCATGTTCTAATTACTGCAGTGCAAGAGCTCCCGGCAAAGAAGGAAATCTGGCAGGCCATATGCTCTCCCAGGCTACTGTCTGCCCCTTCCCTTGCCAGTCTCCAAAGCTGGGGGCACTCTCTTCCTCTTCACATCATTCTCTTTTTTCGTATTGTATCCCCCAGTAGAATAGCAGCTCCTTAGGGGCAGGGACTCATTTTTGTCTCTGGATCCCGACATAGGGCTTTGCACACAGAAGGCTTTTAATAAATGATTGAACAAATGAACGAGTGAGCGAATGAACGAATGGAGGGGAGTGAGACGCGTGGATGACAACGGCTGGACGACAGAGGCAGACTGGACAGAGCTGGGCCTTCCATGAAGCAGTAGGCAAAGGAGCAGCTCCCAACCCAATCTGGCATCTGCCAAGGTCTCTGCCTCACGTTCCCACTGCTCTGTCTTTCTACCTACAAACTGGAGCGCTGCTGTCCAGAGACAGAGGCTTGGGCACCACGCTGCAGACACACAGATGTGCTGTGCGTGTTTATGGGATTCAGAGGATGGAGGAAAGGGCTGGATTCCCTTCTGCCCTGCTGACCATGCCCCACCAGTATGAGGGAGTACCTAGTAAGCACTGCATGTGGAGGCAAGGAGATCTGGGTTCCAATTCTAGCTTCACTACTTACTATCCATGTGACCTTGGGCAAATCACTTAACTTTTCTAAGCCTCCATTTTCTTATCTGTAAAATGGGGGTAACAATGGAGCCACTTAGCTCACAGAGTGGACTGTGAGGATACAGGAGATAAAACAAGGTGTTAAAGATGTGTTCACTTCGGTTCCTATCATCTCCATCCAAGATCCCTTGGGGAAAATGGGGGCTGCCTACCAGCCCAGGATGAGGCTTCCTAGGCTTTCTTGAGCCTGGGGCTGCCTCCCACAGTAGAACCCCCTCTAGACTTTCCCAGGGATCCAAATGGTACAGGGTCTACACTGAACACAGGGCTTGACTGTGGTTGCTGACTCCAGTGGATATAACAAGCTGGAGACAAAGAAATCCCTGAGACTATATCTTCTCTGAGCTATTCTAGTCCTCAGCATTGGCTCCAAAGGCCCCAGGATGCCAAATTCGACCACCATACCTCTGTCTACTCCCAAAGAGACCTTGATCATAGCTGGGAATTTCACTTTGAGATCTGAACTGAGCTCCACTCCAAGCCCATAGGCCTCTGCCCTGAAAGCTAGGCAGAGCTCAGTGAATCACCCGTCTGATCCTGGCTAACTGTAGTCCTCCTGTGTGTCCCCGTCTTCAGAGGAATGCTCCCCAGCTATCAGCTTCCCATCCATCAGTCCAGCTTTGGTTTCTTCCTCTCTTCCTGAAAAAAACTGCAGACCCTCCCTAGGGACAGGGAAGCAACAGTCCTCCCGGCTCTGATTTCCACCCCAGCAAGTTCCCACTTGACAGCTGCCAAGTGTTCCTAACCAAGGAAGGATTCCTGCCACAGGTGTGTCATCCCAGGATGAGTCATCTGAGCCCTCTCTACTCAAGCTGGGGGGTGCTGCTGGAGCCACGGCTCAAGGCACAGCATCTGCGCTGAGGCCAAAAGTGAATATGCTAAAAGAGGGATCTCCAAACTGCAAATTACACAGATGCAGAGCTTAGACACTGACTTCTACAGCAGGGAAAGGGAAATCAAGGAGGACTTCTTGTAAAAAGCAGTTCTCCCAGCTCACTGGTTTGTGGAGCAATAACCATTCAGGGGTCAAGTAAGGAGAGGGCACTGAGCAACCTAAAAGCTAAGGTGCCCAGCAATTAACACTCATACCATGAAGCATCCATGAGGATATGAGGAAGCAGGCTTTAAGGGCACTTAAAGAAGGCAGAAGGAATAGCTTTTCCTGTCTGGGACCAAAGCCACTTGGGCCAACAAAAGGCTCAGGCTGCCCAGCTCCCCCTCCCGGGCTGGGACGCTCGCTTCCTCAGGACATACACTAATCATCTCGGGGACAAGGTGTGTGACAGGCAAAATGACGACATGTTCTTGGCCCCCGGGCGAGAAGGAGGCTACCATGGTGGCCGCTGGCTGGCCTCCCTGCCGGGTACCCGCAATCACAGACCAGCTGCTACAGCTCCACTCTGATCAGAGCCCACTCTCTATACTGACTGCCCAGGGGACAGAAGGCTCAAGTCCTACTTCAGGCCTGGGCCATTCTCTGCACCACTGGAATGACTCAGAATAATTACTCAAGGCCCCCTCTTACACACACAGGAGGTCTGGTCTTGGCAACCAAATACTAAAACCCTCCAAGGGGATTCTTGTCGGCTCTTCCCCAGGCTGGTCCCTCTCTTGAGGGAGTTTTCTCCATTATAGCTGACTCAGAGCTCTAGCTCACTGCCCCAAATCAACTTCCCCAATCCCTAACATGGAAACACCAGGAAATTGTATTTTCACACCCCAGATGTGACTGTTCTGGCTACAAGACAATACCTACACAACACAAGCAAACAGGAGACGTACCTCTCACCTGCCCCACGGGAAGAAGTGGGGTACTGCCCTTTAAACCACGGGATGCTGTCAAAATGCATAGGGTCAAAAAATGATCCCAACAGAACAAGTAACAACATCCAGAGTGTGTTTCTCAGTGGTTTTTGTTAATGAGCAAAAAAAATAATCAACTGAGGAGACCTGAGACAGCAGGGCAAGAAAGTAACACGTGGGAAGGGGGCGTCCCTCGTTAGAGAGAAGCCCAGCAGGGAGAGGTATGTCACCAAGTCACAGAGAAGATAGATGTGGCCCTACCCTGGGTGTGAGAGACAGAGAGGGGAAGCGTCCGATCAGCGGCCGCTGCTGTTCACCAGGCCGTGAAACTCCTCCCAGGCCCTGACAAGCCAGAGACAAAAAAACGAGCTTTTAACAAAGAGAGAACAGTCCCAGGGACCCAACACCCCCCTTCCAGACACTCAGAGCCCAGCGCAGCCAGCTCTCTGGCCTGGAGGGACCCGAAAGAACCACATCCTTCTCATCTCAACAGCACCTTCCACAGAGAAATCAGGTCATCCCCCAATTTGTTCCGGGTGGTCAGTCTGGCCCTCCCCCTGCTCTCCATGATGTAGCTCAGCGCAGCGTCTGGCACATGAGAGGCGTTAAGAAATGTTGGTGGACTGACACAACGCAGGAGGAGCCAATGAAGGCCAGCAGGGGCGAGTTTGCTTCTCTTCAGATTTAAGGAACACTGAGTCCCAGCTCTGTGGAGTTTGGCAGGAACTACCTCTACTTTCATAAAGGGAAACAATAAAAAAATATTGTCCTGAACGCAGTGAAGCAGGTGGCAGAAGCACCCCTCCCCCACAGTGAGGAGTGGTCACCCCAGAGCACCATCTAACCCGGAGAAGGAAGAAGGTCATCCCTCCCCAAAGTTCTGCTAACCCAGCTGGGCTTAGGCCAGGTCTTTAACGTCTTGCTGTCTTAGCTCCATGGACACAACCAGCAATTCCAAGCTACTTAAGAACAAAGTTATCGCTTCCAAGGTATAACTTGTCCCAAACGGCTTTTGGAGAACATGGCTGTCAAAGAAGCAGAGCTGTGATTAAGGACGGTGAGCTTCTCAAGGGCAGGCCTGCCTTCTCCATGTCTGTCCTCACCCTCCACACACACCAGCACAGTGCCTCCAATATGGAAGACATCCAGCAGCTGCTGAATCTATGAATGGAGGCGAAGGTGGCCCCTGAAACACCAAAGCACTACCCTATTCCATTCCAAAGCTGTATCTTCAAAGCTAATTTCCTGGCTTTCTGCCCCAGACTTTGCTCCTGCCCCATTAAGGGTAGAATGTCTGCCAAATTTCCCTGGAAAACACCCATTCCAAATCAAATTAAGGTTTCTTAAGAACATGTGTATGAGCCAAACAAGAGTTACTAACCCACCCAGACCTGTCCAATTCCACTAATGCTATATTCTCTCAATAACACTAGCTGACACACAAGGGGCGAAGATACCATGTTACTGGGTTACATGCTACTGCCACTGACCACCTCTCCTAGTCTGGCCATTATGATGAATCATTGCCATTTTCCAATTGAGAAGAGTCAGCGCTGAGACCAGGATGACTGATACTCTTTTGGAAGACAAACATCATTCTTGGGTGGGCGGAAGGTGGGGGCAAGCCTAGATTTCCACCCAAGTGACCAGTCAGGACTTAACTGGGCAGAAGATCAATGGCAGGAAGCTAGCCGCTGTCTCCTCCCAACAAACTTGACTGACACAACCAACCATGGCTCCATGGTTCCATGAGAGGAGACGTGAGATCTCACGTGCTTCTTCTTCAAGCTAAGACAACCTGACCCATCCTGCTAAATGGAGACCCGGCAGGTTTATTACCACCCAAGTTATTCCGACTTTTAAAGGTGGCAAAAGACAACGCCAGAATTTTAAAATAAGCCCAACAGTTCAGAGAATTTTTACTTTGTAGTTCCTGGATTCAAATTCCACTATAAATTGCTACGAATTTGCCCTGGGGGCTCCAACTTGTTACCAGGGCTAAAGGAAGTCACTTATCTCCCTTGGCCCACCTTAAAGGACCACACTTAAACCACTCCTATAAAAATGGGAATCCCTCCCGTTGCTCCCCTAGTCTGACCCGTCCCTATCTACCCCAAATCTCTCACACTACATTCTAAGTGGCTCTTTACAGTTTTTAATTGGAAAACAAAAACAAAAGCACACCAAAAGAGCCAGCCAGCCAGCCACTGTCCTCGGGATGTACGCCCAAACCCTGATGGCTCCCAGTGGCAGTCCCCACTGGCCTTTCAGGCAGGGTTGAAGATTGGAGCTGCTCTCTTCTGGCACATCGCACAAACTGGCTGCCATATAAAAACATGCTTCCTTTAAACACCAACAAATCAAGACCAATGACTGACTGATCACGTTTACTTGGGGAACAAAGTCTCAACTATCCCAACCTGTCTGCAAACCTAGAAGAGAGAAGAAACTGCCCCTTACAGACCACCTCTGCCCTATCTTCTCTACTAAGACTTTAAGTTCCCTGAGGACAGGGCCATGTCTTTCGTGCCTTCAAACACTCCCAGCGTACGGCCCAATGCTTTCCCCTTCATAGCTCAGTAAGTAGCAGAGCCACCAGTGTCTAAAACTGAAACCGTCCCAGGATCATGGAGTTAAAGCTGGAAGGAGCCCAAGAGATGACTGAGCTGATTTGGAATGAAAAAAAGAACCACCCAAACCAGAAACCTCACTCAAGATCAGCCTTCCTAGTAAGAGCCTCTTCATCCTTAATGGCACAACTCTACTTGGGGACATCACAAATCTGACCCCAGGGTAGCAGTCAGCATAGATCCACTGGGTACTTATCCCAAGACCAGACCAGAGGTCTGATGTGAGGTGACGATCCTCATCCAGGATGGGTCAAGTTTAACAAGTCTGTCATGAAACTGCAGTCGGTCCATCTGAACACGGGATGAGAGTTTCCCCTCTCAAGCACCCTAGTAGTGCCCATGGTCCCTAAAGTCAAAGGGGCCAGAGAGCGCCTGCCCCACTAGATCTCTGTGCAGATCAGTCTGGGTCATCCCTCTTCCCTTGAAGCTGAGGACTGCACTATCACAGTGGCTACATGGACTTGAGCCCTGTGCCCTGCCCATCAGCTCTGATGCCCTAGATCTGAGCTTCAAAGGCCAAGCTTCCTGCTTCTGACAATGCTGCTCTGGCTAACCAAATTTCCCTTCAATGTAAAGGGTTGATTTCCCCTTGACGTTCACAAGGACCCAAATGGAGGCACAAAATACCAGAGAAGGACTTCCATATAAATTAAAGGGAGTGACTAGCACTGAGCATCAGCTCAGCTTAATAAATCTGGGTGTAGCTTCACAAACCTGTTCTACCTGTAACGAGGCAACTTCTACAAATAAAGCAGGGTGGCTACTGTAAAAGATAACTCTGAGAACAGATTCTATCCATGCTTCATTTGAGATGCATGTTCCATCAGGTAGACTGATTCAGCGCTTGCTTCTTGAGCATCAAGGTTGACCGCTCAGTCCTGGAGAAGAGTCTCGTGTGCCACTCGGCTCTTTCTAGCCGGTCACAATGTAGCTGGGCAATGGGGTCAAGGAGGAAAGGAAGAGAAGGGCCACAAATGGTTTGTGGAAGGGGCATGGAGAAGAGAAGGAGGAAAGATTAAACAATACGCAAGAACACGAAAATGAGGGCAAAGACAGCAAAGTGAAGAGACAATGACTGAAAAATCTTCTTAACTAACTCATCCTTCTTGCAAAAGCCTCCTTTCTCTACTTCTGGCACCCCTAGCACCCAGGGTCCTTTCAGGACACTGGACATTTCTCTTCCTCATCTTCCACACAATTCACCTGGCCTCATCAGTCCAAGAATCCGAGGGAATAGAGTAAAACATAAGCAAATTCTGACATTCATCCAGCTGGGGTAAAGAAATCCCCAAATTTGGGGCCTTCTAACCAGATCTCAGTCCATTAGGCAATCACAAAGCCCATCAACCGCATGAGTCACGCTACATTTAAAGAAAAGCCAGCCTTCACTTACGATATTTAACCACTACTTTGTATACTCCACAATCCTTGGGGGCAGAGTGAGAGAGCAGAAGGGTCACAGAGGGCAAGAGAAAGGATTCCAGCTCACTGACAAATCCTGTAAACAGAGCCAGGGCCTTGGAGATCCTGGTAGCTCCGGTAAGCAGGCCTAGATCCCATTAATAAAGGAAACAACACAGATGCCCAGGGCTTGGGGACAACCAGTGCTCCTTTCAGCCCCGTCAGGGTACACCAGAAGGATGGCAGTCAAAACTACAATGACCACTTTGAGAAAGTAAAAGCCTCGAAGTGCTGGCTGACAGGCAATCCAGTGCCAGGGCAGAGATGCCTGAAGATGGCCCCCAAAGTGCTAAGTGACTGCAGAAGCAATCTTCCTCAAGTTCTTCTTCGGGGTCAGAGAAGCCCACCTGCCTCAGGAGGACAAGCTGCAGCACCCAAGCAGAAGCAACAAGCCAGGACCCAGCTCTACCGTCTCCCTGCCTCAGAGCCAATTCACCCGGGACAAAGATGGAGGCTGGAAAGTTGGCTCTCTCAAAGTCAGGGGCTCGAGCAAGACTCAGCCCCCCCCCCCCCGCCCCCCCCGCTGCAACCTGAGAAGAGCCAAAGCACGGGGCTTCCTGCGACGGCAGCTCCAAGGTCTCTGCCAGCTGGGAAAACCCTGCTCGTACAAAGCCAAGACGCAACAGACACATAAGTGCACACAGACAGAAGCAGGGCTTGCACTCCCCTGCCTCCAAGCAAGAGATTCATTCAAAGTGAAGGCAAGCTGAGAAAGGCAGCAAGACAAGACGGGAGGCACCCCACTCTGGGCCTAACAGCCCCTTCACCACCCGAGTCTCCAATGTGAACAGGGCCTGGCTGAGAGCATCCTGGGGTGCCCTAGGGCCTGGAGGCAGATCCCAGTGGCTCCTCTTGGCCATCACATGTGGACACTGCACTGTTCCCTGGGAGCGCACTACAAAGGAGGAGCCTGGGGACAGTCAGACAGGCCGCTTCTTGGAGGCACCAGAAAGAGCAAGATCATGAGACAAACTCGTTTCGCACCATTTATTGAGTGATCTCGGCTGTCACTGCGGCTGCGTTAGCCTGCACTGAAAACAGAAGATGCTCTTCCAACTCCTGTTGTCCGGGGACAGAAGTGTCTTCCAGGTGGCACGCCAACACAACAAGAGACTCCGATGACGCCAGCTGCGACGATGGTGCCATCCAGTAAGGGACAGGGTCATGGCACATTCAACCGCGTCTTCCAGAGGTTATGAAAAAGGAGCCTTTGGGGGCCCAGCCTGCCTGGCATTCTAATGGAAGTGCAAAAAGTTGGCATATTGGGAGGGGAAGGGAGGGAGCATGGCACCTGAGTCCCAAGGTGGGCTTTGTGGGTCCCCGGGGTTGCAGGGCTCTGTCCCTGAAGTGACAGGGATACCAGGTCATTTTCTCTAGAAGCCTAAGACACCTTGGCTTTGGCTGGCTCTCCCAGGATTCCTACACGTCTCTAGCGCGTAGGAAGGACTGCTTCAGGGCACTGGGAGAACGCAGAGGCAGAGGGGGGTGAGAGGAGCACACGGACTTGCTCTCTCTTTAAAAATCTTTCTCTGACCAGAACAGGTAGGAGTACCCAGACAAATGCAGGTGTGGGTCTATACACAGTATGGCCAAAGGAAGAAAATTATCAACACCTTGAAAACAAAGAGTAAGAAAAACTGACCTAGAGAAAAGCAGTGCTAACCTAGAGAGACTAGGGTGAGTGACTGGGCAATGGCTGGCCGGTGGGTCTCTGGCTAACAGCCAGTCCAATGCTGGGGCATTCGATAAAAGCAGGCCACTGAAATGCACAGAAGCACATACAACACACAGTGGCAGACACAGCACCAGGGTCTAAGGAAAAAGGCTCCCAGTCTGCTGTCAAGGTGCGTGACGTGACCCCAGCTGCCTGAAGTGTCACCAAAGCAAATGCCAAGAGGCCATGGGCTCCAGGGACCTAACCCAACTCCATCCACCCCACATCCTTTGTCCGGACACGGGGAAGCAGTGTCCCAAATGGCTAGACTGCTGTAAACAACTGGCGGGCTCGTGATTGGTCTTTAATAAGCAGAGTTAACATGAAGGTGATGATAATAATAATAATAATAATAATAATACTTGGCACTGCCCGAGCACCCTCCGTTGGAGGAACTCAGATCAATTACAGACATTAATTCAGCCTCACAACAACCCTGTGAGGTAGGTTAAGTATTATTATCCCCCATTTTACAGATGGGGAAACTGAAGCACAGACAGGCAAAGAGACCTACCGAAGGCATACGACAAAGTCATGGTCAAAGGGCGGCATTCCGCCCAGGAAGCCCGCCTCCTAATGGTCAGCTCTCTTTCCCAGGCTGAGATGCTCTAATGGCTTTTATTGGCTTTGTACTGTCCTTCTCAATAATAGCCTGTCTCTGAAAAGGCAACCCTGGTCAGTGAGACTTCCTATGCGTGAGTGGCTCCGTTTCCTGAGATTCCTGGTGAGGTGCCACCTCCACCTCTGACCCTTGTATCCCCACGGGAACCACCTGCTCAGGGTCCTTGGCACTCGCAGCTTGACACAAAAGGAAATGCCATCACCACCCCAGGGCTAAGTCCAATTCCCAGGGCTATGAAATCAGACTGAAGCTAAGGGGTTAAAACTGCAGGTAGGTGAGAATAGGGACCTACCACCTCCAACAGCAGCAAGAAAAAGCAGAGACCTTGTCTTTCTTTTGAGGAAATAGATTAGAGAGACTGAAAGACAAGGCAGCCTACGTAAAAATAAGCCGAGGTTAGTACAAAATGGTTTAAAAGAAAAGATCTCTTTTCCACGGCCCACGTCTGATCCGAGTGGGTGCCCACTACAGAGCTACCCAAAGTCACCCAAAGCCCTGGTGTCTCAGGTGGGCCTGGCCCATCTCCACGGGTCAGCCTCAGGCGGGCACATGGCCGGGAGGGGCCAACGTGCAGCCCCGTTCCTGCCGAGCTCAGGGACACCCCCGGCCCCCCCACAACACGTACTTGATGCTGTCGGTGTGTGTTTTGTATTCCATTATGGTGTTGGGAGGTAGGTTAAGCACTCGACGGAGCGTGTCCCGGATACGGGCTGTGGTTGCTTGGTCACTGGCAGTCTTGTTCCATATTGAAATAATGTCCTCCTAGAGGGAGGACAGGACACGTGATCAAGGCAAAGAGAAGGTGACACGGAGGTAAAAGGCAGGGCCAACCCCAGGGTGACTCACCTGGAAACGGACAGAGACAACTGCCCCACAGATCTCCTCGCCCACCATGAACTGTTCCCCCAACATGGCAAGTATAAGATTCTCCCAGCACCGGGATGCTAAGCCCTTGCGGAGTCGAATAATCCATTTGCCACCATTTTTATTTGCATCATCCTATAAAAAGGAGGGTGAAAATATAAAAAATGGCTTCAAAGCTTTTTTCTTTCACGCCCAAGACAGTAAAGAGCCCAGACCATTTGAGGAAGAAGCCAAACTTCAGGAAGAATTGGCATTTTCTGAAGCACTCAATTTTGTAGGAGAAAAAGGTAAAAATACAGGAACTTGACTCTAAACTACAAGCCATAACAAAGTGCAGAGACACAGCCTTCCAACCACTACTCTTCTTTTCTGAAGAGGTTCCTCAGGAAACCAAAGAGAACGAGATCAATTACTAGGAGGCCCGATTCAGAGGTCTGGAATCCAGGGTTCAATGAAGGGAGCCACTACCTCAGGCTCAAGTTACTCATGGGTACTTTCATGTGATGCGTTAAAGCAATGGCGACATCCTGCCTCCCAGCTCCTCTGGTTACCTGATCCTAACTAACTGGAGATGCTGACAGCATTCCTAGCAACAGCTGGGAAGACCGCAAGCGACAGTCCCAGGGGACCGAGGGGAAGGTGTCCCTCCACGGTGAGGGAGAGAGAAGCCCCAGCTCACCCACTCTACCTCTGGTCCATGGGGCTTGAGTTTGATTTTTTGTGTGTGTCACATCTGCCAACTCATAGAAACAAACCAGAGACACAGGTCCTTACCTCAAAAGGCATCCTATAAGTATTCACTGATCTCTGCTTCTCAGAAAACACCAGGTCCTATCTCTCATTTTGAGACCAGGCTTTTTAAACACTCAGACCCCATCACTGCTACCCGAGACGTGCCCAGGCAAGTCAAAGCTAACCCTCACATGCAGCTCAGAGACTTTACTCACCTCCCACATGGGCTTGATTCCCTCTTTGAAGAGATGGAAGTCACTATGGCCTGTCAGGTCCCCAGGACGTACCATGTGGCTATAAAACCTCCAGAACTGCTCGACCTGTGAAGACACCCCAGTTAGCACCGTGTTAATAAAGAGGAATCCTGCCAAGCAAGACTGCCACATGGCAGCTTCTTACTAATGTCTAGCAAGTGAACCATTCTGCTTCCTGGTCAGAAAATATGCACATGCCCTCTCCTAGTTTTTCTGGCCTTATTTCAATAATCCCTCCTCAGGTAAATTCACCTCCTCCGTGAAGTCTTGGCTTCCACCTGGTGCCAGGTGCCCCCAGCCACTCCAACAATCCCATCATGCACACATCTGCAGAGCCATTACATACACCTAACATTTTTCTGTTACATTTATGCTTACGAGCATTTCTCAGTATTCTCTCTCCCATTAGGCTTGAGTTTCTTTAGGAGGTCAAGCCTTTCTCTACAAAGTTAGTGCAGCACTCTGCAGAGAGCAGGTACCAGATAAATTCTAACTTTAAGGAAAGCACATTGAGAAAAACAAGAGCACGAGATAATCCAAAGGCGGGGAAAGGCCGTGGTACAAGTTCTACCTCATTCTTTGTAGAGACATTAGAAAACAGAAAAACAGTCAAGGAAGTACGAACGAGGCCCACAACAAGATGGCATAACGAGGGCACCGAACACGATCCGACATCAAGACCACTCTTCTAGCTTTGGCCAACATCCACAATTAAACAAACTATACAATACATGAAGTGACCATTCTTTATGTCACAGTTCTACAGGCAAGTTCACACTCAAATTTCTAATATTTTAACTTGAATTCCACCAGCTCCACAGCCTCAATGCAATGCCTGGTTCTCAACGAAGACGAAATGTCAGGGGCTCTTGAGGATTTAGGGCACATTAGCTGGGTATGCAATGCTCAGGTGGTCACAAACAGACCTGTGACCCTAAGTGGTTACCTTAAGAGTAAATATAGAAAGTTTTATTTTCCTATGGACAGAGTTTCTCCACTTGCCTATATTTTCACTATATGGCTGTTAGTGGCTACAGCCCTGTCTTACAACTCAGAGCAATGAAATGACCAGGTGGAGAAACAGACAAAAAACCAGGTGCCAAACTCACAACCTTCTGTAGCTAGAACCAGAATAAAATGTAACTGGAAATGTTTTCCAAAATAAATAAAAATGTTATACAACATACATACCACAAATTTGTGGTTTTCTAAGTCAAGACCCGGCCCATTTGATGTCACCATTGTAAATGACCAAAGGCGTCCCTTTTCTCATCTCAAAACTCCTAAGCCTACAGTACTATGGGTTTCCAAATCCCTGCACAGAATAAAAAGAGGGTGAAAGTATTCTAAGGAAGTTCGTTGGAAGAGTCAGCCCTTATTAACCGCTTCCACACTCAGTCATTCATGACAGACTCAAACAAGTCAGAGGAAGAAATGTTCAAAATGACTCCAAGGAGCCTAAGACCGGTGAAGCTATCAAACACACATGTGCAGGATTTTAGAAAAACAATTTTTCTAAGTAAAATGCTTCTTTTTTTGGATGCTTTTCATTTTTATAGAACATTCATTTCCAAATGTGCCCTTCTTCCTTCCTTCCCCAGCAAAACTAATCAAGACTGAAAAAGAAAATAGCTTGTATGGAAGCACCATGACATTCCACACCCAGAGCTCCCCACGTTGCCAAGTAAATGAGGCACTAAGCGCTTCCCAAGAGTCACTGTCCTATTCAAGTTACTTTTCAACAGAGCCACCAGCCTATGGGCACAGGCCCCTTGGCACCTGGCCCTGCTCCCTGGAGCCTCCTCTGATAGCATCAGCCCATGGGCACCTTTGGTCCTTGACTGCCCATGGCACTTACAGCACCAGGCACATATTAACCAGTCAGAAGGAATTCAGCTCTCCCCTGTATGCTGTCTAGCCTAGAGTACACTGTGCTCTATACATTCCAAGGGTACAAGTTTTATCTTCACAAGACTAATCGCTTCAGCTCAGGGCCTGGGACATGCTCCAGGAGGGCAAAGTCCACACCCTAATGATGCTTTGCTCCCTCTACACAGCAGTCTACACATGGTAGATGGGGATGCATGGATGTCAAATTAAATGGATTACTCCCCCCTCCACTGGTTACCGTAAGGGCCCTCTAGTGGTGCCTCTGGAGTGCCAAAGTTTGCAGTTTTATTTTAAGGCTGCTGATTAGAACAAAATTAATACAGTAAATATCAGTGCCTGCCACATGCAAGGCACCTGGATGCCAAAATAACAACAAAAACTGCTCTCGAAACTGGTACAAGAGAGGATGTGAGGCCCATGAAGGAGAGGGGGAGGGCACGCAGTGTGAGAAGCCCAAGGAAGACAGCCAGCAGCAGGGGTAGGCTAAACCAGCAGAGGGAGGCCACCCAGTGCTCTAGGCACTGAGAGAAATCCCACAGGTGCCAGTGGAAGGACACCTGGGGAGCACTGGAGGCAGCAGGCACAAGGCTCCAGCAGCAGAGAGGAGAGCACTGGTGCAGGTGGGGAGGACGGTGGGGGAACATGCAGCAGCATTTGAGCTTTACGTGGCAGCCAACTGGGAGTCACACCAGGTTTCTGAACAGATGAACAAGGGATTCTGAGCAGGGCATGAAGCAATGCCAAGACTCACAGGCTGCCACAGCGGTCTGGGTACGCGATCTGCCACCAAGCCCCAAATCCTCCTCCTCCTCCTCCTAAGCCTTCAGAATAGACTCCAACAATAGGTTTAGCTGCTCTTCCTCACATACTCTGTTCATAACTGTGGTTTCCACAGGGCCAATCCTATTTGTGATTTATAATCTGCCTGATTCCCCAATGGAGGGGGAGGTAGAGAGAAGGCGGCACCACAAACATGTGCCAAATAAAAGACAGGCGCTGCTCTTCTTGGGGAGCACAAACCCCAGGCTCAATGTGGCATGAGAGCGAGAGAAGTCAGGACATTCCTGGATTCAGCTTCTAGGAGGGAGAAGGAGGGGGTGGCAGCAGGGGGGTGGGTATCTCACACACACACCACACACACACTCTCTCTCTCTCTCTCTCTCTCTCTCTCTCTCTCTCTCTCTCTCTCTCTCTCTCTCTCTCTCTCTCTCTCTCTCTCTCCCTCCCTCCCTCTCTCCCCCACCCCCCTGGCCTAAGTAGATAAGCGCCCCCTTGGCAAACATGTACTGATAGATCCCCACACCTCAACCCCTTCCATCAGCTTTTCCTTTGGAAAACTGGAGCCAAAGTCAATCTCCTTTCAACATGCACTCAGGCACATGTATACATGCCTGTCTTTTTATCCTGATGCCATTTCTCTGGTGCTTTATGGTTTACCAATCACTTTCCTCAAAACTACTCTGCAAAAGAAGTCGCGTACGTATTCTATTGTCCTCATTCTCCTGATGAAGAAATTGAAGCAAAGGGACACTGGCTGAGGATGGGGCTCCTTCCACTTAAGACCCTGTCTCTTAAGGTTATGGAGGTAATAATTCCAGTAACGATAGTAACACTGACACAGCACTTGATGCTAAAAGATTAAAGAAGTGAACAGCCCTGGACCCATGGTGGGATGGATTTGGCTTCCAAGGTCCAAGCCCAGCAGCCTGCACCCCCCATCCTCAGCCACAGGAGATGGTGCCCTCCTGAGAGTGACAGCAGGCCAGTGTAACAGAATAAGGGCCAGTCTGGGCAGTCAGCTGAGAGGCAGGACTTTACCAGACTCAGCATGATCCCGGGCAAGTCACTGATACCCAGTGTCTCTTCTCTGGAAAGTGGGGACAAGGTCATTTGAACTAGCTGCCTCACGTGGTGGTCGTGAGGAAAGGTCTGGGCAGAGCTTCCAGCAATACTGTCAACACCATAACCTTAAGAAGAGAAGGAACCACATTGTCCTCCACTGTCCCTCCACAGTGGCCCATCCTGAAAGGAGGGAATGAAGCCTTCCCTGGTAGCTTTCCACTGCCCCAAGCAGTTGAGACTCCCCCAAATACTGCAAGGAAACACCCACCTTGGCCTGAGCACCTCCATCCTGTGCCAGGAGTGTGCTATCTTCCCACCCAGGGTTTCCTCAAAACACCCTCCCTTGCCCACAACAGAGCTAGCGAACAAGTTGTTCCTTAGCTCTGTTTAGGGCCACCCAGGGGCTGGTCTACCCTAAGGCAAAACGAGATGTTCACCCCATCTCCTGTGAAAGTGATTCTGACCCGTCTTTCAGTCCTCACACAGGGCCAATCACATAAAAGGAGCCAAGCAGGGAAGAGGGTCACCTCTAAGATAATGTCTGCCATCATCTCTGATACCACAAAATACACAAAGCAAAAGGAAGGACCTCTTCTCTTTGGACGTTATCACTTAATACTAACCCAAACCCCACGAGATTATAAAGTCCTTGAGGACGGGACCATTTCTCATCCATCTCTGTGTCTATCACACAGTATATATTCAATAAAAATGTGCAAAATGAAAGGTTTAAGGAAAATCACTTTGGACCCCAAATCCATAGCCAAGATTTTCTAGGTATAAATGAATCAATGTTTTAAAAATAGATGGATGTAAGGGACAGCTAGGTGGCGCAGTGCATACAGCTCCAGCCTTGTAGTCAGGAGGACCTGAGTTCAAATACAACATCAGACACTTGACACTTACTAGCTGTGTGACCCCGGGCAAGTCACTTAATCCCGACTGCCTAACCACAAAAAAGCAAAATACACACACACACGCACACACACACACACACACGCACACACGCACACACGCAGACTTTCTTCTTTATCCAAGGTCTCCTGCAAACCATTTAGTCGACGAAACTGATCATGTGCCCTACGTGTCTAAGAGCAAGCACAAACCTCTAATCCCCGGTTATCGGCTTCTACAAGTAAACTGAATGGCAGTCTGCCAGAGCAGATGAAGGGCTGCTCGCGGCATTCATGAACACACAGGTGCAAACGTGACACCGCAAGCGAGAAGACTCACGGAGGCGAACGTGCCGATCTGCTTAATGTTCTGCTCGTAGCTCTGCGAGCTGGTCGGCCGGCCTGGTGTCCTCCGGGAGTACCAGAAAGTGTAGTTGTACTGCAGTGGGTGTTCTGCAGGCCCAGGGACAACAGCCTGTGGAACAAAGCAGCCCACTTAGCCCCTTCCAGAAAGGCAAGCTCGGGTGGCCCTCCTCGGCACTCCGAAGCCTCCCCTGCTCCCAAACAAAAGGGCCAGGTAGCCCCTAACTTAAGTAAGGATAATTTAAAGCTGTCTGCTAGAACTGGAGAACGCACACCACCTCAAGCACTAGTTATAAGAGGACCTCAGGAAATCCCCTCTCTCAAGACAAAATTCTCTCCATCCAGCATGCTAGGTATCCAGAGTAGGGGAAGAGCCTCCAAGACACCACAAAATCTCTCTGAGTAAGGGGATGGTGGCTTCAGAAGAAGAGGCTCTGTGCGAGTCTTGGACTAGACAGATCTCACCAGCTTCCCAAGATCTAAACCTGCTGCTGAATGCATCTGAGAACACAGCTCCAAACACACCTTCCTCTTGTTGCTGCTCTGACTTTTGTCTCGCTCACTTTTTTCCTTCTCACCGTCTTTCTGTGTGCTGTTTTCTTCATTCTGGTCATGGTCCCCACTGTCATCATCTTTCAAGCTGAAAGAAAAGATAAAACAATGTTCCTCCTATGGCTGACCTGCCTCTTCCTTATCCAAAAGAACCAGGAGATGCGTGAGATTCACTGTCTTGAATGAAGAGAACCCACCTGAATTCAGTGCGTGGGTGTGGAAGATGCCCAAATGTTAAAGCAAAACAAGGAAAGGACTCCTGGCAGGTTAAGCGAGACCCCAAGCAGAAAGCCTATGTCGGCCCTCCGATACCAACTACAGCTGTCAAAAGGGTGGGCAGAGCTTTCGAGCACACCATCCCAGAATGCCAGGACTCCAGCCTAGTGCTGGGAAATTTTCTGGGAAATGCTAAGGATCGAGCACTAATCTAGGACTCTGCCGACACGGGAGAAAAGCAGGACAGACTAGCTCAAGGAGAACGGACTCCTGGACAAAAGTTTGGGACACGGAAAGATGGATATTCTAAATCAACAACTTAAAGTGGGAGCTCTGAAATCACTCTTCTGGCTGTTGCCTTGGAACTAAAGAGAGGTACGTGGTTAATAAGTGTGACTAATACTAGAAATGCTCAAACTACACCCCAGGTTAGAGCCATCAAATACATGAATTTCTTATAGGAAAAGGTGGCGATTAATTCAGGTTCCAACTCCCTTGGATAAGCAACCACCATCAACCAACCTTCACTGAGCATCTGCTGCTCAGCAGCAGAGGTGGACGACAGGTCAACGAACCATCCTTGTCTCAAGCATCAGAGCTCTTGCTGCTTTCTCTCAGAGCTCACCTTCCTTTTATTTGCACATATCTCATCCATGGCTAGTGATTTCCTTGTTGTCTCCCCACCTTGGATGGGAGCACCCACATGATGCCAGGCATACAGCAAGCGCTCACTAAATGCTGGCTGACCGACCGGCATATGCACGTAACAAGAGACTACGCAAAGCACCAGATGAATGCAGAAGACAGTGAGCGCCAGGGAAGTAGGCTGATGGGGAAAAGGCTGGGCTAGATAGCACTGGACAGATAAAACAGAGATAAGGAGAGAATAGAGAAAAACAGAGACACTCTGGGAAAACACTTTTCCTGATGAAAGAAACCTGACCCAGGAGACCCTGAAGCAAGCAAAAAGCATTCCTGAGGAACCACAGAGGCTCAGGTTCAACCACAGAGTTCTTGTACCCTCATCTGAGCAACATCTCTGACAATCAGGCACCCATTCTTTATGAGAAACCTCCACTGACAGGGAACTCAACATTCTATGAGGAAGCCCTCTCTCTCCACTCTGCCACCACAACTTCTTTCTACTCCACCCCCCAGGGCCAAGGAAAACAAAGCCTTCTCTCCTCTGGATTAAACATTCTCAGTCCCTTAGATCAAACCCCAGAAAGCCAGGCTTCTGTTCCCCTTACAACCCTGGTCTCCTTGTCTCCACCCCCACCCCTCCCTTTGGGTATACATTCTACCTTGCCAACTGCTTTCCTAAAATGTGGTGCACAGGACTGAACCAATGCTCCGATGCTGTCTGATCACAGCAGAGGACAGCTATGACCTCCTTAGCCCTGAACACTAGACTGTTCACTGAGCCTGCAACCCTCTAAGGCCTCCAAGCATTTTTCAGAGGAAAGCATGCCTCTTCCATTCTGGACTTGTAGAGATGATTTTTTTTTAACTCAAGTGTAAGACTTTGCATTTATCTTTCATCTTATTAAATTTGGTTTTTGGCTGCCAATTCTATCAGCACAGGACATGTCTTCCAATGGTGTTAGAGATACACCGCAGCCTTCTACGACCACCTCGAATGCTTGAAATGCGGAACCCTGATTCTCACCAGAAGTACTCATGTCCTATAACAGAACATAAACTTGGAGCTTGTCTTCACGCATCTGTCTCTGAATCGACTGTGCCGTAGTCTTTTCCTAATCTTACACCACAGCTCTGTAGGATACCAAAGAAAGTGAGGGAGAAACTCGTTTTCAGAACAGTGGGAGAAGGGTAGAGGGCCTGCAAGTACATTTCCTCTCAGCAACTAAGTTACTTGTAAGACATGTAGTGGATTGCTTAATGGTAACAAAAGACAAAAGGAAGTGAACTCTGATGAATTTCTCAAGGAGTGTTTTTTGGTTGCCTGGAAAGAAGGAAGCCAGGATACCAGTCAGGAGATCTGAGTTTGGGTCTCATTAATGTCTTCGGCAAGTCCTTTTCCCTCTCTGAGCCTCAGTTTTCTCATCTGCAAAAGGAGGGGATAGCACTGCTTAGTGCTACATGAGGTCTAGGGCCCCTTCCTGGCCACCGGATCTCGAGTCAAAAGACTTGGCTTGAAATCGTAGCTCAGCTACTTCCTAGCTGTGTGACCCTGGGCCAGTCACTTTCCCTCCTATGAAACTTTTCTAGGACTCACAAGATCACACGTTTAGGGCAGCAAAGGTCAAATCCAACAAACCTACAGCAATTCACCCAAGGTCACACCTAGCTGAGATGGGAACCCTGCTCCTTGCAAAGTGCAAGCTGTCTAGGGCCCCTGCAGCACCCAGGACTAAAGATTTCCACCAGGGCTGACCCTCAAAGGTCATCGCCCCCGAACCTCTCCCTCTACCCAAGTTAACTGAGGCCAAGCCCGGCTAAGTGACTCGCCCAAGGTCACACGAGGTGCCAGAGACGGGGTCCCCGACTCCATCTCGCGCCCCCCCCCCGCAGGGGAGCCCCACGTGGCTGCGGGGTCCTTCCCGCCCCCACCCATCGCTCGGCGTTTACTCGGCTTTCTACCTCGGCAAACACTTTGCGGGAAAGCCCCAGCTTGGCAGAGCGGAAGCTCCTCGAGGGCAGGCGCCCGGCCCTCCAGCCCAACCCTCTCACTTCTACTGAGCCACCAGCCGGCGAGCATGCATTAGGCGCCTACTACGTGCCTGGCCCTAGGGATGCATCCCCACCCGTCAGGTGCGTGGGAGGCGCTTAATCGATGCCTGCTGTGGGCGACGGGGGCTGCCCTCAAGGAGCTTCCACTCCACGGCTAAGGAAAAAAGGGGAAGCGGAGACCCAAGAAGGGAAGAGACTTGCCCAAGGTCGCAGAGGGTGGTGACAGGGCCAGGATTCGAACCCAGCTCCTCAGAACCCAAAGCCAGCGCCCTCGCCGCCGCGCGGCACCACCGCCCCGCCAGGCACCTCAGAGGCGCTTAATAAATGCGCGTCGCTTGGGAGAGGGGAGAAGAGGTGGGTGCCTCAGCTCTGCCTCCCCCGCCCGGGTCCTCCCCTCCCCCCAGCCCCCCCCCGGGCCCCGTCCTCGGCCCCGGGCGGGCCCTGGCGGAGGCGGGCTCAGGCTCCGGCCGGCCCGGGCCGGGGCGGCGGTTGGGGCCGCGCGCCACGCCACTCACGCGTCGAACTTGTTGTTCATCCTCTCACCGCCGCCGCCGTCGTCTCACTCACTGACTTCCGCTCCGCCGAGTCCCTCGGCCTCGGGTCCCCCGGACACTTCCGGCGGAGCTGCGTACAGCCGGAAGTGCAGCGTGCGAGCCTCCCGACCAAGGTGGGAGGGGGAACGGAGAGAGCACCTCCTCGAGGAGCCGGGGGCGGGGCCGGACGACGCGCCTGCGCAGTGCCGAGCCGGGCGGGGCGGGGCGGCTCCTCTTCCTAGGGCTGGGGGGCGGAGCGAAAGGGGGCGGGAGAGAGCAGACATCCCCACCCCTACGCTGGGACTGGTGAAAGAGGAAGAGGAGGAGTGGGGCCGGGCAGCCCACCCTCCTCCTTCTTACAGAAGAAGAAACTGAGGCCCGGGGAAGGGAAGGGACCCGAGAGGTCACGGTCCAGCCCCCTCTGTTTACAGATGGGGAAACTGAGGCCGGAGGAAAGGAAATGATTATCAAAGGGCCCAACCAAGTTCAGGGGTGCAGCCAAGACGGCAGAGCAAAGGTAGGGCACCTGAGCTCTCCCCTAAACTCTCCAAATACCTGTAAAAGTGACTAAAGAAATGCTAGAGCAGCAGAAGCCCAAGACAACCTAGATAGCTGAAGGGAAAGGTTGTGCCAGACTGGGTCAGGAGCGTGGTCCAGCACAAACCACGCCAGCCCAGGCCAGGCTTCAGTGACCCATAGCAGGCCCAACTCACAGGCCCATGGGGTGGCTTCCAGACTTAGCCCACAGACAGCAAAGACCACTTAGAAGGGCAATGGGAAAGGTCTGTTGGACCTGGACCTGGGTGAGAGAGGAGCGCAACCCTAGGGTGGCGGCAGTGGTGGCTGAGATGGCTGCTTCCAGAGCTCTCAGCAGAGCTTGTGGCAGCAGGAGAGAGGGAACCCTCCTCGGAGTTCCAGGGCAGAAAAGAGTGCATGTGGTCACTCACTGACCACAGCACAGACCAGGAGAGTAGTACACACCTCTCCTTAGATCACACCACCTTGGAAGAACGGAAAACTTACAGGTCCCTAGAAGTCTCTTTGGAAACAGCTGCACAAAGTCCCTGAAGCTTGGGACAGCGCGCCCTCTACCCTGGAAGCAGAGCCCTACCTTAACAAAGAGTTAAAAAGGCAAGTAATTGACTGGGGAAGTGAGCAAATATGGGGGGTGGGGGTGGGAATCAGACTATAGAATCTTACTTTGGTGACAAGGAAGATCAAAACATACATCTAGAAGAAGTCAACAGAGTCTAAGCTCCTGTATCCAAAGCTTCTAAGAAAAATAGGAATTGGTCTCATGCCATGGAAGAGCTCAAAAAGGATTTTGAAAGTAGAGGGAAAATGGGGAAGAGAAATGAGAGTGATGCAAGAAAATCATGAAAAACAAGTCAACAGATGGCTAAAAGAGACCCCCCAAAAATTGAAGAAAATAACACCTTAAAAAATAGACTAAATGGCAAAAGAGGTCCAAAAAGCCAATGAGGAGAAGGCCTTAAAAAGCAGAATTGGCCAAATGGAAAAGGAGGTCCAAAAGCTTACTGAAGAAAATAATTCCTTAAAAATTAGAATGGAGCAGAGCCCAAGCTCATAAAACCTGAGTTGGAAGGGACTTCAGAGCTGTATAATCTAACCCCTTCATTTCACAGAGAGGAAAACTGAGGTTCAGGGGCAGTCACCTCCCTAAAGCTCAGCTCTGACCACATCACCCCTCCCCCAATAAACCCCAGTAGCTCCCTATGGACTCCAGGATCCAATCTGAGGGGCTTTGTTTGGCCTTCCAAGCCCGTCCTCACCAAGCCCCCTTCTACCTTTCCAGTCACCTCCTGGCTGTGCCACAAACCAAACCCTCCATCTCTGGGCTCTGGGCATCTCTCTGGCCATCCCCCATGCCTGGAACACTCCCCTTCCTCTGCTCTGACTGCTGACCTCCTTGGCTTCCTTTAAGTTCCACCTAAAATCCCACCTTCTACAGGAAGCCTTCCCCAGCCCCTCATAGCTCCAGCACCTTCCCTCCATTCATTATTTCCTATTTGTTTACGTGTGTATGTATATGTTTGCGTGTAGTCTCTCCCATTAGATTGTGAGCTCCTTGAGGGCATAGACTGTCTTTTGTCTCTTTTTGTATACCTGGCAATTAGTACAGAGCTTGGCATGTAGTCGGTACTTAATAAATGCCTAAAGTCTAAAGTACCTTCCAGCTCTAAAATCTATGATCCTTTCACCATTTATGATGCCTTGCACTGTTTTCTAGGAGTTTAATTGTGAAAGGGAAGAGGAATGGCTTCTTGAGGGGATGCTAAGGTAAGGTCAAGTGAAGAGTTTTGGGCTTGGGGTCTTCATTTAGGAGACTGAAGATGGCAAGGAGAGATTGTAAAGGGTACAGCTTCTGAAGGAGTCTGATGGGGGTGGGATCGAGCACACAAGGAGAAGGTTGGGCTTTGCCTGGAGACAGCCACCTGGTCCTCAGAGTCCAGCTGGAAGGAGGAGAAGATAGGGGATGCTTAGAGCAAAGGGTTTGGGGGGGAAGGGTAGGATAAGGTTAGGGTTAGTGTAAATTCCTAAGTAGGAGGCCAAGTCCTTTGCCACCTAAGTTTGGGCAGGGAGTGATTTATAAGGCTTGAAGAAAGAAGGGAAGGTTTGGGAAGAGCAGCAGATCAAAATAAAAGGATTGCCTGAGGGCCCAGTTGAGATCAGGCCTCATAAATCTGTAATGTACCGGTAGGCAAAGTTGAATGACTTCCTCCATTGGTGTTGAGCGCCATGCCACCAGGAACAAAGAAAGTGAATGGTGGTAGTAGAAGGAAATCCAGTGTAGAGGCCAGATAATAGCTGAGCTGCTTAATTATAGTCTGAAGACTTCAAAGAAGGAAAATGAGGCCAGAATAGAACAAAGAGGAGTGAATCACAAGGACACATGGAAGTTATGGCCAGAGAAAGGAACTACAGAGTTCTGGATCATGGAGGTAGACCAGTTATGGGCAACAGTGAGACTGAAAGTACGAGCATCCCTTAGAAGGAGGAGGCCAGGGTGTCTGAGGGGACGCAACACACAGATTGGAGTCCTTGAGTATGACAGGAGGGGTTGGGGTTGATACTGTGGGCCAGATACTGAAGAAATTCAGCTTCAGATTTGGAATCAGAAGATGTGGGTTAAAATCCTGCCTCTGTAGCTTTGGGCAAGTCCCTCAGCTTTTCTGAGCCTCAGTTTTCTCATCTGTTAAATGACGGAGTGAGAATGGATGACCTCCAAGACTTCTTCTATTTCTAAATCTGTGATCCTATTATCCTGTAATGTCTGGGGGCAGTCCCAACTCACAGGGCTGTTATGCCTATGGATTTGTATTCACTTAAAACTGTAGCTGAGGCCCCCACAGGTGTGTTTGCTTTTACTGATCAACCAGAAGACAGGAGTGAAAAGATACTGTACCAGAGTGCTGACAGTATCAGAAGAGAGAAGGGAGTTTATTGGAGAGATGTTGCAAAGGTGAAGGCCTTGGCAACAGAGTAGATGTGGGGTTTGAGAAGCAATGAGAAGTTGAGGATGACACCTAGGATGAGAGTCTAAGAAACTGGAGATAAACAGACCTGTTTAAAAGCAGGTGTTTCTCTCTGCTTCCAGCTGCAACCTTTGGTAATAGGGCTCTCTCCCTGTACCATACTTTCAGCTAAGAAAAAAAAAACCAAGTAGGAGGCTTCAAAAATAGCTATAATAAGAGCTAACCTATTTAGGAGCAGCACTAGCTGAGGTAATGGTGACTATAGGGTACTGTGGTCCATCAGCTGATTTGCGTGTGATGGTTTTTAGAGTTTTAAAAGATTATAACTGAAAAATCACAAATTAAATAACTTTGGGGTACCATGGGAAAATCATATAAGAACTGTGGAGTTTTACCTGACAAAAGGTTAGAATTTGGGGGGTTAAAATCATACTAGAGATGGATCATTGCTTATAAGGTGACCCTGATTGGAGGCTTTAGAGACCAGCTGCAGAAAAGTAGAATGAAGTGGAAGCAGGGTGAGGGATGACCAGCTAAAGAAAGAAGTAAAGAGCCAGCGGAGCACAGCCAGGTGAATAGATACACGTGAGAAATCGACATGCAGAGGCAGCCACGTGAGGACCGTTTGGGCCAGGGCTACCTTGGACACTGCAGGGAAGCCGATATCTCCTGGCGAGAGCATTGTTCTGCTCCTGCTGTGTGGTCTGCACCAGAGGCAGACAGGGGGTCTTCCCCGATGCTGCCAAGTGCTTCTCTGCTTCCAGTTGCAGCTAAAGTCCCCGGTCATAGGGATCTCTTCTCTCTCTCTCTATCCCCCCCCCCGTGGTTTTAGTTTTTTTTTTAAAAAAAGACTTTTAAAAACAGCTTTTTAAATAATAGAGCTAACATTTATATATCACTACGTGCTAGCCATTGTGAAAACACTTTACAATTATTATCTCATTTGATAGGTGAGGTCATTGTTGCCATTTTACAGCTGGGGAAACTGAGGCAAACAGAGGTTAAATGACTTGCCCAGGGTCACACAGCTAATGTCTGAGGCCAGGTTACAACTCAGTGTTCTTCACTTCAGGCCCGGGGCTCTGTCCCCTGTGACCCCTCTTGTCTCAGCCCTCGGGGAGATCCCTGTCTCAGAACAGACACCTGTCTGTCCCCTTTCACAGAGTCATGGCTGGAAGGCATTTATCAGCCGTGGAGTCTGC
This sequence comes from Phascolarctos cinereus, assembly GCF_003287225.1. Classification (NCBI taxonomy): domain Eukaryota; kingdom Metazoa; phylum Chordata; class Mammalia; order Diprotodontia; family Phascolarctidae; genus Phascolarctos; species Phascolarctos cinereus. The sequence goes on along the minus strand of NW_027555958.1, from coordinate 13,090,912 downwards.
TGCAGGTGCCAGGTTGCATCAGCACATGGCCCAGGGCCCTTGCAGCCAGCTCACAGTCTCTGGTTTAAGCTAACTTCTTGGTGTCTGTCAGAGACTTCAACCTAACTTACCGCCAGCATTTCCACGTCTCCTGATTTCATTCTCCGAAGACTGACATTCATGGCATTCACGGAAAGGCTGTGTGTCCATTAGCTACCAACCTGCCACGCATCCCTGGGGAGGACTGTGGGAGGTTGGGGTGTGGGGAAGGGGAGGCCCCTGTGCTACAAGGGGAAAAACACAGCCTCTAGAGTCTGATGCCCTGAGTTCAAATCCTGCCTCCAATGCTTACTATTTGTGTCACCTTGGACAAAGCAGCCAACTTCTCTGGGCCTCAGTTTCCTCATAAAATGAGGGGGTTAGAATTTAAGGTTTCTTCCAGTTCTGCTTTGTCCAAGGTAACACAACTTCCCTATGACCTCATTCAAACATGTGGACGTGCTGTTCTATCCGCTGCACCCCCTAGAAGTATAGCTGCAGAACCGTAACAGAGTGGATGCTCTTTGAGAACACAATTCGTAGGTGCTTAATAAATGTTGTTGATTGAATGACTGATTAAACACAGGAACTCTTTTTCACTTTTGTCTTTATATGCTTTGTTTGTCCAAGATGCATTTATTAAGCACCTAGTATGTTCCAGGAATTGTGTTAGTACACAAAGACTCACATACACCCCACTCCGCTGCCCTCAGGAAGCTTATACTTTACTAACATGTCTAACACATGCTGGTTAAATTGGGTAATTGAAATCTCATCCTTGCTCAGGGAAGTCCCACCTGGACCCTTTGCGCTCCTCAAAAACACACCAGTTGTTCAATGTCTGTCCCTTTATTTCCCCCTGGCTTTTCCTCACAGCATCCAGATCACAGAGTTCTGAAAAATTCCATTGTGGAAACACAAACATCTTTGCCTCCTTTCTTCCCATAAGAGGTGCCCCAACCTTGATGCCTCATGGTGGGAGCAAATGCCAAGATTGGACATCACAGGCCCAGAACAAGCAGAGGGGGGCCGCCAATGGTCCGGCCCCCCCCCCACTGCCCAGGACAGCTAAGGCAGGTAAGTTCGGGGATCTCCCGGGAAGGGGAGAGCTGGGACCTGGTTGTAGTGGGCCAGGACAAAGATGCCAACGGTGCCACAGAAGAAAAGTACGATCATGGCCAGAAAGCAGACTCGGTCCAGAACACGGCCCACCAGCATCCATTCTTCATTCTCCTACATCATCGGAGACAACCATGGGATGGGCAGGCAAGCAACCTTGTCTCTAATCCTTAAATGTGCTTTCATCCATCCATCCATCCATCCATCCATCCATCCATCCACCCATTCTATGTATGTGTTCAGTCATTTTTCATTCATTCAATGTGTGCGTTCAGTCATTTTTCAGTTGTGTGACTGACTCTTTGTGACTCCATTTGGGATTTTCTTGGCAAAGATACTAGAGTGTTTGCCATTTCCTTCTGTGGCTCATTTTACAGATGAGGAAACTGAGGCAAACAGGATAAAGTGACTTGCCCAGGGTCACACAGCTAGTAAGTGCCTGACATTGGACTTGAGCTCAGGAACATGAGTTTTCCTCACTCCAGGCCCGGTGCTCTATCTGCTGGGTCACCTAGCTATCCCATTCATTCAAACAGCACTTACAAAGTACCTGCTAACTGCCAGGTGCTGGGGATAAGAACTAGAGCTGTACTTTTACTGGTATAGGAAACATCCGGGTGAGGAAACTCTACCAGTGCAGATTGGCATCTTCTGTGCAGCTGAGCTGCCTGGGGCATTAGAGAAGAGGCTGACCTGGGGTTACACAAACCCAGGTTCCACAGTCAGAGGCTGGATTCAAGCTCGAGGCTGGCTCCAAGGCTGGCACTTTGATCACTATCACAGTAACTGCCCTCCAGGAGCGCACATTTTGTTTTGGAGAAACAGTAGTTACAGGCTGATCGTAATTCTAGAGCTGGAAGGGCTCCAGAGGGCACAACCCCTTCATTTTACAGATGAGGAAACTGAGTCTCAGAGAGTGATTTGCCCAGGGTCACACAGATAGTAAATAAATGCAAATGTATAGAAAGTAAATAAATGCAAGGGAAGACTATAGGCTACCTGAGGGCAGGAACTGCATTGTTTTTGGTCTTTGTGGCACCGAGTAGATGCTTAATAAATTACTGTGCTTGCTAGAAATGGCTTTGGAGTTGGTGGGGAGAGGGCTCTAGCGTTCTTCATCTTCACCTCCATCCTCATCCTCTCTTTGCCATCTCCAGTCCTCCTGCCCCTCCCTTGTGATCCTGCCCCCCCCCCAACTCACATTGTCAAACCGTCTCTGCTGTCTCCTGGTCCAGGCAATGTGGTTGCAGGCATCCACACAGGCCTGGATGGCAGGGGCCGCCTGCTTTAGGCTGGCACAGAATTCCTGACTGTGCCCAGACTCCAGACCGTTCCCTGATGAGGAAGCCAAGAGGAGAAGGAAAGGTTTGAAAGCGGGAGAGAACTGGGCAGAGGAGGTCATAGATCCAGGCTAGGAAGGACCTCAGGGGTTGTCCCCTCCCCTGCCTTCTCCCTGCCTCCCCACCCCCCATTTTTGCAAAGGAGAAAACTGAGGCCCAGAGAAGGGAGGTGACTTTCCCAAGGTCACATAGGTGTTATACATCAGAGGTGTGTTTTGAGCCCAGGTGTCCTCTGCCCCCAAAGCTGGCCAGTCCCCTTTCCGCTGAACTGGTCCCTCTGCCCAATCCAGGATCTTCGCTAACCCTAACCCTGTTTTCTCCCCATACTTCCACCTTGGACCAGTAGCCCTGCCTCGTGGGCCCAGGAGCTGAGCAGCACACAAGACACCCCCAGGGCCTCAGCCCTGTTCCCTGCCCTCACCTATCTTCTCCAGGGCAGCCTTCACCAGCCCATCCCTCTGCCATCGCTGCTGGAACACAAGCTCAGTGCATGGCATCCACGGGGCAGCCTCCTCCCCAGCAAACTCTGACCCCCCTGAAGAGCCGTTCTGGAGGTATCGGGGGAGGCGTCTGGGGGCCGGGGGGCCAAAGGGTCTCATGTGCATCTTGAGTAGTCCAGGCAGTAGGTAGAGGAACACCTGGGGCCAGATGGGAGGGAGAGGCAAGGTCAGGATTCCCTGACAGCTCAGATGGAAGGGTTCTAGGTTGTAGGTGGGGGTGAGCAGGATCTGGACCTGGGCACTGAGGCATAGAACACAGAGCCCTGCACTTGGAGTGAGGAAGACCTGCATTTGAATCCTGCCTCAGACTTTTACTAGCTGTGTGACCCTAGGCAAGTATCTTAGCTGCTCTCTGCCTCAGTTTCCCCACCTGTAAAATGGGATAATAATAGCACCCATCTCCCTGTGTGTTGTGAGGATACAATGAGATCTTATATGGGAAGCTCTTTGCAAAATTGAAAGTCCTCTAGAAGTGTTAGCTGGTGGTCTTATCACCATTCACTGAGGTAGGGGGAGAGGTCCTGTTAAAATAAACTCCCTGCACCATTTTATCTCAGCAGTGACTCTGCAGCTTGGGGCACTGACAAATGGAGTGAACTGCCCAAGATGACTGGGCCAGCTTGGGTCAGAGGTCAGAGATTCAAGGGTTAGTTCTCTCTTCCTCCTCCCCGCCCCAGCCTGTCGCCAGAAACCTGAGGCTGAATCCCGGTGAGACCCCAAACTATTCATGGAGATAAAAGTGGCTGTGAGTGTTTGGAGCTCAAATGTTAAACACTGTTTTTACAAAAAAGCTACAAGATACGATTTTTTTTAAAAAGTCTTCTGGGGTGGGGACTGTAATGGGTGAGCTGGGTTCCAATGGAGCCCCTGATAAAGACTGGCTGAGGCTCCTGGCTACTTTCTAAATTGCAGAGAAGGTGCCAGTTAGCGCTGGTAGAGGGACTTTCCTCACCAGGGAGCTGCTAATCCTGAGAAAATCAGAGTCCTAAATTCACTCAGCACTGGGAGTAAAAAACAAGAAAATGCAAACCAGTCTGGGTGCTCAGGGAGCGTGTGTGTGTGTGTGTGTGTGTGTGTGTGTGTGTGTGTGTGTGTGTGTGTGTGTATGGGCGCGTATGTGAATGTGAGAGTATATATGTGTGTGTGTGTATGGGGATGTGTGTGAGTATGTGTGTATAGGTGTAAGTGTATAAGGGTGTGTATATGGCTATATGTGTATGGGGGGTATGTATAGGTGTGTATATGTGAGTGTGTATGTTTCTATGGGTATGTGTGTGAGGATGTGTGTATGGGGGTGTGTGTGCATATGAGGGTGAGTATATGGGGGTGTGTGTGTATAAGGGTATGTATGTGGGGGGTGGGTCTGGAGGTATGTTGGGGGAGCAGAACACAATCATAGCATAGGTAAGTTACTGCAGAATAAAATTAAGCTTCCAGAAAGAGAGGTCCTGAGTTGCCCCTTTAAGGAAGCTGGGGAGGCCGAGAGGAGGAGCTCAGGAAGGGGCACGTTCTTGGGATGGGGACCAGGTCGAGCTGTCTCAGGCCAAAGATGGCAGGCCAAGACCAGAACACAGCAAATGGGCTAGTTTTGCTAGAACATAGAGTGTAAGAAGAGAAGTCTGGAGAGGGAGGCTGGGATCAGGCTGGGAAGGCCTTCAGATGCCCAAGCTGGGGTGGGGTCTGCAGTTCATCTGAGAGGCAATAGGAAGACCCCTCAGGAAATGAATGGATGTATGAGTGAGTGAGTGAGTAGGTGGGTGCATGGAGCACCAGTAGAGAGAGTAATATATATTAGGAGTTGGGACACCAGACTAGCAGCTGGCCTAGAATCCAGATGGGCCCCACAGGTGAGGAAGGAGACCTAGGGCAGAGCATAAATGTGTGTAAGGGGGAGGGTTGACCTTGGGCAGAGTAGCCAATGGAGAATATGCAGCTGGTGGATCACTTGGGTTTAGGAGTTTTGAGCGGCAGAGGGGCCAGAGTCAATGAGGTGTCTACACCATCTGGCACTAATATGGTGAGCAGGTGAGGAGGAGCTCTCTAAGGAGGGGCAAACCGGTCCCGGTCAGAAAGAGAGGAGGTCCAAGCTCCCTGGTGGTCACTAATGGGTTCAGCCTGTAGGAGTCCAGCCTGGACCATAGGGAGACCCTGTCTGACAAAGGTGTCAAGGAGGCGTGGCTGTAGCCTTACCCTTCGGGACCCCTCCAGCCATGGAGTGAGTGTGGGGTGATCTGAGTGAGACGTTAAGGACGATCACAGCGTTCACCACGATTAGGATGGTCACCGCCAGCAAGAAAGTCAAGTACCTATGGAGGAGAGGAAGCGGGAGTCAGGACTGGTCCTCGGCTCTCTTCCTGGGAGGACAGAATCCCAGCTCTCTCCCTTACAAAGTGAGACAGGATGGTGCCAGCTCAGAAATCCTGCCCAGAGCTCCTGGGGAACAGGGGGGAATCTTGGGGATATCCCAGAAGGAGTGGGAGAGTCTCATGCATGAGGAGATAGAGCAGGAGGGAGTGAAGAGGAAAAGGAGCCTTACTTGCTAATAAGGGGCACAGCCTGAGAGGTCTCGGGTACCTTCTTGGCCACCAGGAAGAGGAAGACGGTCTGGGCAAGCAGGACATTGATGGAGACAGTGCACTTCTGACCCCCAGCTGGACCACCCAGAGAAGATCCAAGTCAGAGCAGCTGGGCCAGGAGCCTCCCAGCTGTGCCCCCAAAAGCTTCTCCTCAAACCCATACCTTTCTAACCTCTACCTCCAGGGCACCGATTTCCCCAGAAGTAGCCTCACTGTGATGTGACAAAGTTTTAAATTCTGCTGTCTTTGGAATCCGTTTGTTGAAGTCTGTACAGTCTCTGAGCCACAGTGCCTTGGAGCACGGCCCTTTCTGTTGTCCTGGTTTCAGCCCTCTCTTGTCTCACCGTAAAGAGCCATCATCACGTGGCTCTTACTTCTGAAGCCTGAGAAATACTGATGCTAGCTGGGGTGTCCTGGGTGGGTTCTTGCCCTCAGGAGGCTTCCCTTGGCCCTTACCAGAGTACCTCAGCAGTATGGAATAGTTGAGACTGAACAGAGGATGGGTTTGGGTTAACTTGGGTTGACTGGTTTCTCTTATTTACTGCGTGTATGCAAGTCCCCAGATCTATCTGGGGTGGGAGAGGGGCACCCCTTTCTCATAAGACACAAGCTACTAAACTCCAAAGTTGGTGAAGTACTTTACAAAAATTAGTGCACTGCTATCCCCCTTGTGCAAATAGGGAAATTGAAGCAAGTTCGCCTCTCCAAACCTCAGTCTGCCTGCGCCTACTAAGTATCCATGGAGTAAAATCCGTGTATCCCCAAATTTGGCCCCAAAGAAGAGATATGAGTATGCACCTCCCTCCCTCCATTGCAGATGTGGGGAACTATGGGTGCGGACTATTGTCAGACCGGACTGATGACACGTTAGTTCATTTTGTTGGACTGACTTTTTTTCCTTTCCCTTTTTTGTTCTATGTTATAAGGAATGGCTGGAGGTGGGGGCAGGCAGTGCAAAAGAGATGTCTTAGGAAATGAAGGTGAATGAAGAAAAGAACCTTTAATAAATGCTCATTATGTGCCAGGCAGGCTTTGGGCTAAACTGTGGGAATGCAAATACCAAAAGGAAGAGGAAATGTAAATAACTCAAGCTATCAGTGAAAAAGACAAAAAGAAAGAAAAGCCGGGATGCTGTATTTGTATCCCTAGGGCTTAGCACACAGTGGGGGGTTAATAAATGTTTGGAGGCCAGTTCTCTGGCCACTGCTCTCTGCTGCCTAAACGCTCTCCATCATCGACTTAGAACTGGAAAGGACTTTAGACCCTCATTTTACAGATGAGAAAACTGAGAAGTGACCTCTCCAGGATCACACATGCTAGCAGAAGCAGGATTTGAATGCAGGTCCTCTAGCTACCCATCCAGTGCTCTTTTCCCTGCATTGTGTTCTGTTGAAGACACCCACAGGACAGGTGCCCTTGGAAATGGAGGGGACTGGACTGGACAATCTCTAGATTATCTTCTCAATCTAGACCTCATGAGGCCAAGAAGCCAGCCAGTGGCTCGCCCAGGGGCCAGGAGCCGGGGGCCTCACCTTTGGCAGGTAGAAAGTAGATGAGGATGGCTAGTGAGGAGATGAGCACACAAGGAGCAATGATGTTGATGATGTAGAAAAGGGGCTTCCGCTGGATGAACAGGTAGAAGACAACCCTCTGGTGCCCAGCTTCCCCTGGGGATGCTGGTGGATCCAGGAGCCTCTTGGCAGGGCGGTGCTTGATGGCCCACTCCCCATTCTCTGTAGGTGGCAGAGGGATGGTGGAGCTCAGCTCAGAAGGGCTCCTGCCTTGATCCAGAGGCTCTGCTGTGGACCCCATCCAGCTTCCTTCTATACTTGTCTAGCATGCTGCAGCCCTGGTGCAGTGCCCACCACACCATAGGGAAATGGAAGCAAAGAGGGGAGCCCAGACTGCAAAATGAAGGGACCGTTTGTGCCCATGAGTGAACTTAGAGGCAGTGGGGGGTTCAGGTTGGGATGAGAGGGCAATAACTGTGGAGAAATAGGGTTACCAGTGAAGGCTTCAGGGTCAATGAAAATCCACTCGACTGTCTGGCCGTCTTCCTTACTCAACTGCAAATCAATCTCATTTGAGCTATAGGTCTGAGACCTTTAGAGAAAGGGAGAGAGCAAAGGGAAAGAAGACCAGGTGGGGAGGGGCCGGAGAGAGGAGAGGAGGGGGGAGAGGGGGGAGGGAAGAATTAGGAAAAGGGAGAGAGAAACAGAAAGATAGAAGAGAGAAAGAAAGGGAAGGGAAGGGAGTAAGAAGAGATATATACAGATAGAGAAAGGAGAGAGTGGGGAGAGAGAGATAGGCGAGGGAAGAGAGAGTGAGAGAGAGACAGAGCAAAAGAGAGCTCTGAAGGAGCGTGCACCCATTCATGAGTATTTATGGAAAGGTTCTGTTTTCCCCCAATAAGGACTACTCCCAAGCATACCACCCCTTCCATAGAAATCACAGCTGCATTGAGTAATAAAGCTGGAAGGGACCTTAAAGGCCATTGAATCCACCCTACCCTCACCCCATTTTCCAAGTGAGGGGATGTACTCGGGAAGTTTGCCCGGCATCACCCAGCTAGTGAGTGGCTTGGCCTGGACTAGAGCCAGGTCTTCTGAACCTCAATCCTGCATTCTTGCCTCTCCCAGCCCCTTCCTTCCAGCTGCTTCCCTTTCCCTTTCCCTTTCGCTTTCCAGTTCCAGCCCCATCCCTCTCACTGGAAAACCAGGGAGCAGTTCTGCCAGTCGAAGGGGAAGTAGGTGACGGTGACCGGGCAGGATGAGCGGAAGATGGCGGGCGGTAGCCAGTAGATGCAGCCGTTGGGGGATACGAGGACGTTACAGTACAGGGCCACTTCAAACACGCCGTCCACACTGTTAGATGCACAGGGGCCATGTAGGACCAGGCGCTGCCCAGCTGGCCCTTGCCTTCGGAATCCTCATCCTAGAGGGTTCTCTAAGCACCACCTGGCCCAGACTTCCCCTCAGACCTGCCCTCCTCTTGCCCTGCAGCAGGATGACCCAATCCTTGGCTCCCCTAAATTCAGACACCACCCCTTCAGCTCAGGGGTCACCTCCTCTCCAGAACCCTCTCATGCTTTCCTAGACAGCCCTATGGCTGTCTCTCTCCTCTGTCCCTCTCAAAGCCCATCTCAAACCGCAGGTTACTGGGTACATATCCTAGCCACCCTCCTACACTTCCAGGAAACAGCCATCTCCTAGAAGGCAGGGTCTTTCCTTTTTGTTCTCCTCCCACAGAGCTGGTACTTAATAAGCGTGAGATTGAATCGGATTGAATTGTAGCAGGTAGGGAAAGTACAATTCCCCCAATTCCCCGAGAACTAACTGCCCGCCCGCTATTCATCTCGTCTTAGTCTCTAGCAACTTTTAACCCCTCCGCCTTCTCCATCATCCTTTTCCTCTCTCCCCCACTCCCAGCTCCCTTCAAATCGTCTCGGAATCCCCAAAGCAGAGAATCACAGGTGCTTGAGGGCAAAGACTTCCGAGTCTATCTCAAGGAGCTCCGAGCAGGCATTTAATGAATGCCAGTGAATCAATGGATGGTTTCCCTTGTTCCTCGAACCTCAGGCCCCCTCTTCCTCCGTTCCTCTTGGGCCTCTGCCCCCACCCACTCAGTGGCCCCTTCCACCAACTTACTTGTTCTCCAGAACTACATCTGGCCGCCACACCATGGTGGAGGGGATTCTGAGCACCCACACGTCCTCATAATCTCCGGGGTCCCAGCGCAGGCGGTAATCACACCATTGCTACAGTAAGGAAGGGACAGGGAGCGGGGAACAGGTTACTTAGCGGCCGGGTCACACCACCTCTCCCCACCCCCACCCCCTACCTCCAGCTCCTGTGGCCCAGGGCCCTGACATTACCCTCAGCTCTCCCAGAACAAGGGACCTCGAACCAACACTGGGAACGGGGTGGAGGAGAGGTCTTGGAAGTCCTAATGAGACCTTGGGAACCAGGGCCCCTGAAGAGGGGTAGGCAAGGGGTTCTTACCATCTCTATCCAGACATTGGTGGTGAGTGCCTCCTCCCGTTCGTTCTGGGGGCATAAAAGGAGGCCTCAGCACCCCACCTTTCACTTCCAGCTCCAATCTCCAGTGGGGAGGCCAGTTAAAGGGCCCCTTTCTCTTCCTCTGCCCCTTCCCACAATCTCCCCAGCAGGATTCCTTTGAACGATCCCCAAACGGACTCTGGTCCAGTTAACCCATGCCTTCCCTGGCCATGGTGGGCATGTGGATGGTCCCTCCCCTTCCCAGGGTTCCAGCTCACCAGGGAGATGAGGTTGGTGAGGGTGAGCTTTAGACTGACATTGATGATGTCCGAGTCCATCTCAGCTGGCCGCAAGTTTGGGTTATAATTCCTCATCAAGTCATTCAGCAACTTCTCTTCCTGGTTCAGGCTTTGGACTCCTGTAACCAAGGGTCTTGAGCCAGGAGGGGAGAGGGTAGAAACGGAAGAGGGAGAGGGGAGGGAGGGGAGGAGGAGGAAGAAGGGAGGCAAGGTAGACAGGGTGGGATGAGCAGAGGGGGCTAACACTAGGAGGGGAATCCTGGGGAGTGGTCCCTCCATACCCACTACCTGCTCTCCAGCTCCACCCCTTGTACCCCTGTGCCACCCTCCCTCCCTTTTCTCCAGCTTTGGTACCCAGGCAGCCGGTCAGCAGCAGCAGTAGCTTCAGCCTCCCCAGCCAGGGCATGGTGAGCGGGGACTGGGGTGGGGAATAGGAGGCAGCTTCCCGACTCCGGGGGCAGCTCTGGCTTCTGCAGAGCTGTCGCCTCTTCCTGCTGGCTCCCCCCCCAACACCCCCTCCCACCCATCCCAGGCACCTCCCTCCTCTGCTCTCACACTCACATACACACACGCAACTCTCTGCCCAGCTGTCTGGCCACAGAATTGTCAGCTGTTCAGCCTGGGACACAATGCCAGGTTCGAGTTACCGGAAGGGGGATGAGGGCTGGGGAGGTCCCTTCCCCCACAGCAGACACTTCCAAGCCCTCCTGCTCCTGCCTACCCCCAGCCCCATTTCCAGGGGCAGGAGCCAAGGACTTACCTCCTAGACAGAGGGGACTGAAAGATAATGGTGGGAGAGTTCTGGTGAACAGCAGAGCTGGGGCTGTTGCCATGACCTGCTCCTGGAACTGGGGGCTCAGGCAGGCACAGGAGCCCTGGAACCCAGTGAGAGGCTTTGGTCCAGATCCTGGCTCTGTTGCCACCAGGGTGACAGGCAAGTGATGGAACCTGTTTCCTTATGTGTAAACGGAAGGGTTGGAACCCGTCAGCCTCTTAAGGTTCTGCATACCTCCAGGTACCAGACGGTGTGTAAGGGACTCTTGTGCTAGAAACAGGGGATCCAGAGCTAGACCTGACTTTGGATGGCCCATCACCCCCATTTTATGGAGAAGGGACTTGAGGCCACATGACAGCTGGGAGGCTCAGTGGATAGAGCACTCGGACTGGAGGCAGGAAGACCTGAGTTCAAATCCAGCCTCAGACACTTAACTAGCTGCGTGACCCTGGACAGGTCACTTCACCCTGTTTGCCTCACCTTCCTCATCTGTTAAATGGGCTGGAGAAGGAAATGACTAACCACTCTTGTATCTTTGCCAAGAAAACCCCAAACGGGGTTGAGAAGAGTCAGATGCGACTGGAATGACTGAGCAACAAGAATTTCAAGTCCTTTGAGGTTAAGTCATGGGAGTTCCTTAGGGCAGGCACCCTGCTTCTGCCTTTCTTCATGTCTTCAGTGCAGTGCCTAGTAAGAACAGAATAAAAAGTTTGCTTGTTTGTTGCCTGACTTGCTCCAGGTCTTAGAGTTTGGGTAGAGTGACTATTGGGACCTAAGTTACCTAACCTGAAGTCTTGTATTCTTGCCCCAACGTGGAACTGGTTGATTTGAAGGACGCCTTAGGGTCATGAATTTGGATAGAAGGGACTTTCTAGGTCTTCTAGCCTAACCCATCTTGCTGGTTTTGTTCTGTTTTGTTTTTGGCTAGGCAATTGGGGTTAAGTGACTCATGCAGGGTCACACAGCTAATGAGTATCATGTGTCTGAGGGCAGATTTGAACTCATCCTCCTGACTCCAGGGCTGGTGCTCTATCCACTGCGTCACCTAGCTCCCCCCACCTTGTTTTAAAAAATATTCCTGAATAAAGTCAGAATTTCCTCTGCCTGCCATTCTAGGCTCTAATGAATTGGCCCCAAACTTTCCTTTTCAGCCTTGTCTCCTTCTATTTCATGGTTTTATAGGGTCTGGGGCTAGAAGAGACTTTATAGATCCTCCAACCCAATACTTATATTTTATAGAAGAGAGAATCTGAGATCTAGGGAATTAGAAAGACTTATCCAAGAGTACACGGATCCCAGCCATTTAATCCTAGACTTGAACCCTCCACCCCACTCCAAATCTAGACCTCTTTGTATTGTCCACACTGGTTCTCCTCTTCTCACACCTTGCACTCCAGGACTCTCACCACCCACCCTTGCTTCGTTGCTTCTGTATCTGGTTTCTCTTCTTGGAATGCTCAATTGTCTCCTCCCCCAACCTCCAACTCTCCCTCTCCTGATTTTCTTCCATCTTCTTTCTCCTCATCTCCCTTAAAATTGATTTTTGCTTGGAAACAAATGTATGGTTGGTTTTTGTTATGATTCGCCCTCTTGACACCATTCCAATGGTAGTGCTTAAGGAAGGGGAGTAGTAACACACACACACACACACACACACACACACAATTTGTGTTCTATTACATGGCTGTGTGCATGTAAGTTAGAATGGAAGCTTCTTGAGGGCAGGGACAGTGTCATCCTTTGTCTTTGTATCCTCAGCACCTGGCATGGCTCTCTCTGCCAAATTGCCCCCAGCTTGAGCAGAAACAGGGTTATACCTGGAACATAGTGTGTGCTTAATAAATAAAAGCTTGCTGATTGATTCTGTGTCTCGGAAAACTCCTGTTTAAGAACCCTGTCTGCCATCCAGGCCATTGGACATGTTGGCTCATCGTAGGATGTCCTGAATGCATCTCTGTCTGGGGTAGGAGGTGGGGGATGGTCTTCTCATTCCTCTGGATCAATGAGTGACTAGGAAGGGGAGGGTAGAATTTTTTTAAAGGTTTATTGATGTGTTTTGATTTCACTTTAAAAACGTTTATAGAGAACTCCCATTCCTTGAGAGTAACAAAGTAAAACAATGAAATAAAACTAATAATAAAGTGACTTCATCTGAAAGTACATGAAACATACCACATCCGTAGCATCCCTCCCACCTCTGTATTTTAAAAAGATTTTTAATAAAGAGAAATCTATTTTCTCTCCCTCTCACTCCCCCCACCCCATTGAAAAAAGAAAAATAAATTATTCAGAAATTTAAAAATTATTTTTAAAAAGAAATTTAAAATTTTTTAAAAGGAAAAAATATTAAATTTGCATAGGCAAGCAAAACATTCCCTCCTTAGCTGTACAGAAAAATCCCAGTCTCATTCTGCATCTTACATCTCTCTCCTGGGTGTCGGGAGGGCAGAATGTGCAGGAGAGAAGTGGGAGTCTGCTGGGCAAAGAGCAGGCAGGGCATGGGAGATGTGCACACAAGGGACACCTCCTTTATCCAGTTATCGTTGGGGATGGCTGCCAGCAAGCTGATCCTCGATCAATCAGTAGACAGCAAGCACTTTATTTTATTTTATTTTTTTAATTTTATTTTCTTAGGCAATTGGGGTTAAGTGACTTGCCCAGGGTCACACATCAACGAGCATTTATTAAGCACCTACTTTGTGTCAGTCAATGGCCGGGGCATTTGAACTCTGTGAGCCTCAGTTTCCTCATCTGCAGACTGGACACAATACTTGCATGACCTACCCCCAGGGCTGTCATGAAGGAGTAGCTTAGTAAACTTGGGAAGTCTGTGGTGATGTGACTTATTACAGCTGTTGTAGCTGCTGTCAGAAGGATTTCTGTGGAAGTGAATTTTCCAGACAACTGGAATTTGGAACTCTCAGTAATAAGTTTTCTAATATTAAGCATTTTGGGTGTCAGTATATCTAGAATTCCTTGAGAATTCCTTTGGGATCATGCTCTAGAATTCTTTTGAGAGGTACAGAAAAGTTTGTCCCTAAACTGAATGGCCTTAGGCCACTAGTTCTTCTGTCTGCTTTTTTTAGGTCCTCTGTCTGCTTTCTCCAGGCTCAGCTGTCAGCTCTCCTTACTGTCAGTGAGCTCCAGTGCTCAGCTGAGTGATTGACGGGTGAAAGCTTCAGGAATCTTCTGTGAAATAAACACATGGGCTTTGTGACTGTTCAGAAGCATTCTGTTGACTACTCTCTTCTTGTGGTATTTTGGATAGTTGAAGATGCCAGAAGTTTGACCTCATGATAAGGTAGATGGAAGGAGAGATGTGAGCATACTATAGATCCTCCTGTTCATATCACATAGGTATTTCTGTTGAACATATGTGAATGCGCATTATAAATCTAAATGGCATGATGAGCAGGATGGTTTCAGAAAAGCCTGGGAAGACTTGTATGAACTGATGCAAAGTGAAGTGAGCAGAACCAGGAGAACATCGTACAGAGTAAGAGCAACATTGTGCAATGATCAACTGTGAATTCTGAAGGACTTAGGATGAAAAATGCTCTCTACCTCCAGAGAAAGAACTAATGGAGTCTGAATGCAGATCGAAGCCTACTTTTTTGTTTTCTTTATTTTTCTTGCTTTTTTTTTGTGTATGTTTTCTTTTGCAACATGGCTGATGTGGAAATATGCTTTGCATGATTGCATATGTATAACCTACATCAAATTGCTTGCCTTCTCAAGGAGGGAGGAGGAGAGGGAGAGAATTTAGAATTCAAAATTTTGAAAAATGAATGTTAAAAAATTTTACATGTAATTGAGAAATATTTAATGAAATAAATAAAAACTATATTGGGGGTGGGGTGGGGTGGGGTGGGGATGGTGGAAGAAATCTAAGTGGCAATGGAAATTGGTTCCCTATTGTGTTTCTAGCCTTGATTAGGGCTCGAATCAGTCACGTCCTCTCTGTAGAGTTTTCCGCTTTCACTTGAGTTCATATCCTGTCTCTGATGTTTACTGCTGGTGTGACCTCATGTGATTTCACTACTCAGGGCCTCAGTTTCCTCAACTCTAAAAATAAGGAGGTCAGACTAGATGGGCACGAGGGTTCCTCCAGCTCTGACCCTTCCCCTGGGTTATTGTCAGCAAATCCTTAAAAAACCACAGTTCCTTCTTCTGGGGATTCTGGGAATGAAAAAAGGGGGAAACAGCAGTTAGCTCTATGGGCTCAGCAGGACAGAGTTGCAGGAAGCCCTGGCCCAGAGGGTAGAACTAGCATCAACAGGTGTAGTTGGCAGAGAGGCAGATTTGAGCTTTAGGTTAAAAAAATTTAAAAAAAAAAGAGAAAAACCCTCCCCAAATTAGGGCTGAAATGGGATTCCTTATAAGGTAGTGAGTTCCCCATCTCTGGAGGTCTTCAAGGAGAACCTAGATGGGTGGGGAGTGAGTTTTCCATGTCTAGCAGTGTTCAAGGAGGGAGTAGATGGCCATGGTTGGTAACATTTTGGTGAGAGATTCTTGCTTAGGCATGGGTGGGAGGCAATTTGAAGTGTAAAGAATGCTGGATTTGGACTCTGGACCAAATTCTGGGTTCAAATTCCAGCTCTGTGTGACTGTGGGTAAATTGCTTCACTTTCCTGGGCCTGAATTTCCTCATCTCTAAAATGCAGGGGTTAGAAGATATGACCTTTGAGGCCAGCTCTAAATCTATGAGGCTGGGATCCTGGAATGGTCTTGGAGGTCCCTTCTACCTCTCCGATGCTAGGGTTCTAGACTTGGTCAGTCATGGGAATGAGAGAAGACTGCTGGAGGAAAGCAGTGGCCATGATGGTGGGGGAATCATAGAAAGAGGAGCATGGAAAGGCAGAAGTGATCCTTGGGAACCCTCCAGGAGTGGGAGCTTAATGGGGAAGGTGCAGGATGGGCAGCACGATGACACGTGGGTGTAGATTGGAAGGACTGAAAGAAGGTGCCAGGCTAGACCCAGAGTGGCCAGTCCCCAGAGAGACTTCGTTTAATGGAACTGATGGGCAGGGGATAATAGGAGGAGGAGAAATGAGGGAAGAGAGGAGGGCAGGACACTTGTGTCCACCATTGTCCTTTGCCAGAAGATGAGGAGACCGATGGTCTGAAGGAGGATCCTGCTGGACAGCCTAGGTTTGGAGCTGGCAAGGATCCAGGAAACTAGCTAGCCCAACCCTCTCACTGACAGTCGAGGAAAGTGGGATGACATGGCCAAGGTCCTGCTGGAAGCGAGGGGCAGAGCCAGGATCTGGACCCGTCTTGTACAGTGCATAGGCTGGTAGCTCTTGAGTTGGAAGGGATCTCAGACACCATCTTGTCTAATTCTCTCATTTTACAAAGAGGGAAACTGAGGTCAGTTTCCCAGTCACACACATTCAGATTGTCAAATCCAGGAGTTAAGGGGCAGCTAGGTGGTGTAGTAGATAGAGCACTGGCCCTAGAGTCAGGAAGACCTGAGTTCAAATCTGGACCTCAGACATTTCACAATTACTAGCTGTGTGACCCTGGGCAAGTCACTTAACCCCAATTGCCTCACAAAACAAACAAACAAACAAATCAAATCCAGGAGTTAAGCCCAGGTGCCTTGACTCAAGAACCAGGGCTCTTCCCACTGTACCTTGCTGCCTGCCCATGCACCTCTGGGTGAATGTCAGCTCAGCCAGGTCCTACCTGTGGACCTGGACAAGTCATTTCCCTTCCCAAAAACTCAGTCTCCTCATCTTCCAAATGGGGATAATTATAGCATCAGCATTGAATGGGTTATTGTGAAGCTCAAATGCAATTTTTAAAATTTGTGATTGGACTTTTGATTTGAAATATGATTTAATTTCTCTTGAGTGAGAAAATGCCCAGAAGCCTATTTGCAAACGTTCACATGCTCCCAAAACATTCCTTTCCCCCTGTTCCAGCATTGAGCAGAACTGGGTACAGAGTGGGGCAAAAAGGACTTAATTTATTGATCATTTTATCCACACTGTCCCATCTTTCTTTCTTTCTTTTTCTTTCTTTCTTTCTTTCTTTCTTTCTTTCTTTCTTTCTTTCTTTCTTTCTTTCTTTCTTTCTTTCTTTCTTTCTTTCTTTCTTTCTTTCTTTCTTCCTTCCTTCCTTTTCCTTCCTTCTTCCTTCTTCCTCTCCTTTTCCTTCTTCCTCCTTCCTTTCTTTTTCTTTCTTTTTTCTTTCTTTCTTTCTTCTTCTTTCTTTCTCTTTTTTCTTCTTTCTTTCTTTCTTTTTTTCTTTCTTTCTCCTCTCTCTCTCTCTCTCTCTCTCTCTCTCTCTCTCTCTCTCTCTCTCTCTCTCTCTCTCTCTCTCTCTTTCCTTCTTTCTTTATTTCTTTTTCTTTCTCTATCCAAGGAAACCCTGCCTGCAAAGTCAATGGCTCCTCTGTCCTCAGGAATACAGACTGATCTATTCCCATGTCATACCCTCTCTGCCTGCCTCCTTCCCCTAGACAGTGTTGAGTCAGGGTTTGGTCTTTTGAGAAGGGAGTTCCTTCAGGACCTCAGCAGGAGCTTGGGATGTGGCCCCTTCCCTTAGGGCAGTAGGCCCTCCCCACCCTACTCTCACCCCCCTTCACAGGACAGGGGCCATGGAACTGTCTCAGTTTGGGGGCCCCTGGAGGGGCCAGCTCCTAGATGAAGCGTTTGTCCTTCTCAGCGTAGGTGAAAGGGTCCCCAGGGAAAGGCTGGAGGGGAGGTTGGTTGTACAGGCCCTGTAGGAGGATCCAGGCAGTACCCAGGGTCATTAGCGGGGTCACCACAAAGAGGCAGAGGCGATCCACGGTGCGGGCCACTCGACCCCAGCTGTCCTTTTCCTGGGAGACGACAGCCAATTGATAAGTGTTCATTGAGACCCTTGCCCTTCCCCTCCCCACCACATGCTAAGCTAAGGGAACCCAAAGGCAGCAGTGAGACAGAACCTAGACAAGCCCCAGAGCCCTTCTCAAGGACTCAAGGACTAAGGAATGGGTGGAACAGTCCTCATGAAAGACTCTCAACCTTTCTGCCTTCGTGACCATACCTGCCTTCTAAAACACTGTCATCTCTGTGACCTGCCATCTGGCTTCCATTCCTCGAACTCTACTGAAGAGACTGCTGAAGCCATTTGGCGCGTGCGCGCACACACACACCACACACACACACACACACACACACACACACACACATTTTACAGATTAGGAAATGGAGCCTTAACGCAATAAGGTGACTCCATAGGATGATATATAGGATCATAGATTTTGAGCTGGAAGGGACCTTAGAGGTCATCTAGCCTAACTCTTCCATTTTACAGATAAGGAAACTGAGGCCAGGAGAGGTGAAGAGGCTCGCTCACCCAAGGATATAGGTAATAAATGGCAGAGCTAAGATTTGAACTCAGGTCCTCTGACTGCTGCCCCACCATCCCATGCTGCCTCCTCAGATGTTCTCTAGCATTCTGTCCCTGGTACTCTTCTGACACTCTCCACCTTAGCAGCCTAATGCAGTCCACGCCTCCATTAAAGCTCTGTGCTGCCGACTCCCGAATCCTCCTCTCCCTCTCTGATGTGTCTATTCCTCTCAGATCTGTTGTATTTGGTTTCAGAAGGTTTGGGTTCAAATCCCCAGGTTTGCTGCCTCTTCTTGTATGACCTTGATGCCTTCCCCTCTGGGCCCAGCTTTAATGAGTGAGGTTGGCGTGATGGCTTCTAAGGTCACTTTAGTTCTAGAATTGTGAGTCTATGACTGTTTGACCTTAACTTCTCTGGGCCTCAGTTTCCTTCTCTGTAAAATATGGAGTTTGGATAGAGGAGTGGGAGAAGACCCTTGGCCAAATGTGTGAGAAGAGTATGGATAGGGCAAAGTTCCTGCGGCCAGTCCCTGCTGGTCTACATCTCCATGACAGTCTCAGCCTCTGACGTCCTATAAGTTCTGCCTAGCACCCTCTCTGTATCACCCATAGGGCAGCACTCTGATGATGACGATGGTCGGTGGAGTAGGGTAACCCAGATGCCTTCACAGTATCTTCACCCCATCCCCTCCCCATTCCATCCACACCTACCTCCAAGACATCGTTTGGGTTCCAGCCCTGGGGGCTAGAGAGAATTTAGGATTCCCCTGTCATCCCCAAGTGCAGCTGAGGGTGACCCTTGGCCTTGCAGCTCCATTCTATGCCAGTCACTGGGAGCGTGGGCCACTGAGCCAGCAGATCCCTTAAGTCATGGCGCCCAAGCCTTCTCCCTTGCCCTCTCCAGCCTGAGAGGCCTTGCCATGCCCCCTCACCTCATTGTAGTTGTTCTGATCTCTCATGTGGTTGACAATGAAGTTGGCCCCATCCACGGCTGGCTTTATCTCATTCAAGAGCTCTTGCTGGGACTCTTCAGACCCTGGTGGGGGCCGCCCTGCCAGGAGACATGAGCACAGGGGGCTCTGGAAGATGGTAGAATCAAAGGTCGGGTCCCCATCTGTCTGCCTTGCCCTGCATGGGTCCCCATCCCCAGCCCGGCCACTCACGAGCGGGAGTGACCCGGCTGGCAAGCCCGTGCCTCTCTGATTGCTTCTCAAACATGAGATCACTGCGGGACTTGACTGTGAAGTACTCCTCAGCTTTGGAGATGTAGCCCAGAGAGCTGCTGCGGCGAATCTGAGAGCCCAGCACTGGTGCAGCTTCTGGCTGGGACATGTGCAGTATCCGGGGCAGGGTCTCCAGGAACATCTGGGGAAAAGAGAAAGGCCAGGTAGAGCCAGAGTGCTTCCTCTTCTCTCTGGACCACCCCACCTACCCACCCTCCCCATGGCCCCATGTGGCCACCTCTCCTTCATTTGCCGTCTCTCACGTCCTCCCTGCTTATGTGAGAGCCAATGGGGCAGGGCAGGGCAGCCAGGTAGCACAGTGGATAGAGTGCTGGGCCTGGGGCAGGAAGACCTGAGTTCAAATCTTGCTGCAGACACTTCCTAGCTGTGTGACTCTGGGCAAGTCACTTAGCCCTGTTTGCCTCAGTTTCCTCATCTGTAAAATGACCTGAAGAAGGAAATGGCAAAGCACTCCAGTATCTCTGCCAAGAAAACCCCAAATGGGGTCACTGAGAATTGGACACCAATGAAAAGGACTGAACAACTACAAAGGGGTCAGGAGATGGCCCATCGAGGTGGGCCACACCCTGTGCTGGGCCCTAGAGGATTAACAAGGCCAAAATGAAATAGCCACTGCCCTCAAGGAGCTTATGCTCTATTGGTTCATTCAACAAACATTTATTAAGCAGCCACTATGTGCCAGGTGAGAGGCAGAGAGGACTGTGTTCAAGTCCTGCCCCTGACAAGTCACTTCACCTTGTTCTAGGTGACTCTCAGTGGCTCTGAGTGGCAGAGCTAACATTCTCCTGGGCATGTAGTGACTGTGTGACCTTGGGAAAGTCACAGCCTCTCTGTACTTTAGCTCCTCATCTGCAAAGCAGAGAGAATTAAACACCAGCACTTCCTACCTCAAAGGATTGTGGTGCGAAAGGGGGCTCGTCACCTTGGGAGGGCTGTGAAGATGAGAGCCACAACAATAATAACTTGCATTTCTAAAGCACGTTGAAATTTTAAAGGGACTGTGAAATCCATATTATTACGCCTATTTAACAGACAGGAAAACTGATGCTCATAGAGGTTAAGTGCCTCTCTTCCCCCCCCCCTCCCCTCTCATCCCCCTTCCCCTCCTCTCTCCTCTCCCCTCCTCCCCTTCCTTTCCTTCCCTTTTTCTCCTCTTTTCTCCCCTCCTCCCCTCTCCTCCCCGCCTCCCCTCCCCTCCCGTCCCCTCCTCTCTTCTCCTTTTCTTCTCCTCTCTCCTTTCTTTTTCCATCCAGAGTCACCTCCCTATTATAGTTCTCTTGGGCCCTGGCTCTCCTTTCCTTCCTGCCCCACTCCTTACCCTCCAGATTTTTCCACCCCCCCCCCACTGTTATGTGATGTCTTCTTCCACTAGAATGTAAGCCCTTTGAGGGCAGGGACTGTCCTTTTTGCTTGTATTTGTATCTCCAGATCTTAGCACAGTGCCTGGCATACAGTAAGTGACTGTATGCCATCTGTCTGTCATCCATCCCACCTCTTCACCCACGCTAACGTTAACCATCTTTTCTCCTCCAGACTCACTTTCCTGACCCCCGGCGAGAGGACATGGGTGCTGGGTGTCCGATGGTGGATGTTCAGAGTGACCACACAAATGAGGACAATGATCGTAACCAGGACCATGCCAAAGAGGAGAAACCTGCCATGTAGAGAAATGGTCCTGAGCACCGAGCCCTGGGTCCTGAGTCCTGAGTCCTGAGCCCTGGGTCCTGAGTCCTGAACCCCCGAGCCCTGGGTCCTGGGTCCTGAGTCCTGGGTCCTGAGTCCTGAGCCCTGGGTCCTGATCCCCAAGCCCTGGGTCCTGGGTCCTGAGCCCCCCAGCCCCGGGTCCTGGGTCCTTAGTCCTGGGTCCTGAGTCCTGAGCCCTGGGTCCTGATCCCCCCAGCCCCGGGTCCTGGGTCCTTAGTCCTGAGTCCTGGGTCCTGAGTCCTGAACCCCCGAGCCCTGGGTCCTGGGTCCTGAGTCCTGAGCCCTGGGTCCTGAGCCCTGGGTCCTGATCCCCCAAGCCCTGGGTCCTGGGTCCTGAGCCCCCCAGCCCCGGGTCCTGGGTCCTTAGTCCTGGGTCCTGAGTCCTGAGCCCTGGGTCCTGATCCCCCCAGCCCCGGTCCTGGGTCCTTAGTCCTGAGTCCTGGGTCCTGAGTCCTGAACCCCGAGCCCTGGGTCCTGGGTCCTGAGTCCTGAGCCCTGGGTCCTGAGCCCTGGTCCTGATCCCCCAAGCCCTGGGTCCTGGTCCTGAGCCCCCCAGCCCCGGGTCCTGGGTCCTTAGTCCTGAGTCCTGGGTCCTGAGTCCTGAACCCCTGAGCCCTGGGTCCTGGGTCCTGAGTCCTGAGCCCTGGGTCCTGGGTCCTGGGTCCTGAGTCCTGAACCCCTGAGTCCTGGGTCCTGAGTCCTGGGTCCTGAGTCCTGAGCCCTGGGTCCTGGGTCCTGAGTCCTGAGCCCTGGATCCTGAGCCCTGGGTCCTGATCCCCCAAGCCCTGGGTCCTGGGTCCTGAGCCCCCCAGCCCCGGGTCCTGGGTCCTTAGTCCTGAGTCCTGGGTCCTGAGTCCTGAGTCCTGGGTCCTGAGTCCTGAACCCCTGAGCCCTGGGTCCTGGGTCCTGAGTCCTGAGCCCTGGGTCCTGGGTCCTGGGTCCTGAGTCCTGAGCCCTGGATCCTGAGCCCTGGGTCCTGATCCCCCAAGCCCTGGGTCCTGGGTCCTGAGCCCCCCAGCCCCCTGGGTCCTTTAGTCCTGAGTCCTGGGTCCTGAGTCCTGAGCCCTGGATCCTGAGCCCTGGGTCCTGATCCCCCAAGCCCTGGGTCCTGGGTCCTGAGCCCCCCAGCCCCGGGTCCTGGGTCCTTAGTCCTGAGTCCTGGGTCCTGAGTCCTGGGTCCTGAGTCCTGAGCCCTGGTCCTGGGTCCTGAGTCCTGAGCCTGGATCCTGAGCCCTGGGTCCTGATCCCCAAGCCCTGGGTCCTGGGTCCTGAGCCCCCCAGCCCCAGGTCCTGGGTCCTTAGTCCTGAGTCCTGAGTCCTGGGTCCTGAGTCCTGAACCCCTGAGCCCTGGGTCCTGATCCCCCCAGCCCCGGGTCCTGGGTCCTGAGTCCTGAGTCCTGAACCATGAGCCCTGGGTCCTGAGTCCTGAGCCCTCGCTCCTGAGCCCTGAGCCCTGAGTCCTAGGTCCTGGGTCCTGAACCAGGTCCTGAACCGGGTCCTGGGTCCTGAGTCCTGAGTCCTGAGCCCTGGGTCCTGAGCCCCAAGCCCTGAGTCCTGGGTCCAGTCACAAGGAAGGAGTGGAGAAGGGAGAAGAGCAGTGGGCAGTGGGCAGGGTCTTACTCACTTGCCAATGAGGGGGATGGCATGAGAAGTAGGGGGCAGCCGCTTGGAGATGAGCAGCAGGAAGACAGACTGGGCCAGCAGTACAGAGATGGTCACTGAGGTCTTCTCACCACCTGGGGAGAAGAATGGCCTTAGGCTGACCCCCTGACTTGTGTCCTTTAGCCCAGACCTCATCATCACTTCTGCTTAGGGCTCAGGGCTCCATCTCTAGCCCAGGTGCTCAGGTGGCCAGCTGTCCTCCTGGGGCTGTACTGATTTTTCTGGGCTTTTGGGAGAGAGGGTTATGATGGACCCAGAATGAGCATTGGATAGGGGGCTGGGCAGGGACAGAATGGTAACTGGGTGGCACAGTGCATATGAGCAATGGTGTCAGGAAAACCCAAGATCAAATCCTGCCTCAGACACTTACTAGCTTTTTGACCCTGGGCAAGTCACTTAATCTGTCTGCCTCAGTTTCCTCAAGTGTAAAATGCAGGTAATGTTAGCCTCTACCTTTCAAGGCTGTTGTGAGGATTAGTTGAGAGGACCATATGTAAAGGGCTACATAAACGCTCCCTATTATTTTTAGTCTTTTTCATCCACAGACCATTCCTGTGATCCCAGGAGCCTCTGGGAAGCCGCTTGCCCACTGAGAAGGTAGCTGCAGCAGAGGAGGGGAGGGTTCAGGACTAGGAAGGTCCTACTTGATGTCACAAGGAAGCAGTTTGGGGCTGGATAGAATCTAACACCTGGGAGGGTCACTTGGCCCATCCCAGTCATGGAGCCTTGGAGGCCTATGATGGCAATAAGTGGAACAATGGAAGGAGTGTTGGCTATCGGGCTCAGAGGGCTGGAGTTCAAATCCTGGCTCTGATGACCTAAGACAAGATACTCGCCCTCTCTGGGCCTCACTTTCCTCATCTGGAAAAGGAAAGGATTGATCCAGACAGGCTCCAAGGCCCCCTCCAGAGTTGGATATGTGATCCCAAGCTGTGGACAAGGCATTTCACCATTCTAGGCTCAGTTTCCTTCAAAGTAGACTGCGGGGACTGGACCAGATGGTCTCAAGGACCCCTAGATCTTGGATCCTGCCAACCTTGGGCATTGGATGGAAGGCCTCCCCAACATGGCACCACTGGCAAGACAACGGGGGAGCCTGAGAACCAGAGGGGGGCCGGGGGGGGCTGGGGGCTGGAGCCCCTCCCTCACTGTCGGCAGGCAGGTAGAAGGCCAGGTTGATCATGAAGGAGATGAGCACGCAGGGCACCAGGATATTGATGAAGTAGAACAGGGGCTTCCGGCGGATGATGAGGTAGAAGGTGACATCCTGGTAGCTGGAGCTCGCCATGGAGACGCTCTGATCGATGTTTTTCCGAGCAGGCCGGTGAACAATTTCCCACTCCCCATTTTCTGGAAGTGATACAGATATGCCAAGGGGCAAGGCCGGGAGGGTGGGGAGGCTTCTGCCTGGGGAGATGACTGGGTCCCTTGGGCCAAGGGGCAGGACTAGAGCAGGGAAGAAAAGGGGAGAACAGGAGCCATTTCTTGGGGTCTGGAGAGGACCGGTGGCTGCATACCTGTGAAGCCTTCGGGGTCAATGATAATCCACTCCACCGGGTAGGAGCGCCCAGTGACTTCATCTGTCTCCTGCTTCAGTTGCAAATTAATTTCTTTGGCTGTGTATGTCAGAGAGCTATGGGAGATGGAGGAAGAGGTCAGACCTAAGTGACTGCCCTGTAGTCCCTCCCAGAGCTGAGTGATCATTGGAAGTCTCCGTCCCTCCTCCTGGGCCTTGTCCCTTTCTACTTCCTTCACAGGCCTTTAAGGGCTCAACCTAGGCCCTAGAACCCTGCCTCTGGGGGTGTCTGGGTCCCTCCCCTGCCCTTGGGCCTTCTGGAGCCATGCTGCTCATTCCAGGGTTTGGAAGAGAGCTTCAGAACAAAGAAGGGCGTCAGGCAGAAATGGGAGTGGAGGAGCTGGTGTCTGGGGGTTGGAGGGCCCCAGTGTCCAACCTGAACTTGAGAGAACAGTTCTGCCAATCAAAGGGGAAGTAGGTGACAGTGATGGGGCAGGAAGACTGAAAGATGGCAGGTGGCAGCCAGTAGACCCAACCAGAGGGGTAGACGAGAATGTTGCAGGCATAGGAGATGCGGAAGGCGCCATCATTGCTGTGAGGGGGGAGGGAGACAAGAGTGGAGGTCACTGGCCTTGGGTAGGGTAGGGGTGGGGGGATGGAGTGGAGGTCACTGGCCTCAGATTGGGTGAGGTGGGGGGTTGGAGTGGAGGTCACTGGCCTCAGATGGGGTTGGGGTGGGGGGATGGAGTAGAGGTCACTGGCCTCAGATGGGGTGGGGGGTGGAGGCCAGGCTGATGCAGCTGGGCACCAGGAGGACAGAAGAGCCCCTGCGGGGGACAACGGCCCTAAGGTTTGCCAAATATTCTCCATGGATGCTATCATCTGACTGCCATGGCTGCCCTGGGAGGTAAGCGCTATTTTTGTTCCCACATAGACGAGAAAAGTGGGGCTGAGAGGGGTCAGACAGTGTCTGGGGCGGCTCTGGAGCACTGGTCTTCCTGACTCTGGGGCCTCGGCTCCATCTCCTGCCCCTTACTAGAAGGTGAGGAGAGCTGGGGGCAGGGGAGCCAGGGCCCAGGGAATGGACAAGAGACCAGAAGCTGAAGAAGGGAAGGGCAGGGGGCTGGGGCTGCTAGATTGAGAGGGGGGGCCTCGGGGAAGCGTTGGAGGAGGAACGGAGGACCGCAGGCTGACCTGTTCTCCAGGACGATATCTGGGAGCCACAGCATGTCCGAAGGCAGGCGGAGGACGCTGATGTTCCCAAATTTGGCCATATCCCATTGGAGCCTGCTGTCCATCCAGCCCTAGAGGCCCAGAGGACGCTTGGAGACCCAGTCCTCCCCTCATCCCTCTTCAGCCTGAGGTGGGCACCCCAGGGAAGGCCCGGGAGGTATGGGGTGCCGAGAAAGGGGACTCGCTTGAGGAAGGATTCATTCCCTTACTCCCATCCCCACCCAGGAAGCCAGACTTTCTCACATGCTCGATCCACACGTTGGTGGTGAGGGTCTCATCAACTTCTTTCTGAAAGGAGAACAGTAGGTTGAGAGCTGAGCTTAGGTCCTGGGTCCTAGGCCTTCATTTATTTATTTATTTAGAAGGTAATTGGGGTGAAGTGACTTGCCCAGGGTCACACAGCTAGGAAGTGTCTGAGGCTGGATTTGAACTCGGGTCCTCATTACTCTGGGGCCTGTGCTCTATCCACTGCACCACCGAGCTGCCTCAAATTAGGCCTGAGGGTGGCGATCCAGGCCCCGGAATGTCTAGACCTCTAGGGGTCCGGGGGTGGCAGATGCTTGTCCAAGAGGTTGTGATGGAAGGGGTCCCAGTCCGCACACAGTCCTCTTTACTTTAAAACATTAGTAACAATAATTGAAGAGGCTGAAGTGGGGAAAAAGGTGATCCCAGAGTCAGGAAGACCTGAGTTCAAGTCTCACTTCTGACACATTTTTGCTGTGTGGCCCTGGGCAAGTCACTTCCCTTCACTGTCCCAGGCAACCCTCTAAATTATAACTGGAAGAGCTGCAATCTACACCAGTAAAGGGAGTTTCTTCCCTGGGAGTTCCCCAGACCAGTAGAGTCAAGCTTAAATAGAAACAGATCCCTGTGGGCTCATAGTGACTTAGAAAATCACAAATTAACACTGTTATCTATGTTTCGTTTTGTATTTTTATCTATCGGGCTCAACGTTTTCCAATTACAGTTTAATCTGGCTTGGGCTGCTGGGCCCAAGTGGACTTATTACCTCTGCCCTAGATTAGTGAAATCACAGGGACAATAATAGACATTTCCATGTGACTTTAATACGTTATGTAATTTCATCCTAATAGACTCAGATTCAGCTCTAGAAGGGACCTCCAGACTTGCCCAAAGTCATGAAGGTGGTGAGTGGCAGTCCTAGAATTCAAATTCGGGGCTTTTGAGAAGAAATCCAGGGAATCTTCCCACTGTACCAAGTTGTCCTTCCTTGCGGCAACTGGGGGAGGGGAGGGAGGTGCTGTTACCCCCATTTTACAGCTGAGGAAACTGAAGCAAACAGAAGTCAAGTGACTTGCCCAGGGTCACCTAGCCAGCCAGTAAGTATTTAAGGTATGATTTGAACCCAGATCTTTCTGACTCCAAGTCCTCTGCTCTCTACCCATTATACCACATTGATTTTTACTTTGGGCACATTAGCTCAGGCACTTAAACAATGTATTGATATAATTTATTTCCATATAACCCACAACTCCCAATATATTCCTCCCTCTACCTTTCCCTCCCTCTCCCAGCCTTTATTTTTTTTTCTTAATTTTAAAATTAATTTATTTTGATTTATCAACAAACACTTCCATATGCTTTTGAGTTTTAAATCCCCCCCCCTACCACCCTCCCCAAGACGGCACGCAATCTGATATAGGCTCTACATACACATTCCTATTAAACATATTTTCACATTAGTGATGTTATAAGTAAGAATTAGAACCAATAGGTCCCTCCCATCCTTTATAACAAGGAAGCAAAATTGACCCACACATCAACTGAGTCTGACAGTGTACTTGCTGTTTCACTCCTATAGGCCCCCACCCCTGGCTGAGCAAGGAAGGAAGGGAGGGAGGGGCATTTCCAGTGTCTCCTTTTTGGGAGATGAAGCCTTTTTTTCTTACAGAATTTCTCGGGTCCCATGATGCCCAGTGAGCTTGCCGACCTCTGCCTGTTCCACCCTCTTCTCTCTTTTTGGAGGCTTGATTTTGATCTTGCTGCTTTATTCGAGGTACTGTTTCAGTTAATTTTAGCGGACTGAGCCAAACTTCATATGATTTATCCAAACCAAGCTCATCTGCCTCCTCTCTTCACCTCTTCCCAAATTTCCTTTTTCTTTCTCCCTCTTCTTTCTTTTCTCAACTCAACTTAGATCAATAAGTGTTTGTTAACCCTTCCTCTCCATGCTCCACGCCTTGGGATACACAGACAAAAATCAACCAGCCCCTGCCCTCAAAAAGCTTCCACTCTACTGGGAGGAAACAGCATATGCGCACTCCAAAGAAATAGGAAGACCCGAGGAGGTGTGGGAAGGGGTGCTGCTGAGGGGGGAGGGAGCTCCTCCTTCTGCTCCTCTGCCCCACCCGACCCAGCTGGGCAGCTGCCCAGGGAACCCTGGGGGCAGAGGGTGTCCCTGTCCCCAGGGGGGCCGGATGACCTTCAGGGCCCCAGAGAGCCTGGGACTCACCAGGGAGATGAGGTTGGAGAGGGTGAGGGCCAGGGAAATGTCCACCTTGTCCCCTTGGCGTTCCACCGGCCGAAGGTTCTTGTTATAACTCTTCTCTTGGAAAAGATAGTGGATGAGCCGCTCCTCCTCATTCAGGGCCCGGGCACCTGGGGAGAGAAGGGGCTGGCTGGGGAGGGGCCTGAGGATCCAGCCAAAGCTGGTGAGGAGCCTGGATGTGCGTTCCACTCTGAAGACTGTCCTGCTGCAAGGAGCTGGATAAAGTGCCTGAAAAGACCCCTAGAGGCTGGGTCCTTGAGCAGGATTTGGGGAGCGGGGTTTACCGAGGAAAGGAGAAGGTCCTGGGTAGGGACGGGGGTGTAGGGAATGGGACCGGGGGCGGGGAGGAAGGACCAAAGTGAAATGTTGGTGAAGAGTGGGCTCCTCCCCTGGATGGGAAGGGGCCGGGGTGAGGGAGTAAGATGGGGATCAGAGAGATGCCAGGTCCTTACCGGAGATGACCAGCGCCGTGAGCAGCCCCAGCCTCAGTGTCCAGCCCTCCATTCTGTCCCCTTGGTCTGCAGCCCTGGATCTGACCCCTACTGTCCTAGACAGGGTGCTGAGTAATGGAGATGGGATTGGGGGCTGGGGGGAAGGGAGGGACAGGTGGTGTTGGGCTGAGGGAGGAGGAGTGGAGGAAATGGAGGGATTATAACAGCAACCGGACACCCCAGTGGGGCTCATAGAGGGCGAGGCAGAGGGAGGAAGGCCAGAGGACCGGGAAGGGGGGAGCCCAGCAGGGGCCACAGCCGATCAAGGAGGCATGAGGGAGTGGCCTGTGGGCGAGCTGGGCAGGGTCATGGAGAAGCGGCCGTCCAGCTGGGGCTGTCACTCATCTGGAAGGGACAGTTGCCTTTCTAGGGGCCCCCCTCTAGGTGGGAGCCCTTTCCTGAGGGGGCCAGCCTGTGCCCTGTCCGGAAGCTGCACACCTAAGATGTTCACACCTAGGAAATTCAACTCAATTCAACAAATATTTATTAAATGCCTATCACGCGCCAGTCCCCCGGGAATCCAGACAAAAAGAAACGACACTTGGCCTTCAGGATCTTCACATGTACAACAGTTCATTGGGAGAGCGGAAGAGGAACATTTGTCCAACACCTGCAGTTTGCTAAGAGACCCCAGACCCCGAATACCTTCTGTAGCTGCTTTTAAAAACAAAATTGATATCGTTTGTTTTTCTAACAACCGCACTTCCCAGTATGATCCTACTTCTTCCTCTCGAAGAATCATCATTTATAACAAAGAATAAAAAAGAAGGGAAACAATTCATCAAAACTAGCCGACACATCCCAAAAGTCTGGTGTTGTAATGTAGTGTTCCATACCCATAGGCCCCCACTCTGCCTCCAGCTCTTCAGAAGAGAAGTTTCTTCTATTTCCAGATGAAGGTTGGTTGTGCTCCCACCCATCTATTCCCCAAAGCTCTCTGGATCTTTACTTGCTGGCTGAATTCCAGGGAAGCTCTTGGGCAGAGGGGGCATTTATTATGGAAATGCTAGTTCTCAGTTATCTCTTCCATATCACCGGGGGCAGGGAGGGAGGGAGTGGGGAGGGCTGTTAGGGGCACAGTGCCCTCATGATCTGGAAAAGCCGCATAAAATTTTTTGGCTCTCCCTTCATACCAGAGAAGAAGTCTGAATTATTATGGTATTAAAAGATAAAATATGTTGGTCATACAATACTATACAGGTATTTTATGCATTTCCGAGTTTCTAAACTTTTTCTGTGTTGTCTGCTGGCCTTCACATGTCATCTGTGGCTTCCACAAAACTCCTCCCAAATTCCCATTTAATTTCTTACGCCAACCCGCAATATATGGAAACCACGATGGGGAAAGTCGCAATGTGGAGGGGATAACCGTCCGTGTCTCTACCGCACGCCCCCATTAAACCAAATCTGCTGATAAATAACTACATTATCCTGATCCCTGCTTCCCCCCACTGCTAGCTAAGGGGTGCATGAGCTGCAGCGTCCTCCTCGGGGCCAGTCACAGGGCACCCCAACCATCAAACATCATCTGGAGCTGGGAAGATGGGGGAGGGGGGCTCCCCTGAGGCCCTGAATCCCTGGCCCCTCCTTAGGGGTCTTCAACTCCAAGAGACTTCTCTCTGCTTGTCCTCTTCACCCTGCTATCTCCATGCAGTAGGGCCAAGCCCCTGTGCATTCCCAGAGGGGCCTCTAGACCGAGTCCTTCCCAACTATGTTGGGGAACCAGCTCTGAAGGCCCTCAAGGCCTGGGCCAAAAGGCCAGGGAGGCTCTGAGTGAGGGTGGCTGGCTCCAATCCGATCATGGTGACAAAGACACTAGCCGGCCCCCCACGACTGCCCTGACTTGGGCCTGGAAGAGTCCCCTCGGAGTCCTGGAGCCCAGGTCAGCCAGGATCTGTTCAGGGAAAAGGGCAGGTCAGCAAGGCAGAGATGTGTCCGCTCTCCCAGCATCCTCCTCCTTCTTCCTCTTTTGCCCCCCTTTTCTGGGAGGGGCCTCCAGTGTCAGTTAGGGGGTCTTCAGTGGGGTGACTACAGCCTGTTCTCTGTGTGTGGGGGGCAGGCCTGGCTTACACCAGGGAAGGGAAGACCCTTTTTCCCCTTGGCTTCCCCCCAGGCCTCCCTGCCTCTGGCCTTTTCTGAACCGGGTCAGGTTGTGTGGGGCAAGGTGACAAGCCTGGGGCCTGAGGGGCTCTGTCCCTACCTCCTGAAAGTCCATAGCCAGCTGGTCAGGGGGCACTTGTAGGATCCAGGCATGAGCTTCTTGAAGGGCAGCCAGCTTCTGGCCCAGAGCATCCAGCCCAGGGCAGCCTGGAGGGAGGGGGACGACACCCCAGTTTACAAAGGACTTTAGAACCACTGTTTCCCCTGGCCCTCATGACCTCCAGTATCCACATACGCTAAGCATTTAGGGCCAAAAGGGACTTTCGAGGTGATTTAGAGCAATCCCTTCATTTTACAAATGGGGAAACTGAGGCCCAGAGAGGCCCATAGCATCAGAAATCTAGAACTGGGACTTCAGAGGCCCCTAAGTCCAGCCGTCTCATTTTGCTTCCCCACCCCCTCATTCAGCTATTTGCAAAAATCCTGCCCTGCTTTCCTTTCTAATAATAACTTACATTTCTTTTTAAAAGTTTACAGAGTGTTTTTCTTCCTACAACCTTCTGAGCTAGATGGTGCCCATTTCACAGTTAAGGAAGCTGAGGCTCAGGGGGCTTAAGAAGGAGCCTACCCAGGGTAGGCGATTAGCAGAGGTAAGGTTCCAACCCAAGGCTCTTCCTGACTTCGTGCCTCTTTCCCTTCTCTCCTCTTACTCCCTTTGGGGTTCCTGCTGGAAAGGGACCTACGGTAGACAGCCTTGGGGCAATGCTGGATTTGAGGGGGACAGGTGAGGGCCTGACTCATTACCTTTCACTTCTGCCTCCTGCTCCTGCCTCCCCTGGGGTAGGGGAGCGTCTCCTTGGGGAGCTGAGGAGGAAGGAAACAGTGAGAAATTCGTTCCAAAGTGGGGGAATGAGGATGTTGGGAGGGAGACAGAGAGAGAGAGAGAGAGAGAGAGAGAGAGAGAGAGAGAGAGAGAGAGAGAGAGAGAGAGAGAGAGAGAGAGAGAGAGAGAGAGAGAGAGAGAGAGAGAGAGAGAGAGAGAGAGAGAGAGAGAGAAGGTGGCAGCTCACAGGGGGAGGAGAGGGGGGAAAGCATCCTCAGTCGTATCAGGGGTGTTGGCACCACAAACCATGCCCAAGGCAAGAGGCAGGGAAGTTATTCTGAGGAGGGAATGAGGTGCTTATCACCCCATATTGGGGAGACAAGGACCCTGAGACACTGTGTCTAGGCCACTGCTAGGGAAGCTGCTGAAAGGGGAAAAGATGGGGCAGATGGGGAAGAAGTTCACCGCATCACAGTGCAAGACAGAAAGCATTGCCAGGGCCCTGAGGGAAAGTCACTGTGTCCTTGCCTTCGGTAAGGCTCTGGTCACAGGTTAATATGCGGGGTGTCAGGCAAAACTGAGGATCTCTAAGAAGGATGAAGTCTCGGGAAAGAGCAAAGGGCCAGCAACTGGAGAGGATCGAGGTACCTGTGCCCTGCCCTCGCCGTGGAGCTCGGGGAGGAAGCCAGGAATGTTGCAGAAGCCCTAGGCCAAGCTGAGGCAGCGCTCGCGCAAGACGAAGCAGACCCAAGTGGCGGGAGAAGAAGTCCTGAGCATCTCTGAGTAGGCTCAGCAGAGTTTGGACCAGAGACCGCAGCTCTGGGGAAGGGGAACAGAATGGGGCAGGGACAGGTTGGGAGGAGGGATTCCAAAGTCCCCCCTCCCGACATAGCCACAGCGCCCCGCCCCGCCTCCCCTAATCTCTCCTGCAGCCACCTCCCCCGAGCGTCAAGGAGAAGCTGACCACATCTCCTCTTGTGCAGCTGACATTTCTTCTGGGACAGGCGGGTACAGGCGCCGGATCCCCGAGGCACGGGGCAGGAGCGCTCGTAGAAGGCGCAGAGGTGGGCGAACTCTGCAGAAGGGTCTTCCTGGGCATCCAGGGCCAAAAACTCCCGGCAGCTGGGCTCCCGACTGGAAGGAGGCGCTGCAGAAGACAGAACTAGATTGGCCGAAAGTTCTTTCTCTGAACCAACCTCTCAGTGCTGTTCAACCAATCAGTCGCTCAAGCAGTTTTCATTAACTGCCCTAGGAAGAGAGATAAAAGCGGGACAGTCCCTGCCCTCAAGAAGCTTATGTTCTATTTGAAGAGGCAACATGTTTGTAAATACATCCAAGGAGTCTGTGAATCCTGTGTTCAAATCCTGCCTCAGACATTTCTTAGCTGAGTGACTCTGGACAAATCACTTAACCTCTCTGTGGTCAGTTTCCTCAGCTGTAAAATGTGAACTCAGTGGTCTCTAAGGTCCATTCCCCTCTACATCCATGATCCTACAAGAGAGGAAGAGAGTCAGTCTGAAAGAAATAGAGACACGGGAGAGATTGAGATTTGCCCAGGAGCTGTGGAGTGGGACCAGAGCCTGAGTTTGAATTTCTAACCTAGAACCAGGATCATTTTTGTCTGTGGATCCCCAGTTGCTAGCATAGAGCCTGGCACATAGTAGGTGCTTAATGCCTGCTTGTTGAATGGACCAATAGAATGTAAATTTAAGGGCAGAAATTGTTATATTGTGTCTTTGTATCTCCAGTTCCTAACACAGAGCCTGGCACATAGTAGGTGCTCAATATCTGCTTGTTGAATGGACGGATAGAATGTGAGTTTATGGTTTCATTTTAGTCTCTGCATTGCCAGCACCAGCATAATACCTTAGCACATAGTAGGTGCTTAATAAATGTTTGCTGAATTTGAGGGTTTTTTCCTCTGTGCCCTAATTCCTGGTAGCATGCAAAGCAAAAGGTGGAGGAAAAAACCCAACCCAAAGCAAACCAAAGTAAGGCTGATGAAGATGTAGGGGGAGAGGTCGCTTACCACTCATCTGCTGGCGGATCCAGTCCCTGAAGGCTGCCACGCGGGTGTATACCCCGGGTTTGCCCGGCTCTCCACAGCCATCCCCCCAGGAAGTGATACCATAGAGGACCTCCCTCAGAGGGGGCCCAGCCACTGAGCATGTCAGAGGCCCCCCTGAGTCACCCTGTGAGGACATGGAAAGGAGGAGGAGCTGGTACCCCTGGGACACATGTTGTCCCTCCTGCACCCTGATGGTTGAAAAGGGACAGTTATGGAGAATGGGATGGGGGGCAGGAGATCTGGGGTGTTCTAGTCTCAGTCCTCCACCAACTGTGCAAGCTCAGGCAAATCATCCCCCTCTCTGGGCCACCCTGTAAAATAAGGGGCCAGGATCAGATGGCCTCCAAGTTCTTTCACACTTGGTGACTTACAAGGGGAGAGGGTAGGGGGGTTGCTGAGACTTAATCGCATCCCTGCTTTGCCCCTTGCCCATGTTCATGGAGTCATAAAATCTGGAGTTTAATGCTGAAAGGGACCTCAGAAGCCCCCGGCCCATCCCCTCAGTTTATGGAAAAGGGCATCAAGGTCCACGGTGGGTAAGGGACTGGCCCAAGGTCATTCAGGTAGTATCTAAGGTGGAATCTGAACCCAGGGCTTCCAACCACAAATCCAGTGCTCTTTCCATTCTAGGCAGCTGTCCCCACAAAGGAGAAGCCATGTTGCTCTCACTTTTGGCAGGGTGCTATCTCTAATAGGCTCCCTTCCTCCTACCTGGCAGGAGTCCACTCCTCCAGACAGATAGCCCGCACAGAGCATGGTGCTAGGGTGAAGTGCTGACCCCAGAGCTGTCCGGCAAGTGTCCAAGCTGAGCAAGGGCACCCTGGCCTCCCTCACGGCCTTAGCGGCAGGTCCATCTGAGAGGGAATGACAGGACACCTCAGGGCATAGAGCTCTTGGGACACCCTGGGCTCCATCCCCTGTGACCCTTTCCTCCATCTGCCCATATATCCACCCGCTCCCATCTCCCTTCCTACTGGGGGCTGTGTGTATGTGTGAACTAGACAGCCACCTACAACCCCTCTAGCTCAAAGCCCCCATCTGTCACACCTTCATAGACAGCTCCCCAGCCAGCAATGGAGCAGAGGGTGCCTGCTGGAGGCTCTCTGGGCTCCTCAGGTAGACAAATAGGCCATGCCCTCTCAGATGGTGGCACTGGTACCCACAGCTCCACCAAAGCCACGTCATTCTGGAAGGTCTGGGGATCAAACTATAGGAAGAAGGGAGGGGGGTATGGGAAGTCAGAGCTCTGGGGAGCCCAGGGGCCAGGAGCAGTTTGGAGAAAGGGATGAGGAGGGGCTCTGGAATCTTACCTTGGGGTGGGGCAGAATGCGGTTAACAGGGATCCCCTCCTCCTGCCTCTCCCCAGGGGGACTGTTCAGGGTCACTGTCCACAGGAGCTCATTCTGAAGGCTGTTGAGGGACACAGGATATGTGGTCACCAGGGAGGGGGAAAGAAGAGGCTACTGACTCTCCTGGTCCCTGCTTAAGTCTCAGGAGGGGGATTCACACACAGGCTTCTAGATTTAGAGTTGGAAGGGAACTCAAGAGTACATCCAGTCCAATGCCCATTTTACAGATGAGAACACTGAGGTCAAATAAAGCTAAGGAGTAGTTGACAGAAGTGAGATTTGAACTCCACACCTCACTCTAACTCATGTTTTTCTACTGTACCACATCTGGGTTGGCAATAATATTAATAGTCACCATTTATAGAGGAGTTTAAGTGCCTTAACAATAGTATCCCGTTTTATCCTCATAACAACCCAGGGAGGTAGGTGCTGTTATTATCCCCATTTCATAGATGAAAAAACTGAGGCAGACAAAATGCCTGTCAAGGGTCACACAGCTGGTCAGGGTCTGAGGCCATATTTGAAGTTCAGGGCTTCCTGCCTCCATGGCCAAGGCCCTATCCATTGTGCCACCCAGACTTGTTTAATCAAATTTAGGTATTTTCTCTCTTTTTCCTTTGGAGATGGGATAGGGGTGGGTGGGAAGGAGGAGGAGGAGGAAGAGGAAGAGGAAGAGGAGGAAAAATGGTAAGGAAACATGAAGACCTGAGGCCCTGGAGGGTTTGTGCGTTGACTTTCTTTCTTTCTTTCTTTCTTTCTTTCTTTCTTTCTTTCTTTCTTTCTTTCTTTCTTTCTTTCTTTCTTTCTTTCTTTGTCTTCCTTCCTCTCTCTCTCTCTCTCTCTCTCTCTTTCTCTCTCTCTCTCTCTCCCTCTCTCCTTCCTTCCTTCCTTCCTTCCTTCCTTCCTTCCTTCCTTCCTCCCTCCCTCCCTCTGTTCTTCTACCTGTCTGTTTATTGTTTGTTTTTGGTGTGGACCTGTGACTTTATTGGTGTAGGGAACTTCCATGGAGGAAATCCCTTCTACTAATGCAGGCGAGTGACTCTTATTCAATGTATAGGCCTAGAGAATTGGGGAATTGACTGGTGCACTTAGAATGATGCGTCCAGTCTCATACAACTGGTATGTGTTGGAAAAGGTACTGGAACCCAGGTCTCTCTGAGTTCCAGGCAGGCTCTCCATAGCACTTAATATATATTATCCAAGTTGACCCTCCATCTGGGAGGTAGGGACTTTAGCCATCATTATCCCCAGTTTACAGCCAAGGAAACGGGCTCAGAGAAGAGTGACTTGGCCAAGGTCACAAAGCTTGTAAGCTCCAGAGGTGGACGCCAAACCAAGGTCCTTCTTGACTGCCTTCTATCCACCCTTCCCTCAGCCTCTCTGAGGCCCAGCTAGCTCTAAATCTTGATGCTATGAACTACATAGGTCATCCCCAGAACCACCTCCCCTTCCCCAGGCTTGGCTTTTGGATGGCCTTAGGGATACTTCTCTCATCCACCAGGGGGCAGCAGAGACCACTGTCTGGTTGAGGCTGTAGCAACACTCCTTTTGAGCCCTTGACAACTGGAGGTGGGGGATTTGGGGCAGTGGGGTTTGGATGCCTGTTCCTATACTCCCCGCCCCCCACTCCCTTCCAGGGAACACACCTTGCAAAGCAGTGAGCAGCAGTGAGGACCCAAGCATCCTCGACTAGGACACCTCCACACATGGGCTGCCCATTCATCCTCAGTGACACCAGCCATGGCCAGGAGCCTAGGGATGCTGCCTTGCCCCCCACAATTCTGCCCCGGGCCCATGTCACATTGGCAGTTCCACGGCTCTGAAGGCCACAAGTCACTGGCAGGAAAAGAAGGACAGTCAGGACGGGGCTCCAACCCTGTGGGCATTGCCTGGGCTTCCCACATTCCCCAGCATCTGGCCATCCTACCCTCCAGCCTTCTCCCCATCCCTGCAGCCTTTACCCAACTTCTGTTGTCCAGGAACGGTGTGCACATGGGGCTGCTGGCTCCAAAGTCCTGGGGAGGTCAAAGGGACAGGACCACAATACTTACCACTGACCAGCACACATCCCCATCCCAGGATCCCAGAATCTCAGAGCTAGAAGGGGCCTCCAAAGTCCCCTGGTCCAACCCATTCCTGAGCAGGAATCCTCTCTGTACCACCCCTGATGAATGGTCATCCACTCTCCCACAGGGACTCTGACCTTGTCCGTGGGCTAACTGAAGGGGGAAGGGGACCTAAGGAAGTGCTAGACACAGGATCCCTACAGCCTAAGGGAGGGTCCAGTCAGGAAGGAGTGGGGGGCTGAGGTGGTAGAGGGCTAGTCAAGAGCTAGGCTGGACTCTTGTTCAGCCTTGAACGGAAAGATAGGAGGGAACAGAAGAGGGGAAAAACAGGGTTATGAGGGGACCGTGGGGGAGGAACATTGAGCACCTCCAGGAGAAAGGATGAGCTAGGTCTAAGCAAGGGTTCCTGCCCTACCACCTCGGTGCTCACCAGGACAAGCTGAGGTGTGGTTAACACAAGCCTGGCACTCCAGAAGCCTGCGTCTGTATTCCAACGTCTCCCTCTCTACAGCCAGTGAGGCCTTTCTCTGGATAGCCTTCAGCAAGAGAGTCCCCTGTTCAGACAGAGCTGTGGAAACAGAGGGCTGGTCACCAGATCAGGAGATCTGTGCCTGGGTACTCAGACCTGCACCTTATCTTACAGATACAGAAACTCAGTGAAAGATAGGGGCTAGACGTGTGCCCAAGGTACGAAGGTAACTAACGTCAGACCTGGCTTTGAAGGAGAAATCCAGGGTGCTAGCTCTAAATCTATGATCCTGTGGTCTGTAACTAAGACAGAGTGATGAGGGCTTTGCCCCAGGGCATCAAAGTTTGGAGGATGAAGACCCAATGTAGAGTCTTTCAAGCAGTGTAGGAACTACTGAGCTTAGCACCCACCCAGCAAGAATGACTAATTAAAATAGGAAGCAGTGTCTGGGTGGGATCCCCCATTCTATGCCCTGGTATGTCTGCTCATGGGCACACATTATCTCCTGGGGTCTCATTTATCACTATGACTTACTCTGTCTCAAAAAGTGGATTTGGGGTGAATATCATCTTAGTGGTCCCAGGTACCAAAGTGTCTAGTTATGTCCCACCTGTCCCTACTGCCCTTGGCCTTTTCCACCCGAGAAAAGCTAAAGCTAAGCTTAAGGCCGCAGGGCTCCCCCAAATAGGAATGGAGCAGATGCATGAGAGGGCACTGGGCCATTAAGATGCCTCCCTCCCCCCTCCTCCCATAACCTCAATTTCTCAATTAACTCCCTCCTTACTGACTTCCAACCTTTCCCCCTAACCTCAAAATTCCTGTCCTAATCTCCAACTTGGGCAGCTGGGTGGTGCAGTGGATAGATAGAGTGCCAGGCCTGGAATCTGAATTCATATCTGGCCTCAGACACTTATGAGTTGTGTGATCTTGGGCAAGTCATTTAACCCTATTTGCCTCAGTTTTCTCATCTATAAAATGAGCCAGAGAAGGACACAGCAAACCACTCCAGTATCTTTGCCAAGAAAACCCCAAATGCGGTCACGAAGGGTTGGATGTAACAGAAAAAATGACTGAACAACAACATTTCTGACTCTTCCTCAGCCCCTAAAGTGTCCCCCTAACCTTCACACTCATCCCTAATTCCCATTTGGCTTCGTAAACCTTAATCTCCCCTCTAGTTTTACTCCTCCCTACCCCCCCTTCTAAACTCCACACTTCTGCCTACTCCCCCCCCCACTCCTTACCCCCCTCTCCTAACTCCCCTCCCTCCCATGCTCAGGATGCCCAGGGAACAGACTCACCTTGAAGTGTGGTCCTGTCCAGGCACTCCAGCCTGGGGGCTGCAGCCTCCACATCCCCAATGCCCCAGGGGGACAGGAGGCTCAGAAGCCCCAGCACCAAGGGCAGCATCGTACCCTGAGGGCTTGGGGAGAACCAGACTGAGCAGCCCCCCAGTCTCCTAAGGCCCCCAGCCCCCCTCCCTGGGTTCCCAGTTCTTTCTTCTCCCTTTGTTATGGTGACCCTCAGTCTTTCGGTGCCTGGTGCCTTCGGCCTCAGACCTCTAGCCACTCTGTCTGTCTCTCCCTGGCTAGGCTCTCCTGCCAAGCCCTGGCTTAGCAGGGACAGGACAGATGAGGTGAGCTAGAAGGGGTGGGATAGGGTGGCTGAGGGACTGTTGGACAAACCCTCCTCTGGTGGGCCCCGGTGTCCAGCTTAGGGTCACAATCGAACAGAGCCTTCGAAGATGCCAGCCGGAGGGAAGGGAGTGGGTGGGGATGGGCCTCTCCCTTTCCCTGGGTCCTCTCTCCCCCCAGTCTCAGTCTTTGAAGTCCTGTCCTCAGGGCTCTTTGTGAAAAGGGCCCTTGTTTCCCCAGGCCCATCAAAGGGGGCATCAAAGGGGGAAAAGCTGGGCTAACGGTTGGGCTGGTGGCCCTGGAAGTGAGTGGGAGGGACAGGCCAGACCGCCAGGAGCAGCCCATAGAGGCCTCTTGGAGGGGGGGTTGGGGGGAGGAGACCCAGGCCCTCCCCGACCGTCCACTGCTTGGGGCTTATGTCAAGGAGATTTGCTCTGTGACCCAGGCCGTCCTAGGGGCTCCCAGGCAGCCTCTCCATGCCTGGTTTGAGTGCCTAAAGCCAGTTCTGGAATTTGGCCTCAGAGGTCTTGGGTTCAAGTTCTGACTCAGTTGTGTGACTTTGGACAAGGCCCTTCTGCTCTCTGGGTTTCAGTGGCCTCTGATGTCCAATCGGGAGATTTGATTTTGATGATTTCTGAGGTCCCTTTGAGCACTGGATCCCCATATTCTGGGTCCCCTGCCTGGGCCCCAAGAGCTCCCAGGCCTAATTGCTTTGGGGCCCCTTCCCAGACAATTGTTACCACTTCAAAGGGTAACATCAAAGAGCTGTAATTAGCGCAGTAATTACTGGAGGGGAAGGGAGGCCAGAAGAGGGTGCTGGCAGCAGGTCTGGGGACTGGAGGGGGAGATCGGGAGATGAAAGCCTCTGGGAAGGACCTGAGCTGGCAGAGGGGACTGCCGCACTCCCAGACGGTACTTCCTGTCCCCTCTCCCTACGCGACTGTCCCTCCTTCATTGGGAGGTCCGGTTTCTCTCCCAGGGAACAGCTCAGCCCCACCGGAAGGCCTCAAAGACCAGTGGACAGTGCCTGGGAGTCGGGTAGGACAGGCAAGCCCCAAAGCTGCCGGGGCCTGGACTTGGGGGGCTCCCTCACTCACTGGGCTTTGGAAAGAGATGAAGAAAAGAAAGGCCAAGATATAAGCACTAGCAAGGGGGTGTTGGAGTCAGGAGGACCTGAGTTCTGGTTTTACCTTGGACAGATACGGCTTGTGATTGTGGGCAAGACAATGGACTTCCAAGGGCTCCCAGCCAGGTCTCTAAGACTGTAAATGACAGAGCTCCAAGTAGTGCTAAAATCATAGCTCTTGTCTTCCCCAAAATCCTTCGCTTGGAGAGAGGATGACAGTAGCTGACATTTACATGAACCAGGCCTTAAAGTTTGCAAAGCCCTTTACATACATCTGTAATTCAAGGACTGGCCAAAAAGGCCCAGTCCTTGAAGTATCTTTAGCTATACTCTGCCTGATGCCAGTCCATGTGGAATTTTGGGGAGCCATTTTGGTCAAGATGAAAGTCTTCTAATGGACTGAGAAGTTGGAAAGACCAGACTGGAGTGGCTCAGCAGGAAATGAGTGACATAGAAGAGGTGCCACCCACCAATTCGTCTGCCTCTTCCCTGGCAGCTTGTGGGTGAGGAGGGCAATTCTGAGTAGCCAGGCAGGGGAGAGGCAGCTGGTTACACTCCTCTACCTGGCCACCACATGGGTGGGAGCACATGGTACCTCTGTTTCTTTTATGTTTGCTCTTCTCTGATTTCAGGTGAATACACGTCCCCAGGTGAGAGTATCCAGGCAACTTTGTGAGTTCCAGAGCTGCAGAGGTCCCACCAGAAAGTCAAGTGGACAGTAGAGTGTGCCTGAGCAGGTCACCACAGGATGCCCAGGCAGTGACCTTGTGGCATTGCAAGGAAGAGAGTACCAGCATCAGATGAAAAGTGGCCTGGCTCAGAAATGCATTGACCCATCCATGCCCAAAGGCAGGCCTTTGCAAACTTCTTGAGGTGTCCTCAAAGAGAGAAGAGGAGGTCCAGGGTCAGGACACGAGAAGCACCAAGTTGCCCTCACTAACTTTGTATTTTCAATTTTAACCTGCTCTCACCTTATTTATGCTGGAGGAGAGTGTGCTTTCTGGATTGTGGAGAATTTATTCTAGCTGTACCTTCTCAGTAAATCACTTTTCTAAAAGCTAATTTATTTCAGCCAGCTTATTGATAATGCAGAGCACACTGATAGGGGCTGATGATCAGCAGTACTAGAAACCCCAGTCCCTCGGGGCTGTCCCCCAAACCCTGAGGAAAGTAGTCAGCTGCCCTTTGGGGACATAGTCCATCAATGGGAGAGAGTGGATTGGGAGAGTGAGCCCTGGAGGAAGTGATGCATAATGAAATATAAAATATATACAAAGATAATTTTAGGGCGAGGACACCAGCAACTAGGAATGGATGAATGAATAGCACGTTCATGAAGGGCTTAATATGTGCTAAGCACTGGGGGCTGAACTCCCAGAGCATCCCCGACTAGTGGCTATTCCTCCTTGCAAAGTCTTTCTTAAAGCCTGTCTTTGCCTCTGGAAGGCTCTGGGAACTGGCTTGGTGGGCCATCCCCTAAGGGCAGCATTTTCAGCGCAGCCTAACTTTAGATGCTAAACAGGATTGAACATGTTTCAAGCCCACAGGAAGCAGGAGGAGCTTCAGCTGGTCTAGGGCTCCAGAGCCCACATCTTCAGAATGATGGTCAAGAAAAGGAAGAGGAGGCAGAGGCGGGAGAGATGCCTCGGGGGTGCTTAGGACTGCCCGGATCACACCACTAGATGGTGCAATAGAGCAGGTAAAGCCTGTTATTAAGGGATGGGAGACGCTGACCGCTCATTTCTACAGCCTTCTAGGGTACAACGCCCACTTGGGCGAGCTGTGCCCCATCTTACGAATGGGGAGACAAAGGAAAAGTTCATCTGGTCGCAGAATCTAGACACATGTAGAGATGGATGTCCAGCCTCCTTGTCTCCCAAGTGGGAATTGGATATCGACCTCGATTATTTCTGATTTTTTTTTTCATCTGCATTAGTTCAGTGTTTCTGGGGCCAGATGGTGGGGAGGTCAGGGGTCCATAATGGTATCAAATGGGAGCAGGGACTGGAGAATGGGAGACTCAGGAGCAAGTCTTATTTGTTTATTTTTTACAAAGATTCTGGCATAATTTGCCATTTCCCTCTCCAGTTCATTTTTACAGATGAGGAAACTGAGGCAAACAAGATTAAATGATTTGCCATGTGTCTGAGGCTGGATTTGAACTCAGGAACAGGCATCTTCCTGACTCTACGTCCAGCACTCTATCCATTGCACCACCTAGCTGCCCTCCTAGGGCTAACAGAATGTTGGGCTTGGAAGGTGCTTTAGTGGTCATTTGACTGAGGGATTGAGGCTTAGAGTCTTAACTGATCCTGGCTCTGGATTTGGTTCTAATGTAGGGGTAGAAGCTGATTAAACTAATCAGTCAATCAACCTAGCCACTTAGCCCAGCTACCTTCATCAGTGAGAATGCATTTTGGTGGAATCAGTTAATCAAAAGTATGAACTAGGTGTCCATAAGGCCTGGGCATCTCCCCCGGTGCAACAGGAAGTCTTGAGAATTGATTGAGGGACCTGGTCATCCTCTGTGGGGCTTGCATAAAGCCAAGAGTCTGGAACTGAAGGTTTGAGCATCTTGGCCTCCAGAATTGATTGGTGGGGGAAGAGAGCATCTCCACCCTGATCTCCTTTGTTCCCACCCTCATCGTCTGGAGGAAAAACTTCTTGGATGCCAGAAGACCAGAGGATTTGAATTTTTCATCAGTGTCTTATCAGGGATCCTGGGGCAGCAACAGTTCTAACTCCAAACCAGATGTCTATATGGGGAGTTAAGGGCAGACTGGATGTGAAATATGGAACCAAGGTTCTACAAGGAGCTCAGGGGGGAAAATCTACACCATGATAAATAGAATCTTCTCGGAGATTCCAGCAAAAAGACTTCCAGGAGCCATGAACTACCTTCTCCACATGGACTTTTTCCAGGATTCTATGCATTGGTGGGATAGCGTGGACCTTGTGAAATACTCAGGCAGATAGGTCTGGAGGGAAAGTGAAATATTTGTTCCACAGTCCTTCAGGGTTCCTTTAGCTTGCAGGAAAGAATAATAGGTCCGACGGGCTGTGTCTTGTGTTTTAGGGACTTGTTAATGCGCTTCTGAAACTTGGGGGCCCGGGATATTTCTTTTGTGTAGAAGAAATAAAAAGCTGTCCTGTACTTGACATGTGCTTTGTACAGTAAGTATCTCTTCCAGAAAGTACCTTCTTAAGGGAAGGCCCTAGACACGGGCACACCTAAGCTTTGTTGAAGAGATTTTTCTCTGGAACTCCAGGGTAGGGGCATAATAAGCCTAGAGAGTGATAGCCTCTCTTTGAGAACAGGCTCTCCCAGGATTGCACTCAGTCCACGTGAATCCAGTTT
Source organism: Phascolarctos cinereus (assembly GCF_003287225.1). Lineage (NCBI taxonomy): Eukaryota > Metazoa > Chordata > Mammalia > Diprotodontia > Phascolarctidae > Phascolarctos > Phascolarctos cinereus. Next base: position 13,047,594 of record NW_027555958.1, on the reverse strand, counting down.
GAATAACTCTTTGTGAGGGGGCATCTTCTAGGCCATTGGCAATATCTGTACAACCTAGAAATGAAAATCTTTGTCGATCTTTCAAAACCACATCATCCCCGACGCCCAAAAGAAAGTACATTTTAAAAGCACAATAGAAGAAGCTGTTGATTTACTTCCTTGACTTTAGTATTATTATTTGTGCAGAATTAATTTTCCCAAAGTCAGTCAACCAAGATTGTTATACTGAAGTTCAGAAGCAAAGGAGAGATCTGTGGAATGTTATTCTTCATAATGATGGTGCAGCAGCAGCCCGCTGATATGTTTTCCATGAAAGGTTCAGACCAAAATTCATTGAGTCCAGCTCAATCAGCAACCTCCTTATTCACAAGACTTGCATCTGAGTGACTTTTGGTAGCTTCCAAAAATCAAATCCAACCCACATGTACAAAAATATTCATAGCAGCTCTTTTTTGTGGTGGCAAAGAATTGGAAATTGAGAGGATGCCCATCAATTGGGGAATGGCTGAGCAAGTTGTGGCATATGAATGTAACAGAATACTATTGTGCTATGAGAAATGATGAACAGGCTGACTTCAGAAAAACCTGGGAAGACTTGTATGGTCTGATGCAGAGTGAAGTGAGCAGAACCAAGAGGACATTGTTCACAGTGACAGCCATATTGTGTGATGACTAACATTGATAGACTTAGCCCTTTTCAGCAATGCAAGGATCTAAGACATCTCCAAAGGTCTCACGAGGGAAAATACTATCCACATCCAAAGAAAGAACTATGGAGTTAGAATGTAGATTGAAGCACATTATTTGCTATTTTCTTCTTCTATTTTGTCTTGTTTTCTCTTTCTTGCGATTCCTCTTATTGGTTCTAATTCTTCCTTACAACATGACTAATGTGAAAATATATATATATATATATATATATATATATATATATATAATAGGAATGTATATGTATAGCCTACTTCAGAATGCATGCTGACTTGGGAATGGAGGTGAGAAAAATTTAAAACTCAAATGCTTATGGAAATGATTGTTGATAAATTAAAATAAATTAATAAGAAAAAACTTTAAAACTTAAAAACTTAAATCCACTCTTTGGACAGGTTCCAGGGCTTTGGGCTACTTATTGGCTATCTCTACACCATATTCTAGAACCATTTTTTCATCTCCTGACCACCACAATCTTAGGCTCTACCCCTAGATTCTCCAGCTCTGATAGGTGAATTTTTGCCTTGTTTTTCCAGAGTCCGGGTGTCCACCATACTTCCCTGCTGGCTGTCTCTTCACTGTGCCAATTGGAATCCTCCTCCGCACTTTCTAGAACCCCTTCATATGTTATCTGCCTCTACTAGACCTCAGATTATACTATAAAGCAGAAATCATCAGAACTATTTGATACTACCATATTTGTCATCTTTTGAAAGAAGACACAGACCAAAAAAAAAGTGAAAAAAAATTTTGCTTCTATCTGCACTCAGACTTCATCAGTACTTTCTCTGGAGGTGGATAACATTTTTCATCATGAGTCTTTTGGAATTGATACTAGCTTTAAAAAAAAAGGTCAATACTACAAGCTAGAAAAGGAAGAATCAGAAATAATTGAACTCAACAAACCAATGTTCAACAAACCTTCAAACATAAATTACCAACATCAAAACTAGAAAGCAGTCTGGCAGAAATTAGGTTTAAACCAATATCTCATACCATATTCTGAAATAAATTCCAAATGGATACCCGAGATGAATATTAAAGCTCTAATCAGAAAAAAATGAGAAGATAAGCAGATTGGACATCTTTCATGGCTTTAGGAAAGGGACTAAATTCTTAATCAAACAAAAGATAGAGGTAATTATGAAAGATTAGATAGCTTTGGTTACAAATCGTATTGAAAAGATCTTGTATATAAAAAGTTAATGCAAGGAAGGATAAGAAAGCAAGCAGTTATCTGGGAAATAATTTTTGTATCAAATATCTCTAAGTGTTTGATATGCAAAATACAATGTGTCCCAGAAGTTTTAGTTCAGTCTTAAGCTATCTAAGCCTAATATAGAGACAATTGCCAGAAACATATAAATCTGAAAGTTATTCCCCAATAGACAAATGGTTCTAGGGAATGTTTTTCTTTTTGTCTTTGTACCCTGCCCCTCCCAGTGCCTAGCTCAGTACCTTACATATAGTTGGTATCTAATAAAAGCTACTTGGATTGAACTGAATTGCTGTCAATTAAGGGGACAGCTGGGCTTGGGCAGCACACATTTGAAACCAAATGATGGGAGTTAAAGCCAGAAGGACATAGTGAACCAGATGCAATCCAAGCAGACGTTTACTAACTGCCTAGTACATGAAGGGTAACTTGAGTGCCAGACTGTGGTATGGCCATTTTCCAACAATGGCTCATGGGAGTTAGAGGGACTGGGAGATACCTCAGTAACATCATTAGTGGACCAGGGTGGTGTGATGGGAAAAGCACTGCAGGATGCCAATTGATTGGAGAATGGCAGAACAAATTGTGGTATGTAATTGTGATGGAATATTATTGCACCATGAGTATTGATTGTTTATGACCTGATTCGGGGTGAAGTCAGCCGAACCAGGAAAACAAATTAAGTGATGACCACAACAATGTAAAGGAAAACCACTCTGAAAGACTTCAGAACTCTTTTCCACGCAATGACCAATTTGTGACTTTTGTGACTTCAGAGGACATCTCCAAATTTAGCTCAGCTGGTCCTCAGAGGGATGTGGAATCCATCATTAAACCCCTCCTTGAAATCTGGGGCCTGTGGTTATAGGCTTCAAGAACCTAGGGCCACCTCTGCCCAATAACAAAGTTTTACAGTGGGAACTTTCTTGAGTCCTGAATGAACCACAGCACTGTGAAAATTACCATTAGTCTATATGCCAAGGTGAGGGGGAGGTGAAGCTAAAGTAACTAAGATGGACCCAAAGGACACTAAATATTCCAACTCCCAACTCTTGTCCCAGGCAAAGGGGAAGTGTGGGTTGAGAGAGCCAGGGCATAGAATCTACTCTGCAGGTGGACCGGAGGACTTCCCAGGTCCCTTCAAGTTCTAAATCTATGATTCTACGATCCCTAGCTCTCCTGAGGAAGCCATTATGAATTGACCATTTTTAAAAATCAAACTCATATACCCGTTGGTATACAGAGCCCCCAAAAGAGAAAGTCCCTCTCTCAATTCAGACCAGCACCTTCAATTTACAGCCTTAGAGAGTGTGCTGGGGGTACCATGGAGTACAGCCAGTTTGTATCAGATCATGAAAAAAGTGTAGTCTAATGGAAAGAGAGGTGAGTTTGGAGTCATAAAATTTGGGTTCAAATCCCACCCCTGCAATTTAATATCAATGTGACTTTGAGCATTTCACCTCCCCCTCTGGGCCAGTTTGCTCATCCGTAAAATGAGGGATTTGGATTTTATGACCTCTGAGGTCCGTTCCAGCTCTAAGGAACAGTGGAAAGCCAAGATCTTGGAATGGTATGGGAATGAACAAAGTGTGAACCTGGTTAGGCCCGAGGCTACCTGCTTATCCTTAGGTAAGGAGATGACCTTCTTGACAGTTCACTTCTTCGAGGCATGTCTGCTGATGAAAGCAGTTGCTGAGTTAACCATAAATATTAAGAGTTTATTTGTCTGGGGCACAGGTTAATCTTAGAGTTCTAAGAAAAGCCTTTACTGAAATTTAGTTTGCCTCAATATTCTGAGACAGCAATCACTTATTTGAGTATGACAAGTTGTAGATTACTGGAGTGAATGGAGAGTGAAGTGGGCTCCAATGATTTGCATGTAAGGAACTGTAGAACTTTTAGATTAGTAATATGAAGGATCACAGAATTCCAAACTTTCAATAATTATAGGACAAATATAATTTAACTGGTCATAGACAGAAGATGAGAATTTAGTTGCTCACCATATAAGAAGAATCAGTGACCAAGAACAGTTAGAAGGGAAGGAAAGGAGGATTAGAAGGGACAACTGTCACCTGTGGAGGGAGTGTCACTGATTGGCATATGAAGAGAGGACAGAAAATACTTCTCTTCATTACCAGCTGTTGGTGCTGAGAGGTGGAGGAGAAGAATCCTGCCAAGGAATAGAGTTGGAGTGGCTTTGCAGAACACCACTAAATTGGAAGGCATCAGATAAGTCTGAAGCTGGAAGTGACAGATACTATGGTTGTTGTCAAGGAGTAAGCCCAGCTAAGCAGAGGTACAGCTTGGAAGGAGAACATCAGAGAAGCATCTAGGCCAGCTAAGATGTCATGTTCAGTGAGTTGTAAGGTCAAGCAAAACGTAGATTGGCTCACTTAGCAGTAGGAATATCTGTTTAATGCAGAGATTATGCTCATCAAGGAATTTTTGTGGATGGTTCCTAAGACAGAAAGAGCACAGTGAAGGCTATAAGTTCAGAGTTGTGAGTTTCCCTGGCCACATGTAAACTTTACTACCTTGGCATTCTAGGTATGTGATCACTTTCCCCGTGAACACTATATACATTGGTGGGAGAGTACAATTCAGGTTTGTGGGTGCAATTTATGTAAATATTATGTTATCTTTGCATTTTTGGAAAATGTTAGAGTCTAATTTGTTCACGGGAAATATACTAGCGGGGAGTCATGAGCTATGATGTTGGTGGGAATGATAACTCATGTGAATTAACCCTAAGATCTTGAGATTTAGAGGAGTATGTTTGTGGTTGTCCCCAGTCAAAGGGCTCTCTTCTCTTTGAGCTGCCCTTAGGAGACTGGTATTACCTCCCTAAATGACAGAATAGTGTTATTTGATTAACCTCATCCCCTCACTCTTCACCAGCCAGCCACCATGAATAGTAGATAAACTTCAATGGCATCACCAAAAAGATGAGAGGGCTTGTATCACAGATTCTTGGGATCTGAGAAATCAGTTAGTTCAGCCTCACACTCAGTTGGGGAATCTCTTCCGCAAAATCTCTGTCAATTCCAAAAGACTCTGCCATCCACATCCAGAGAAAGAACTATGGAGTCTGAATGCAGATCGAAGCATACTATTTTCATTTTGTTTTTCTTTCCCATGGTTTCCCCCTTTTGTTCTGATTCTTCTTTCACAGTATGACTGAAGAAATATGTTTCACATGATTGTACATGTATACCCTTTATCAGATTGCTGTCTTGGGGAGGGAGGAGGGAAAGGAGGGAGGGAGAAAAATTAGGAGCTCAAAATCTTACAAAAATGAATGTTGAGAAGTATCTTTACATGTAATTGGAAAAAATAAAATACTATTAAGTGAAAAACAAAAGTGTCTGTTCTTGAACACTTCCAATGAGAGGGAGCTCATTAACTTTCAAGGCTTCCGAGACAGCTCTCTTTACTGAAAAGTGCCTATGATCACAGATATAGAGCTGGAAGGGACCTAGGAGGCCATCTACTCCAACCCCCTCCCATTTTATAGATGATGACACCAAGACCCAAGGTCACATGAATGATAAGCATTAGCCAGGTGATCTGAAGCCAGGTTCTCTGCCTCCATAGACAGTGTTCTTCCTTAGGTTAAGACCCAGTCTGACCCCCCCAATGCCTTGCCTTAGCATGGTGGCTTTCACTTTGTAGCGATGATTTTGTCCACTTTTTGCTGTTCCCCTTCTAATTCTACTTGACTTGGTTTTGTTTGCACAAAAACTTTTCTGTTTTATGTAAATCTGACTTTCAGTATGCAAAGTGTTTTCACCTCTGTTACCTTTTGTCAGCCTCACAGCCATTGGGCAGGGGTAGACATTACTATCCCTGTTTTACTGTAGGGAAACTGAGGCCCAAAGCTATGAGATAACAGGCCCAAAGACTCACAGCTAATTCCTGGCCAAGCTAGGCTAGAAGCAGGGTCTCCTGTCTTCCAATCCCCAGGCTCTTTCCTCTAGATTCCTCTTGCCTCTTTAGGCTTAAACCTTATTGGTCCTTGTACCACTGGGCTCTGGGTGACCCAGGTGACCAGCCTGTAGCTCTCCCAGGCTATTAATGTTAAAGACACAATTAGAATGGAGGAGAGAATGTCACCTGAGTCAGATATTTCTCAGGCCATTAGCTCAAAAAATTTTCCACACAATTTATCTCTGGTATTTATGAGCACTGGGGGCCAACCACCTTTCTAAGCACCAGGCAGTTCTTGGTTTCAGAAGCTTCAGAGCTCCCTGAGGGGGTGGGCTGCTGTTATTGTGGCTACAGGTGGTCCCCATCATTTTAGCAGAAAGTCAAGAGATTGCTCTGATGGGGAGTTGTTCTTTAAAGGAAGACATTTTCTTTTTCTTTTTGTCTCTACCTGTCGGTACTTCCTGCCCAGTCCCAGCCCCAACAGATACCATGTCCCCTGTTTCAAGCTGCATGGGCATATCTTAGAGACATTTCGAGTTTAATTCCAGACCACTGCAATAAAGCAAATATCGCTGTAAAGTGAGTCACATGATTTTTTTTTTGGTTTCCCGGTGCATATAAAAGTTATGTTTACACTATGCTGTAATCTATTAACTGTACAATAGTAGTATGTAAAAAAACCCAATATACACACCTTAATTTAAAATACTTTATTGTTAAGAAATTCAAAATGTCATCTGAACCTTCAGTGGGTCGTATTTTTTTTAACTGGTGGAGGGTCTTGCCTCCGTATTGATGGCTGCTGACTGCTCAAGGTGGTTGGTGCCTGCTGAAGGCTGGGGTGGCAGTGCCAATTTCTTTCAATAAGACAACAATGAAGTTTGCCACATCGATCGACTCTCCCTTTCACTTGACCACTTAGAGGCCATTGTAGAATTGTTAATTGCCTAACTTCAATATTGTTGTATCTCAGGGAACTGGGAGGCCCAGCAAGAGGGAGAGAGATGGGGAATGGCAGTGGAACAGTCAGAACACAGAACATTTATCAATTAAGCTTGCCAGCTTATATGGGGTGGCATGATGCCCCAAAATAATTACAGTAGTAACACCAAAGATCACTGATCACAGATCACTATAACAGATGTAATAATAATGAAAAAGTTTGAAATATTTTGAGAATTACCAAAATGTGACACAGAGACACGATGTGAGCATATACTGTTGGAAAAATGGCGACAATAGACGACGCAGGGCTGCTGCAAACTTCCAGTTTGTAAAAAACCCCCCAAAAAACAGCAATTACGCTATCTGTGAAGTGTAATAAAGTGAGGTCCAGTAAGAAGAAGTACCCCCACTCTCTGGCTGGAATTTCTCTTCTTGCCCACTCTTCCAGGCCAAGCTCAAGATCCACCTCCTCCAGGAAGCCCTTCCTGCCTTCCTGTCCTCCTATCTCACTTCTTTCCCTGAACTCCCCAACTAATCATGTGCATCCCTTGACTTTCTGCAAATGGACAGCTAGCTCCCAGAGGGTGAGAGCTGTATTTCCTTCCTCTGAACATGATAGTAGATATGGATAGAGAGTGCTGGGTTCAAATCCTACTTCAGACATATACTATCTAGCTTTGTGACCCTAGATAGGTCACTTCATCTTGGTGAGCCTCAGTTTTCTTTTCTATAAAATGAGGAGATTGAACTAGATGATCACTGAGGCCCCTTAGGGTCCTGATCTTTGATCCTGTGTCCAACCCCTCTTCTCCAAGTATAATGTTTAGCCCGTTTGTGCTTGCTAGGTTATAAACAATTTATGCTCATTTTATTTGAACCACATGAAAATTCTGTGAGGAAGATACTGCAAGTATCGTTATTTCTACCTGATAGATCAATTAACCAATCAATCAACATGCATTTATTAGGCACCAACTATGTGCCAGGCAGTGTGCAAAGGACTGGGTATACAAATGCAAAAGTGAGCTGGACCCTGCCCTCTGGGAGTTTGCATTCAAATGGAGGAGCAGGTACATTACTAAGTATTTAAGGCTCAGAGAGGCCATGGTGACTTTTCTAAGGTCACCCAATTCCTCAGTGAGGATGGATCTGCAGCTCCAGCCCAGATATTCGGCTTCAAGTCCAGTGTTCTTCCCTGCTAGGGCTGGGCCCATAGGGGATGCTCAAAGACTGCTGAACAGTGACACTCCGGCCCAGGCAAGGCCACTCCCCACTGTGGTCTCTAACCAGAGTGAAGAGAAGCCTACAAGCAGGTGGCCTCGACTTCAGTTTGTTCTTTCATTTGGAAGATCAGGCCAATGAACTGGGGTCTAGCAATGCATGCAGTGTGTACAGAGTGCTTGGAGTCAGAAAGACCCCGGTTCTACCCCCTCCTCTGCCACTTACTAGCTGTGTGACCCTGGGCCTGTCTGTCTCCTTCTCTGAGCCTCTGACTCTTCATGGATAAAATAACATTTGTGCCAACTGCCTGGCTGGTTTGCTGTGAGCAAAATCTCTGTAAATTGCTAGTGTGAAGTACTGCAGAAATGGGAGATATTCATTATCACCATGATTTTTCTGTTCAGACTTGTGATTCCACTGGCACAGGGAGCTTCAGGTGAGGAAACGCCCTCCATAGGCCAATGCAGAACTCAACCTTCTCTGCCAATTACTAGAGAGCTGCTGAAGTGACTTGTCTGGGAACACATTAATCATAAATACTCCACCTCTGCTCTCATTCTCAGGGGAAAAGAGATAACAGGATATTGTATCAGGAGTTGACAATATCAAGATTTAGTTAAGGAAGCCTACTTCTAGGATATAATCTGGTCTCCTTCATCAAAGTCCCTTAAACCTTCTCCATTTTCATCCACAGCCTTGGGTGGTGGGAGATCATAGGATCATACAAGTGACTGGAGAAGATGGACTCTCCTACGTCCTCATAGGTCGAATCTATAGAACTGGACTGGGAACTTGTCTCCTCAAAGTTCTGGGGGGCCTTGAGAGTCTGACTGGGGGTGGTGGTGGAACTTTTCTAATTCATTATCAGTTGAGAGACAATGCCACCCATTGATTAGCTTCTAGTTAAGGATATTTCCTAAGGTGACATAATAAAGAGTAGGTACAAAACATTTCCCTTGTGCCCCCAACCCTGTAACACACTCATGAGGACATACAGAGTTCAAGGGGAAGTAGGTTTAAGCTTAGAGCATGTGTGACAAAACGTAGAGTTCATGAAAGTCCTTTTGGGGAAGTCCTGAAGATGTTGTCCTTAGGTATGGTGTACCTTCCTACTGATCTCTTCAAGAGCCTTGAAACCCTAATGTTACTAATTTGTCTTAGGCAAGGACCCCCCCAACCCAAGCTGATGCTGTCTTGCATTGGACATTGCCAATGAGAGACTCAACATCTCTCACACAAGGTCCTCGGCAATGATTCAAAATTCTGTCTTAAAAAAAAAAAACTGGTGAGGAGGAGAAAGGCTATAGGAAGAATCTGAGAAATAAAGTAGTCTGAGGTGCCATAGTAAGACTTCAACTTTTGTTTGGAACCATCTGGGGCTTCAAGGGTTAATACCCAGATGTTTTTGAAAAAGAAGCCCTCCTACTGTATAAGCAAATCTCATTCATTTGGAATTTGGGATACTATAGAAAAGGGCACCAGGTTTATAAAAGTTTGACTTGGCAAATGGTTCTGTTAACTACGAGTCCAGTGGGAACGATTACTTAAATCTTAAGGGGGAAAAATGATTTGCAAGTGCTTTAGAAATACCATTAAACATTAAACTTTAAACAATACTTATCTGTTAATTAAAGCAAGCCACCTAAGAGCCTCTTTTCAGAAACACTTGAAACTTACTTAGTTTCCTTATGTACCTGAAAGCAATGGGACAGAGTTTCTTTAAAAGTTAGTCTAATTTCTTGTGAGTGTGAAATGACCACACTTCCTCCCCACCCCCAATTTTTGGGGTGAAATGTCATTGGCAAAGAGAATTTCCTCTGTGGAAAGTCCCTCTCCCATCACAGATCCCTTCTCTTCCTCACCGGAGGTCTTAGTGTTGCCTGAAGCACTGAGAGGTTGGTTAAGTGATTTGTCCAGGGTTATGAAGCCAGGATGGCTCAGAAGCAGGGTTAAACTGAGGCTCCGAGAGATTGGGTGAGTTGCTTAGAATCACAAAGCTAATTAGTGTCTGAGATGTGAATTGGGCCCAGGTCTTTAAGTCAGTCAGTCAGTCAACATTTATTAAGTGTCTACTGTGCCAGGGACTGTGCTAAGCGCTGGGGATACATCAAGAGGCAAAAGACAGTCCCTGCCTTCAAGGAGCTTACAATCTAATGGAGGAGGCAATATGTAAACAACTGCGTGCAAATAAGATACAGACAGTATAAGGGAGAATCAACAGAGGGAATGAATTGGGGGGTCAAGAAAGGATTGCTACAGAAAGTGGGATTTTAGCTGGGATTTGAAGTCAGCGGAGCCGGGAGGTGGAGATGAGGAGCGAGTGGATTCCAGGCTTGTGGGGGCGGCCAGTGCGAGTGCCTGCGCTGTCTGGTGGGAGGAACAATCAGGAGGCAAGGGTTACTGGATCCCAAAGCAAGCGGGTGGAGAGTCAGGTGAAAAATAACTGGGAAGGTGGGGGTGGGGGGCACGTTAAAAAGGTCAGAAAAGTCAGTCCCTGGGAAGCACCGCGTGGGAAGAAACTCATGCCCCCTGCGGGTAGGCAGCGTGGCCAGGGGCTCCAGCGCAGAGCTGGCACTGCCCCTTACCCAGAAGCCCAAGACCGGATGCCTACGAGTCTGGCTAGGCTGTAGGTACCGGACTACACTCCACTATTCTTCCTGGGGCAATCCTGCCGCCCCTCCGAGCCTGATTAGGACCCTCAGCTTCTTCCACCCACGCCTTCTCCATTCCGCTGGGGTCAGTGGCTTCACCGTGGGGCCTCTCCCTGTAAGCCCTGCCTTTTCCGCGCTAGCCTAAGAGGAAGGGAGGCGTATTCTTCTATCCATTCACCGCGCAGCCGCTTTCATTTATCCCTCTCCTCTCAGCCCCCAGGAAGGACCGCGAGTCTGGCCTACGCCCCCTCCCAAAGGAAAGGCTATTTGGCTGGAGCCTGCTGGGAAGGCACTGGACCGAAAACTCTGGAGAGAGGGTAGCTGAAGCCCATTTCCTAGGAAATAGGAATTCCCAGTCCTAGGAATAGCCCCCTCCCCACCCCCAGATCCCAGATCCTCAGTTTCTAGCCCTCTCCATCAAGTTCCACCTAAGTTCCAACCCTTCCAGACGTCCAGTCCTACCTCCCCCATCCCCCTCCAAGTGCTACCCTCTCCCCAGGTGCCCATCCCCTCAAGTCCTAGCCTCCCTTTCTGCCCCCAACTCCTAGCACTGCCAGGCACCCAGATTGGGTCTTCCACCCGCCCCAGGTTCTTAGCTCCCCTTCCCCATCGGGTCCCAACTCGGCCAAGCACCAAGTCTGGGGTCTCCCTCCCTCCGCCTGGGAGGGCTGCGGAGGCTAGGAGTGGAGGCCAAGGGGCGCGGGAGAGGGATGGCTCGGCAGCGGCAGCAGCCTCAGCCCAGCAGTCGCCGCAGCCGCTACGCAGGGTGCGACGCTAATAAATCGCTGTAGGCTATTAGAGAGAAGAGCGGGAATAAACAAGCCGCCGCCACAGCCGCAGCAGCCACCCGCCTAAGATGAAATGCGGCCCATTTGCGGGGTAATCGCTCTGCTCTGGGAGGAATTATCTGCGGCATTAGTGGTGGCAGGGCCTAGGGAGGGAGGGAGAGGACCCTGAGAAGAGAAGAGAGTCCGCTGCTGAGTCCTGCCCCCCGGGAATCTGAGGGGGGGGCTCGGCTTTGCTACCTCTCCCCCTCTCCCGGAGGCAGAGCAGGGCAGGCCCTAGCCGTCCGCTGGACAGCGGCTTCCCACTTCCGTCAGGCCCTGGGTTCGATTCCCACATTTGACGCTTACTTGCGTGGACCAATTCTCCTCTAGTGCTACATCTAGAACCCCGGCCTGGGCTGGGCTGGGTGGCGGGTTTTTTTTTTTTGGGGGGGATTCTCAAGAGCTGATGGCCACCTCGTTCCAGCACAGACCTTAGAGCCGGAAGTCGATTCTAAGGAGGTGAAGGAGCGAAAGGAGGCCTAGATCTGAAGTCGGAGAAACCAGGTTCGAATCTTGGCTCTGCCTCTTAGCACCTGCGTGGCGTCACCTTGGACAAGTCCCTTCTCTGTGCCTCGGTAGAGGGAGGAGGCTGCTCCGCCCAGCTCTGAATCTGGTATCCTGCAGGGAGATGAGGTGCCCCTCTGCCCACGCGTCTCCACTTAGAATGTGAGCGACTTGAGATGGAGACGAGTCGCTGTTCCCGTTTGTCATGATCTCTCCAGCACCAAGTCAGTGCCTGGCACATAGTGGACATGTCATACGTTTTTGTTGAATTGAATTCTGCCAAGCTCTCCCCTCCCCCAGCAGGGGAGGCCATCTGAAGCTTCCCAGATCCTCCAGGGACCCAGGCTCTCCCACCCCAAAGCCACCGTGATCACCCGCAGGGGCCACCTCTGAGCACCAGCAACCCCATTGTGTCGGGGTTCGCTGGACGCCCTGCCTCTCTAGCCTTAGCTCGGTTTCCATCTTTGCCCCCCCGCTAATGTATCGAATCCTTTGTCTTTCTTCTTCAAACTCAGCTCCACCTTCTCTCCCCTCCCTTTGTTCCTCTGCCCCCTCTCTCCTCAGGGGCTCGAGGACACCTCAATGCTGTAAAAGCAGGGTGGAGAAGGGATGATCAGAGAGAGGAGGAGGAAGGGGGGGAGCTGGAAGGAAGAAGAAGAAAGCGAGAAGGGGGGGGCGCGTTGGCATTAGCTGATTGTTTCTCTCCATGACTGTAATGGGAATCTATCCCTGCTTTCGTGTCTGGGCTGCTAAGCAGTCCTCAGAGGGAGGGGACTGGGATGAGTAGCCCCCTTCCCCCTTCCTGAGGAAAAAGACAAAGTCCTTCAATTTTCCCCATCCAGAAGGTGTCCCCACTGGGAGGCTAGCCACTTGGACCTCTCTCCTGCTCCATCAAACCTTATTGTTCTCCCCACCCCCCCAACCTCAGGGTTCAGTGCACCTGGACTCAAAGGGGCAAAACTTGGTCCCACAAAATGAGACTGAACCGGGCTGGGGGTGGTTCAGTACAGTGGAGGAGGGCTGCTCCACTGGGGAGAGCCCCTTCGGGCCTCTTCCCCTCCTGGCCTTGGTTCACAGCCCCTCCTGGCTTTCCTCAGCAGGAAGGCAGGCAAGCAGCAGAAGGAAGGCTGGTACTTTCAAGCTAATAGCCTTTGGGAATGACAATCCAATCCTCAGCCTCCCTCTCCCCCTCCTCTTTCCCCTTTCCTTCCCCCCTCCCTCCTTCTGGCTGCTCCTATGGGGGCGGGCCTGCCCGCCCCATTGCATTTAGTGAAATTGCTTGAGAAAATAAACCTACCCACACATGATTCATGCGGAAGGGAAGGGAAGCACTCCTGCAGCCCAGGAGACAAAGCCTGGGAGACAAAAGCTTCTCTTCCCCCCGAGCCAGTGACCAGGGCAGCAGCCCTCCTGGAGGGTAACCAGCACCCTCTCCAGGATCCATGACCTAGACCCTGGGGGAGGGGCGATGAACAAGGAGACAGACCCAGCAGCTGGGAAGGCCAGCTCCTTCCCTCCCTCCCCCGGAGAGAGTCTGTCCCTGCAGGCATCAGAGAGATCCTGCACTTGGCCACTAAGGCCATGGAAGATCTGACCGGCTGGTGCTGAAAGGGAGCCAGGGTGGGGGAACAGGGAAGCAGCGATTCTTAGGAGCTGGGCCAGTGGTCAGTGGCCCTGAATGTGTTTCCAGAGAATCTGGGTTCACATATGTGACTTTGGCTTTTATACTTCCTCTTGCCAGTTCTCAATATCCCTATCTGCAAAATGGAGGAGTTGGACTAGATCAGGGATTCTTCATCTTCTGTGTGTCTTGGACTCTTTGGGAAGACAGACTTGATGAAGCCTTTGACCCCTTCTTGGTATAATGTTAAACACATAACATAAAATACATAGGATTGCAAAGGAAGCCAATCCTATTAATAGAAGTACAGCTGTCACAATATTCAAAGAAAATACAGATCCAGGGTTCAGCTACCTCTAGTTCCCCCTCACCCGCCAGATCCTCTCCTATGATCACTCAGCTCTAGCACATTCCAGCTGTAGCACTGTACACTGGATTTGAGACTCCGAACTTGAGATCAGATCCCAGCTCTGCTACTTCCTACCTGAGTGACCTTGGGCAAGTAACATCCTCTCTCCGGGCCTCAGTTTCCTCCTCTGTAAAATGAGGAATTTGGACTAGGTGACCTCTAAGGGGTCTTCCCACTCTTTTCAACTGCTGGTTGGGTAAAAGGTGGAACCATTTGAGTGGTTGTGAAGAAATACCTTCTGGGACTCCCATAGGTGATGACCACAACCCCCTCCCCAAAGGTCCCATCCCTGGTGAAGGGGTTTCAGTTCTCTCTCTTCCCCTAACATCTACTGGCACCAGGCCTGGGGGACCAGAGAGTCAGTAAATGCTAGCTTTATAATTCAACCAAGAGACAGTCAGTGTTTAAAAAGCTTTACTTGGGAATTAAGGGGAAAAGTAAAATAAAGGGCAGGCGGATAAGGCTGTCAAATACACAAAGCTCTAGGTTAACCCTGACTGAGGCAGTCTAAGCCTTGTCTGGGAAGCTCTGCTTTTGCCCTGACTCATCTCCCTGGCCAAGGCAGTGGTAAGGAACAGGTTCACTCCCTGTCTGTCATAGCCTCTCCTTCTTTCAGTGCCTTAGCTAAAATGGCAGGGCCATCGTGACCTGCTTTGATAGCTCTTCCCAGGCTCCAGCTTGGGGCCTCCTGGTGCTGGGGAGAAAGAAGAGGCCCTGAGCAAGTAGCCCTTATACCTCAGGAAGACTGATATGATAAATAGCAGCAAACATAGCCAATGCACATTTCATAGGCTCATAGATCTGCAGCTGGAGCTCACTGATCATCTTTTACAGATGAGGAAACTGAGACCCAGGGGGATGAAGAAACTTCCATTTCACTTCTTCATAGAATTATACCTGGAAATCACATTTCTTGCCTTCTCAGTAGGTGGGGGGGAGGTAGATAGATAGATAGAAAGAGAGAGAGAGAGAGAGAGAGAGAGAGAGAGAGAGAGAGAGAGAGAGAGAGAGAGAGAGAGAGAGAGAGAGAGAAAGAGAGAGAGAGAATGAATTCAGAACTGAAAATAAAAATGTTAAAATTAAATAACACTTATTTTTTTAAAAAAGGAAATATACTTGGATTGAAGGTAAGCTACTTGAAAGTAGCTTCAATCCAGGTAAGCTACTTGAAAGTAGCAATTGTTTTACTCACTCATATTTCCCAGTGTATACGTCCTCCACCCCCTCCCAGAGAACCAATCTCTTAAAAACAAAAAATATAAAAAAAACAAGCAGTTCAGCAAAATTAACCAACATATCCCCAAAGTGTGCCATTAGCATAGCCTCTACCTCTTAAAAGAAGGGAGGGTGGCACCTTCTCAAAGCTCTTCTTTCAGGCCAAGTTTGGTCACTGTGATTTCATGGCATTCAGTTTTAATTGATTTGTCACTGCTCTTTCCATATCCATCCATCCTCATAGTCACTGTTCATTGTTTCCCTGGTTCTGCTCACTTCGCTTTGCATCAGTGCACATGACTTCCTCTCACGCTTCTCAGAATTCATCACATTCCTTGTTTCTTACAGCACAATAATATTTCATTATCTTCATGTTCATTCAGCCTTTCCCTCATCAGTGGGCATCATTCTTTCCAGTTCTTTGCTACCACAAAAAGGGCTGCTAGGAATATCTTTTTCTTTTTCTTTTTTGGTATATGAGGTCTTTTTCTCTTCTTCTTTTTTTTTTATCAATGACTTCCTTGGGGCATTTGTCTTGCAATAGGATCTCTGGGTCAAAGGGTATGGACATTTTAGTCTCTTTCATTGTATAATTCCATGTTTTTCCCTCAGAAGAGTTGGAACTACACATTTTAAATATATGTCTATAACCCAGGCAGTTTTAATCTGTGGTAAGAAAAAAGAAGAATCATTTCATGGCCTGGCTGAAACAATTCCTCAAGAGTAAAGGGTTTGTAATATTGATAATGTAGCAACTATACTCCTTTACCACTATAGAGCATTTTGGATAGAGCACGAGGTTTGGCGACAGGAAAATCTGAGTTCAAATCCTGTCTCAGACACTTCTTAACTATATGACTTCAGGCAAATCACTTGTTTCAACCTTAGTTTTCTCATTTAAAAATGGGGGTCATAATACCACCTACCCCAAAGAGTTGTGAGGATCAAGTGAGATAATATATTTAAAGCTTCCTGCAAACTTTCAAAATCCGTATACATATTAACTATCATTGTCATTATTATTACTAGGTAGAGAGGGAAAGGAAGGGAGGCTAGATCACAGAATTTCAAGACTAGAAGAGAGCTCAATCACCATCTAATCCCACCCATGCCCAAGAAAGTATCACCATTATAACACTAAATATCATCTGGTTGTCTGCTTGAAGACTTCCAACAATGATGAACCCATTACTCCTGGAGGCAGCAACTTCACCTTTTGGACAGCTCCAATGATTAGGAAGTTTTTCCTGACATCAAGTCTCAGTTTATCTCTGTTAACTCCCATTCCTTACTCATGTTTTTTTTCCTCTGAAGCTAAACAGGATGAGTCCAATCCCTCTTTCACAGGACAACTTTTTGAACTTGTGAGGACAGCTATCAGCTTGTCTCTGAGCCTTCTCCAGTTCTTCTAACCCTTCCTCATAGGATGTGGTCTCATGATACTTCAGCATCCTGGGTGCCCTGCTCTGGTTATTCTCCAGCCAATCAGTATCTCTCCCAAAATGTGCTCAGAATGGAAGAGCACCTTAGAACAGTACCTTAGATGTGGCCTGATCATGACTGAGATCATGATTGGAGCTAAAGAACCATGGGAAAACTAGACTAGGAGGAAGAGAGGACTGCTTTGGGAAGGGAAGGCCAGTCGGACCAGATCCTAAGAGATGCCAGGGAGGACAAGACAAAACAATGTACTATACTCTCTAACTAGGAACAAGAATTTGGGCTCTGCTGATACCTGAGGTAGTGGGTAGGGCAGTGAATTTGGAGTTAGGAGGACCTGAGTTCAAATCCTACCTCAGAAACTTACTAGCAGTGTGACCACGGGCAGGTCACTGGTCCTCACTTTCTTCATCTGGAAGTGAGAGGGCTTGACTTGATGGCTTCTAAGGTCCTTTCCAGCTCTGTCTATGATCCTTTAAGTTGTAAGTATTCTTGGGCATTTCATATCCTCTGCACTGGATAGTAGTTGGCTGATTGGCTGCCTATCACCTGGACTGAGGAAGGAAAAGGACATTCCAGGGAACATCCCAGGTCTGCCTTTGAATTCCTTTTGCAGTGTGTGTGGAAGAGTAATTGGGCTGCATGATGGATCTTTATTCAGTTGCACCAAAAGAAGGACCTGGGACATCAGGAGCAGAGTAAGAGGTCCAGGATAGAGAGCAGAGCATTACAGAACCAAGAGAAATGCCAGAGGCCAGCTAGTTCCACCCGGACCCAAACAGGAATCCCTTCTCTACATGTCCAAGGCCATCCAGCCTCCAGATCTCCAGAGATGAAGAGCTCACTATTTCTCAGGGCAGCCTGCTCCACTTTGTGGACAGCTCTCATTGTTTGGAAGTTTTTGCTGACCTTATTTGCCTCTTTACAAATTCCACCCATTGTTCCTAGATCTGGGCTCTGGGGCCAAACAGAACAAATCTAAGCCCTTTCTCCGTGCCAGGTCTTCAGAGGCTTGAAGGCAGAAACAATGGCCACCACCTCACACTACATGCTATATCTCAGCAGTTAGAAGGCTGGTGAGTTGGGCAGGTTTGTTCTAAATTTTATAAACTTGAGAAAGAGGGGTTTGGGGACAGTTTGTGGAAGCTTAGGGCTGAAGACAGAGGGGGGTGGCCTAAGGATGCCAGAAGTGGGGTAGACAATATGGGGGGAATAGGGAGGATTCAGATCTGAGCTCGATGTAGGGGATTCCCAATGAGCAAACTCTACCAATGCAGAAAGGCACCTGCTTAGCAACCTACAGTCTTAGAAACCTGCCTGGAGCTCCAAGAGGTTAGTTGACTTGCTCAGGGTCATGTTGCCATTGAGAGTCAGTCAGACCATGAAGCCAAGTCTTCCTGATTCTGACATCAGCTGGCCCTCCTCTAGCCTGTATTGCCATGTGGAAAGTCATGGTAAGAGCAATGCCTAATTTCTCTTTCCTGAGTGACAGCTCCCAAAGGGCTTTCCAAGGACATTAGTCCAGTCAGTCCTCTCAGTAGCCCTGTGACAGATGCAGGGCAGATGAGGATGTGGTGGGGAAGACTAATGATGACAGATGAGAATGGGAGAGGGGGCATGTCTAGCAAATGGCAGTTTACTGTATTCTCTGGCTCAGCTCCTTGACTCTCCTGGAAGTATGTAAAGCCAGGCCCCAGGAGACCCAGGGTTCATGGCTGTCTTTATGCTCCTCTTCCATTTTGCTAACATGTCTCACTCACACACACACACACACACACACACACACACACGTGCACATATGCACACACACGCATGTGCATACACATACATGCATACACACAGACACGTGCACACACACCTGGGTGAAAAACAACCTTCGATGAGTCTCTAATGCGCATAGGCTAAAAGACAGTCTTTAGCATGCCATTCAAGTCCCTCTGGGGCCTCCTTTTGCAGCCCTATCCTCTGTGACCCACCTTGACTCATTCTATATTCTAGACAAGCTGCCACGTCATCTCCCACCTCTGTTCATTTGCACAGGTCCTCCCTCCATACCTTCTCATCCCTGACTCTCAGAATCCTCTTTTTTTAAGGCTCAGCTCAAGTGCCCCCTCCTCCATGAAGCCTTCCTTTGACTCCCCAGTTTTTAGAACTCTGTTCCTCCTCAGAATGCTTTGTATTTATGTGGAATGTAAGCTCCTTGAGGGCAGGAACTGTGTCTTTTTTCTCTCTCTATACAGCACATTGAACATTATAGGTTCTTAATAAATAGTAGTTAGCAGAACTGAATGGTCACTGACGAAATTTACCTGCTGGATGGGCCAGTCATGGGGGGACAGTCTGAACAATGATCTGAGTTCTTCAACTCTGTCTCCTTCCCCTGCCCTACCCCCAGTTCCCCATATAGGCAGACAGATCAACCCCTCAATCACCATGAATTCATTGAGCACCTACTATGTGTCAGGCACTGTATTTTTGACTCTGACTGGTGTTCCTGCCTTCTTCTTGATCCTCCAATCCAACCCATTGAAGAGGCTCTGGTTCAACCAAATCATGGTAAATCATGTTTTATTTTTTTCAATTACATGCAAAGAAAATTTTCAACATTCATTTTAACAAAATAATTTGGAGAAAAACCATTGTTTAGGGAGATTGGGAGATGGCCTTCCCTAGTGCCAAGGAAGGACTAATGAGGAACAGGCATGAAGTGGCTGCAGCCCCTCCCCCACCTGCTCTTCAGGATCCCTCATGCCAAGCCCCGTGTATCAGTGAGGGGCTGGATGGAGGAGCTTAGGATCAGAGACCTAGAGTGAGAAGGGGCTACCAAGATGCTCCAGTTCAACCTGCTGAGGCCCAGAGAAGTGATGTGACTTGACTAAGGCCACACAGATGATAAGTGACATGGGCAGCATTCACACCCAGCTCTTCTGACGCTATAGAAGGGCAAGCTTGAAGAGGGGGAGGGGATGGGGGGGAAAAGGGATGAAGGGGGGAGAGGAGGGTCCTGTTGTTTCTCATACACTTAAGGTACTTGGGTCTTTCTCTGGCCTCTTGGCTTCTCCTCCTAGGATCCTCCTTTCCCCTCTTCCAATTTCTTTCTATAGCTCTGTGTCCATTTCCTCTCCTTTTTTCAGCTGCAACAACCCCGTGGAGTAGCAGTTGGGGGGGGGTGGCATTGGAGGTCACGTGGCCCCACTTTAGCTTCCCTGCTTGGGGGCTGGCTGGAACAGGGAGGAAGAGGGGAGGGAGGGAGGGAGGGAAGGAGGGGAGATGGAGCCCAGGCAAGATGCTTGTCAGCTGCGAGCTGGAAACCCATCTGTCTTGTTACCTAGCTGTAACTGCAGGGGAAGTGTCTGGGCCTGACATATTCCCTCTGGGCTGGGAGCTACAGTAGAACCCTGTAACAGCTTTATCCCATGCTCTCAAGGAACTGACCACCCTCCCCCCCCCCACCAGCACTTTGGGAATAGATTTCAGAGCCTCCTGAACCTGGGAGTGCCGGGAGACAGACATCTCTCACGGAGGCAGGGCTCCAGACCACTGACAAGACACTGTATGTACTCCCACCCTGCCCCCAACACGTTTATCCAAATGAAATCAAATTAAAATGGACCTGACAGGCTGTCTTGAAAGGGAGAATGTATCTGAATTCCGGTCTGCAGGCTGGGGTTGGGGAGGGCTGGCGAGGCAGGGTGAGATAGGAAGAGGGCAGGGGCAGTCCCCAGTTGGGCTGAGGAAGGGAGGATTGTGGGCAAATTTATTCATTCAATCAACTAGCACTTATTAAGGGTTTGCCTAGTAGGCACTGTGCTAGGCACAGGGGCACAAAGATAAAAGTGAAATAGTCCCTGCCCTTAAGTAGCTTACATTCTATTGATGGAAGCCACCTAGACATGGATAAATGCAAAGGAAATACAAAATAATTGGGGGGTGGCTAACAGAAGTTGGGGAGTCAGTATACCTTTCCTACATAGAAGACATAGCTCCTGATCTAAGTTTTGAAGGGGGTTAAGGATTCTAAAAAGCAGAGATGAGGAGAGAGTGTAGTCCAGATGTGGGGTCTGTGCAGAGCCAGGAGATGACATTTTCTGTATGGGAAATAGCAAGTCAGCCAGTTTGGCAGAAACGTGGAGTGTGCAAAGGGGAGCTCATGCAGGAAGTCCAGAAAGATAGGCTGGAGACAGCTTGGGAAGGGCTTTGATGCCAAGCAGGAGTGTATCCTTTATCCTAGGGGCAAGATGGAGCCAGTACACAAGGTTCTGGCTGCTGGAAATGCCTTGCCCCTGCCCCTTCTGCCCCTGCCACTGGGCTCCATGACAATTATGACACATTTCTATAGCACTTCATGGATTCCCTCACAATAGCTCTATTTTTGTCCCTACTTAATAAACGTATGAACAAACCAGAGGTCAGAGAGGCTACCTCATGGTTACCTGTATGTCAGAGGCAAATTTTAAACCCAGCTTTTCTGGCTGTAGGTCCAGGCTTTTGCTCCTCTAAGAGGCTGCTTCCAGACTACATTATGCTGCCTATGAGATGGTATGCTCTCTGAGGGCAAAGATCTTCACTTATCCAAACTTTCTATCTCCTGTAGCACCTAGCATCCCTCAGGCATCTCCCACCCATCCTCTCCTCCTTTATTATAGTTTTGAATGAAGAGATGACCCCACTCCTCTCCAAAAGTAATCTCTCTCTATGTATATATACACCCTTGCTGCCATCCTCTCCTGTCTTCTCTCAGAGATGGCCCCATGCAATCATCCTCTCAAGTTCTTTTGCTGTTTCTCCTCTCTGTCCCTTAATCTGTCTCTGTTTCAGTATCTCTCTCTCCCTCCCCCTCTATTTCTCTGCCTCTCTACTTCTGTTTGTCCATCTCTCTGTCTCGTCTCCAATGTCTCCCTGCCTACTGGTTTCTTCCCTGCTGCCTACAATCACACCCAAGTGTTTCTCACTCTCAAAAAGCCTTCCCTTGACACCACCATTCTCTTAAGCTGTAACCCTATACCTCTCCTCCTCTTATCAGTTAAACTTTGAAATTGCTGTCTACACTGTGGTTTCCACTTGCTCTCCTCTCACTCTTTTCAACTCTCTGCAGTCTGGCTTCTGACCTCATTATTCAACTGGAACTGCTTCCTCCAAGGGTACCAACGATCTCTTAATTTCCAAATTCAGTGGCCTTTCTCCATTCCCATCCTTCTTGACCTTTCTCCAGCATTTGACACTGTTGACTACCTCTCCTCTGGGTTTTGGAGACATAGTTGTATCTCGTTTTCTTCATGCCTATCTTGCTGCTTTTTCTCAATCCCCTTTGCTGGGTCATCATGCATATCACATCTCCTAACCATGGCTGAACCCCAAGGCTCAGTGCAGGGTCTCTGTTTTTCTTTCTGCATCCATACCAATGTAAGATTCCCATTATCTTCCCATTCTTAGCTCAGCCACTTCTATGCATTTTCTTCTCTCACATATGCAGAAGACTTAAAGATCTTGACCCTGAACTTCAGTCCTGTATTGCTGGCTGCCTATTGGATATTTCAAATGTCTCCTGCAGACATCTCAAACTCAACCTGTCCAAAACAAAATTCATGGTCTATCTCCCCAAACCCTCCCTCCTTTAGTTTACCTATTTCTTTTGAGGACACCACTATTCTTCAATGACCAAGATTTGTAACTTCAAGAGACATCCTTGACTTTTCCTTCCCTCTATGTCCAATCTCTCCAATCCATCTCATCCCCTCTGACCTGGAATAGTGCAATAAATGGTCTCTTCATTGATTTCCCTCCTCCAGCCCATCCTCCACAGAGCTGCCAAACTGACAGCCTTAAAGCTCTATTCTGACTGTCACTCCCTCCTCAGGAAGCAGCGGTGCCTCTGGGATCCAATACAAATGTCTCTGGTTGGCATTGAAGCCCCTTTTTGATCTTCCTCCAGCCTGCCTCGGAAGGTTTATTGCCCACAACTACCCTTCATGAAGCCATGTTGGCATCGTCCTGATCCACTTGCTCTTCCTCTTGTACAGTGCCCCATTTCTACCTCCAGAGCTTGGTAGAAGTTGTCCTCTCTGCTTGGACATACATCCTCTTTATCTCTTCCTGGTAGAATCCTTAGCTTCCTGAATCCCTCATGCGTTAGAGCCCTCCTCTCCCAATTACTTTGTCTATAGTCTACAGTAATATATGCATAACATGCCATTTTGCTAAACAGGATATAAGCTCCTTAAGACATAAACGATTTTCTTTTTGTCATTGTATCCTCATAATCTGCCATAGTGTCTAGCATGTAGAAGATTCCTAATAAATCCTTTTGGATTGATTGGTAGCATAATGCAATTTGTTCTGCTGGGATCCATATGCACACAGTAGGTGCTTAATCAATGTGTGTTAACTGAATGGGAGAACCAAGGGAACAGATTTCTTTGGGAGAGCTGGTCTCAAGTACCTTTGCCACTTTCCACGAGTCCACATTCAATGGGTCCACATTTCCATGCCACATTCAATAGGAAGTTCTGTTTTTGGCCCCCTCTCTTCATATCAAAGAGACACTTTGGATTTTGTCCTCCAGATCACCTCCCCCAAAGCAGCCACCTCCCATCACCTGGGGTACACTTCTTACCTGATGTCACAGTTTCCCATGGGTGATATTGGAGTTGCTGCTATGACAACCGGTATCCATGTCACCTTGAGAAGAGCAAAATGCTGGAAGAGGATTCTGTGTATACATGCACACGTATTTATATGTAAATGGAGTCACCTTTCCTCCCAAATCCATCCCACCCTTCATGACTTCCCGATTATTTTTGAGTGAACCACATATTTTCAGTCACCATGATTTGTAACCACAAGAGTCATCCTTTGCTCTTCCCTCCCTCTGTGTCCAATACATAAATATTGACCCACTTATGTCTATCAATGTACCTATATCTACATAGTATATGTGTGTACATATGTGTGCACAAACACACACAGGAGATTTTAACCAACTCAAGGACCAAGTTCCACCCAGATCTCCTCACAGTCCATCTCACCTTGCTACTGGGAATGGATCACTCGAGACTTTCTTTATCTATCAAGCTATGTGCTGTCCATCCTAAACAATCATACACAGAGATGACCTTGTTGCTGAAATAGAAATGATGGGAGATTTGGAGGCAGGCGATAACTCCATCAAAGCTAGGAGTGATAGAGGAGAGGAAAGTTAGCCATGGTCTGCTGTACACCCTGTTTACAGAAAGCTGATTTCCAAGCATCCAAAGAAGGGACAGATAGGATCCTAGGATCCATTAGCCTGCTATTTTTCAGGGTGCAGCTGGCCAAAAAGGGATGGGAAGTGCCCAAGAATAAAGTCTTAGGACACAGCTGAATGAAAAGGCTGATGTTGGTGCATAGGGGGCTCTTCAGCAAACTCTGCCTTTAAAAGATGAGTAGAAGATGAAAGCAAGGGCAAACGAGTGAGAATGAGTATACAAGAGTATTATGATCTTGCAAGATTTGTATCAAGGGCACCAAGCCCTTAATGAGAGAAGGCTGATGGTCAATCTTGAAGACAATAAAAAAAAAGTTTACTTGTTTGTTTTGACCTGTGTTAGGGGCAAGAGGTGAATCACCAAAGTGAGTGGGATCACTGAAGTGAGCAGCAGGAGGAGGATGGATGGCTGTGAGAAGGTAGAACTACTCAACTCTTTGTTTCTTTTCCAAAGAGAATGATCATTAGATGGGCAACAGCTTAAATTTCAAAAATTATAAGGACAGAAGATGGAAGTATGAGTGCACAGTAAATACGGAGTAAAAAATGGGTTATGGCCCCATAAGAACAGTGTTAGGGTTGCTAAATTTCAGAATGAGTCAAATTTCCCTAGGAAAGCTAAGGACAATAAAAGGGGGAGCTCTTTAGTGATACTAGGGAATAGCCATGGAATACTAGGGAAGACTTAAGAAGGGCTAGGACCACTACTGAAGATGTATAGGATGAGAATAAATGAAAACAGAAAGAAGTGGAATTGCTCAAGGGATGGCAATGTGATACAGTGGTGAAAGCACTGAACTTGGGGTCAGGAACCCGAGTTCAAACCCTACTCCTGCCACCTGTGTGACCTAGAACAAGACACTAAGCCTTTTTGGGCCTCACTTTCCTCATCTGTAAAAATGATATGACTGGACTTGATGAACTGTAAGATTACTCCTAGATCTAAATCCATGATCCCATGGTTCTTCTGCTTCTGTTTTCTCTAAGGAGAATGACCTCTGTACTAGAGAGGACAGAACAAAAATGGCTAAAATGTCATTGACACCAAAGATAAAGAGGGAGATCATGAGAGAATTCCAACTTGACTGATGAGCTTGAGTCACTTGGCCAAGTTAGTCCATCAACAAGCATTTATTAAATGCCTGTTATATGCCAGGCACTGTGCCAAATGCTGAGGATACAGAGAAAGACAAAAATCATGGTCCCTGCTCTCAAGAAGCTTACATTCCAGTAGGAAGACAATACGTAAATAACTAAGTAAATACGAGATAGGTACAGAATGGATGGAAGGTAATCTGAGAGAGATGGGATTTGAGCTGGGTCTTGAATGAAGCCAAGACGGAATGACATGCTCCAGTACTGTGAAAAAAAACCCATCTGTGAATATTATTGCTGAGCTATAGAGAGTGATTTCTGAAAAATTCTTGAGAACAAGAAAGTACCACAGGATAGGAGGAAGGCAAAAGTCCCAATTTTCGAAAAACAACAAAAAAAGAGGAATAGAGACTGCAAGCTCTAAAACAGTGAGCTTGACATCTTTTCTTGTCAACATTCTAACATCATTACTAGTGAGAACAGACTATGCCAGGCTAACCATATTTCCTTTTTTGACAGGATTACTAGGCTGGTAGAGAATGAGTATGCTATAAATACCTAGTTTGCAGCAAAGCATTTTGTCAATTTTCTCATGGTTTTCTTGTGGAAAAGGTGGGGAGAGCCGGGCTCGGCTTACAATACAGTTAGTTGGATTCATAAATGGTTGATTGGCTGGGTTCAGAAAATGGTTGTCAATGATTACATTTCAAAGGCCTTTAATAGCAATAGCTGGCTTTGGTGTAGCACTTCAAGCCTTGAAAATCACTACACAAATATTATTTCATTTTATCCTCATAACATCATTGGGAGGTAGGTCCTATTATTATCTCCATTTTACAGATGGGGAAACTGAAACAGACAGAGGTTAAGTGACTTGTCCAGGGTCATACAGCTAGTAAGTATCTAAGACCAGATTTGAACTCGTCTTCCTAACTCAAGAGCCAGCTTTCTATCTATTGGGTCACTTAGCAGCCTCCTCAATAGAATGCCCACAGAATCTGTTATTTAATATTTTAAAATAAATTACTTAGATGAAGCCATAGAAGGCATCTATGTCAATTTTGCAGGTGTAAGGAGCTTGGAAAGAGATAATGGCTTGTTGGATGGTGGAATCAGGGTCCAAAAAGATCTCGGCAGGCTAGAAGTATGGGCCCAACATAATAAGAGGAAATTTAATTATAATAAGTATAAAGTCTTGCACTCTAGTTCCAGAAATCAATCTCACAAATACAATATGCGGAAGGCATGAGCAGCCTCTGTGAAAAGGATTTGGGGGATTTAGTGGACCACAAGATCAACATGAATCAGCTTTGTGATAGCAGCCAGGATAGCTAATGCCACCCCAAAGAAAAGTATGCAGCAGTGTCCAGGACCAAGAAAGTCACAGCCCTGCTCTCTTCTGACCTGGTCAGAATACATCTGGAGTACCACATGTTGCTCTGGGCAGGGCATTTTACAAAGCTTAGTGATAAGCTCAAAAGTTTTCAGAAGAGGATGAACCACAGAATGAAGAGATTAGAAAATACACTATACCAGGCCAAACTGGGGATGGTTAGTCCGAGAAGAGAATGTTCTGATGGGATATGATAGCTATCTTTTGGTATTTGGCCAGCAACAGAAAAGAAGGAATAGATTCATTCTGATTGGCCTCTGTGGGAAGACCTGGGCTTGTCCTCATGGGAGCTTCACAGAGGCAGACTCAGGCTTGAATGTCAGGAAGAACTCTCCCCCCTCCAATCAGAGTCACCCCAAAGTAGGGTGGGGCTGCCTTAGAAGCTCCCAATGGAGATCTTCAAGTTGAGGATGGTCAGCTGCTTGTTGGGGTAGCTCTATAGGGGAATCTTGGTCAATTTGATGTATTTGTAGTAAATTCAATAATTTTTTATTAGTTCCCTACTATGTTGAAGGCATCATGTGAGGTTATGGATTCACAAAGCCAAAACCAAAACTGTCCCAAACATCAGGAAGCATACAGCCCACTGTTCAGGAAGTGGGTCCAAGATCGATGGACCCTGGCATCCCTTGTCAGCCTTTGATTCTGTGATTCTCTAATGAGATTCTGTGATGCCTTTTCCTATTATCCAGATTTGGACCTGAGCTTGCCAATAGGGGAAGGGCTGCCTGGTTATTCAAGGCTGAAGTAGGACGAGCAGGCACGTTGGTCAGAACACACTGTCAGCCAAGCTTCTGATCAGCTGGGGAGTGAGCATCCCCAGTTCCTTCCCCCTTCCTCCCTCTCTCCCTTTATAGGACACCCTCCCTGTAAGTAGCTCTTTGCTAGTTATTTTCACCATAATTCTGCCTTCAGGTCCTTGGATGATTTCCAGTGCAGTGATTGAGTCTCTAGCTGCCTCAGGCAGTGGAGTCTTGCCAGACTTCTGGAGCAGGCTGACCTTATCCTTGCAGGTGTGTGGTGTTCCAACCTCCACAGTCCCCTTGTGTGTGTGTGTGATCCAAGACAAAACTCTTCCATTTGGGTTCCCTGAGTGGGATGGGGCTGTAGAGCTCCTCTGGCTTGTGTGCTATACACACATAGAAAGTCATCAGCTGGGAGGAAGGGAAGGGATTTCCTATTAACAAAGCTAACTCTG
Organism: Phascolarctos cinereus; assembly: GCF_003287225.1. Lineage (NCBI taxonomy): Eukaryota > Metazoa > Chordata > Mammalia > Diprotodontia > Phascolarctidae > Phascolarctos > Phascolarctos cinereus. The sequence goes on along the minus strand of NW_027555958.1, from coordinate 13,019,978 downwards.
CTGGAGGACAGCAATGAAACTTGCTTTATAGACTGATATTGGAGCCAACTTGGGATCAGCTCTTGGGAGTCCAACCAAGAGAGTCTTCAGTCCCACCAAAGGTGAAATTCCTTGTCTCTAGGAAGATAAGATGAAAATCAGGGGCATGCTTCTCTACATGTTGGCTGATTCTCAATGGCTTTTCTTTCTGTATAGAGAACTCTTCTGGAACCATGTATGTCCTCCTTCAAAACTGGAAACTAGAAGGTCTGTCCTGTTCCAAGTTCTTGCCAACTCTGCCCCTTATGCAGGCATGTAACATTGAGCAACCATTCTTTCCACCAAAGAAGAAAGCTTCATACAAATGCACCAGGTTTGAACCATGGTAGTAATATTTTTTTTTTCTCACTCAGCTTTAGTTTTACTGGCAGTACAAGTCAAATAACACTGGAAATAAAAGTCTTTTAAAAGGAGTCACAAGGCTTCTAAAGTATTGCTTAAAATCCAGTGAAACACAGACCAGTCCAATGAAACACAGACCATCTGGTGGTAATAATAATAATAACAATAATAGAATTTCATATTGTGCTTTAGAGTTGACAAGACACTTTATGTATGTGAGCTTATTTGAGCCTCACGAGATGCCTGGTAACATGTATCACTGCCCCCATTTTACAGATAAGGAAACTTAGGACCAGAGGGAATTTGCCAGGGTACATATAAGTGTCAGAGGCAGGAGGCCTGGTCTTTCTGACTCCTGAGAGAATCTTTACAACATCATTGCATACTCAGCCTAACCACCTACTCCCGAACCACTTGAAGTCATAGTAATCCTTTCAGGGTTGGAATGGGCAAAGAGTTATTGTTTGTCCTTCATTCTTGAAGAGGACCATGACATCAGGGAGGTGATGCCATGGCATGCAAGTGTCATGGATTTGAGTGAGGGAGGGCTGTGCAAAGTCACCAGCCTCACTCTCTCCTCCAGAGCCGTCTGAGTCCAATGGCAAGATATAGATCAGGATGAGTGAATGTAACCCTGGATGCAGTAGGAGACCTTGGCCTTTTTAAGCTAAGGTCTTTACCAGGTCTCAATTTGACTGAGGCAACAACCATTCAGTGATTAAGGCTAGGTAAGAAATGAGGCAGAGAATGGCCTCTTTACCTAGTCAAAAGAAAGAAAGAAAAAGAGAGAGAAAGAAAGGAAGAAAGGAAGGAAGAAAGGAAGGAAGAAAGGAAGGAAGGAAGGAAGGAAGGAAGGAAGGAAGGAAGGAAGGAAGGAAGGAAGAAAGGAAGGAAGGAAAGAACAAAGGAAGAAAGAAAGAAAGAAGGAAAGAAGGAAAGAAGAAAGAAAGAAAGAAGAAGAAAGAAAGAAAGAAAGAAAGAAAGAAAAAGAAAGAGAGAGAGAAAGGAAGGAAGAAAGGAAGGAAGGAAGGAAGAAGGAAAGAAGGAAAGAAAGAAAGAAGGAAAGAAAGAAAGAAAGAAAGAAAGAAAGAAAGAAAGAAAGAAAGAAAAAGAAGAGAGAGAGAAAGGAAGAGAAAGGAAGGAAGGAAGGAAGAAAGGAAGAAAGAAGGAAAGAAGGAAGAAGAAAGAAGAAGAAAGAAGGAAAGAAGGAAAGAAAAAGGAAAGAAGGAAAGAAAGAAGAAAAAGAAAGAAGAAAGAAAGAAGAAGAAAGAAAGAAAGAAAGAAAGAAAAAGAAAGAAGGAAGAAAGAAGAAAGAAAGAAAGAAAGAAAGAAAGAAAAAGAAAGAGAGAGAGAAAAGAAGGAAGGAAGGAAGGAAGGAAGGAAGGAAGGAAGGAAGGAAGGTAGGAAGAAGGAAAGAAGGAAGAAAGAAAGAAAGAAAGAAGAAGAAAGAAAGAAAGAAAAGAAAGAAAGAAAGAAAAAGAAAAGAGAGAGAGGAAGGAAGGAAGAAAGGAAGAAAGAAGGAAAGAAGGAAAGAAAGAAAGAAGGAAAGAAAGAAGGAAAGAAAGGAAAGAAAGAAGGAAAGAAGGAAAGAAGGAAAGAAAGAAAGGAAAGAAAGAAGGAAAGAAAGGAAAGAAAGAAGGAAAGAAGGAAAGAAAGAAAGAAGGAAAGAAAGAAGGAAAGAAGGAAAGAAGGAAAGAAAGAAAGAAGGAAAGAAAGAAGGAAAGAAAGGAAAGAAAGAAGAAGGAAAGAAAGAAAGAAAGAAAGAAAGAAAGAAAGAAAGAAAGAAAGAAAGAAAGAAAGAAAGAAAGAAAGAAAGAAAAAGAAAGAATCAACTTGGGAGGGGAACATCTTCAGGGTTTCTGGCCAAAACAGAAACAATTGCTATTTACATTGACTCTGAGTGGGGAAGCCTTAGATGAGGAACAATGAGAAGGGTTCTCATAATGCCTCCATTTTTCCTCTCCTTGGGTCCAGTTCCTCCTCTCTCCAACCTTCTCCTACCTATAGCTGCCACTGGGCTATTCCTAGACCCAGGTTTCCCCGCATCCTTCCCTTTTGGAAGAAGCTTTGTCTTACAATGAAATGCGAACTTCTCTGTTGAGCATTGGACGCCTTTCACAGCCTGGCTCCAGCTTGTCTTTCCAGGTGGATTTTACACTGTCGGCCTCTCGGATACTCTTTGTTCCAGCCTGGCGCATTTGCTTCCTCCTAATCACAACATTTCATCTCCCAGGTCCATGTCTGCACAGTCTGTGCCTCATGCCTGGAACGTTCTTCCCCATCACCTCAGCCTCTTAAAATCTTAAAGTCTCTTCATGACTTAGTTCAAATGCCACCTCCTTGAGATGTTTCCTGATCTTCCTCTTCACCCCCCTCCCATGCACCCAAATTGCTAACACTCCTTCCCTACATCCAATGAAATTACCTTGTATTTTGAATCAGTTTATCTAATTATATGTTGTTTCCCCCAGTAGGAGGAAAGCTCCTGATGTTTGTGTCCTCAGCTACTACTATACAGTAGGCACTTAATAATTGTCTGCTATGTTGAGTCTGCACCATCTGCTCTGTCTTCCCTCTGCTCACATTCCCTGCGTTTTCCCTTCCCTTTCCTAGGAGAGTAGAATCATCCAAGTGATGCTATCCCCACAAAAGGGTCTTCCTCATTTATAGCCTCCTCCTAATGATAGCTAGCTGTATCCATGAGAGACCCAGGCACCCCAAACAATCTTCCTGAACCAGGGTCTGATGGGAGTGACCCTTGTTTCCCCCTTGTATCCTGCCTCCTCTCCCCCCTCCCCAGCTGAGGATGGATGGAATCAGTGGAGTGTGACCATGAGTAGAGGAGAGAGGTGCTGGTGACCAGGAAATGGGGCAAAAGATCCCAAGGTCATAGATTTAGAAGTGTAACCTTCAAGGCCATCTATTCAACTCTCTCATTTTACAGATCAGTAACTGAGGCCCAGGGAGATTATGCGTTCTGTTCAAAGTCACTCAGCTAGTGGGAGACACAGGACAACTTACTTGACACCTCTTCTTCCCACTGTACCATTGTTTTTCTCAAAGCATTTTCATTTGAGACATCAGAAGAATCAGTCTTCCTTCAGTGTGCCTTCAGAATGGAGGGCTAACAGGACTTGATGAAAGAGTAAGGGGAGATATAGGGATGACTAGATACATCAAAGCCCCTCCATACTCCCAGGTTCTCAGGGGACCCTGAAGGCTCCAGTTCATATCTGCATCTTAATAGGAGCACTTATCCCCCCACAGCGCCGCCCCCCCCAGCATTCCCAACAAAGGGTCCTCCAATTACTACCTGAAGTCTTCTGGAGGGGGAGCTCATTACCCCCCATGGCAGCCCATTGCACTCAGGACAGCTTTCATTGGTAGGGAGCATTTCCTCTTATGTGGAGCCCAAATCTGTTTCTCTGCTACTCCTCTCCATCACATCCCTGCTGTGCCTGGGTCTGTTCTCTGGGCCCAAGAAGAACAATCCAGCCAGTCTCTCTTACCATCTTATACCATCCCTTCAAACACTGGAAGATATCTGATTACACCCTGCTGGGAGGTAACAGCTGCCTGGTGCTAAGGATTGACAGGTATGATTAATCCCGTGTGTGTGTGTGTGTGTGTGTGTGTGTGTGTGTGTGTGTGTGTGTGAGTGTCCCTCCCCAAAGTCCAACCTCCAACCCCAGTCTCCAGTGCTCAGTTCTTTCAACCAAGGTTCAAGTGACATGATCTGCAGTCCCTTTATCATCATGATGACCATCTTCTGGATGTTTCAAAGGCTCAGCCCTGGTAATAATAATAATAATAATAATAATATAATAATAATAATAATAACTACCATTTATATAGTGCTATAAGGTTTGCAAAATGCATTAAATAATTATTTCACTTGAGACTCACACCAACCCTGTGAGGTAGATTCTATTATGAACTCCTTTTTACAGATGAACAAACAGAGACTGAGAGATTAAATTGCTTGCTCCGAGTTGCACATCTGGTAAGTATCTGAGAGAGGATTTGAATTAAGGCCTTCCTGATTCCAGGATCAGTGCTCTAGATACTACCTTACCCAGCTGCTTCATTAACTAAAGCCCAGAGGAGCCTGCTTCTTTCCAATCCATTAATATAATGATGTTAATATAAATAATAATATCACCAATATCCAGAGATTCTTGGCCTGGGAGGCAGCATGATGCTAGCTTTGAATCAGGTTCAAGGCCCAGTCTGGCTACTTACAAACTTTGCGACTTTGGGCAGCTATCTTTACCTAATGGACTAAAGATTAGTCCAATCTTTCCCATTTTATGGATGAGGAAACTGAGGGACAGAGAGGTTAAAGTAACTTTGTTTAGTTCAGTCATTTTTCAGTCACGTCTGGCTCTTCATGATCCCATTTGGGTTTTCTTGGCAAAGATACTGGAGTGGTTTGCTATTTCCTTCTCCAGTTTACTTTACAGATAGAGAAACTGAGGCAAACAGGGTTAAGTGACTTGCCTAGGATCACACAGCTAGTAAGTGTCTGGAGCCAGATTTTCACTCAGGTCTTTCTGACTACAAGATACAAGGATAGTAGACAAATCTTTTTTTTTTTAGAAATCTATTTATTCAGTTTTAGTCATGTCTGACTCTTTGTGACCCAATTGGGGTTTTCTTGGCAAGGATACTGGAGTGATTTGCCATTTCCTTCACTAGTTCATTTTGCAGAAGAGGAAACTGAGGGAACCAGGGTTAAGTGACTTGCCCAGGGTCACACAGCCAGTAAGCGTCTGAGGTCAGATTTGAACTCAGGAAGAGCACTCTCTCTGACTCCAGGCCTGGTGCTCTATGCACTATGGTGCCATCTAGCTGCCCTTGAAGTGACTTACCAAAGGTCATACAGCTCACAAGACAGAGGTGGTTTTCATTCCAAGTTCTCTGAGTCCAAACCCAGCTTTTCCCACCATACCCTGTTGCCTCTGGCTCCACCTGCTGGTTTCAGTCAATTGCTCAGACTCACAGTTTACTGACATCCTCTGGTCTCCATCCCCAAGTGGTCCTTTCCTAGACTTCTCCCTTACTTTACAATGTCCCAGTACTTTAAACATCTATCAATAACCCAGACAATTTTGACTCCATAGTAAGAAAGGAAGGGTCATTCCACGCATTCCTCCTCTGTTAAAACAAGCAGTTGGACTCGATGACATCTAAAGCCCATTCCCACTCTAAATCGATGGTCCTATGACTGAGGGCTGGCTGATGTCCTTCCCCTCCACTCTCCCTCCTGCTTTGACTCTGTTCCTCCTGTCCCGAGTTACCTCTCTCTGCTAATGACCTGGTGTGTGGTCTTGTCTTCTTTTCCTCCCTCTCTCCCTGTCTGTCTTTCTTGTTTCCCTCTCCCATCCTTTCTCTCTGATGCTGTCTCTATTCCTCTTCCTTTCCCCTCCTTATTGGTTAGATTTCTTGGGGGATTTTCCTACTCTGTTTGAGCTGACTCTCAAGGCTGGGGCAGCAGGGGAAAGCTCTTGTTGTCAAGGGCTAATGTCTTAATGCAGGGTCATTATTCACCGTGACAGTGACCAGGGCAGGGCTCGCCTCTTCCCTCCCCATTTGTCATCCAAAGTGAAGCCCTCATGTCTCTTCTTGGGGATCAGATTAACTGAACTGACAGACCAGATGAGCGAATGGAACTGTGTGCTTCTGCCTTCCCTCTCACCCTCAGCCTTCTCCTCCTCTGGGCATTGGTGCTGTTCCAGCCCGAGCTCCTCTGGCCTGGTAAGGCCTCAAGGACTGGTTTCCAAGCAGAACCTAGAGCCCACTGAGAAGTGTCTGCTATCCTGCTAGACTACACTCTCCCCACAGCTCTGCACAGGTCCTATCCTCTGTTCTGGTCAGAGTGAAAATGGAGAATTGCAGTCAGTGATGAATGCAGCTGTTTAGGAAGGACAAAGGTAAGCTGAAGGAGAATCCAGAGGAGGGAGGGCAGCCAGGCTGGTGAAGGACCTTAAATCCATGCTGTGTGAGGAATGGTCAAAAGAATTGGGCATGCTTAGCCTTATCCATGTGGAACAGGGATTGGGCTTCCTCTGCTTGGTCCCAGGGGGCATAACTAGCCGTGATGACCTAAATATCCACAACAGCAAACTGAGGCTGGATGTCAGAAAAAAAGCAATTACCAGAGCTGGCCCAAAGTGGCATGGGCTGCTTTGGGAGGTCCTGTGTTCCTCCTCATGGAGATCTCCAAGTAAAAGTTGGGTGACCACTTGGTCACATGGTAATGGAAATCCTTTTCCAGGTACATGTGAAGATAAAGATGGGGTGTCACCAGTAGAAGAAGGCCAGTCATCAGAGTTGGAGGACCTGGGCTTGAATTCTGCTTTGGTTACTTCCTGTCTATGTGACCTTGCAAAAGTCACTTTCCTGTGTCTCAGAGTTGGGCTATATTATTTATAAGATCCCTCCCAACTCTATATCTGTGATTCTAAGCTACTTTTCCTCTCCGTGCCTCAGTTTCCTCATTCATAAAATGAAGATCTTGGGCTGAATGGTCTCTCAAATTCCTTCCAGCTGTAGATCAAGGATGTTATAAACAGATAGCCACCTCTCAGGTCTGAAACCCTGTGATTCTGTCTCCTTTCACTTATAAGAGGAAAGTGGGAAGTGTGCAATCCTTCTCCTTCTTAGGGACATTTGAATTTCAGGAAAAAGGCATTCAGGGGCCCTGGCCTTTACTTGGTCTTTGGGGAACAGTCTTTCCCTTCCTTCTCTTGCCTCTCAGAGGTCATTTCTGCCTTGATAGATGGCCCTTAGTGCTGGGGGTTCCTACAGGGCTCTGTGGGAGTGCAGGGTTGCATGGAGGACCACAGAGCGTTTATCATCCACAAATACCTGCCATATTTCACAGGAGGCTTGCCTCCTGAAGATCAGTATGCTATACCTGCCAATCTGAGGGGAAATAATGTGTGTCTGTGAGTACTTACAAGAAACCAAAGGATAACCTCTACACTACTAGGTCTGATGGACACAATATAGTTCCTGGATGCTTTCAAGTGCTTCCCAAAACCTAGATTGCTTTCTCACAAGAGACCACATTTCCCATTTCCGTGACTTTGCCCTGGCTGTTCCCCATGCCTGGAATGCATTCCTTCCTCACCTTTACCTTTCAGAATCCCTAGTCTCCTTCAGGGCTCTGTGGGACTGCTCAAACATCACTTCAATTAGGAAATCCTTTCTGATTCCCCTCAGCTGCTAATGCCTCCCTCAAATTACCTTGCACATATTCTATATATCATTTACATTATTACCTATACATGTTCAGAGGTAACTATGTGGCATAGTGGATATTGTGGGGGACTTGGACTCAGGAAGAACTGAGTTCAAATCTGGCCCCAGACATTAGATGTGTGACATTGGGCACCACTCTTAGCCTCAGTTTTGCCGTGTATAAACTAAGGATATGTCGATGTCTTCCTCAGAGGCTTGTCCTGAAGAGCAAATAAGATGCTGTTTGTAAAACCTGTTTCAAACCTTCAAGTGCTATGTCTATGCTAGTATTTTTAAGGATGTCTTGTCTCCCTTGACAGAATGTAAGCTCTTTGAGGGCAGTGACAGTTTCATATCTGTCTTTGAATTCCATGTGCCTGATCTGAAGTAAGGACCCAATGTTTATGATCAGTTGACTCAGAGCACTGCCTGACTGCTGGCCAACATTCACCTCTACTCCTCCATTGCCAACACATGCCCCTTCTCCACTCCCAACTTTGTGTTTACTTGTATATATTTGTCTCCTTGGGTGACCTTGGGCTTCTGAAGCCTATGCCAGTGGCCACAAGCTCTGGCAGCTTCTACCAAGCTGGAAAGGCTTGAATATGGCTGTAGCAATGGGCAAAATCTGCTTTCCAAGGATCAGCCTGGACCAGTAAGGAGCAGTGCAGGCTAGCCACTTGGGGAGGAATTCTTTAGCCATAACAACATGTGAAACAAAGTAGGATGGGAAGACTAGGTCAATATAATTGTAGATCTAGCTGAGCATTGGTGTATTTTGCATTGACTTCATGCATGTTATAACCCCCAATAGAATGTAAACTCCTTGAGGTCAGGGACTGTTCTGTCTCTGTACACTCAGGACTTAGGACAATTCCTGGCAAATAGTACAGTCTTCTTGAATTGAATTGAGTCTTAAAGAAGAACTGTCTTCCTGAAGGACATTGCCCTTTATCACCATGGACAGCTCCTTCCCCACTTTGCCTGTAGCCATGAGTACTTACATGAGTCTTTCCTGTGTCTTTCATGTCATCACCAAGTATGTCCTGTTTGGTCTTTCAGACCCAATCATTTCAGTTCTAACATCCAAGGATCACCTAGAGACCACGATTCCTAAACTTGACACCCTTAACTCTTGCCAGGACTTCCCCCTTGACTCCTACCTTATGGTGTCAACTTGGTCTCATTACCATCAGCATGTCCCACTTTCCAACCCCCACTCCAGTGTTCCCAGTAACTTCCAGAGGCAGAATGGTGCAGTAGAAAGACTACTGCATTTGGGTTCAAATCCCACCACTGTCACTACCTGTGTGATTTTGGATAAGTTCCTCAACCTCTTTGGGCCTCAGTTTCCTCATCTAGAGAATGAGGCAGTTAGACTATTTGGCTATCTAGTTCCTTTTCAATCCAAAATCTACAATCCTATGATTATCCCTCACTGAATTTGGAGTCAGGAGACTTGCCACTGTTTCTTATTACCTGTATGTACTTGAGCAAGTCACAGCTCCTCTGGGCTTTCAGTTTCCTCATCTGTAAAATGAATGGAAAGGGGTGAGGGGTTGGACTGGATGAGTTTTTCAAGTTCCTTGAGGCGCTAATATTCTATGATCCAATGAGCCTGTTTCCTGGGTCTCCTAGCAACCGTGTGCCCTAAAAGAGACAGACATGACTAAAAGCTAACCCTCCCCCTGATTCCAGAGCCACCAATCAATCAATGCATTTTTATTAAATGCCTACTATGTTCCAATGCTGAGATGCAAATGCAAAGAATGAAACAGATTCTACTCACAACAAATTTATATTCTAATCAGAGACCACAAATACATGTAAGTATGTATACCGCATGAATAAGAAATGAATAAATACAAAGAGACACAAAGTAGTTAAATGCAATGTAATTTAGAAGGTAGTACCTGCGCATTTTGAAGGATCAGCAAAGGTTTCATGCAGAAGGCAGTGCTTGAGCTGTGTCTCCAAGGCAAAGAGGGACTCTCTAAGGCTGTAGTAAGGAGATCAGATGTTCCAGCATGCTAGTACAAAGCCATGGAGGTAGGAGATAGACCCACGGTACTCTAGGCTGTAGGATCATAGACTTTGGGCTGAAAGGACTTCTCAGAGGCCACCTCACTCAATTCTCTGGTTTTACAGAGGAGGAATCCAAGATTTGGAGAAGTTAAAAGACTTCTTCAATAGCGCACAGGTAGTGACAGAGACATGATTTGAACCCAGGTCCTCTGCCTCCAAATGCAGAACTCTTTCTGTTGGATCATACAGCTTCTGAGACAGAAGACCAAGAAGCTGGAGTTTGGCCCAGAGGCAAATAGAACCTCAGAGACCTCCCAGTCTAACCTTTACTAGACAGCATTTCCTACAAATTCTTATCCAATTTTTCTACATGGAGTCCTGTGGTGGTGGACAGCACTTTACCTCCTGGGGCCATTCATTCTATTTTTAGACAGGAAGTTCTCCCTTATTCTAAGCCAAAATCTGCCTTCCTCTCATTTTCACCCATTGATCCTGCTTCTGTTCTCTGCTGCCATAGTGAGCCAAGGCTATTAGCCTGGCCCATTCTGAACAAGAAGCCACTATGTGATTGGGAACCATAGGCAGTCAGCATCATTGCACCCTAGCTCTAGAGCTGAAAGAGTTTTCAGAGATCATCTTGTCCAATCCTCTCATTTGATGTCATTGGAAACTGAGACACAGAGAGGTTAAGTGATTTGTTCAAGGTCACACAGTTAGCAAATATCAGAGGTGGGATTTGAACCTAGGTTCTTTGACCGGGTGGTACAATGGATAAAACATCTGGCTGGAAAGCAGGAAAACTCATCTTCCTAGTTCAAATCTGTCCTCAGACACTTACTAGCTGTGTAACCCTGGGCAAGTCATTTAACCCTGTTTGCCTCAGTTTCCTTATCTGTAAAATGAACTGGAGCAGGAAATGGCAAACTACTCAATGTCTTGGCCAAGAAAACCCCAAATGGGGTCACAGAGAGCCAGACATGGCCCAAAAAACTAACCAACAACAGCAAATCTCTGACTTCCGAGACAGGTAGTCTTTTCACAATACCATGCCACCCAGCATTCATTCCAGAGGGCCATGCCATCATCACCTTTGGGATAGATTCCCTTGCCAGCCTCAGGGCTCAGGAAGAAAGAGAGTGATGTGGACCTCTCTAATCCTGGGATTCCTGGGTTGTGTACAGTTGGAAAGGAAACAAGGAGAGACAGATAGACAAAGACCCAGAAAGAGGCAGATTGAGTTAAAGAGACAGAGAAGGACAAAAAGAGAGCAAGAGAGGGAATGGGGAAAGGATGAGGACCCAGGAAGAGGGAAGAGAGGGCTTTGGGGAAGGGAGTTCAAGGACGGTCTTGGAGAGCTGCTGAGGAGAGATGGGATAGCAGTGCAGGGGAGAAAGAGCAGGAGAGAAAAACCTGTAAGTGTTTAAATGGCTCCAACAAATTGCCTGGCAGAACCTCTTTATTCCTGAGGTGTCTGGGGAATGAGTTCTCCACGGGAGCTGCGCTGTCTGCACTCCCCAACCTCCCTCCCACCCCCACACCCAAATGGCTTTGCTCAGGAATTCATTTCATTTTCTTTGCTGCCAGGTGAAGGGAAATGGAGAGGCTGGAGGATTTGGGTAAGCCCTGGGAGAAGGGATGAAGGGAGAAAAGTCCTGAGGAGAGGGGAAGGGGGAGAGGAAGGATCTCAGATCTGGGGACCTAGAGTCTAAGCCCTGGTGCCCTCTCAGCCTTCTCTTAAAGGAGAGACCTGATGGAGGGGAGGATGATCAATTCGACCCTTCATGCCCACCCTTCCACACCACATATCCCTTACTCCGCACCCCAAGCTTCCCAAGTATAAGCAGAGAGCACCACCAGAATGGGGCATATAGAGACCTGCCAGCTCCTCCCATAGCCTCCTCTCTGCTCCCTGTTGCTATGTGGTCCCCCTTTTCTCCCCTCTGTTCTCCTCCACTACCCCATCCATGTCAAATAGGATGCCCAGGAAAGGGAGATCTATATTAAAGAGTTCCCTGGGTCCCAATGCCTGGCTAGTCCCCCAGCTGGGATCTGTCTGAGATTTTGTCCAGCCCAGCCCCTCCGCCTGCCCAGGGAACTGGCAGGGGACCCTGTTGGCAGAACTGGCAGTAGCCTGGCTGTCCTTCTCTGTCCTCTGGCAGCAGATGTTGGCCAGCTCCTCCATGAGGTAGGGCTCCTGCAGAGGTGGAGGGGAGTCAGGGCCCAGTGTGGGGAATGCCAGGGGAAAGGAGAGTCAGGGTCCATTAAGCATTAGGGAATCTAAGGGCAGGCTGGGGCCAAGCTCCACTACCCGATGTGGAAGTATCATGAAAACCACTTGGTCCCTTTGCCTAGAGTGGGGAAGGACTCATCCTTTCTTTCAGGGTTAGGATACTAAGCTAGGCAGACAAAATAGGGAACCAGAGGGAAAGGACAGGCCCGCAGAGGAGGGGTCGGGGTTTGGCCCTTGACTCAATTCTATTGGAGCCCGAGCTCCCCTCCCCCTGGGCAGCACCATTGATCCCTGGCAGGTTCCCAAGACCGGGGTGACTTATTCAATTAACTAATTCCTGACAATATAGATGTAAAATTCCAGCTTACTTTCTGTTAGCATGACATGGAGCTTGGCCAAGGGGTGTGGGAAAGTGTGGGAAGAGCAGAGCTGGGCTGGGGGGTTTGGAGAGCACACAGAAACCCAGCTCAGTCCAGGTGGGGAGGCTGCTGTGGGGGAGGAGGTGAAGCAGTGACATCATCGGGCTAGTCATGCAGAATGGACAGATGATGTTTAGAGCTCATAGGCTTCTTAGCAATAACACAGCTAGTCCTCATTTTACAGATGAGGAAACTGAGGCCCGGGGAGGTAAAGGGACTTTCTGTGGAGACCCTCGGGGACTCAGAGACAGAGCCAGGAATCCGCCCAAGAGCCGTGACTCCAAATCTGTCGTCTTTTGGACAGTCGTGGCAGGTGCTTCATATGCAGTGAGAAGCCCTGGGTTCAAATTTAAGCTCTCTTTACCAATTACGCCCTGTGTGACCTTGGGTGAGTCCCTGAATCTTTCTGGGTGTCAGCTTGGACTCCATGTTCTGATTCCTTAGGGTCGATCTGCCAAGCCCCTCATTTTTAAATGTGAGTCCCTCCTTGTGTGTCTCCAGGCCACTGAAGGATTGTTTTATGTCCCTGTTCATCTCTTTTTCTGAATCTTCACTGGTCTGTGCTTGGCGCATATCCGGGGTGTGTGTGTGTGTGTGTGTGTGTGTGTGTGTGTGTGTGTGTGTGTGTCCATGTGTACCTGTGTGCCTGTGTAGATATGTGTGTCCCTCTCTAGGGAGCACTCTTGTGGCTGGTGTTCACTTGCTCAGTTTGCCTTTAATTCTGTTGCTGAGCCCCAGCTAAAAGTGCAAACACTGGAACTGGGGTGGGGGTTGGGGGTGGCCCAGAGGCCCTCCTGTATTTACAGCCCCCAGGGCCCTTCTCTGGGCCAAATAGCATTTGCACTTTCTGGGCTTCTTAGTGGAGTCCTTGAATTGTGCCTCCCCCAACCATGTCCCTGCCTTAGAGCTCTTGTCTCAGTCCTGCACCCCTCCTCAGCAATGGTTTCTCTTACCTGACAGATGCTGTACTCTCCCATTTGTTCCTTACCCGCCTCCCCAAGCTTGGATTTTGAGGTACAAGGTGCACAAATGACCCAAGGGTAGATGATAGATTTAAATCTGAGAGTCATTGGAGGCCATGTAGTATAACCCTCTCATTTTACACATGAGGAAACTGAGGAACAGGTGGTGATGTGATACCTCAGATCAGAGTCCAGTATTACTCGGTAGAATGTAAGCTCCTAGAGGGCAGGGATTGGCTTTCTGGCTCCTCATTTTAGTGTTCTTTCTTTTCTTGAAATACCTTTGTATTCACTTATCTGTGTATTTCTTACTTCCCCTTCAGAAAAAGAAACTCCTGGTGGGCAGGGATTGTTTTATAGGAGTATCATTTCAGAGATTCCAGAGACCATAGAAGCCACTGAGTCTAACATTCTCATTTTATAGATGAGGAAACTGAAGCACAGAGAAGTTAGATACCTTGTCCGAGGTCACCCGGGTCCCCTGACTCCAAAGCCAGTGCCTAGAAGTAGCAGATGCTAATAAATGATTAGTGGGAGGGGCCTGGGGGAAAGCGCCGGGGAGTTCTGAGCTGTGAGTGAGACTCTGTACCCTCTCAGGCGGGAGCAGTAAGAAGCAACCCAGAGAATCTGGTCACAAGCAGAGAGCCCCCAACCCCTCCCCGCATCATTCATTCCTTCATCAAGCATTTGTTAAGTGCCTACTGTGAGGATAAGAGACAAACAGGAAACAGTCCTTGCTCTCAAGGAAGTCAGAGTCTCCATCAGCCTTGGGACCCTTTCCCCCAGAGAACTGCTTGCCTCCTGGGGCTTAAGGAGGAGAAGATTGAGGGGAACATTCTGCTTCCACTCTGGGGTTGGGAGAAGTTAGCAGGGGAGGAAGGGGGAGGGGAAGTATTCTCAAGGACACTGACAGGGGAAGGAAAAAAATGCCAAGTGGAAGAAATAAAAGCAGAAGGCTTTTAGGCTGCGTTCCCCAAGTAGCTGATGTCTTGCCTGGGATTGCCAGCAATGAAATATTGCGATCTGTGATCACTTAATGCACCAGCCCCCGCAACCCCCCCTTCCTTCCCCTTTCTCCCTCCCCTTCGCATCTCTTTCTCTCCCTCCCTCCCTTCCCTTTCTCCCCCCATTTAAAAAGCAGCCTCTTCATTCCCAGATGTGGCTGGAGGGGGGATCAGGGACAGGGATGCAGCTGGCCCTGGGTACCTTCCCTGGCAGAGGTGCCATGTTGGGTCTCGGGGATCTCCTGGGCTAGGATCCGGCAGCTAGCTAGGAGCCAGAAGTTACCTCAGCTCTCCCTGAGGTAGGAGAGGAAGAATGTGCTCCTTCAGAGGGAGAAGGACCAGCTGACTTTTGCTCAGTCTCCCTATCCTGCCACAGCCAGCACATGTCAATCATGGCAAAGAGCAGTATAGGTCAGGGCACCTCTGGTCTGCCAGGCGATGGGTTTGGGGGAGCTTAGATTTAGAGTGGGAAGGGAACTCTCAGGCCTTTGGGTCCAACCCTTTTAGTTTGCTCATCTCTAAAATGGGTATAATATTAACACCTACCTCACAGAGTTGTTGGAAGAATCAATGAAACAGTGTACATAAAGTGCTTTGAGATCCTTAAATGTAAGCTATTATTACTACTGTCAATAGAATGTAAGCCTGGAAGACCAGCTTGTAGGCCCAGTGTCTAGAACAACACCTGGAACGGTAAGTAGATGCTTAATAAAGGCTCATGAATGGCTCGCTACTGCTGCCTTTACTACTATGTGAAATGAATCAGGCACCATCCCTTTGGCCTCAATGAGTCTCTCCTTGAGACAATCCAGCCTGTCGCTCTTTCCAAAAGTCTACTGACTCTCTCTGTCTCTGTGTGTTTTCTTCTGCCACTGTCTCTGCCTCTCTCTGTCTCTGTCTCTCTGATTCTCCTGTCTCTGTCTCTTTCTCTCATTTTCTCTGTCTCTCTGTCAATAAACTTGTGTCCATAGTCAGGGAGGGGGAGAGGATAGAGCCTGAGAAGAAGAATGTGCCTGGCTGGATCAGGATTCAGACCCTGGATACAGAGGTACCAAAGTCTTGTTGCAGGCAGGAGGATGAAGATCAAGGACTCTGAGTGGGAGGCAGACCTGGGTATGTTACTCCAACTCTGTCTCTCTGTCTCTCTGTTTCTCTGTCTCTCTGTCTCTCTCTCTCTCTCTCTCTCACTCTCTCTCTCTCTCTCTCTCTCTCTCTCTCTCTCTCTCTCTCTCTCCTTCCCTCCTTCCCTCCTCCTCTCAGTCTTTACCTATTCCTGTCTCTCCCTCCCCATCTCTTTGCCTCTCTTTCCTCCCTCCTTGTCTTTGTCTCTCTTCATCTTTCCTCTCTGTTCTCTCTCTCATCTCTCTGCCTTTATCTCTATCTTCCTCCCTCTCTCTGTGCCTATATTTTTCTGCCTCTGTCTCTTTCCCTCCTTCTGTCTCTTCCTGCACGGTGCCTGTATCTGTCTCTCTCCCTTCCTCCTTCTGGGTCTCTCTGTTTTCCACTCCTTCCTCTTTGGCTCTGTCTGTCTCCTCTCTTCCCCCTCTGTCTCTGTTTTTCTAATTATTGGTGCAGCCAAGTCATGCAATGGAGGCCATCTCTGGAGTTCAACAGTGTCCTGGTGGGTGGTTCTGTGCCTAGTAGAGATGAAGCAACAGCTTCCCCCCCCCCCACCCCAGCTCCCTTTCTTGGAACCTGGGGGCGGGGAATCATCTTCCTTGACCTTTAAAATGATGCCAGATTGTGGGCACTGGTGGGGTACGTGGGGAAGCTGAACCCGAGAGTTGGGCAGGAAGCTCCTGCCAGGCCCAGGCCTCCAGGACAACGGCACTGTCTCTCTCCCTTCTTTGTCCTCTTTCCCACCCCTCCCCCAACCATGCTGCAGCTCAGCTCGTCCTACTCTCTTTTCTCAGGGCCAGCAAATTGTCCAAATCTCTGTAATGCTAAAAAAATTGGCCCATTAGCCAGCAGGGAGCATCAGCAGCACAAAGGGAGGGCAGAGCCCGTCCTTCTAGTACTTCTGGGATGGGGGAGCTGAGCATTAAAAGCTACAGTGGGGAGAGGGCTGAGTACCGCCCCCCCCCACCTCCTTGTACCTCCCTTGGGCTCTGGAGGGGCAGGGAATCCAGCAGGGGATACTTATGGATTGCTGCAGCTGGCTGCTGGAACCCTGAGAATGGGGCTGCTGAGAGCCTAGTGTTCTGGCTAGCCAATGCCAGTGCTCCCTTGCGGCTCTTGACAGCTCCCTGTGAATGTTAGGGCCCAGGATTACACTGATTACATGGGGTGGTAGCTGGGCAGGAAGAGCTGGGTTCAAATGTCACCTCAGGATCTTACCAGCTCTGTGAGCCCTAGAGAAGCCCATTTCACCTTTCTGGGCCTCAGTTTCCTCTTCTCTAAAATGGAAGTGACAATAATGTTATAGCTCACAGAGTTATTATAAGGCTCAATGAGATAATGCTTTGCAAACCTAAAATCACCACATTTTAGGGAACTGCTCCTTTCATTACCACTCCAATGGAATGTGAGCTTCTTGAGGGCAGAGGTTGTCACTTTTTGTCTTTGTATCCCAGTGCCTAACACACAGGAGGCACTTAATAATTACTTGTTGAATGGATGCCTGCATGGAAGAAGGGAGGACGGAACTAAAACCCACGGAGGAAAGGTGTGGTGAGGCACGTTCAGCTCACCCTAGTGTTGTGAGTTTTCTAGCCATACAATGGGCTGCTTTGTGAGGCAGTGAGCTCCCCATCATTAGAAATATTTACACCATCCAGCACTTCCCTGTAAGCTCAGCATTCATGTCTATCATGCCTCAGTTAGCACTCCAAGCTCTTCACAACCTGGCTGCTCCCCTTTTGTCCCCCAGTTTTCTTATACATCACTCCCCTCAACAGACCCTGCTATCTATATTCTGTTCCTCATACACATGATGTTCCATTTCCCATCTCCAGGCCTTTTCACTGGCTGTTCCCCATGCCTGGAGTTCTATCCCTCCTCATCTCTGCCTCTTAGAATCTCTTTCTTCCTTTAAGACTCACCATCTTCTACTGGAGAACTTTCCTGCTTCCAACCCACCCTCCGCACTGCTATAGAGGCTTCTCTTTGGGGGTTACTGTGTATTCACTTCATACATATCTTTTCTAGACCAAGCTGTGTAAATGCTGTTCTTCCTTTCCCCCACTTATAGGATAGAAATTCCTTGAAGCTGGTTACTATTAACTGATTGACCACCACCATCATCACTGTTACCAAATAGACTTCTGGCTTCACATGTTCAAATACAATGAGCTAGGGAGGACCTTAAAGGTCACCTAAAGAATCAAATTCAAGGGGAAGCTAGGTGGTGCAATGGATAGAGCATGGGCCCTGGAGGACCTGAGTTCAAATCCTCTCTCAGACCAGACACTCGATACTTACTTGCTGTGTGACCCTGGGCAAGTCACTTAACCCCAATTGCCTTACCAAAAAAAAGGATCAAATTCAAGTAGAAATAGGGGCCACTAAACTATATATAGAGAAGGATCCCCGTGAGTGGATATTGTCTGAGAAAACCACATATTAATACCATATATGTTTTGTTGTATTTTTTGTTTATTTTTATTAAATATTTCCCAATTACATTTTAACCAGATCTGGACTGCACTTGGAAGTGTTTTAGGAGGCATGTGGCCTGGGCCATGGACTGGAGGCTCTGGTTTAGGCTATTATAAGAATGAGGAAATAAGCTCAGAGAAGATAGGTCACCCCCCAGTGAAAAGCAGAGCTGGGACTTGCATGGACCTAGTCCAGTGTTTTCCATTTGCTTCCTTCCTTTCAGAATGCTATTCAGTCTCTCAAGGCCTCTAAAAGCTTCCTTTTCCAGGACTCCTGGCCCCCTGTCCTAACCTCTCTTTCTGTCCTAACTCTATTCCATGCCCCATCTGCTGTAGCTAACAGTCAGCTATTCCCCTTCTCTGCTGGCTATCTCTCCAGGCATCCCTGCCTCCAAGCTGGCTCAGCCCCAAACTGGGGTGGTTGAGGCTCACCCAGCTGGGCAGGTCCTGCCTGGGCCTTGGCTGGCTTCCCTAGGGCCAGTTTTCCTAATGAAGTTTTGTCATATTGGGAATCAATGGTGCTGGACTGCTAGACAAATGGGGGTGATTAATGAAGCCCAGAAGAGGAGGCAATTAGGCAGAAGAAGGGAGGGGAGAGAAGAAGGATCCCTTCTCAAGACTTCTTTCTCTGTGTCTGGGAGTTGTTGAGAAGATGGGTCAGGGGAAACCTATGGTGTTATGGCAGGGACACCAGTGGGGCAGTGTGGTACAGGGGTAAGGCCACTAACTTTGAAATCAGAGGATCTGGGTTCAAGCTTCACTTCAGGAGTGATCTTGGGCAAGTCACTAAACTTTCTTGGGTCTCAGTTTCCACATTGGTAAAGATGAGAGTTTGGACTAGATGACCTCTGAGGTCCTTTGAATGAAAAGCACCAACCATTGAACAGATTCCTTATACAGCTGCCCCAGCTTTACAAAGGTGGGTCTAAGACTTATTAGCCTTGGAAACGATGCCAACTGTAAGACTCCTGAACATCGCCTTTTCTCCAGAAATATGCTCCCATACTTCCCCTAGTCCTTCCATGGTCTACCCAAGAGCTGGGATTTCTGGAGGATGGAGGGACACCTGAATCAGACTACCTCTGGACTGTGTTTAATTCTGGGGCACTACATTTTAGGTAGGACATTAATCAGCATTAATCAGAGGAGAGGAACCAGGATGGTGAAAGGCCCTGAGTCCTTACTGTGTGAGGAGTGGTTTGGCCTGGAGAAAAGATGTGGGTGGAAAAGGCTGGAAGGGGGATGTGAGAGCTGATGACCCAGTAGCTGGCTTCAACCAGTGACTTCAATGTTGGTCTGTTGGCCTGAGGGACCAGCAAGAGTAGTCAGTCAATAAACATTTATGAAGTGCCTACTGTGTATCAGGCATTGGGCTAAGTGCTGAGGCTACAAAGCGAGGCAAAAGACAGTTCTTGCTTTCAGGGACCTCCCAGTGTAATGGATGAATCTGCCAGAGGGCCAGGGAATGAGCTTCCTTCTCCTACTCTGATGCTGTCCTCTGAAATCCTGGCTTCTTCCCTCTGTCCTGGACCTGAGCCTTCCTTTATGTATTTTTTAGAATTCGAGTTTCTTGAGAGGAGGGACCATCTCCCCTTTCTATTTGTAGTCCACTGACTTGGTACATAGAAAGTGATTAATAAATCCCATTGAACTATCTGAAGGGGTGTTCCCCTGCAAGAGAGCTCAGCCTGGTTTTGTCTGAGCCCAGAGGACAGAGCCAGCAGCAATGGGTGGGTGGGAGGGAGAGAAGCTGATTTAGGCTTCTTGACCACTGGAGCTGTCCAACAGCAGAGTAGGTGGCCTTGGGAGGCCCAAGGTTCTCTTCAAGCAAGGGCTAGATGGCCACTTCCCTGGTTCATTGTATAAAGAACTTTTACTTAAGTGTGGACTTTATGACCTATGAGGTTCCTTCAGGCTTGGAGATTCTGTGAGTGCTGGACTTACAGTCAGGACATCTGGGTTGGAATCCTGCTTTTGATGAGAGTTGAGTGACCCTGGACAGGTCTTTTTCTGAGCCTCAATTTCTTCATTTACAGAATGGTAATGATAACAATACTTGCACTGTCTACCTCACAGGGTTATAGTGAGGGAAAGAACTTTGTAAACCTTAAAGCCTTATTGAAAAATGAGCAAGTGTTATTTTTTTGGACTAGAACTGTAATTTATTCAAGGAACTTCTCCTAATGCAGGGAGGCAATTTCTCTTCAACTTACAGTCTTGGAGAGTTGCTTAGGGGCACTGAGAATTTAAGTGACTTCCCAAGATCACCCAGCTAGTGACTGAGGCAGGATTTGAATTCATATCTTCTTGGCTCCTGGTCCAGAGCCCTAAATGCTGAGTTCACACCCTGCCTCTGACATAACCTAGTTCTGGGACCCTGAGTCACTTAACCCTTCTCTGCCTCAGGTTCCCCATATGTAAAATGAAGTGATTGGACTTGATCATCTCTAACATCTCTTCCAGCTGTAAATTGATGATGCGTGGTATCCCTTCACTACCCCATTTTGACTCTCAGTATTATTCTTATTGATAGTAAAGTATATTACCAGTAGCCATAAAAAGGGTGCATAGCATATAGAAGGGAGACTCAGAACTGGAATGGGGTGAGGAGAAGCCTTGGACGTCTATTCAGTACCACATACCAGTCCCTGAACAGGAGGGAGGGGCTTGGAGGAAGGTCAGACTAACAGGGGAGAAAGAGAAGGCAGCCGAGGGTCCAGTCTGCTCTCAGCTTTGGTTTCCAGGAGTCATACCTTATGTCAACATAAGAAAGGGGGGCAGGGATGCTCTCCCAGCTCTCACCACCAGGGCAGGAAATGAAAGCCACTTTAGAAAGCATGAAACTGTTTAGAGGTGTGACCCTGACCTTCAGAAGCAGCTCGGGTTAATTAACAGCTGGACTCTGAGAGGAGGGAGGAGGGGCTCGAGGGAGCCAGGGTAGCTCTTTGTGACAGAGATGGCTGGAGTGTCTGAGCCAATGGACTCCATGCCAATGTGCTGTCAAAGATGATTCAGTCAGGGAGGGTCCGTGGTTATCTGGAGGGCTTCTGGAAACCCCCATGTCCAGAGAGGGCAGCAGTCTCATTCTCTTTCCCCCAAAATCTACCACTCTTCTTAACATCCCCATTTTTTGCTGGGGGCACCTCCATGCTCTAGTCACCCAGGTTCACAGCCTCTTTGCCACCCTCAGCTCCTTCAGCTCAGATCACTCCCTAATCCCTCTACATCCATTCAATTGCCAAGGGTGGTCCATTCCATCTCCACAGCACCTCTTGTGCCCACCCACTTCTCAACACTCTCATCTACCACCTTAGTTCAAGCCCCCATCACCTCTTGCCTGGCCTATTGCAAAAGCCTCTTTGCTGGTCTCCCCCCTTCCAGTCATTCCCCTCTACAGTCCAGCTTCTCTGAAGCTGCCAAAGGGCTATTCCCCAAGCACAGGTCTGAGCATGTCATGGAAGTCCTGCCTAATGTGATGACAGGCTGCCTTTCCAGACTGCCTGCACATGGGTCCTCCTGCTCACACATTCTATCCTCCAGTCATGCTGAGTTCACTGCTGATCCTCCTCTATGACTCCCATCTCTAGTCTCTGTGACTTTGGACTGGCTCTCTCTTGTTCCTGGAATACTCTCTCAGCATCCCTAGCTAAGTTGCCACCTCCTACAGGAAGCTTTTCCTGGTCCTGGTCACAATAATCTTTGTATTTACATCTCTGTATAACTGTCTCTCACACTCTCTTTCTCTGTGTCTCTCTGTCTCTCTCCCCTCTTTATCCTCTCTCAATTTATGTTTCTCTTTCACTGCCTCTCTGTCTCTCTTTATCTCATTCTCTCTCTGAGTCTCTCTGTCTCTTCCTGCATAGGCCTGTCTGCCTATCTGTCTCTGTCTCTTTACCCCTTCTCTCTCTTCTGTTCTCTTCTCTCTCTCTCTCTCTCTCTCTCTCTCTCTCTTCTCTCTCTCTCTCTCTCTCTCTCTCTCTCTGTCTCTCTCTCTCTCTGCCCATCTGTCTTTCTGTCTCTACCTGCCTATCTCTCTCTGTCTCTCTCTCTCTCTGTCTCTCTCTCTCTGTCTCTCTCTGTCTCTTTCTGTCTCTCTCCTCTCTCTCTCTCTCTCTCTCTCTCTCTCTCTCTCTCTCTCTCTCTCTGTCAGCCTATCTGCCTGCCTGCCCCATCCCCCTATAGCTTTATATTATTTCCTTTATAGTAAGTATTTTCTTACTCAGGTGCATGTGTTTTCCATGATAGATTGTAACTCCCTGAGGGCAGAGACTGCTTCAGTTTTTGTCTTTGAATGCTCTGTACCCAGCACAGTGCCTGGCATATAGTCAGTGATTAGTAAGTGCTTATTGAATTGGGTTTAATAAAATCTAATAGAATGGAATCGTATACCCATGGATCTAGGGGTCAGAGTCTTCATGGGGTTTGGGGAGCTTAACTTCTCTTCCAGGAAAATCATGACTTATTCAGACTAGCAGCCAAGGACTGGAGACTGACTGACCAACTGACTGACTGACTGAATGAATGAATGAATGAGGCCACTACCTGGATCTACCTCTAGAGGAACCCTGGCTTCCTTTCCAGCAGGCAGCCCCCTCTGATCTGCCTTCTCACCTATGGCCTCTAGCAGTCCCACCCTTTCATGTTCTTACTCCATCCTCTTCCCTCCCACCCCTCTTCTTCATCCCTCCACCTCTCTCATCCCCATCCTCTCTGCTGGGATCCAGTGTGTGGGGGCAGGGGCTGGATTCTTGCCAACTGCACATCCTGCCCTCTTCACCCGGCTAAGTGAATTATAAATCAAAGGCAAAATGGCTGAGAGATTTCCATGGTTGGGGGTGGGGAAAGAAAAGAGAGCTGGGGTGGGGGGAATGAGGGGGAAGGGTCCATTAAAGCCTCTAGGCACGATCCCACTCAGCTTCTGCAATTAAGCCCTCGACTATGAGGTGAGATTGTCAGTCATAGAGTGGAGATGATTCACTGAGCCCTCCCCCTCCCACCACAGTGCAGGCTTGGGCTCCCCTGCCTCCCAGCATCTCCCAACCTCAGTTACCATAAGCATACTGGGAAGGTGAGGTGATAGGGGGGTGTGGAGGAGGCTTGATTGCCTCAGTCCAAGGCACCTGAACCACCTGGGAGCCAACTCAAAGTCAACATTTTCTAGTTCTGTGCCCATGGGCAATCTGATCCCCAGTCTGGGCCTCAGTTTCCCTCACCTTTCCCCTCTCATCTAAAAGAGAAGGTTGGACATGATATCAGTAGATCCTATGTTTAGAGCTGGAAGGACCCTTAAGGGTCATCTCCTTCACTTTACAGATGGGTAAATTGAGGCTGGGGGAGGTTAAGTGACTTGCCTAAGGTCTAACAATTGGCAAGTGTTAGGGTCAGGGTTCACAATCCAAGCTCCCTTCCAGCTCCACCTCCACAGAAGGTAATTTCTCCTAGCCTTCTTTTGTAAGTTCAGAAGAGTCCAGAAGATGAATTTAGCCTA
Source organism: Phascolarctos cinereus (assembly GCF_003287225.1). Classification (NCBI taxonomy): domain Eukaryota; kingdom Metazoa; phylum Chordata; class Mammalia; order Diprotodontia; family Phascolarctidae; genus Phascolarctos; species Phascolarctos cinereus. Next base: position 12,996,628 of record NW_027555958.1, on the reverse strand, counting down.
GCTTTGGTGGGAAGATTGGAAATCAGAGGTGCTCAAAGTCATAAACTTCTCCTAGGGTTCATATATAGTAATTGGTATCTCTAGGCAAGAATTAACCCAAATAGATATGGGATTACTCCCAGTCCTGAGAGTAGAACTGGAATGAGACCTGGTATCATAGGATTTAGAGCTGGGAGAGGCGTTTAACATCAGCTGGTCCAACCCCTTAATTTTACAGATGAAGAAACTGAGGCCCAAAGAATGGCTTGACCATGGTCAAACACCCAGTAAGGAACAGACTGACTCTAAATCCAGAGCTTCCCATGTACCCTCTGCACCCCTTCGGTCTGTCTGTCCTCTTCCTCCTTCTCCTCTTCCTCTTGCTCCACACCTCAGGCCTCCTTCCACCCTGTCCACCTCCCAGACCCAAATAAAGGCAGACTAGGCAGAGAGCCAACAGAAATACAACAGAAATGACCCTATTCAATGACCGTCTGAAAATAAACACCAGGTGAGACGGCCAGCAGGGAGATGTCTGCTGTCCTGAAGCTTTCAGCCATGGGATAGGCAGAGGCCCAGTCTGGGGAGGGATTGCCTGTGGGTGGTGAGGTCCTCCTGATGTTCATGTTTGAGGATAACATTATGCTTGATTGCATCAAGCCCCAAGACGTTACAGATATTCCTGTAAGAGATCCCTAATTATTCAAAGAGCCAGCCCTGACCATCCACACAGGAAAGAAGACCAAATGGATGAAGGGTGTTTATTGACATGCAACTAACTGGGCACCCTATAGACCTTGTCTAGAGGTGCATACAGCTGGGGCAGACAGACAGTGAGCTAAACCCCAACTAGGAAAGGAAGAGGAGAGTGGGACTGGACTGCCTTCAGGAGACTGCAAAGCCCATTTAGGACCCCCAAACTTCCCATCAAAAGGGCCATCTTTTCAATATCAACATTTGCTGGTGTTAAGACTTGGCACATCACTCCCTTCAAAGAATTAAAAATTGGGATGGCCCAGAGGACAATGAAAGGGGCATTGTAACCCCCAAGGAATGCTAAAGAGGAACAGGAGAAAGGCATGTATGTCTTCAAGGATTTGTGCAGATGAAAGAGAAGATGATCTGGTCCCATGGCAAGAGCAAGGGAGGATGGGTGCTTCACTGCACCTGGAGATGTGGGGAGGACTGGAATACCCCAAGAGGACTTTTAGAGGAGATGGATGAGGGTAGCACACACAGGATGGGGACAGGCTTGAGTAGGTTGTGGTCTGCGTCATGGGTGGGAACCCCTAATTAATGAGATCCTGGATCCCTTGAGGTCTTTGAGGCAGAAAGCCAGGCCAAATCAGGGGCAGGGATGGTCTCTGCTGGGGGTACAGTCGGCCTTAAGGGCCCCAGGGAGAGCCCATGCACTGCATTTTTATTTTTGAGAGAAAGGAAACAGCATGGGTCTGCAACTCATCCACAATCATTTAGTGGTCTGGCATCAGCTGTGGTTAATAGCCCGACATCCACAGAATCAGCCTGACTCAAGGCTTAGAATCATGGTCTGCAGAGGCATTCAGAGTCTATCTTGGTCCTCTCCCCCCATTTTAAAGAGGGAGGGAATGAGTCCCACAGAGATTTAGTAATGCCTGAAGTCATACAGGTAGTAAGTGCAGAGCTAGGCTTTGAGCCCAAGCTCTTTCTCAGAACCACACTACCTGCCAGGACTCTGACTAGCCGGACTCAGAGAGAAGGAAGGGCAGTCTCTCTCTGTCTCTGTCTTTCTCTGTCTCTGTCTGTCTGTCTGTCTCTCTCTGTCTCTCTCTGTGTCTGTCTCTGTCTGTCTGTCTGTCTCTCTCTGTCTCTGTCTCTGTCTGTCTGTCTCTCTCTGTCTCTCTCTGTTTCTCTGTCTCTCTGTCTCTGTCTGTCTGTCTCTCTCTGTCTCTCTCTGTCTCTCTCTCTCTGTCTCTGTCTGTCTCTCTCTGTCTCTCTCTCTGTCTCTGTCTCTGTCTGTCTGTCTCTCTCTGTCTCTGTCTCTGTCTGTCTGTCTGTCTCTCTCTGTCTCTCTGTCTGTGTGTGTGTGTGTGTGTGTGTGTGTATGGTCTCTCTTGGTACCCAGCACTGTTTGTCTAAAAGGTTTAGAAGGGTTCCTAGATCAGGGCTCCTGGAAGAAGACCCACTTCTCCTAAGAGAGAAGAAAGCACTACTGAGCTATGTCCTACCCAGCTCTTCTCAGCATGGCCTCCCAACACACCCTCCAGGCCTTACCTTCAGAATTTCTCTCTTGGCTGAGGCCAAATTTCCCAGGGAGTATTGAGCCTCCCCCAGCTATTTTTCTGATGGGGGCCTGGTGAGAAAAAGATCCTGGTCACCAGCTTAGACTGCTCTCGAGTTAAGCTCTTCCTGGTCTCTGAGCCTCAGTTTCCTCCTCTGAAAAAGTGATGTGGGTTGGATTAGATGACCCCAGGGCTATTGTGAGACTCCAGGGCCAGAATGGGCTTTTTGGCTGTCAGTTCTTAAAAGAGAAGAAATTTCAGGTATGTATAGGGGAAGGGGAGCAATTCCTGTCTGCCTGCAATATTTCCTTAGACAGGGATGTGCTTTGAGAGTCAGGAAGCTCTGGGTTCAAATGCCACCTCAGACATTTACCAAGTGGGTGACCCTGAGCAAGCCTCAGTTAGAAGGGTGGGGGTCAGTGGTCTCCAAGATCCTTTACAGTTGGAAATCCAGCCTCCTCTGCCCTCCCCCCCCCCCAATGGAAACAGTACCTGTACCAGTAGCTTTAGGAAGCTGCTGTCGGCAAAGCACTTTCCCATCTAGGAAGCTCTGGGAGAGCACAAGGCAGATTACCCCTTCCAGGGAGGATGGGGGATCAGCCTGCCCAGCTGGATCATTTTCTCTGGGCTCGGGGCTCTGCTCATTCCACCCCCCTCCATCCCAACCCCACCTCCCCCTGTGCCGACTCTGAATACTGGCAAGGGCTCTGACGTGTGAAATAAAAAGGGATTTTAATTACCTCTTTGCAAAACAGCAATTAGGGAAAATCACAACATCACAGTGGCCCTCCCCCATTCCACCCCCACCCGCCCGCAGGCCTTTTCGGCTTCCCCCTAAGCTTAGGCCCCTCTAGCTCTGCCTCTGTTCTCAGCCCCCCACTGAGTCCTGACCTTGCAAACCTCCAGCCCCCTCCCTGTTTCCCTCTAGTTCTTTAAGCATCCTCGACCTCACTCCCTCCATCACTGGGTGACCCAATGGCTGGGTACCCTGTGGGACAAGTTGGCTGGGGAGGGGTGGATTGGAGGCCAAGGGGCTAGGAGGATGGAAAGGTCCAGCTTCCCTCTTTCTGGGAACTCAGGATGGAGGTGGGGTAGGGGTGGGTGGGTGGTGGGCTAGCCAGGTTGTTGGAGACTTCTGCTGTGGGAGAGGCAGAGTTCTGGGCAATGGGAGAGATGTGGTCCTTAGCTTGGGGGCAGGCTTAGGACTCCTGTGGCCAAAAAGTCTGGCCTCAAGGATCAAAGGGACAGAGAAAAATCCTGCATCTTTTTGTGTGTCATCGTGCATGTCTGTGTTTCCAAAGGCACACACACCTGTGTGCTTATGCAGCCCTCTGCACACATGTCCTTTTTTCAAGCCCCTGTGTGTGTTGTGTGGGTGCTTCTGCAGGTCTGCTCATCTGGAGATGCACAAGTATGTAGCCAGCTGCATCAGCATGTGTGTGTGCTTCACGTGTGTTCACATGTGTAGGTGCCTACCATGCTGGGGAGAGCAGCCTCCCTCTCAGTGATAAATGGGCATCTCCGGCAAAGGAGTCCATTTCTCCTCCACCAGCTTTTAAAATAATTGTCTGTGACCCTGTGCTGGGGCTCTCTGCTCTCCCCCCTCCCTTCAGCTGGTGGCAGGTGGCAGGCTCACAAGGTCCTCTTCAAACTCTTTCCTGTTTTCCTAATAATCCCTTCTGGTAATCTTCGGGGCTGGGGCTGAGACTGGGACTGGGGGGGGGGCTCTTGTAGGGCCAGGGAGCCCCCGTGGGGGCCTGTGGGGGCGAGGGGCTGGCTCTGCGTCCTCCCTCCCGCGGCTGGCATTAGCTCTGGGGGAGGGGGAGGCTGATTGAGGCTATAATTGCAGGCGGTGGAGCCTGCCTAATGCGTGTTATGATTAAGCCCCATTACAGAGGCGAGCACAGGAGCTGGTGGGCGGAGGGGGGTGGGGCGGGGACCCCGCACCAGGGGCTGATAGACAGCTTTCTCCAGGAAGCCGATCTGGCCACTCCCCCTGGGCTTTATCCAGGTAGCCGTCCCCCGACTCTCCTCCAGCACACAGGCATCCTGGGTTCATCCACGGAGGACCAAGGATCCCACCCCTCCCCTGCTGCCCATCCCCCAACCTTCCCACCTCCATCTCCTTCAAACACCGGACTCCATCCTGACACAGAGCTGGTCACAGGGGAAGGACGAGTGACCATAGCACCGACATCTATATGAGAAAAGATTTAACATTGGCCTCACAGGCCCTCAAGAGGTGGGATCCTGCGTACATTAATTCACTTCGCTAAGCCTCAGTTTCCTCATCTGTAAAATGAAGACAATCACACCTGCTGTACCCACCTCTTAGAGGGAGGACATGAACTCCGGTTTTCCCAGCTCCAAGCCAAGGCACAGCCTGACCGCTGATATACTCAGCTGATGGATGAGATTCTTTTCCCCAGTAAGAAGGGGAAGAGATTTGCAGCCTGATGGCAGAGGCTCTGGGTTCAAATCCCAGCTATGTTGTTTACTACTTGTATGATCTTGGGCAAGTCACTTCAAACCTCTGTGCCTCAGTTTCCTTGTGTGTAAAATAAGGGGGCTGGACTAAATGACCTCTGACATCCTTACTGGATCTACATCTATGTGTCTATGAACACTTACCTGCTCTAGGAACTAAGATAGCATGGGCCACAAATTGATCAATTAACGTTTATTAAGCGCATACTATGTGCCAGGCACTGTGCTAAGCTCTGGGGATACAAAAAAAGGCAAAAGACAGTCCCTGTCCTCAAGGACTCACAATCTAACATGGGAGAGAACATGCAGACATGTGAAACAAGATATATAGAGGGTACATAGAAATAATTAACAGAGGAGTCATGGGCCTGGCTACTGCAAAGTTATTGGGCTGATGGTCTGGGGAGGGGTGGTGGTCTTCGTTGCCTTGCTCTCCACCAATGGCCCCCAAGCACTATTATGTATCAGTAAGAGTAGTGTTAGAACTTTGGGGGTTTTTTACATGAGGCGGTTGGGGTTGAGTGACTTGCCCAGGGTCACACAGCTAGTGAGTGTTATGTGTCTGAGGCTGGATTTGAATTCGGGTCCTCCTGACTCCAGGGCAGGTGCTCCATCCACTGCTGCCCCAGTGCTAGAACTTTGTGGCTTTGAGCAAGTGACTTCCTTTCTCTGGGCCTCCGTTTCCTCCTCTGTAAAATAGGCATGATACTTTTTGCATATAATACTTCCCAGGTTTTTGTAGGGCTCAAGTGAGATAATGCATGTAAAGTGCTGGAGCAAACCTTAAAGTACTATAGAAATATCGGCTATTATTAGAGCTTTCAGGGGCATCCCGCAGGGGGACGGGTGGGGTGGGGGGCGGGGGGAGGGGGGGAGCTACAGTCTGATGATCCAAGCCACTCTATTGGCTGATGCCGGCTAGGGTCAGCGTCCCTTCTCTCCAAAGGCTGGAAGCAGGGATGCAGCCCAGCCTCAGCACTGTTCCTCCAGGCAGCATGGTGCTGCAGGGAAATCTTGGGCCCGAGGCACCTGGCTCTTCTACCTAACAGCTGTAGGGCCTTGGGCAAGTCTCCTTCCCTCTTGGGTCTGTTTCCTCCTCTCCAAAAGGAGGCATCTAGGCAAGGCACCCCCTGTGATCAAGAACACACCTGGTTCTTGTCATTCAGGGCATCTTTGAGGACTCCAGGATGTGTGGTAGCTGATGCCTGCTGGGAATGGACCAGAACCCTGGGTCCTGGAGTTGTGTTCATTACTCAGCATCCCAACTTTGCCTCCATGGCCAAGGTGAGGGCACCTCCCTGCTTCGGGGCCCTGCTTCTCAACTCTTGTCTAGCCTCCAGTCTCTAGCCTCTCCCCTGTTCAGTCCAAGATGATCTGCCTGCAGCCCCAGCCTGACCATGTCACTCTCCTCGACTCCAGGGGCTCCCTCCTGTCTCTAGGATGAGTGCCAATTCCTTTTTGCCATAATGTTGCTCCAGTCTACCTCACCAAGCTTGCCACACATTCCCGCTCGCCTTCATCCACTGTAATTCAGCCAAGCTGGTGGACTTGCTGTCACTTTCCATGACATTCAGCTCCCACCTCTTTGTCTTTGTATACCTGGAATGCAATTCCTGCTCACCTCCAACTCTGAGTATCCCCAGCTTCCTTCACCACTTACCTACAGATCTACCTCCTATAGGAAGCCCATCCTAACCCCACCAAATTTCTGAGGCCTCCCCTCTCCTCCCCTCTCCTAATAACTTCACATTTACTTGGTCTACATTCTGCAGTTAATTATATGTGCACACATTCCCCCCCCTCTCCCACCCCCCCACTGGATATTCCCTTCATTAAGGCAGAGACTGTTTTGGTTTTGTTATCTCAGTGGCCACTGTGCCTAGTCCAGTGCCTGCACATAGTAGGTACCTGAGAAATGCTTGCTAGGCTGACAGATCAATTGGTTGATAGGGTTGAGGGTACCTAGACGGCTGGGGATGACAGCTCTTTTTTCATCCTGTGGCCACTGTGGGGTTAAGCTGGGACTAGGAGGGGTGCTACAGGTATGAATGGGGGGGTCACTCACATCCAAGCTGATCCTGACCTCCTCTCCTTCACTGCAGTGTCTTTCCCTCCTGGAGGAACAATTAGTGGACTCATCCTTAATTAGCTAACAATCTCCTTCAGCTCCAATCTGAGCTGAGATTGGTGATGGAGCTCTGCGAGGGGGAGAGATGCAACGCTCAAATGCTAGTAGAGGGCTTTAGGGCCCATCCCCGCCTGCCCAGGTAGAGAGGGGCAAGCCCTTCTCTGCTTTGCTAGAGTCTCCACCTTCCCCCATCACCATGATGGCCACCCTGTTTCCAAATGAGAGGGATGGAAACTCCCCCATTTCCCTTGCCCTGGGATAGCACCCAGCCACTCCCCTGGGAATCTTGGGGTTCAAGGCTCCTATTATTAAGGGTCTCCCTGCCCTGCACAGATAGGGGGGCTCCTCTCTCCCCAAATCCTCACATTCTGGCTGCCCACTGGGCGGGGAACTCCCCAGGGCCTCCCTGGCAGGCCCCTCCCCATCACCGTCTCCTGCTTCTCCCTGAATGTTGGGCTCCTCCAGCTGCCTTTCCTCCCTCTTCTTTAGCTCTCTCCTTTGTTCCGTCACTCCACTACTAGGCCCCTGTCACTGCAGCATTTTCCAGGCCCTTCCAAGAGAGCATCCTTCCTCCCCACTCCCCACTCCCAGCTCCTTCCATCATCCTTCCTTCCAGCCACAGGCAGTGGGGGAAGGGGAGGCAGGAGTCAATTCTGCCCCTTTCTTATCCCGGTGGCTTCCTCACAGACTCCCGAGGGCACTGCCTGGGCCTAGGGCAGAACGTGGGGGGACTCTGCCTGGAAGGGGGAAAGCAGGTCCACCTCCTAACTAACTTGGCTCTGCCCTGACCTGGATGAATGAAGGCTCCAGTCCTTTTTCCTGCGGGCGCAAAGGCTCTCACCTTCACAGGTGGTTAGGGTTAGGATTAGGGCATTGATAGAGAAAAAGGAGAAGAGAGGAGCTGAGTTGTCATGGGGTGGGACAGGAAAGGGGAAACTCTGTCAGGAAAGACCCCAATCGGACAGTCTTCTCAAGAGTCTGGGGCCAAGAAGCGTCATAGCTCACTAAAGCTAAAAGTCAAATTTGGCGGCCATCCTGAGAGGTGAGAAACCGATGGCCCAAGGTCACACAGCTTGACTGGAGATATCCTGACTCCTTCCTGGACCAACACTGCGCCAGATGCCTCCTCATGCTGTCCTACATATTCTCCTTAACCTCCCACCCCAGATGCTCAGGAGAGGCAATGATGAGAAGATGCAGAAGGAGCCTTATATTTCAGGAGGCTGCCATCACTTGAGCTGGAAGGGGCCTCACAGACCATCCCCGCCAACTCCATTTTATGAGGAAACTGAGGCCAAGTGACTTGTCCAAGGTCACACAGTAGTAAGGATTGAATTTGAACCCAAGTCCCCTGAGTTCAAGGGTCTCTGATTTTTTGGTGCTGCTTCTTCCCCCTCCCTTTGCTGGTGCACCCTATAGATACTTCAGTGCACTGCTGTGGCCCCCAAATTCATCCCCAGGCCTCCTCCTGCCCATGGCTGGAGATGAATCTCTCTGAGATTTGCCAGGCTCACCCTGGGGAGGACAGACACACTGTCTGCTGCCAAGCCCAGACTTGAAAGCTGTCCAGCTTGGCAGGACTTCTCCGAGCTTGCCCTCTGCTGGCACTGTCTGCCAGTGGCCAAGGTCACCTCTACACTGCAGTACGGCCTTGGAGGGGGACATCAGTGCAATAAAATGGGGACAAATCCAGGAAAGTAGACATGAGTGATCCTTGGAACTGCCAATGTGACCCTCACTCTCTCCCCTCCCCCAGAGCTGCCCAGGTGACATCTCTACCAGGATGCCTTATTGGGGTAGGGGCGAGGAGTCCTGGCCATCTTGCCCTGTTCTGATGACCCATTCATCATTAAGGCCCAAAGCAGGAGGCAGCCTGAGGGGGTAGCCAGAGGGCTAGATTTTGGAACAAAGAACATGAGTTCTAATTCTTGCCCTTCCACTTACTACCTGTGTGGCCACAGACTGGTCACTCAATTCTCAGGGCCTCCATTTCCTCCTCTGTAAAAGGAGAGAACTGGAAAAGATGGTCTCCAAGGGCCCTGCTAGCTCTAGCTCTATGCTCATTTATGATTCTAACATGGAGTAACTACTGTTGATGAGCCAGCTACTGCGCTTGGTACTAGATGAAAAATAAAACTATTCCTGCCTTCAAGGAACTTACCTTCTATCTGAGATCAACAAACTGGGTGTTAGACACTGACAAGTGAAGACACTGATGAGGCAGAAATGTATCCAGGAAAGGGTGACCAGACTGGTTACCCCAGTAGGCATAACTTAGAGATTCCAGGATGACAGAGCTCAGCCTGATGCATTTCCTTAATGTGAGAACTGTCCCACATCAGAAGAGGCTGTCTCACAAGGCAAATGGGACCCTGCTCATGCTTGTTACCCTTGCAGTTAATGCTGTCTCTCCCTAGGAGGAGTGGCTCCACACCAGGAGCTGTCCAGCAGCTTGAGCCTTGCCTCTGGGAGCTAGCCATCCACTGGCTTGGCTCCTAGCAGCTTGGTGTGACTTCATCAAAGATAATAATGGTTCACATTTATCTATTGCTTTAAAGCACTCAAAATGTTTTAGGTAGATTATCTGTCTGAGACGCATCAGAACTCTGTGAGGTAAGTGCTATTATTATCATTCTTTAAAATTTTTTTTTTACAAATGAAGAAACTGAGGCCAAATAAAGTTAAGTGACTGACCCAGTGTCCCACAGTTCTTGATTGGAGATGGGCTTTGAATCCAGGGCTATCTAGAAGTCCAGCATTCTAGCCATGCTGTCTCATTTCTGGAGCTCATGGAACTATGGCTCTCAGACTCCCTCTTTGTAGTTTCTTGGAACACTGGGACATTTGCCCTTCTCCTGTCATCCAGAGCCTCACTCATTCTGTTTCGGTCAAGAATAGTGCCAGCTTTCCAGTCACCCAGGTTTGCAATCTCTGTGTCATCCTCAACTCATCCTTCTCCCTCACTCCCTCTAACCCCGATATCGAATCAGTTGTCATATTTTGTTTTTCTTTTTCCTCTAAAGGCAACTAAATGACACAGTGCTAGATGTGGAGTCAGGAAGACTTGAGTTCAAATGTGACCCTTGACACTTACTAGCCATGTGACCCTGGGCAAATCTCAACCTCCATCTGCCTCAGTTTCTTCGAGTATAAAATGGGGGTAATAATAGCATAATTATTTGTAAAAATGTTCATAAAGGGCTTAGCACAGTGCCAAGTATATAGTAGGTACTTAATAAATGCTTGTTTCCTTTCTTTCTCCTCCTCCTCCTCCTCCTCCTCCTCTCCCCTCCTCCTCCTCCTCCTCCTCCTCCTCCTCCTCCTCCTCCTCCTTCTTCTTCTTCTTCTTCTTCTTCTTCTTCTTCTTCTCTCTCTCATGTATCCTCTTCTTTCTACTACATCACTCTAGTTCAGGCCTTCATCTTCCCTAACTGGACAATCACACTTGCCTCCTAATTGGTCTTCCTGCCTCAAGTCTCTTCCCTACCCTTCACACAGCTGCCACAGTGATTTTCCTAAAGCGGAGAAATAACCATGTCACTCTCCTGCCTAATAAATTCCAGTAGCCCTTCCTCCCCTATTAACTCTAGTATCAAACATGAAGTCTTTTATCTTGGTATTTAAAACCCTTCCCAACTGGCCCCAGCCTAGTCTTCCTGCCTGCTGCACACTGCTCCCCTCCGTGCAGACAACAGTGCAGGCACACCGGCCCTCCTTCTCATGCTCACACACAACGTCCATCCACCCCGCCCTCCCTCTGTGCCCGAGTACTGGCTGTCACCCAGGGCTAGCATTCCCTGCTTCTTCGTCACCACCTTTCAGAATCCCTTGTGTCTTTCAAGACTGCTCAAGCACTCCCTTCCATTTGCGGCCTTTTTTGACCCCCAGCTGCAGTATCTTCCCACCAAAATCAGCTTCTCTTTATTTTCTCTATATACTTTATATACATTGTGCTGTTGCTGAGTTGTGTCTGACTCTTCATGACCCATTTGGGGTTTTCTTGGCAAAGTACTAGAGTGGCTTGCTATTTCCTTCTCCAGCTCATTTGACAGATCAGGAAACTGAGGCAAAGAGAGTGAAGTGACTTACCCAGAGTCACATGGTGAATAGGTGTCTGAGGCTGGATTCAAACACAGGTGGATGAATCTTTGACTCCAGGCATCACTCTACCGATGTGGCTCCAGGAAAGCAAGCACTGTCTCCTTCTTTGTCTTACATACTCAGTGCCTTGCACAGTATAGGTGCTGAATAAATGCTGGTGGCATGTCATTGAATCCTAGAGCACTATGGGTCTGTCTTTGGCACCCAGCATAACCTACCTTGTATGTGTCACATCCTCCCAGAAAGAAGAGAAGCTCCTTGAAGGCACAAGGGGTTCTGAAAGGTGGTGACTAATAGCAGAAGACTGTGCTAGGTCCTGAAGAAGCAATTAATAGTGTTGATTTGCTATGTGCCGGGCACTATTCTAAGTGCTAGGGACAAAAAGATAAAAATCAGTCCCTGCCCTTAGGGAGCTGGGGAAGGCTGTCATGGAGCCCTCCTGAACCTCCTCCTGAACTTTGGAGTTGGGGCAAGGATCTCATGTGTCTGCAGCATGGAGGAGAGTGGGAATGGTTGCTGAGTCAGTCCCATCAGTGCACTGGCATTCCAGACCCTGGCCTAGTAGTCGAAGCTGATGGCCCTGGTTAGGCGATCCATTCCTGGACAGTGTCTGGAGGAGGCAGACAGATGATGCCAACTTTCCAGGCTAAGCCTTCCTTTTCTCTTAGCAGTAGCCATCCTCTGCCTGTCTCTTCTCTGAGCTTTATGGGAGTAGGGTGCTGGGGGTGGAGAACAAGCCCCAGTAAGGCCATTTTCTACATCTGTGACCTGGGGCAGATTCCTTCTCTCTGGACCTCAGTTTTCTTCTTTGTAAAAGGAGAGGGTAATTTCTAAGGTCTTTCCCAGACCTAAATACTCTGATTCTACCTCACCTACATCAGAGAACAGATGCTCACTGTGATCTGAGAACAACCTTGCAGGTCTGGGGAGTTGGGTGAGAGGTGAGGAATGACAGTGATGTTGTTGGGGCTGACTGCCTTAGAGTCATAGATTGAGATCTGGAAGGGACCTCAGAGGTCATCTGGGCCAATCTCTCTAATTTTACACATGAGGAAACTGAGGCATGGGGAACTTAAGTGATTTACCAAGGTCACGTCTGTGTCTGTGGCCCAGCCCAGGCAGACCTCTCAACTACAGTTAGGAAAATGGGGAAACCTCCTTTCCAGGATTCAATGGAAGGGGACTCCTACCCTCCAGCCTTCCTTGACTACCTTTAGACTGGGAACTGGGTTATGTGCTCCCATGTCTGACACTGGAGAAGAGAATGCAGGGTATGCTGACCCAGCTGGCTCTGAAGCTGCTGTCAACTCCCTCCCACTCCCTCTCATCCCTCTCCTTGCCTCTTGACAGTCTCTCAGGTTCTTGCCCCCTCCTTCCTTCCTTCCTTTCTCTCTCTCTCTCTCTCTCTCTCTCTCTCTCTCTCTCTCTCTCTCTCTCTCTCTCTCTCTCTCTCTCTCTCTCTCTTTCCCCTTCTCTCCCTCCCACCTTCCCCTCCTAGATTTAGCCAGCACCATGAACAAGGGAAAAGGGGGCAGATTTCCTCCTTTTGCTTTTCTTGTGTGGGTGGCTGGGTCAGCCTAACCTGGGGTGGGGTGAAGGTACAGGGATGAGAGCTTGCCAAGCTTCTGCTGCTCCTCCCTGTCCTTGATCTGCAGAAACCACCTTCCTGGGTTTGGAGCCCAGGGAAAACAGAGGGTGAAGGGAGCTGTTCAAGAGGCCTGGAAGACTTGGGTCACTCCCAGCACTGGGCAGATGGACCTGGCTGCTGGAAGTCCCCAGTTCAGAGCAGGAGAAGCAGAGGCATATGACCCTCAGCTACAGCCACAGGGCAGCAGAATCTGCTGGTGCAGTCCTCCCTTCACAGGAAGGGGCTGGGAGTGGGGGTGGGAACAGGAGTGACAACGGTATATTGACATTTCTATTCCCATTCCCATCACTTCTTCTTCCCAGGGCCCAACTGCTGTTCTTACCCCCCTCCAAACATACACAAACACACACCTCACTTGGCCTTGTCTCTGGCTTTAGTAGGGGGAGCAGGGGTAGGGAGGGTCCCTTTCCTTTTCAGATGGAAGAGGGGCCACCAGTCTTCAAGCCGAATCAGTGCTGCATCCCCCCTGGCACCCAGTTAACTCCCTGAAACATCCCCCTGCTCTGCCCCGCCTCCCCTCCACTTCCCACCTCCCTTCCCCATAAGCCACTGGGGAGAGTCATTTCATTTCTCAAATTAAAAATCCATTCTGCTGTTCTGAATAATAGATGGGACAAGTGCTTGGAGGGAGGCAGGCAGCTGGGCCCTTGAGTTATGATGGACTGGGGTGTCCCAGGGTGGAGAGAGGAGAGGAGGAATTTCACCCAGCTAGGACTAGTATGTCTGTGTTGGACCACTGGGGCTAGAGCCCTCCTCCCACCCCCCACTCTCAGCCTTCTGACTGAGCAGATTTCTCCAGACCCTTCTTGCTTTAAGAGTTCAGAGCCATGCTCTGATGAACTTCTGGGTATACTTGCTCCTGGGGGGGGGCTGTCTACCCCTCCCCTTTCTCCAGTGAGGGTGGGCAAAAGTAATCTCCTCTCCATGCCACAAAATGCTCTCTGCCCGAGAATGCAGGGATGTTCACGCCTATCCCTGCTTCTCAGGTGAGTTTTCCCTCTGTGACATGGGGCCTGCTTTCCTTGGCTACCTCCCTCTCCTGCTCCTATCAGCTCTACCTCAGCTTCCCCATCTTGTGTCTCTCCCTCCAGCAGCTGCTGCCTGCTAGCTGCTTGGCTCTGGGAACCACCACTCTGTGTCACTTGCTTGCTCATAATTCCAGGGGTCACCTTGCCAATCTTTCTTGAGGGGTAGGGTAGAGAAGGGAGTGTCAGGAGCCAGGGCATGGATCTGGAAATGGTTCTCCCTGTACCTACAGCCTGAACCTCAGTTTCCTAATCTGGACGAAGGAATGAGGTCTGCACACAAGTGTCAGCAAAGGGTTTTTGGGGGAAGCTGGCAGTTTCAGAGCCAAGGAGCAACTCAGGGCTTCAGTTTCCACATCAAGACAAAGGAATAAGAAAGTTCTGGACAAATGTCAGGAATGGGGGGATAGGGATGATAGCCCAAGACCCCTAGAATAGCTTAGAGTCTCAGTTTCCCCACCACTACCACTCTTGACAAATAAGTACCTTGACACCCCAGGATGGGGTTATCTGGCAGGGGCTGAAGGCATAGGTTGACAAAAAAGAGAGCCATGATGTAGGGTGGGGTGTAGATAAAGAAAAGGCAGGAGCAAGCCAGGGATATTGTGGCTGCTGGATTGAGAGTCAGATAATAGATCAATGGCAGATAGGGAGATGGATGGGTGGAGGTGGGAAGTGGGGGGCTGAGGAGAGCAGGCAGGGGGGCTCAGAACTGGAGAACCACTGATGGGTCGATGGGCAATGAGGGAGGAGAATGGAGAAGGAACTGAGGCTGGGGGCTGCAGGGGGCGGGGACAGGCGGGTCCCTGGGGGAGGAGATGTTTGTCTAGGTTCCTTTTACTAGGAGAGCACTGTCTCCCCAGACGATATCCATTTTTATATTTCTTGGAAATTTCACGGCATTCATTTCGGAGAAAATAAAAGCTGTCATTGCCAGAGAAATGATACCAATCGGGCCTGAAAAGGCTGGGAAATTATCCTCCCAGAGACAGAACATTGGGGGGGAAAAATGCAGATTAAAAGCACAAAGAGACACTTTGCCATCGCCCTGCCCACCCCCACCCCCTTTGCGGAATCACCGCGTTTTACATAATTCCACAGCTCCCAGTTGGAATTAATTTCACCCAAGAGGAGGGAGGGAAGGACAGAGAGAGATGCCTAGAGATGGAAGCAAAGCCTGCTGGCAAAAGATTAAAAGATATCTTCAGGGTATAGATTTGGAGCTGGCAGGGCCCTGGAGGAATCCAGTCTCATGTCACAGAGAAGGAAACTGAGTCCCAGAGGGGTGAAGTCACAAGCCACCAGAGTCCTCCAGAGAAGAAAGGGGAGAGCTGGGATTTCAATTCTGGTCAGCCTGGAGAGGGCTCAGAGCATTCCACGGCTCCAGAGTCTGGGCACCTGGGTTCAGAACCCACCCCCATGTTTCCATCTGTGTGTCTGAGGGAGAGTCCTCTACTCTTTTGAGATCTCAGTTTCCTCACCTGGATTAAAATGTAAAAATGAAGGGTTGCATTAGACAGTTACCTGTCTGACCTCGGCCAAATCCCTTCCCTTCTCTGGGCCTCAGTGTCCCAACCTGCAAAATGGAGAGATTGGATGACCTTTGAGGCTCCTTTCAGTTTGAAATCTGTGATCCTAGGGTCCCTCCAGACCCAGCTAAAATAAGCCAGATGATGTAGGAAAATACACATAATTACAATTATCACCGTCATCAATCAACAGGCATTTATTAATTGCCTGACTAATACTAGCCATACAAAAATCAAAAGTGACATAGCCCCTGCCCTCAGGGAGTTTACAATCTGTTGGGGGGAGACAATATGTTCCTATCTAGACGCAGACCAAATAAATATAAAGTAAATCTTTGAGCATGAGCAGCTGTTTAGTAAGTGATCTATGGTCTCAATAAGGCTTAAGTGGGACTTGGGTTCCAATCTTTTCTCTGCCATAGATTACTAGTGTGACTTTGAGCCAGTCACTTCTCCACGGGCCTCAGTTTCTGTAAATCTGTAAAATGAGGAGAGGGCGGGGGTGAAGGAAGCTGCCTCTAAAGTTCCTTGCAGTTACAGATCTAGCATCCTATCACTGTTGTGACCACCTTCGGGGGGGTGGGGTGGGTAGAGTGGCTACAGAACGAGGAGGGATGAGCAAGGAGCCTGGTCTAGGAAGCGGGAGCTGGGAGCCATGCTGAGCCCACACAGAGTCTAGTTGGCTCACTTAGCTGGGAACCCCTGGCAAGGGGGGAGGGGTAACCTCTAGTTGGCCATCTCTGGAGCTAAAGGTCTGCTGGTCTGCCTTTGATTATCCCAGTAACAATGTTCACTGGTCGGGGAGGAAGGGTTCCCCTTTCTCTGTCCTGGGCTTGTGGGTCTGGCAGTCCAGTGCTAGGTAGGGTTGCTTCTCAACCCCTCCTTCAGATATTGTGTTCCTGCCTCATCCAGAGTCCTGCAGGCTGGAGTCTGGCTCTCAGTATCTGCCTGTCTGTCTGCCTGCCTGTCTGCTTCTCTGTCTGCCTACCTGTTTGTCTGTCTGTCTGTCTGTCTGAGGATTTGTCTCTGTCTACCTGCCTCCTTGTCTGTCTGCTTCTGTTTACCTGCCTGCCTGCTTGCCTGCTTGTATGTCTGCTTATCTGCCTGTCTGCTTCTCTGTCAGCCTACCTGCTTGTCTGCAGATTTGTCTGTCTCTCTGTCTGCCTATCTGCCTGCCTGCCTGTCTGTCTGCCTGTCTGCTTCTGTCTACCTGCCTACCTGCTTGTGTTTGCCTGTCCATCTGTCTTCCTGCCTGCCCATATGTCTGGTTGCCCTTCCCAAGTCCTTCTTTGAACAAGAATACCCTCTCTCTTCCTGGGCAGAGTCACAATATTCATAATACCAGCAGACATTTGCATAGTGCTTTAAAGTTTGCAAAAAGCCCTTTTCTGACATTCTCTCCTGAGCTTCATGACCATCGTGGGAATGTGGTACCACAGGGGTTATTATGCCCATTTTACAAATGAGTTATTGAGTCTTCAGAAGTATTGTGCCTTGCCCAAGGTCACACAGCTAGGCAATGTCAGAAGGGATGGCCCCACCGAGGTCTTTCTTAGACCCAGTCCAGCACACCAATGCAACGCCATCATGGGCCAGCTTCTCTGGGGAGGGCCCAAACCATCATGGATGTGATTTGGGCTAAAATGACTTTAGATCAGGAAAACTAGAGCTAGGTAGTCCTATTGGTCAGCTAAGTATTGGGTGTTCTCATTTCTTGTAGCCCATCGGACTTGCTGTAAACTCTCTCCTTCCTTGCCTGGGCAGCTGGAGCCCTGGGAGGAGCTCACCCTGGTGGAGGAAGCTGCACCCTTCTGGAGTCAGAGGACCAATGTCAGGGAAGCAGCTGAGTGGTAGGGAGAATACGGGGCAGAACTTTTCACCTCCCCATCCCTCCCTCAATAATAGCAAGGTCAGTCTGTCTCTGCCAGGGCCAGGACAAGGTTAGGACTTCTGCTCTTCCCTTGCATTTACCAATCACGAACATGCTCTCCTTCAGTATTGGACCTTAGGCGGACTTCCCATTGGACCTGGCTGGAGGAAGGAGTCCCACTGAACATAAAAGGAAGGTCTCTTCCCCTACACCCTTTGGGATCAATGTTCTCTGTGAACAGGAAATGACTCCCTGGAGCTTTGGAGATGGGTCTGATGGGGACTGGGCATGAGATCCCCTAAAGAGGAGCCCACAGACAGAGGCACCTTCTCCTGGAAGTGACCACTCATCTCTTTTCTCTGCAAGATGGGAGGCTCGGACTCAGTGGCCTTTGAGGGCCCTTTCAGCTCTAGGGAGCCATGAGTCTCTGACCCAAAGTCACAGAATTATGGGATCAAGAATCTGAGAAGTGAAAGGGACCTGGAAAGGAATCTGTCATCCAGCCTTTGCTTACAGGCCTCCAGTGATGGGGAGCCCGCCACCTGCCAAGGCAGCCCGTATCCCTATTGGGGGACTCTCATTGTTGGGAAAATTTCCCCCATATCCTGCCAGATTTGCCTCTTGGTAACTTCTCTGCCCCCTCTTCCCACAGCTCCTTCAGAACCAAAGCAAGCAAGTCTCCTCTATGGAAGACGCCTTCAATTGCTTGAAAACAGTTCACACACCACTCAGGTCTTCTCTTCTCCAAGCTCAATGCCCCTATTTCAATGGATCCTAGCTGCTTGTGGTCTGCAGTTCCCTCACCATTCTGGTCACTTCTCTCTGGTTCTCCAGCTAACCAGCACCCTCCCTGAATGGTCAAATGAACACTGTCCTGCAGATGAGATCTGAGGCAGGCATTGGCATGATCACCTCCCTTCTCCTGGCAGCTCAGCCTCTCCTAATGTAGCCCAAGGTCCCAGGAGCTTTTCTGGCTACCACACCACACCACACTCACATGGAGCTAGGGGTCCACTAAAACCCCAAGATCTTTTCCAGAATAGCTCTACTTTACTCACCTCATGTACTTTGCAACCAGTGACCCTGACCTTGAACAGCACCTTACAAATCTCAATACTGGGCATTTTCTCTGGCTGTCCCCTGTGCCTGGAGTTCTCTCTTTCCTCATCTCTCACCTCTTGGCTTCCCTCAAGTCTCAGCCAAAGTCCCGCCTTCTCCAAGCAGCCTTTCCAGATCTCCATTAAGGTCACTGCCTTCCCTCTACTGGTTATTGCCAATTCACACTGTCAATGGCATGGTTGTATATCGTTGTTCACATGTTGTCTCCCCTATTAGACTGTGAGCTCCTCAGGGCAGGAACTGTCTTTTTCTATCCCTAGTACTTAGCACAATGTCTTGCACACAGTAGGCACTTAATAAATGCTTATTGACTATCCACTCTTCTATCATCTTAACTTGTGAAGTTGACTTTTTGTACCCAAGTACAGAATTTCCCATTTGTCCCTATTGGATTTCACCTCTTTACAAGTGGCCCAGTGCTCCAGCCAGTCAAGATCTTTGGGGAGCTGCTCTGTCATCACTATTGTGATGGTAGCTATTCTTCCCAGCTTTATGTCAGCTGCAAATTTGATAAGGAGGCCATCTATGCTTTTTTCCAAGCCACTGATAAAAATACTAAATAGCCCAGAGCCACACACAGATCCCTCAGGTACTCCACTGGCGACCTCCAGCTACCTCAATATTGAACCATCAACTGATCTTTGCAGCTGGGGCCTCAGTTTTCTTTTCTATAAAACAAGGGAATTGGGTTCTCTCCATTTCTAACATCCTATGATCCCATGACCTCTCTGACCTCAGTTTCCCCATTTCTAAAATGAGATTGCATTAGATAGGCAAGGTCAGTTTTGGCTCTATCATTCTATAATCCCAGGACCTCTCTGTGCCTCAGTTTCCCTGTCTCCCCATCACTAAAATGAGGAACATGGTCTAGACCTCTGAGGTCTCTTCCAGCTCTTTAGCTACGAGCCTATGATCCTTTACCTTTTCAGTTGCATATATTGTAGAAGGTACTTGAAAGACCAAGACAAGACAGAGTAGTCAAATACAATAGCAACTGACTTAAATTCAGTGTTTGCAAAGAGCTTTAAAACCACTATCTCCCATTGTAGAGATAAGGACATTGTGGTTCAGAGAGGGATAAAGTGTCTTGTCCATGGTTGGATACCAGTGGCAGATTTGAACCCAAGTCCAGTTTGATTTCCACTACACCATCTTGCTTGAGGTGCCTGGATGCCAAGAAGATCTCTACTGAGCTCCCTCCAGGCTCTTAGTTTTTTCAATATCAGTAGCACAGTGCAGTGGACAGTGACAAATTCAGTAAGCCCACTTTTCCCATATCCAACCTGTGTGAATTTGGGCCTCCATTTCTTAATCTGTAAAATGAGGGAGGTGCCATAGATGGACTTTTTTTAAAATATAAATTTATTTATTTTTAGTTTTCAACATTCACTTCCACAAGTTTTTGAGTTCCAAATTTTCTCCCCATCTCACCCCTCCCCTCACCCCAAGATGGCATGCATTCTGAATATCCTTTCCCCTAGTCTGTCCTCTCTTCTGTCTCTCCCCCCTTCTCTTATCCCCTTCACCTTCTATTTTCCTGTAGGGCAGGATAGACTTCTGTACCCCATTACCTGTATTTCTTATTTCCCAGTAGCATGTGAAAACATTTTTTTAAGCATATGTTTTTAAAACTTTAGGTTTCAAATTTTCTCTTTTCCTCCCTCCCCACCCACCCTCATTGAAAAGGCAAGCAACTCAATGTAGGTTATACCCGTGCCGATATGCAAAACGCTTCCATAGTAGACATGTTGTTAAAGACTAACTCTATTTCCCTTAATCCTATCCTGCCCTCCCATTTATTCTATTTTTTCTTTTGACCCTGTCCTTCCTCAGATGTATTTACTTCATAGATGGACTTCTAAGGGGTCCCTTCTAGTTCTAAACCTGACCCTATGAATCCAGATGCTGTTGGCCCTAGACATCTCCACACTTGGCATGCACCCTACAATCCATCCTTAATATCCCAGGATGATCTGAGCTCTTCCTTCCTCATGATGCCTCCATTTCCTTGGGAATCCATGTTTTCATTTCTGCAACACTTATTCTGACCCAGGGTGGGCAACAGTAGGTATCTAATACATCAATCAAGCACTTATTAAGTGCCTCTTGTTAACTGTGGACTTTTCTGGGTGCTGGGTACTTAGGTGCTAGGCAAAAAATGAAGCCACTTCTACGCTCAAGGAGTTTCCATTCAACTGGGGGAAACAAATGCATAAATCCTGTGCATTCATTTATTAATCACCGACTGTGGCCAGGAACATTGCTAGATGTTGGCCATACAAAGACAAACTGGTCCATCTTTTAAGAGTTTACACTCTATAGAGGGAGATGGTGTATATATACCAATGTGTGTGTGCATGCCACGCCTAATAGGGACTCTTAGATGGGTGAGGGACAGCAGCAGAGCATAATCCAGGGTGCTAGCTCTCTGGCAGAGCCTGGATAGCACAATACCCTAGAGTTGGGGTAGAAGGCATACTTGACTATCACCACTGTAGGGCCTATGAAATGATACCCCATAAGAGGCTTCTGTAGGCTAAGTCCCTAAGCCCACTCCCCAGAAGATTTCTTTTTCCTTTCTTTAACTTACCCTCAGCCCTAGGAAAAAAATGTGACTGCTGCCCCTACTTCTTTGGGCAGACCATAAGCAAAGCCCTCTTCTTTGAATTCAGTAAGGACAGTTGGCATTAAAAAGCTTTACTGAAGAATTAGTGGGAAAGGGAAAATAAAATATAATTAGTCCAGACTCATAGAACTGTCAGGCTATGAAGGCAGAGGGAAAAGTCTTCTGTTAACCCCATCTCTCCCTTTCCTATTCTTGCTCTGACCTTTCTCTATCTCTAGGCCAGCAGCCTTAGCAGAATCCTTAGTAACAGATAAGGCTGCTCAGGTCATCCTGTGTCGGCTTCCCAGTCTGTCCCATCCCACTGGACTCTAAAGGACAGTGTGAGACCTTCCTCACACTATAACCTGGTGAGCTGAACCTCAGTTCCTGGCAAAACTCAAGTACATATTATTAAAGGATGGTTTATGAGCACCCTGAAAGAGAAACAGCAGTTACTGAGCCAGCATGGGCTTACCAAGAGTAAAGGGGTGTGCTTGGAAATGTTTAACAACCGGCTCTCTGGGAGGGGTTATACAGGAAACACTTTCACATTTAATTTGCATAATTATGTTTTTTTCCATCACTTTCTTAAGTCTACACAATCAACAAAACAAGTCAAACCCTAATTTGTAGTGTTTGCTGATTTTCTAGGTGTAAAAATGCTCACAATTGAAAAATTCACTCTCTTGAGCCCATAGGATCTGGCTCTAGAATCCCTCCAAGAGTAAATCACGTAAGAAGAGACATAAAAAGGCACCTCCTTCCATTCTTTGCAGAGGCTATAGATATGGATCCTATATAGTGTGTATAGAATGTCAGGCATTTCCCTTGAATTGGTTAGTTTTACCAAACAGTCTTTTGCTTCTTTGTTACCGAGGGATGGCTCTCTGAGAGGGGGAAGTAGGAGGGATTTATAAGGAAATGTAGGCAATAAAAAAAGAACAAATGAGATAAATAACAGAGAGGACAGCTGCTACCCAGCTGTCCCTCCACCATCTTTTATTTGTAAAGTTGATTTTTTGTACCACAATGCCAGGCTTTGCATTTATCCAAATTCCATCTTGTCAGATTTGGTCCAATTCTGTCTGGACTTTTGCAATCCTTTTGGATCCTGACTTTGTCTTTCACTGTGTTAACTGGCTCTCCCAGCTTCAAGTCATGCCCTCACCTCATTTCCTCTTTCACGAGGTTATTAGATTGATGGGTAGTGCTGGAATCAGGGGGATGCTGTAAATGTAGCATTCTCAGCTAAAAACATGATGTTGACAGAATGTGATTTCCATCAACAGCAAGGAGAATGCCGGTCAAAATGCGCAGCACACGTGTACATGGAGCACATGTGAGACCAAGTACCTCACAACATCTTTGTTTGGGTGGAGCCAAGTACCTCCAGTGTCCTGGTGGACAGGGAGAGACGTGGCCTGGACCACGGTCCAGTAAAATGGATTCAGGGCTTGTTGAAGCACTGGACCCATCCACAGTGACTAATGGCTCAGTGTAAACATGGAGGTCTTGAGTGGGGTGCTACAGGTTTCTGTCCTTGCCTGTCTTCTGTTTGATATTTCCATTAACAATTTGAGTGAAGACATAGTGGAATTCTTCTCAATCTTGTACATGATACAAAGCTAGGAGGGATAGGTAACACATCAGCTGATTAGAATTGGGATCCTAAAAGATCTCAAAGGCTAAAAACAATGGTTCACATCTAACAAATTTCAGACTAATAAGGCTAAATGTAAAAATTCAAACACTTGGGTTCAAATAATCAACTGCACAGGTACAGAAGAGAGGAGACATGTCTAGACAACAGTTCCTCTGAAAAGTATCTGGGTGGAGGCTTTGCTGGACTGCAAGTTAATATGAGGCAACAGTGTGTCATGGCTGCCAACGAACGAATGAAGTCATAGGCTGCATTAATCAAAGAGAAGTGATGGTCCTGCTGTACCTCAGCTGGTCAGATCACATGTGGGACATTGAGTCCCATTCCGGGGCCATAGTTTAGGAAGGACATTGATAAACTGGAATACGGCCAATTTGGCAAGACGATTGGAAAATCCACATTATTAAGATCAGCTGAAAGAACTGTGTTTTGGCTAAAGAAGAAGAAATTAGGAGGGGATATAAGAGATCAATGTCACGTAGTGAAAGAGTTCTAAACTGGAACTGGGCAAGACCTGTGCTTAAATCCTATCTCTGATACGTATTAGCTGTGTCACCCTGGACAAGTCACTTAACTCATTTGGGCCTCAGGTTTCTCATTTGTCAATGGGGTTAATAATAATTCTATTGTTGTGAGGATTAAATTTGATTATACATGGAAAGCGGCTCGCAAAGTTTATCACACTACGTAAAATCAATCATTATTATTATAGCACTCTTTAAGTGTTTAAGGTCATAAAGTTTAGATCCAGAAGAAACTTTAGAGATCATCCAATTTAAACCCTTTAAAGATGTTAAAATGAGATTCAGAAAGGTTAAGAGCCTAAGGATCAAATCAATCAAGCAACCAACATTTAGTAAGGACCTACTCTATGCTAGGCACTATGTTAAGTGCTGAAGAGACAAAAAAGAGACTAAAGACAACCCCTGCCCTCAAGGAGCTCACAGTCTAATGAGGGAGACAACATGCAAACAGAGATCTGAAGCAAGCATACATAGGGAATAATGAGCAGAGGGAAGGCATTGGAATTAAGAGAGGTTAGAAAGGCTTCCTGCAGGAGGTGGCATTTTAGCTGTGATTAAGGAAGCCAAAGAAGTCACTAAGTAGAGTTGAAAGGGGAGAGCATTCTAGACACGGGGACAGTCAGAGAGAATGCCCAGTGCTGAAAGATGGAGAGTCTTATGGGTGGAACAGCCTGGAGGCTGGTGTCATTGAATCGAAAAGTATGTGTCAGGGAGTAAAGTGTAAGGAGATTGGAAAAGTAGGTAGGAGCAGGTTATGAAGGGCTTTGAATACCAAATAGAGCATTTTGTATTTGATCCTGGAGGCAATAGGGAGCCACTGAAGTTCACTGAGTTGGGGGAGGCGGTGGTGACATGAGGAAAATCACTTAAGTGGATGAACAGAAAATGAATCTGAGTGAAAAGAGAGTTGAGGCAGGCAGACCTGCCCCCCAGAAGCTATTGCAATAATCCAGGGGTGAGGTGATGAGGACAGTGAGGAGTTGAGGATGACATCCAGGTTGTGAGCCTGGGTAATGGGGAGGACAGTTGTTACCATCTCCATTAACAAGGAAGATAAGAAGTGGGGAGGGTTTAGGGGAAAGATAACAAATTCTGTTTAGACACTTCGAGTTTAAGATGTCTGAAAGGCAGCTGGAGATTCGAGATTGGAAGTCAGCAGAGAGTTGGGGCCAGTTGGGTAGATCTGAGAATCACTGCCATACAGGGGGTCATTAAATCCCTGGGAGCTAAGGAGATCACCATCCTAGAAGCATAGATCTAGAGGTGGAAGGAACCTTAGAAGTCCCCTAGTGCAACTCCCTCATTTGAATGATGAGGCCATAGCCAAAGACACACAGGCAGTAGTAAAGGGGGATTTGAAAGTTCCTCTGGAAGGCTCTTCCAATTACACCACAGGGGAGGGCTATTTCTGGGAGAAGGATTAGGCTGATTCTGCTTGGCCCCAGAGGGCAGACCTGGAAACAATGGGGACAACTGAAGACAAGCAGTTTGAGATGATGTAAAAATAACTTCCTCATAATTAGTGCTGTCCTAAAGTGGAATGGGCAGCTTCAGGAGGTAATGGAAAACCCATCAGAGGAGGGATTCAAGTAGAGGTTGGATGAGTCCCAGTCAGGAAGACTGGAGATGGGGTGACTGATTGGGTCCAGGTTAGACGACCGGCTTCTCGAGAATCACCTTTGCGATGTTGTAACCCTGTGATTCTCTGGTTCTCCCTGAAGCAATTATCCTAAAACAAGTATCATTATGGCCTTAGGAAAGATCACCAGACCTAGTGTCAGATGACCTGGCTTTGAATCTTGGCTAGTTACTCTCTCTGGGCCTCAGTTTCCTCATCTGTAAAGTAAGGGTCAGATTAGTTGTCCACAAAGGTCCCTTCCAGCTCTAAATGCTGTTTCTTGAACAAGACATTCTGTCTCTCCACTCTGGGCATGTTCTTCTCTGCCTGTCTCTCCAGGCCTGGAATGCTTTCTCTTCTCTTCTCCACCTACTGCCTTCCTTCAAGACCCAACTAAAATCTTATCTTCTACAGGAAGCCTTTCCCTATTTTAATTATTTCCAATTTTTCCTGTATATAGCTTGTTTGTTGTTTCCATCAGATTGTGAGCTCCTTGAGGGCAAGGTCTGTCTTTTGACCTTTCTTATATCCTCATTGCTTTGTAGGGTGTTTGGCACATAAGGTGCCTAATAAATGCTTATTGGCTGACTGAATAAATTTATGGTCCTACCTATGGCCCTGTGAACTAGTTTCAAATTCCACTGCTGCCATTACTACTTGTGTGGCTTTGAACAGGTCACTTAACTTTTCTGGGCCTCAATCTCCTCATCTGTAAAATGAGGTCTCTAATGACCCTTCCAGTCATAAATCTATGAAACAAAATATTAAAACTGGCATCATTGCTGGACCCTTGACTATTCCAGACCCCTCTGGCTTATTAATAGAAATGAGATAATGGGTAAACCCATAAAGACTTAAGGTCATACTCACATCCTTTCTGAGCTCAGACTATGAACTCTACCCACCTCCTTAGGTACACTTGAGTATTTTGACCCTTAACTCCAGTATTCGCCTTTCCCCTAACCTCAATGGTAATGGTCAATCCAAAATCCCCGGTCCAAATAAAATGGGTCACAACAATCTCAAGACCCAGTGTCCAACTTCCATCAAAGCAAGGGCAGGGTGACTTCATTCCTGGGTACAAGCATAACATTCATGCCCATGAAGGGCAAGTATGAGGGACTGGTAGACTTATCTTCAGTCATAGGCTTTACCTGAGACCACTAGAACTAAGGAAGGATGAAATTTCAGAGCTTCTTAGGTAGAAGTGGCTGGTGTGGGCCTTTTTGGAAAGTAGAATTAAAAGCTTCATCAACCCCTTGGGGAGGTCAAAGGTCAACATCCTTCATCTTCTCCCTGTTATTGAATGGGCTGTTTCTCTGCTCCTTAGGCAGCCTCCTCATTTTCCCTGCCTTACCTTTGAGCTGTCAAGGGAGAGCCTGGAATTTATTACTATCATTCTTAATAAAAATAATAAAATGGAAAATCTCTAGGCATTTCAGCTGCCTTCATTTCCCCCTCCTCCTCTACCCAGGCATGGCTTGCGGGGTTGGCGGTGTCCCCTTTTCATCCCATGTTTTCCCCATCTCTTCCTTTCTCCCTCTCCTTTCACTTCTCTCTCTCTCTCTCTCTCTCTCTCTCTCTCTCTCTCTCTCTCTCTCTCTCTCTCTCTCCCCCCTTCTCTCTCCCTCTCATTCCCCCCTCCTTTTCTCTCTGCCTTCTCCTTTTTTGCTTCCAGCTTCCCCCAATCGGACAATGAGGTCAGACTTCCTAGTGGCCCTAGCCTATTTGCATAACAATCTGCTTAGTGCTCCCGCGGCCCCCACCCTCGGCCTTGGCTGTCCCCGCCCCCCCCTGCCCCTCCCAGACCGCTGCGGTCCCTGCTCCCCCGATCACACACACGCGCTGACAGGTAGGGGCGGGGGGGGAGGGATTGGGTAGGGAAGAGGGTGGAGCCGCCAGCGCTGCCCCCTCTACCGGGACTGGCAGCTCGGCAGAGTCCTACGCTGTGTCTGGGAGAGCGACTCCGACTCGGCTCCCGGCCCAGGGCCAGTCCCAGCCCCGGGCCGGCCCCGGCCCCAGCCCCTCCTCAGCGGAGGTTCTCTGTCCTGCATCTTGGCCTGGGTAAGTCTGTCCTATCTGCCTGCGTGTGCGCCTAGTCCTCATATCTGAGCACCGTTCTCTTTGCTGTCTCTTTGTCTCTCTTATCTCTTCCTGTCTCTGGCTCCCTCTCTACTCGGGTCTCCTTCTGCCGGGAGGGGACAGTTTGTGGTTGCCCAGGTGGGGCTGGGGTTAGGTCTGGGGGGAGAGGCTGGGCCTCGGGAGAGACAAAGTTTCCTCAAGTTTTGGTTGCCAGGGGAGTACCTGTTGAAGCCGGGCGCTGCCCGCTGGGCACCCCGGTCCCGATTCCTCAGGCTGCTCCCTCGTCTGGCTGAGGCAGAAACCCAAGTCCCCAGAACCTCGGACAGTTTCGCAGGCTTGGCCAAGGTTCCTGGGAAGGAGCGAAGTCGAGACAGTAAAGCGTAGTAAGGCGGGGATCTCCAGAACCTCGGACAGCTCCCCGGGGGCAGCAATGAGGGCCAGGCTGTGGAGGAAGGGGGAGGAGGAAAAGATGGGTGGAGGGAGGGAAGCCGACCGACCTGGAGCTCCGAGGGGAGAAAGTTTGCTTTTCCCATTGCTTTCGGGGGAGAATGGCTCTGCTCTGAGTGTGGAAAGGCAGTTGGAAAGGGATGGCTTTGGGGGACCAAAGGACCCTCCGCTCCTAGGAGATATATCCTTCCTCCAGCCTCCCTTCTCTGTTCCCTTATTCCTTTCTCGGTCCAGCCCCGGGAGCGGGGTGTCCGGGTACAACTTGCTTGGGAATAGACATTATCCCACAACTGAGGCAAAGGTCATCTCGACTCCCTAGCCCACCCAATTCAATGCCTTCGCTGCATCCCCCGTTAGTGAGGGTAGCTGAATCTAAGGATCAGAGCTCAGGGTATCTCTTTCCCCCTTCTTTCTCACTCCATCTGGCCTCTTCTTTCTATCTCGTTCTAGACTCCATTTGACCCCCTCCTCTCTCCTAACTTGCCTTGCCCCTCTTTCTCCTTCCATTTCTGCCATCCCACTTGCCTTCATTTATCCCCGAGGGAGAGAGGAAGAGCTGGGACTAGGGAGACTGAAGGAAGTCTAGATCCATGGGGGGGGGGAGAGAAGATTCGGAGGGCCCCATCCTGGACATCGGGGGTGGAGAGGAGCACCCCCACCTCCAAGTTTCGAGGGTTCTGCAGGGTCCGAAGGGAGGGGAGGGAAGACTGTGGTTTGAGCACTCAGGGGAGAGCCTCCGAAGACAGTGGCGATGGAGACATTGCCTCCCTGAGCCCTGGACCCTCTTCGCCCCCTTCCCTTCTTTCCCGCAGGCTGCAGCCTGGACCATGAGCAGGCAGCCGCAGCTGGTGAAGGCGGCGTCGGGGACAGAGCCGAGGCATCTCCCGTAGCTGGCGCCGGGGTCAGGGAAGGGGCGGCCCAGCGAGGGCCGCTGGCGCCATGCAGCCCACTTACTCGCTGACAGCGCACTACGATGAGTTTCAGGAGGTGAAATACATGAGCAAGTGCGGCCCCGGCAGCTCCGGGGGCGGCTCTCTGCCTCACGGCTTCCCCCTCCCGAGGGCCACCGCCAGCTCTGGCCGCGGCGCCTCCGGGGCCGGCTTGAGCCGCTGGAACCGGCGCGAGGTGTGCCTGCTGTCGGGGCTGGTGTTCGCAGCCGGCCTCTGCGCCATCCTCGGGGCCATGCTGGTCCTCAAATACCTGGGGCCCGGCACCGGCGGCGGGAGCGCGGGCTCCGCGTGCCCCGAGGGCTGCCCCGAGCGCAAGGCCTTTGCCCGCGCCGCGCGCTTCCTGGCGGCCAATCTGGACGTCAGCATCGACCCGTGCCAGGACTTCTACTCGTTCGCGTGCGGCGGCTGGCTGCGGCGCCACGGCATCCCCGAGGACAAGCTCACCTACGGCACGATCGCCGCCATCGGCGAGCAGAATGAAGAACGCCTGAGGCGGCTGCTGGCGCGGCCCAGCGGCGGGCCCGGGGGCTCGGCCCAGCGCAAGGTGCGCGCCTTCTTTCGCTCGTGCCTCGACATGGCTGAGATCGAGCGGCTGGGGCCGAGGCCCATGCTCGAGGTGATCGAGGACTGCGGGGGCTGGGACCTGAGCGGCGGCGGGGCCCAGCGCTGGGACCTCAACCGGCTGCTGTACAAGGCGCAGGGCGTCTACAGCGCCGCCGCGCTCTTCTCGCTCACGGTCAGCCTGGACGACAAGAACTCCTCGCGCTACGTCATCCGCGTGAGTGGCCGGCGGGCGCGGCGTGGCTGGTGAGGCGAGGTGGTCGGGCTCCCGGCGGGTCGTCACGCCTTGGGCTGGGCTGGGCTGGCGGCGCGCACACACGCATGGACACACGCGTACACACACACTCACGCTCGCACACATACGCGCACACGCTGCCAGCCGGCTTCCTCCAGGTTGCTTCGAGGCGTAGGGGCTGAGGACCCTCATCCTGGGCAGCGCACCCTGGACGTAGTGGAAACAGGGATGCCTTTGCAATCCCACCGAGCCAGTGTCACCCTGGACGAGTCACATTTGTTGCCTGGGCCTCGGTTTCCTCACCTGTAAAACACTAGCTGACAGTTAGATAGCATCTTTAATGGTTAACAGGCCATTTACCATGCTCTTACCTCCACATGCATCCCCGCGTCGCTGCCATATGGTTCCGGAGTCAGCTCCTGTGACTCGGAACGTTCGAGTCCCACGCGGACCTCTGCCCCGGGGGCCTCCAGTGTGTGAGCTGAGCATGTCCTCACCTCTATTAGATGGCCTCTAAGGGCCCTTCCAGTTCTGGATGTAGGTTCCTGTGAGATCGAAAAGGTGAAGGCCCAGAAAGACCGGGACAGCCACCCCCACTTACACTCGGACTGCCTTCTAAGCGTCTCGTGCCAGCCTGGGAGACTGGTACTTAAGGCATGATCTATCCCCATTTCATAGATGAGGAAGCCTAGGCTCAGAGACGTCAAGTGATTTACTCAGGGTCACACAGCGCCAAAGGCAGGATTCGTACCCAGGGAAACGGTCCAGATGGATGCTCAGATGCCTCTGGAGAAAGAAAGGGGCCAAGTAGAGACTGTGGGGGCAGGGAGGAGCTTAAAGTGTGTTTAAGGGGCCTGAGCCGGACCAGGGTGGGCTCTTCCTCCAGAGCCATCACTGGCTTTCAGTGCCAGAGAGGAGGAAGGAAGGGGAGAAGGGGAAGGGAAGGAGTCAGCGGAGAGAGGGGGAGGGGAGGGAGGGGAAGGAATGAAGCGGGAGGTGAGGAGGTAATTTCCCCCGGAGTAATTGCGGTGTTTAGCGGAGCAGCGGGGAGCCGCAATTTCCCAGGCCACAGGCAGGCGGGCTGGAGGGCGATGGCAGCTGAGCGGGAGTGGGTTCAGAGTGGCAGCGAGGCATAGTCGTCAGCTGTGTGTGTGTGTGTGTGTGTGTATGTGTGTGTGTGTGCTGGCAGCCAGCCCAACGGAGCTGGAGGTGTGGGGCTCCAGCCCTCCTGCTGGATATGTCCCTGGCATTCAGGCAGTGAGCAACCTGGAAACCCCAGCATCAGAGCTGCAAGGGAATTTAGAGGTGGTCTACATAAGCCCAGGCATTTTACACACGGGGAAACTGAGGCCCAAGGAGGGTGTCTGGGGATTTCTTCACTAATTCTGTGTTGGGTGCGGTTAGGGGGGCCCCGGCTGATGTTCGTTCCAAGGTGGAAGGAGTGAATTCGTATGTGTGAGCAACTAAATGTGTTTGTGTCTATGGCATGTGCGTGCATAGCGGGATAATTGGGACTATCTTTTTTGTGCTCTTTCCCCATATATGCATTCCCCCTTCAAAAAACAAAAATTTCTGTCCTCAGGTTACAGCCTCGGAAACTGAGGCCTAGAAGAGACAGGATTTGAAGTGGAAATGACCTTAGAGGGCAGAGGGTTCAAACCTTTCATTTTAGGAATGAAAAACCAGAGGCCCAGGAGGTTAAGGGAATGGCCCAGAGTCACCCAGGTGGGAAGTGGGGAGCAAAGGGCTGGACCCTCCAGTCAGAGTACGTGAGTTCAATCCTAGCTCTTCTTGGCTGTGTGACCTTAGGTGAGTCGTGTCACCTCTCCAGACCCTGGTTTGATGAAAGGGATTGGACTAGACAACCTTTAAGAGGTTATCCTCTCTTGAGATCATAAGTGTCAGAGCTGGATTTGAACCCAGGGTCTCTGACTCCAGAGCCCAGTCTTCCCAGGTCACCCCAGGGGTGTAGGGGAAGGGGGAAAAACAGAGTCCAAACTGACACCCTGGCTTCTCAGCCCTACCCTGCCTGAGGTGTGTCCTACTTTCTCTTTATTCTCCCAGATTGACCAGGATGGGCTGACGCTTCCTGAGAGAACACTCTATTTGGCCCAAGATGAAGAGAGTGAGAAGGTAAGGTGGGTGGTGTAGGAAGGGCAGAAGGGGAAACAGTGGCTTTGGTCTCAGAACCAGAGGCGGTGAGACAGGCATGGTTTCAGCACTATAGGTTTGAGGATGCCTTTGCATGGTAGTTCAGCTATTTTCCACCAAGACTGAGCTGACCTGCCTATGTGGGCTGGGCCCCCCAGATCCTGGCTGCCTATCGGGTGTTTATGGAGCGGCTGCTGAGCCTGCTAGGGGCAGAAGCAGTGGAGCAGAAGGCCTTGGAGATTCTGCAGCTGGAGCAGAGGCTGGCCAATGTGAGTATCCCCAGAGGTTGCCCAGACCCACCCCTTCCTCCTCAGAGTCCTGAGTCCGCAGCTCACAGCCCGGGGCTCCTGGCTCTCCTCTCATTCCTGGTCCTTACCTTTGTGCCTTTAGTATTGGGCTTTTTATCACAAAGGTCCCTGGAACCACAAATGGTGGGGGAGAGCATGGGGTTGTTCAGTCATTCTCACCAGCTGACTGGGAACCTGGGGGCCTCCTAGAGAGGTTTTCAGTCAGCAGAGACCTGTTAGACTGTAAGGTCTCTTTTAAAAATTTCTATTATTCAGCCAGTCAAGGAGCATTGATTAATTACCCAAGATGTTCGGGGCCATTGTGGAGGTACAAGGACAGAAAATCAAGTGGCACTCTGCTCTCAGTGATTACATTCTGATGGGAGGGACAACATATACTCATATAAATACCAATCTTTTGTCTTAATATGTCCATAATCTCTGAACATGGCCCTTCCCCCCACCCCCAACCCAGGATGCCATTCCTTGTAATAAAGATATTTTTTTAAAGAGGAAGAAAAGTAACTGACGTATAAAACCATGTCTGATAATCACACCTGATTCACACCTATAGGCCCCCATCTTTGCAAGGGAAGATGGAGGTGAATTTTCTCATCCCTCAGTCTCTATGATAGCATGAGTTTTATGGTCTTAAGAGTGGGTTGTGGGACACCAGGAGTCCTGTGGCTGTGCTATGGAGAAGGGGGTTGTGGGCAAGATGTTAGGTTGGAGAAGGGGTGCAGGTCCAGGGATGCCCCATTTACCCCATCAGATCACTGTGTCTGAATATGATGACCTACGTCGAGACATCAGCTCCATGTACAACAAGGTGACCCTGGGACAACTTCAACAGATCACCCCTCACGTGAGTAGAGCCCCTCCGTGGGAAGGGATAGCACCTTGTGGGGAGGAAGTGGAGGAGGTCTCAGGGAATCTGCTCTTTCACAGGAGACAAGGGAAAAGTGTGTGTGTGTGTGTATGTGTGTGTGTGTGTGTGTGTGTGTGTGTGTGAGAGAGAGAGAGAGAGAGAGAGAGAGAGAGAGAGAGAGAGAGAGAGAGAGAGAGACGGACAGACAGAGACAGAGAAACAGAGAGACAGACAGAGAGAGTGTGAATGTGTGAACAGACAGAGAGGAAGGAGAGAGAGAGAGAGTTTGCTGGGTAACAAGGTTAAGGGAATGGGACCTTGGAAAATTCCTATACAAGATTTTAGTGGAGTCCCTAGGAGTAGCTGATTCAGCTCAGGATTATGGGTCAAGGGATTCATAGAAACTTGGAAGGGGGAGGAACTACCAGGTCAAGGTTAGTGAGAACTCTGGGTTTGGAATCAAAGGATCTGGGTTTGAATCTTTCCTCGGTCCTTAATTACTTGTGTGACCTTGAACAAGTCACTTTCCTCTCTGATGCTCAGTTGTCTCCTTCGTGACATGAGGTTGTTGAACTCGATGATCCCTAATGAGCCTCCTAGGTCTAAGCCCCCTGCTGGCTTCTGATGCCTCTCCTTCCTATTCTTTACTGTGTCCTCCCATCCTGATCTTCCCCTAGAAAGAGAAAAGGAAGTTGGGATGGTGGAAAGAATCCTGGTTCTGAGTCAGGACCTCAGTCAACATCATGCCTCTGAAGCTTTCTTCCTGAGTGACCTTGGGCAAATTACTTACCTTCCCTGGGGATCAGTTTCCTCATCTGTAAAAATGAGGGACATGGACTTCAAGATCTCTAAGGGCCCTTTCATCTCTACATCTGTGATCTTTGTTAGGTAGCATAATGAGAAGAGTGGCTAGCTTGGCATCATCAGATTATAGACACAAGTAAAAGGGACCTCAAAGGTCGTCTGGTCCAAGGCCTTAATTTTATACGTGAGGAAGTGCCACAGTGGATAGAAAGCCAGGCCTAGAGTCAGGAAGACCTGAGTTCAAATCTAGCCTCAGACACTTACTAGCTGTGTGACCCTGGGCAGGTCACTTAGTCCTGTTTTCCTCAATTTCCTCATCCATAAAATGGGATCACGATAAGCCCTGCCTCCCAGGGTTGTCGTGAGGATCAAATGAGATATGTGTAAAGTGCTTAGTACAGCGCCTGGGGCTATGTAAAGATGATGATGATGATGATCTGAGGCCTAGACAGACTTCAATGTCTTCGGATCATAGATCTGAAGGTCAAAGGTGCCTTGGAGATCCTCAGGTCCAGCCCTCCTTTTATAGTTGAGGAAATTGAATTCCAGCTCAGAGAGGCTAGCTGAGTTGTCCAGAGACACTCAGGTGCCAGTGATGGAGGATGGGGTCTAAGCTAGTCTTTTCCGACTCAACATTCAGCACTTCTCCTGCTGGACCGCAGAACCAGAAAAGAACTGGTTTGAATCCTGACTCAGAGGCTGAGTCACCTCCTCTTACTGAGACTCAGTTTCCTTACCTGAGAAATGGGACTGATACAGCTCAAACAACTTGCTCTTCAGGGTTCTTGGGAAGGAAGTGCTCTGTGAATTTTGTGCTCTCGTTATCCCATCTTGCCTTTGCTGGTCTGTGCCTCCCCACAGCTCCGATGGAAGTGGCTGCTAGATCAGATCTTCCAGGAAGACTTTTCAGAAGATGAAGAGGTGGTGCTCCTGGCCACAGAGTACATGCAGCAAGTGTCCCAGCTCATCCGCTCCACACCCCGGAGGTAGCTGCCTGGGGGAGGGATGCTCACCCCTGAGACAGTTGCATGGTGCATGGCAGCCCTTAGTGACCCTCCACCTCCAGGGAGCCGAGGCTGACTCTCCATGTCCCTATGTCCCCTGAACACACATCCCCATATGGCCAGCTCTCTTTGGACCAAAAATTCCGCCAGGGCTTCCTACATCAGGCACTTGGTTTCTGGCTCTCAACTCTGTACAATGGAAGTGCTGGGAGACTCCTCTGTCCCTACTCTAGGAAGCATCTTGGGGCCAGCATGGGAGTCAGGGGACTTGGGTTCTAGTCCCAGCTTGGCTAACAGCTCATGAGACCTTACTTCCACAGCTGTAATAACTGCTCTGCCTTCCTCACAGGCTGCCTGAACTGGGATTGCACCCAGTCTCCATAGCTCCAGGCTACCCAGAGCACCCAGGACGGACCTGGGTTCAGATCTTGCCTTACTAGTTGTGTGACCCTTTCCCTGTGCCCTACTTCCTAATATGTTAAAAGGGAAGAGTGCTAGTAGCTGTTGGCTGTGAGATAAGACAAAGAGGCGCTCTGGAAACCTTGAACTGCTCTACAAAACTCAATTATCCTCCTCCTCGTTGTCATCATCATTGCCATCAACCTTCATTCTCCTCCTCCTTTATTATTATTATCACTACTAATGAGAGGCTTCCGTGTGTAATAGATAGAAGACGGCTTTGGCATCAGAAAGAGCTGAATTCAAATCTTGCCTCTGACATAGGCTGGCTGTGTGACCCTGGAAAAGTCCCTTAACCTCTCAGTGGCCCCAGGCAACTCTATTTTTTTGGGGGGGAGGCTAGGCACTGGGGTTAAGTGACTTGCCCAGGGTCACATTTGAACTCAGGTCCTCCTGACTCCAGGGCCAGTGCTCTATCCACTGCACCACCTAGCTGCCCCATAGCCAGGCAATTCTAATGCAGTATTTGTAAAGAAGATTCCAATGTGCATGGACAGTTTATTTACCCCAGCTGATGAAAACTGATGAAATCACAGGTCTGACCAAAAGCCTTATTGGGGATGTGAGGATTAAAGGAAATGGCTTTCCTGAAAGGCCTTGGAAAAGCTGAGAGCGTTACAGATTAGGGGCATTCTTGCCTTCTCTGCTTTGCTGTGGAGATGTGAGGCTGGGGGCTCTGGCCAGCTTCCCTCCCTGCCTGAATGCCCCAGGTCTGAGGGGCTGAGCCCAGAGCAGCCCGGCTTCATCAGCCCCCTCCACCTCTCCCTACTCCCAGGATCCTTCACAATTACCTGGTGTGGCGGGTAGTAGTGGTGCTGAGCGAGCATCTGTCCCAGCCCTTCCGATCAGCACTGCACGATCTGTCCCGAGAGATGGAGGGCAGTGACAAGCCCCAAGAGCTGGCCAGGGTCTGCCTAGGCCAGGCCAACCGACACTTTGGCATGGCCCTGGGGGCCCTCTTCGTACACGAGCATTTCTCCGCTGCCAGCAAAGCCAAGGTCAGACCTGAAGCCAATGGGGTGGGACAGAGAGAGTCCTGGCCCAGGGCCCTGGGGATCACTCTCCTCCTAGGCTCCCTTCACCTCTGGGGTGCCAGTTGTCAGAGGGTTACTGTCCAAGACTTCCTAGTCTGCAAAATGGGCATGATAACACCCTGGGATGTCATTTAGCCTCTCAGGGACTCAGTCTGCCTATCATAGTGCAGCTCCTGCCCTACCTTTCCACTCCATACACTTGTGTGTACAGTTTAGTAGATAGTAAGCTCCTTGAGGACAGGGGCCCTTTTTCTCCTTTGTGTCCCCAGCACCTAATACATCCCTTAACAAGTTCTAGTTGAACTGAAGTGAAACTAAAATCGGACACTCTAAACCAGTAGACAGAAGCTCTCTGAACTCCAGGAGACTCAACAGGGATCACACTGAAGACCCAAGCATGGGGCTGCAGAGGCAGGGGATTCAAGGACAAATCGCAGAAGCTTCCTATTTGTGTGACTCTGGGAGTCATTTCACCTCTGCAGGACTCAGTTATCTCATCTGAGAAATGAAGCAGTTGGGATAAATGGCCTCTAAGACTCCTTCCAGCTCTTCATTTCTGGTCCTGGATGGGCTCGAAAGACCCTTCTATTTTATAAATGTGGAAACTGAGGCTCAAAAGTGTTAAATCAAAGATGTTGGCCATGAATGGCAGAGGCCAGTTAGGGATGGCAGGGGCACAGTTCATTGGGGGTGAGGTGAGTCACGTCTTGCTGAAGCAGCCAGAAGGAGCTGCCTGGGAGGTCAAAGTCCAGGGTGACTCCAATCTGGGGACCCTGGCCTTATAGTGGTGACCCCTCCGACTCCTGATGCCTACCCCAACCCTGGCAGGTGCAGCAGCTGGTGGAGGACATCAAACACATTCTGGGCCAACGCCTGGATGAACTAGACTGGATGGACAAAGAAACCAAGGCAGCCGCCAGGGCCAAGGTACCATGCCAAGGAGCGGGTTTGTGGTGGGGGCCACATCTGCAGGGCTGCTAAGGGGAGGGGACAACTGCCCTTGCTCCCCAATCTCCTCCTCACCCTGGATCACCTTTACAGGCAGGGAATGGGATGCCTCCCCTCCCCCACTGCCTTTCTGGTGCTAGATTGGTGCCCCAAAGCTGGGGCAGCCTGGCCTGAATACTGTCTGGGAGCTACTGCCCCTTTCTCTCCAGGCCTTTTACCCTGCCCTCCATCAGCCTCAGGGGATGAGGCCTCAGAGCCCTTTCAGCATGGTGCGCTCACATCCTGTAGAAACTTGCTGAGGACACTCAGCTTCCCCCTTGTGTCCTCAGCTGCAGTACATGATGGTGATGGTCGGGTACCCTGACTTCCTGCTCAAGCCGGAAGCAATTGATAAGGAGTATGAGGTATGGACTCTTCAGCCCTCTGCCAGCCGGAATGCCCCCAGGCTCCCTGTGTTATGGGAGACCCAGGGAAGATTTTGTCTTCTTCCTCCTCTTCCCCCTGCTCTTCTTCCTCTTCCTCTCCTCTCCCTCCTTATCTTCCTCCTCCTCTCCCCCCTGCTCTTCTTCCTCCTCTTCCTCTCCTCTTCCCCCTGCTCTTCTTCCTCTTCCTCTCCTCTCCCTCCTTATCTTCCTCCTCCTCTCCCCCCTGCTCTTCTTCCTCCTCTTTCCCCCCCTGCTCTTTTTCCTCTCCTCTCCCTCCTTATCTTCCTCCTCCTCTCCCCCCTGCTCTTCTTCCTCCTCTTTCCCCCCTGCTCTTCTTCCTCTTCCTCTCCTCTTCCTCCTTCTCTTCCTTTCCTCTCCCCTGTTCTTCTTCCTCTTCCTCTTCCCTTGCTCTTCTTCCTCCTCCTCCTCTCCCCCTGCTCTTCCTCCTCCTCCCTCCTGTTTATCTTCTTCTTCCATCTCTTCCTCCTGCAGTTCGAAGTCCACGAGAAGACGTATTTTAAGAACATTCTGAACAGCATCCGGTTCAGCATCCAGTTATCCGTCAAGAAGATTCGGCAGGAGGTGGATAAGTCCGCGTGGGTACCACCAGCAGTGAGCTGGGATCAGCAGCTTGGGAGCCAGAGACAGTAGTCAGGCTGGCCCGGCTGTAGCTGGGGGCTTCCAAACCCAGAGAGCGGGGTCTCCTCTTTGAGAAGGACCCCAGGGACCTTCTAAGCCACCCATAATTCAGTGGCAGTCCCATTTCCAAAACTGTGACCATGAAGGGCTTCTGCTAGGAGGCCTCCAGGAGGTGGAGCCACTGCCCCTTCACGGCCCCTTCTTATGGGAGAGAGTTTCTACACTAATCCACAATCAACGTGTCTGTAACTTTCACCCGTTGTTCCTGGTTCTGTCCTCTTGGAGCAAACAGAACGAGCCTACCCTCCTTTTGTTCCACTCAGTGCTTCTGGGTCTGCCCTCCAGGGCTGGAACAGCCCTTCACATGTTTGAAGACTACTATCATGTCACCTCTGATTTCTCCCCCTAAAGCTAAACATCCTGGTCCCTTCAACCCATCCTTATATGAGAGATGTTCCAAATCCCTCCTTATCCTGTTTGCCTTCCCTGGCTGCTCTACAGATTAGCAATTATCCTTCCTAAAATGTAACGTCCAGAACTGATCCCTACTGCTCAAGCTGTTGTCTGAAGGCAGATGACAGCAGGACAATCACCTCCCTAGTCTTGGGAACTATACTGTTCTTAATGAAGCCTACCATAATACAAACTTTGGTGGCTACCATGGCTGATCTCTAGCTTGAGGTCCACTTAAACCTTCAGATCTTTTTCGTAGAAATATTTACTAGCTTGTACTGCATCTGATTATAGGCAAATGCAAGGACGCTGTGGGTGTTCATGAGGCCTGGGCTAAGGAGTTTATGAGAGAAATGAAACATATACAAACATACCTGAAAGCAAGGCAAAGAGAGGGATAGGAGTGATACAGAAGATACAGGTAGCTTAGAGGAGGGAGGGAATTGACAAGGAAGATCAGTGAGGTTTCTCTGGAGAAGGCTTTGAGGACAAAGAATCATAGGGCTGGATGGGATCTCAGAGACCCCCTCAGAGTCCAACCCCCTCATTTTACATTTGAAGAAACTGAGGTTCAGGGAAGTTAAGTGATTTGCCCAAGATCACACAAGGGCTCTTTCCATTGTGTGATGTTCCAGGGGACAGCCCCTTGCTGCTGAGTATAGGGGGGATGTATGCCAGGGAAGCAGAGTATCAGGGAAGGGGCAGATTGGGCAGGTCTCAGAATGCTGGACCCCAGGTTGGGCTTCTGTGGCTGAATGACTCTTTATGAAGGCCAATCTTTTTGTAGGTGGCTGCTCCCCCCACAAGCTCTGAATGCGTATTACCTTCCCAACAAGAACCAAATGGGTAAGTAGGAGATCAGAGGGTTTTGGGGAAGCTCGATGCCTCCCCGAGCTTTAGGAGCCCTTCTTCTCTCTGGTGAAAGAGCTGCCACCAACATGGGCCAGATCTGGAGACACGGAAGAGCTGGGTCTCAGAGAGCAGTGGGCCTGGGGAGTCCAATCAAGCTGCCTTGGGGGAGGGGTGGGGCAGGAGTTATCCCTCTCTCACTTGATGCACCACAGGCAGTGCTGGCTAATGGCTAGGGTTTGGGGAGATCCACTGCACACACGGTCCTTTCTGGAGGTGGCAGCTCCATTCTGATCCGAGTACTTTTCTGTGCAGTGTTCCCTGCTGGCATCCTGCAACCTACCCTCTATGACCCTGACTTCCCACAGTGAGTACCTCTGGGGCTTGGCCTCCTGGAAACTCCAGCCCTTGCCCATGGGGAATCTTTGTGAGAGCAGACCCCAGCCTCCACACTGCCTTGGGTCTGAGAACCACTGGGCACTGGGGAGAGATTAGCTTCAGCTTGTGGCAGGCCTGTGGCTCCCATAGGTACAGCAGGGATCATGGAACCACAAATTTAGAGCTTCAAGGATCCTTAGAGGCCAAATAGTCCATCACCTTCATTTTACAGATAAGGAAACTGAAGCTTAGAGAGGTCTGAGTGCCATATCCTGGGACACAGACCTAGGAAGCATCTGAGAAGGGATTTGAACCCAGTCTTCTTAACTCCAGCTCAGTGGCTTCATCTGCCACCCAATGAACCCAGTCATGAAAAAGCAACGTAGTTGTCTGTTCTTCAGTTTCTGGTTCAGATTTTTTTGGAAAGAGGGCAGAGGAGTCATCCCAACTCCTGACCTGGTGTTGTCTGGTGCCCACAGATCTCTGAACTATGGGGGCATTGGCACTATCATTGGGCATGAGCTGACCCATGGCTATGATGACTGGGGTAAGTAAAACCCTGGGTGCCCACTGTTCCTTTTAGCTGCCCATCCAAGGGTCTCAGCCTTGGATCCATGGCTGTATTTTCTCTACCACCATCCCCCTTCCACTCTGGGGAGCCCCAGGGTTCATGATGCCTGGTTCCAGCTGGCCTAAGTATGTGAATGGTTGTAGGAGAACACCAGTCCCCAAGTCCCTCCTATGACTGAATCTCTTGACTGAAAGCTCAGGGTTGGGGCAGGGGCCTGGGCTGAACACAGGACAGCAAGCAGGAGTCCTGGGGGCTTAGGGACTGTGGTCCCCCACAGGTGGCCAGTATGACCGTTCAGGGAACCTGATGCACTGGTGGACAGAGGCCTCCTACAGCCAGTTCCTCCGAAAGGCAGAATGCATAGTCAGCCTCTATGACAACTTCACGGTCTACAACCAGCGGGTAAGCTTCCCCCTGTTCCCAGACAGGACAGCGCTGTCCTTGTCACATCCCTGTGGCCAAAGAGCCCTGCCCAAGTCCTCGGAGGAAGAAAGTATGGAACTCCCAAAGACAAGAACATCCCAATCATTATGGGACCATGAAGAGCAGTGACTTAGGAGGCAGCATGGGATAGGGGAAAGGAACCCAAGGATCTGGGTTCAAATCCTCCCCTGATCTTCCTTTAAGGCCTTAGTATCTTCTCCTGTAAGATGAGGGGGTTGGACCAGTGGCCCCTAGAGCTAGAAGACTCCAGCCTTCCAGCTGTAGGTCTAGGGTCCCAGGACCTAGTAACTGGGGCTGGCCAAGAGCCTCAGCACTGGCCACACCAAAGACTCATGTGGTTGGGTGAGGAGGGAAGGAACTCTCATCAGAATAACCACTCTGCAGGTCAGTGGGAAGCACACGTTGGGGGAGAACATCGCGGACATGGGGGGCCTCAAACTCGCCTACTATGTAAGTGCAGTTGGCCTTCTTCCCTCCCTCCACCATCTTTCATGGTGGCCGTGGTGGGGAGGAGGGTCCTGAGATCTGGAACCAAGCTTTGTCATTCCCAAGCCCCCAGGCTCCCCTCCCCCCTCCCCTATACAGAATTGTCCAGAAAATGGGAAAACCTGGAGGGGAGACACAAGCGGAGGAAGGGCCCAGGGTGCACTGGGCTTAATGCAGCCACCAGCCCATAAAAGTTCCATGTCCCCTCTCAGGCTTATCAGAAGTGGGTGCGGGAACATGGCCCCGAGCATCCCCTCTACCGACTCAAGTACACTCACGACCAGCTCTTCTTTATCGCCTTTGCTCAGGTATGAGCCAGGAGCCTGTCTTGGGCTTCCTCCCACCTACATTTACTATTCACAGAGCTGCCTTACCTGGGGCCTCTGTGTAGGAAAGGGAGAGGGAGGGGAATGGACTTATGTATTTTATTCATCTAGAGCCTACTGTGTGGCAGGCATGGTGCTAAGCATTTTACAAATAGTATCTCAGTTAATCCTCACAACAGTCCCTAGAGGTAGGTGCTGTTATTCTCCCCATTTTACAGATGAGGAAACTGAGGCAGACAGCAGTTAAGTGACTTGTCCAAGATCACACAGTGTCTGAGGCAGGATTTGAACTCTGGTCTTTCTGACTCCAGGCAGCACTCTATCCATTGTGCCTCTTAGCTGTCTGTAACTGTTCTAAGCCTCTAACTGACAGAAAACTGGGATTTTCAAGGGACAGGGGATGAAATCCTTCTCATTTCACTGCCTCAGTTTCCTTTCTGTTCCATGGCTAGTCATTACCCTACTGTGGTTGAATGTGAAGCCAGGAAAATGTGGATTCCAATCCTGTCTCAGACAGTTGCTGTGTGACCTGGGGCTAATCACTTGACTCTCTGAGCCTTGGTTTCCTCCTGTGTAAAATGAGAGTGTCAGACTGAGTGGTCTCTGAGGCTCCTTACACCTCCATTTTGGCTTAGAACTGGTGCATCAAGAGGCGGTCGCAGTCCATCTACCTGCAGGTGCTGACCGACAAGCATGCCCCGGAGCACTACAGGTACTGGCCTTCGGGTCCCACGCCTGCCTCTGCTGCTCTTGTGGGAGAAGGCCAGAGTTCTGGGAGGGGGAGGACAGAGGAGCAGAGGGGACCCAATGCTCTGTTTGGAAGCTGCTCATCTGGGTGCGAATCTCAGCTCTGACTCTTACTGGTAGGTACCATGGACAGGACCACTTGGCCACTCTGAAAGCTTAGCTTCCTCATCTGTGAAACAGGCATAACAGTGTTTCGACTCCACTCAAAGGAAAGGGCTTTGCAGACCTTGAAGTAAGGTCTATTTGTGAACATCTGTTTTAGTCAGGAGAATCCTTGGGGTAGAGGGGCTGGCAAGCCAGCAGGGTGGACTGAAGCTTAGTCTGATACAGACAGGACGTGGGATCCTGGGAAGGTCACTTAGCTTCTCAGCCTCCTGAGAAGCCCTCAACATATTTCAGAGAAGCGGCTGACCTGCCAGGGGAAATCGCAGATCTAGGCCTTGTCTTGATTCTAAATCACAATAGCTAACTTTATAGCATTTAAAGGTGTGCAAAGTGATTTACATTTATTAGCTTATGAGGTCATGCTTATAATCATCCTTTGAGGTAGGTAGCCCCATTTTACAGGTCAGGAAACTGAGGCTAACTGGGCAGGGAAGCTATCCCCTGGGACAGCATTGAGAAAGCAGTCTTGGGACTGGTCAAGCTGAATCATTTATAGATGGGCCTGGATTTGAACCCAGGTTCTTCAGCTGCATCTTTTGACTTTGTTCTCCCTGCAGGGTGCTGGGCAGTGTGTCCCAATTTGAGGAGTTTGGCCGGGCCTTCCACTGCCCCAAGAACTCTCCCATGAACCCAGCTCACAAGTGCTCTGTGTGGTGAGGCCCAGGTGCCTAATCCCCTTCCCTGCCTGCCACCCACTTCCCCTGACCTTAGCAATTTTACTGACCCACTGCTGATGGGCCAACTGTCCTTTCCCCGAGGGGCAAAGAAGGACTCTGGTTCTCAGGGGCCTCAGGGGCTGTGTCTGGGCTATAGGAGGAAGAGAGGGTCCTTCCTCTCCCTAAGCTTCTCACTCAGGAGAAGGAAGTAAGTTTGGGGACCACAAGGTAGTTTCCATATCATTCTGGTTGCTGGTCTGAAGGACTCCTGAGGTGGGGATGGGGTGTCCATGAGTTAGGGAGCCTGGAGCCAGGAAAAGGCATGTGCTTCATGTGAGATGTTCAAACTGGGTTGGGGGGAGGGGTGGGGAGAATTAGGTGTGAGTTTCATTGCCTGATCTCCCCAAACCAGAAAGGGGCTGGGGGAATCCATTTCTTGGGGGCAGGGTCTTAGCAAGGACCAAGAAGATGGAGGACCCTGGGTCCTGGCACTGGGGTGGGCAGAGAGAGGGTGGGGAGGGGATCTGGGATACCAGCAGGGTTCAGCTTGTCGCCATATTCTTGCTGCTAAATCTGGTCAATAAAGCTATGTGACTGTCAGCTTCCATTACTCAGCTCCTTCTACCTCAACAAGATGTGTGTGTGTGTGTATGTTTGTGTATATATTTGTGTGTGTGTGTGTGTGTAGGGGGTGGGTGAGGGGAGGATTAGGGGAAGCCACCCTGCCCATAGGAAGTACAGGGCTGGGGATGGACTCCCAGGTGAACAGACATCACTAACCTCCAGCACTCTTTGGGGCTGGTAGTGGATAAAAGCTGGCCTCAGTCAGGGTGGGTTCCACCCCTGACACATACCAATTTTGGAACTTCTCAGCACCCCCAAGCAACTCTCCATGAGTCTTGATCTGCATGGATAGAGGAACCTTCTACACCTCCCCAAACCTCTCTCAAGCTAATATTACTATTTTTAAATTTTTTAGGCAATTGGGGTTAAGTGACTTGCCTAGCGTCACACAGCTACTAAGTGTCAAGTGTTTGGTCTGAGGCTGGATTTGAACTCAGGTCCTCCTGACTTCAGGGCCAGTGCTCTATCCACTGCACCACCTAGCTGCCCTTAATGTTACTATTTTAAAAAGTTGGAGCATAGATTTGGGGCTAGAAAAGACCTCAGTTCCAACCCTTTCATTTTACAGATGAGGAAACTGAGGTCTGGAGAGAGTGATTTTCCCAGTGTCCACAACTAGGAATTGTCAGAGGCAGGATTTGAATCCTGGTCTTCCAGGCCAGGAGTAGAAGACCAGGTTTCTAGTCCCAACACTTACTAGCTGTGTGACCTTGGCCATGCCTTATAACCTCACTGATGGCTAAGTTTTGGGATATAGCAGTTTAAAATGGGGTGAAGGATTTACTTTAAAGGGCAAATGTTTCTAGGCAGCTGCTGGCAGCTAGATATACCCTGTCCTTCTAGCAGGGGCACCACTCAGCTTTCCTTGGGAGCTTACACTCCTGATCATGAGTGGGGTCCATGAGCCATGTTCTGTACCAGATGCAGCCTGAGTAAGGGGCTCAGGGATTTCCCAAGGCTCCTCTTCCTGTTAGTACAGCTTTTGGACAAAGGTGGCTGGCATCCAAGCTCTAGGTAATGGAAGCTTGGGATCCAGCTGGCTCCCATCCAAGGTTGGCTCAGGACAGCACGTTGGGGGACATAACTCATGCTGCACAGTCTGCTTGTTTCTTCTTAGGCTGATGCATTTTGGAGCTCTGTTCCAAGACGTTGGTGGCTGGCCACTATCAGCGCTAATTCACAGCCGTGATGACTCAGGGATTTGACCCACAACCACCTCTTTGACCCTCAATGGCCTCACCTATCACATAAAGAACACCACATTTTACCTGCCTGAAGACAGAGGACTTGACCAAAAGGTCTCCCTCTTCATAAAGAGGGAGGGATCATGAGATATAGATATAGATATATAGAATAGAATGCTGGACTGGGAGTCAGGGAGATCTGTGTTCAAATTCTGCATTTGCCTCTGACATTACTAGCTGTGCAACTCTGAGAAAGCTAAAAGAATCAGCACATAGATTCAGATTTGGAAGGGAAATTTTAAGTTAAGTCACTTTTCAGTCATGTCCAACTCTCCGTGACTCCATTTGGGATTGTCTTGGAGTGGTTCACCATTTCCTTCTCTGGCTCATTTGATAGATGGAGAAACTGAGGCAAACAGGGTTAAGGGACTTGCCCAGGGTCCCACAGCTAGTAAGTGTCTGAGGCCAGATTTGAACTCAGGAAGATGAGCTTTCCTGACTTCAGGCCCAGCTCTCTATGCACTATGGTGTCACCTAGCTGTCCCAGAAGGGAGTTTAGAGGACATCAACTCCAACTTTCTCATTTTACAGATGGGGAAACTGAGGCCCAGAGAGATTTAAGTTACTTTTCCTGTGTCCACAGCTATGAAGCGG
Organism: Phascolarctos cinereus; assembly: GCF_003287225.1. Taxonomy (NCBI): domain Eukaryota; kingdom Metazoa; phylum Chordata; class Mammalia; order Diprotodontia; family Phascolarctidae; genus Phascolarctos; species Phascolarctos cinereus. Next base: position 12,951,643 of record NW_027555958.1, on the reverse strand, counting down.
CTGAGGCAAGGTTCTTCAGGTTTTTTTTTGTACGGGTGTAACTAGACAGTTTCTAAGGTTCTTTCCGTCCCTGTCTCTGATTCTATAAATAATATTGCAGTGCATTGGTTTGGAACCCCGACCCCCCACCCCTACCCATGCCCATTAAGTTATAATTTCCTAGAGGGCAGTAACTCTGTCATCTCTTCACGAGTTGGACTTGGAATCGAGAAAATCTGGGTTGAAATTCCCTTTAATACACTTGCTACCTATGAGACTATGAGCAAGTCAATCAGGCAATGAACATTTATTAAGCACCTACTGTGTGGCAAGCATTGTGCTAAGTGCCAAGGATAAACAGAAAGAGGAGATGGTTCTCACCCCAAGAACCTTCTGTTCTGTTGGCAGAGGCAACCTGTGTGAGTCTAACAGATACATATGTAACCATGTATAACATGGATATTGAACAACCGCAAGGTAAATATGGCAGTGGGATGGGAGGAGGAATAGCTTCCTATAGAACGGTGATGTCAAACTCAAACAGAAATGGGGCAACTGCACTGGGTGGCTCCATGGGCTGTAGATGGACTTAGTTTTAAAGCAAAATGTTATCCATGTTTTATTGTCTTTTTGTTTATTTGGTTAAATGTTTACATTTGAATCTGGTTCAGGTGCACTGGGGGTGTTGGACCCATCTGAAGCAGAAGTGACAGCTGAGCAATTTTCAGTCAGTCCACAAGCATTCTGCACTGGCTACTGTGGGTGCTAAGAGCTGGGAACACTAATACAATGAAACATTCCCTACCCACGGAGAGTTTACATTTGAATGGGGAAGACAGTAAGGATGTCATACATCCAGTGAGGAAATACAGATATTTACATAGTAGCAAAATACAAGATTGGTTGGGACAGAAGGAGGGCACCAGCCACAGAGAGGATCAGGAAGGGCTCGTGGGGAAGGGGTGCTTGAGGTGGTGGTGAGGAGGGGGTGCATCCCAGGGTTGGGGGACAGACAATGCAAAAGCACAGAGATGGGAGAGCGAAGTGTTACGTATGCAAAAGAGGGACCAGTCTGCCTCTATCACAGGGGGGGAAGTCATGTCCAATGAGGCTGGAAAGATAGGTGGGGTCCTGGCTATGAAAGACTTGTCAAATCAAACAAGAATTTCTATTTTATATTTAAAAACATATTTCATATATGAAACTATGTGAAATATATCATATATTAGTATATAATATAGTTAAATATATTTTTATTTATATTTCACAGGTTTCCATTTTTTCCTGAAAGGAATAGGGAGTCATAGGAGTTAATTGTGTAGGGGAGGGACAGGTCAGACCTGCACCTGAAGGAAACCAGAGATTTCTAGCTCAGGTGATGAGGGAGTGCATTCCAGACATGGGGAAGAGCCTAAGAGGATGCGTAGCAACGGGAGGCCACGCTCTTATGGACAGAAAATGGCAGCAGAAAGGGCAGTTTGACTGGCTCACAGCTGGTTATCTAGTACTAGATAATAGCCTTGCCACGTCGGGGTCGAGGCATAGTGTATTGAGCCGTGGCTGATCAGACCAATACGAACTCAAAAGGCTCTACCACAGGTTGGGTGCAAATAGTCCATTTGAACATTGGAAGTGGAAATGGCTCTAGATTTGCACATCTCACATTTTGTTTGTTTTTGGTTTTGTTTTGAGCAACTGCAATTCTGCTTTGCTCATAGAGCACAGTGTCTTCTTTGATTCAGGCATGCCGTGCTAAGCGGTCCTGTGTCAATGTCTCCCATGTCCCACAATGGATACCAAAGTTCTTCAGACCTTGAGTGTCCTTGTATGCTTGCCTTATGTGAGTTTTCCATAAGATAGTCTTTTAGGTAAACATACATTTGGTATTCAAACAAGGTGGCCAGCCCATTAGAGCTGTGCTCTCTGCAGTAGAGTTTGAATGCTTGGCAGTTCAGCTTGAGAAAGGACTTCAGTGCCTAGTACCTTATCTTGCCAGGTGATCTTCAGAATCTTTCCAAGACAATTCAAATGGAAATGATTGAGTCTCCTGGTATGGCACTGGTACACTGTCCAGGTTTCACAGGCATACGACGATGAGGTCAGGACAACGGCTCTGTAGACCTTCAGTTTAGTAATCAGTCTAATCCCTCTTCTCTCCCACACTTTCCTTTGGAGCTTCCCAAATTCTGAGCTAGCTCTGGCAATGTGTGTGTCGCCTCATCATCTATGTGGACATCCCTGGAAAGCATACTGCCAAGGTAAGTGACCTTATCTGCAGCATTCAAAATTCCTCCGTTTGCTGTAGTCAATGGTTCCACATATGGATGGTGCCATGCTGGCTGGTGGAGAACCTGTTCTGTTGGTGTTGATTGTTGGGCCAAAATTAGCACAAGTGGCAGAGAACTGATACATACTTTGTTACATCTCAGCTTCAGAGGCTGAGTTGAGTGCACAATCATCTGAGAACAAAAGAAAATCACACACCAACTGTCCCTCCATTTTAGTCTTGGCTTGTAGCCTTTTCAAGTTAGTTTACCATCAGTGTGGTAGCTGACCTTGATGCTGCTTTCATCCTCATTGAAGGCACCTGACAACATCACAGAAAACATAATGCTAAAAAGCATGGGAGCAAGCATACAAGCCCTGTTTCATTCCATTGATGACTGGAAAAGAGTGAGAGCATTGTCTTTTATCCAAAACCTGTGCAAGCATGCCATCATGAAACTGGCATAAGACCCTGATGAACTTTTTTGGGCAACCAAATTTCACCATGAACTTCCACAATTCCTTACAACTGACAGTATTAAAGCCCTTGGTCAGATGGGCAAATGTTGTGTGCAGACTGCTGTTTTGCTCCTGGCATTTCTCCTGGAATTGTCAGTTAGCAAACATTGATGTCTGCCATTCCTCAGCACTGGATCTTGGGTAGACATCCATCTTCCAGGTGAAGGATCCACTTATTAAGGAGGACTCTGGCAAAAATCTTGCCAGAAACCAACTAAGAGAAAGATCCCCTTGTGATTGTCATGGACTACCTGTCTCTTTCCTTTATAAAGATGGACAGTGAAGGCATCCTTGATCTCCTGGGGGATAACACCCCCTTGCCATATAACCCGGATGATTTCAGCCAGCTTTGATATGAGCAGTAGGCCCTCTGCCTTGTAGATCTCAGCTTGGATGGGATTAGTACCAGGCACTTTGCCACACAGAGGAGACTAATGGCATTCAAAGCTTCTTCTTCAGCTGGAAGTTTGTCTAGAGAGGGACTGACTTCAACCTGAGGTAAGCAGTCAGCGGCTTCAGTTGAGAACGCTGCGGAAATGTTCAGGCTGTCTCTCCAGGATCACACCCTTACCACTGATCAGTGTGGCTCCATCAGCACTGAGTAGTCAAGATGCAAGGCATCTTTAGGGCATTGTAAAAGCACTTTGGATTGTTGCCACCAGCATAAAATGGAATCTCATCTGCCTTCTTACTAAGCCAAGGATCCTGAATGCCTCTGAGCTTAATTTGCACCTCATTTTTGATAGAGTTAAATGTAGCTTTCTTAGAGACAGATGAACTGTCCTACTGGTAAACCCTGTGGAGTTCTCCTTTTTCATCTAGCAGTTTCTGAATTTTCCCATCACTCTTGTCAAACCAATCTTGATGTTTGCAAGTGTTCTTGTTCAGATGAGCAAATTGGTGCTGCACACCAAATCTCTGGAAGCTGTCCTCCTTTTCTATTCCACTGTTGCCAACTGTGTGCTGACCCAGCTTTCCCTTGAGGTCAGCTTGGAGAAGCCCTCTAATCTGTTGACATGAGGTCTTCTGGTCTTGTCTTGGGGCCACTGCTTTTGTTGAATGAGAATGTTTAGCTTGGAGAAGATAAGTCTATGATTGGTCTAGTATTTTGTGCCACACATCATCTTCTTCATTCTCACATCCTACCTGGCTCTTCTTACAATGGCTTAGACTGTTAAATGCCAATATGTGCTGTGAGGGTGCATCTATGACATTTTGCTGCATTTAGGTAAATGAAAGACTGTGTTGGTGACGATAAGTTGATGAGATGCACAAGTCTTCAGTAGCAAATGACTGTTGCTGTTTCTGACTATTGCTGCCATGTCTGATGGTCTCTGCCTACTCTGGCATTAAAATCACCCAGAATAACAAGCTTGTCCTCTTTCAGCACATTAATGATGAGGGTCTCCAGGTCGTCATAAAATTTTTCTTTGACCTCATCAGGGCTCATCGTGGTGGGAGCATATGCAAATGAAGATGGTGGCATAGTGTTTTCCTGCAAGTGGCAATCACATTGTCATGAGCCTGTCTTCCACTCCTTTGGGGAGGCAATACAAGCTTGTTGACTAGATAAATTTTGATTGCAAAATTTATGCCAGCTTCACAGCCTTCCCCGTCACTGCGGCCACTCCTGAAAAACACCTGTTCAGTTCTGACTTCAGTAAGCTGGCCTTCATTTGCCAGCCTAGTTTCACTCAGAGCTATTATTTGAATGCGGTTCCTGCCAAGTTCTCTCACATTAAGAATGGTTCGTCTTTCGGGTCTGCTGGGTTTCATGTTGTCCATGAGCTTGTGTGCATCCCATGCGCCAATGGTGAGTAGGATCATCTTTGAAAAATTTTTGTACATTTTTTTGTGTTTCAACCAAGAGGTGGGATCCCTGCCAGCCATGGTAAGCAGGCCAGGATTGGGTGAAGCAGACAATTTTTAGGGCCCCTTTTCCAGCCCCTTCCTCATGACAGGAGGTGAGCAGCGTGGTACTTAAAAAAGCTGCTTAGACAACCGGGGGGCTGTCGAATCCCATTGCTGCTTTAGGCCAGTGAGAAGACGACCGTATGCCCTGGGTCATCCATGTGCAGGGTTGTGGTTACAGTCCCCAGTGTATTCATACCTGCTACTTCATCACTTGACTGTGGTTACAGGACTTTGAGGTAGGTAAAAATGGCAAAATGCTATGGGTGATGTTGAGCATAAATTGAATTTAAGTGAGGCAGAATGGCTCGAAGAGTCATGGAAGTCCAGTGGCAAGAGAAAAGTCAAGATGACTGGTGATCACTTGGGATGCAGCGGATGACCTTGGCAACTTTGATGTCTGACCAAACTCCAAGTGCTCCATAGCACTCGCTTCCACTGCCTTAATGGCTATGAGGGCAAACTGCTCTTATCCACTCATTCTTTTGTGAGAAGCCTTCACATGCTTGGAGTAGATACCCCCCCAACTCATCTGCAGGTTTGAGGCATTGTCAGGTACCCTCAACCTGGTTTAGCCTGTCTGCTGAGACAGTTTTACTGGGGTGTGGCCACCGTGAATGTTATGACTTCTTGGAGCCACAGGTGAGAGGTGGACACCAAAGGCAGATGAGCAGCCCTGAAGAGGGCTCAGCAAACCTTCACACCAGAGGTGCTGGTCCTTCCTGAACACCCCCTACAGCCCTTAGGTCTTCCTCTGAGAATCTGAGCCAAGCAGTTGGGGTTAGCCTTAGTCATAGAAATACTCCTTCAGGAAATCTTCTTTGCTCTCTTAACAAGGAACCAATTGGCATGTCTACATTCTCTGTGGGGAAATAATCACCAATGTGATTATTTTACTAGTTAGGCAGAGGACATAATTAATTCAAAGTAAAAACATTTAACAAAACACCACACTGAGAAAAGTAGCAATAGAACATTTTGCCAATAAACCTGGGGCACACTGTCATGAAATATACACATCACCAGTAGGAAAATTGGATACTCCTGGGAGGGCTCTATACATAGGGAACATGTATGACCAGACCACATAAAGGAGTTGAACTAGATGATATCTGAGTCTCTTTTAGCTCTAAATCTATGATACTGGTTAGGGGTGGGGGTGGGGGTGGGGAGGGAACCTCAGGCTGGCAAGGGGGCAACATCATGTCATGTGCATAGCTCTACTTAGACAGCAAATAAATAAAGGTAAAGAATAGATAGATAGATAGATAGATAGATAGATAGATAGATAGATAGATAAATGAAGGTAAATAAGAGGGAAGGAGGAAGGTGGAAAGTGTTTTGGGGCAAGAAAAGCTGTCTTTACCCATTGATGCAGTATCCAATATCCATCAACAATAATTCACTTAACAGGCCATCACCCATGGCCCACTGCACTTAGAAGGCATGAGGTGTCAGTATGCCTGGCTGCCAACATCTCCCAGTGATGTCATCATACTGCCCTCTCTGGGTCTGTTGTCATTGGTCTGATGATTTGAGGTCTTTCATGTGATGAGGCTTCTTTCTATTTTCAGCTTGGGGCTTCAGCTGCGGTCTTCAGCCATAGTGCTACTTTTGCTCCATGAGAGGAAGAGTGGGGTCTGCCACCTCTCTTTTATCTTGGAGCCCAGAGCCTTAAGCCTGAGCTCTTGCAGGGAGGCAGCCCCCTTCTACACCAAGTTTTAGCCATGTAAATCCCTCGTCTGTTGGGTTTCAGAGCCTTCACTGTGGTTTGCTTTTGCCTCAGAGAAGCCGAGCTCTTTTCAAACACAAGACATCCAGCCTGTTAAATAGCACATCATGGGCCTTAAGTTGGTCATTGAACCTCCTCTTTCCTGCTCACCAGGGACATGGTTTCTGTCCCAAGCTTCAGTCTGACTTAGGGTTAGAACATCTTTGTGGCTCCAAATGCACTGAGGGAGGGTGCTGCTCAGCCAAGAAGCCCCATAGGAGTTGTGGGCTCTCCGTGGGTCACTGTCTTTCAGCCTGTACAACCACAAAGAAAGGGGAAAGGCAAGGAACCAATGCCCTCAGGGAGCTTGTATCAAACCTGCTCTTCACCTCAATCTTTTCATCTGAATTCTTGTCATTGTTCTGAATACCCAGCCCCGTGGCAAGTGCTAGGCTTTGAGTCCCCATGCTAGTGTAACAAGGAGGAGGACACATTTTTCTTAACCTTTTCTCCTCTTGGGGCAGGGACCATTCCACTTTTGACTGGTCGTCTTTGTTAGAAGAACAGGTGTTAATTGAGCACACAACCATGACCCAGTCTCCCTTCTTCTGGTCCTTTAGGTTTCTATCTTTTCATATCACCGTGACTCTGTTGTCACACTGGGAATTCCAGGGAATGAAAAGGCAGAACCAATTAATCTTGGAAACATCTATTCCATTCCGAAGGGGGAAAGAAAAAGCATTCTATCACCATGGCAACCACTTGAGCCCCATCCTTCTCTCCACAAGATACTTTGAACCTCTGAGGCACAGTTTTCACAACCAGAGGTAGGTTGGATCCCGATATCCTTCCAGATGTGCGTGCAGAAGATGGGCGCTTATCAGCATAGGCACACATTGTCCTTGCACGGAGAGGTCAGAGACCATAAGGATCTGGCTGCATCACATAGGCCTGAGAGCCTCAGCGGCCCCATTGGTCTACCTGTCCGGAACAGTCTAATATCTGTCTCTGAGTCCCTGTTGAAGTGAACTACAGAGAAATTCTGAGGCCGTTGGACATCCTCTGAATGAAATGGAGCCTTTGGTGGGCAGTACCAGAACTTGAAACTATTTTCATCACCTCCCAGCATTGGCGGGGGAGGAGGCTTAGCTAAAGCCTCTTCTGAGGCAGGCCTCTGGCTTCTATGGGCCTCAGTTTCCTCATCTGTAAAATGACTGGTTGAACTCAATGGCCTCTAAGATCCTCTCTGGTTTTAAATCTATGATCCTTTGCAAGTACCTGTTTTTGCCCCAAGGCCCTTTTTTAAAATTTTACCGATGCCTTGTTTTTTACATCACAGCAATTTCTGGGACTACTCCTTTTGTACTCCTCTCCTCCAAATTGAACCCTCCTTTGTAACAAAGAAAACTAGTTAAGCAAAGACACCTGAAAGAGTGACCACATCGAGTAGTATGTCCAACATTTTGCCCAGTAGTTTCCCACCTCACTGCCATGAGGAAGAAGACACACTCATTGGTATCTGCTCTGTATCTGTCCTCTTGGGCCATTATTAGTTTTCCAGTTGCTCAGAGTTTGACTTCCTTCGAATGATCTTTTCAGTTAAATTTTTCACAGTCATTATATGTATGATTCCTTTCATTCTGCTCATTTCACTTTACATCAGTTCATCTAAATCTTCCCATGTTCTCCTGAATTCTTCAGGGTTATCATTACTGAAAGAACAATAATCTTCCACTACATCACTCATATGAAAGGCTGTGTGGGGACATTGGACAGTGAGCCAGCTATGGAACCCAGAAGATCTGGGTTCAAGTCCCACCTCTGACACTTACTGACTATGGCAAGTCCTTACACTCTTAGGACCCCACACCGCTCTCTCAGACTAAGTTGCAGAGGGCGTGATGGACCTACATTGGTACAGGGACTTTTCTCTTCTGAGAGATGTTAAAGCACAGGGCCCCAGAGCCCTACATTCATATGGCTACATTTCATTTCCCTATTCACCAATCACTGGCACCCACTTTGCTTCTAGGCTTTGCTACCACAAAGAGGGATGCTATGAATATATGGATTCCTCCTAGATATTTGTCTCTGTCTTTGACATCGTTGAGGCATATGTCCCTATGGAATGCAATCTTCTTGAGAAGGGACTCTTTCATTTTTGCCTTTGTATCTCCAGTATGGAACACAGAATTCAGCACACAGTAGGTACTTAAAAAAGGCTTGTTGAATGATCTCTTGGTAGCAGGATCACAGGCTCAAAAGGTATGGATAATTTGATCACCTCCCCATCCCCATCACTTTTCACCTCCACCTTTCATTCGTATTCACCCTGTTCTGCAAATAGAGTACGGGGTTACCCTCTTGCCAGACTCTGAGTTATTGGAAATCACTTTCCTTGAGCCCACCCTACCATCATCCTTGTGTCCCAGTGTATTACTTTGCTCCAGTGATAGGCAATACTGCTCTCTACTTTAGCATCTCTTGCCCAACCTTAGATTGCCACCTGCCCTGGAGTCAATGGCTGATACCATGCCCTTAATTTGTTGGGTTCTGTCCCAGTGGTATTCCACTGACCTCTTCTCCTGATGTCCCATAATATTGTGAAGGTGATTTTAGTTTCTGACAGGTCAGACCAGCGGGGTCCAAGCTTTTCAGGTCTTACCAAGCTAGAAAGACTTTAATGAGCCTGGGAATGAATAAATGAGTAAAAAGAGTATTTATTAAATACTTAATATATGTCCAGCATTGTGCTAAGTGCTTGGGGATCCAATTATTAGTGGGACAGCACCTGACTTTAGGGAACTTGGAGTTTCAGGAGGGAAGATACAATCTGAGACCATCTGCCAAGTTATAGAAGGGATGCAGGTTGTATTAGTGGAGAGACACTAATGAACTCATGGATCTTGGAACTATTAAATTATTGAACTATTTCAAGTCTTCAGTTCCATAAGAGGTTTCATAGGATCAGAGGTTCATAGTGCGTACTCTCCCAAAAGCTTCCAGGAATTAAGAGAAAATGCCCTGTGGGAGGGAGGGGTGGTTCTACTATAGTGGCTGCAGTAGACTGGAGTGGAGAAGTTGCCTTCAACCACTATCCTGCTCAATGAAGGAAGGAAGGAAGGAAAAGTCCATTACCACTGGCTTGTCGTTTGTTCAAAGTGCTGTCCTCTGGTGTCCATCTGCAGGCAGTGCAATCTTGTCTCCTTCAAACTCTCCGGTGTCTGATCTGCCCGTCGCTCAGTGTCTCAAAATCTGTGCAACCCCAGATCTCATCTCCTCTTGATGCAAACTCATGCCATGCTAGATGACCCCCTTCTTCCTGGAGCTTTCTCATTAGTCCTTGGAAGCTTGAGGGAGGGACAACAATTGTATCACAGATTTAGAGGTGGGAAGGATGTCAGAGGTTATGTTAGGAATGAGGAAACTGAGGATGAGACAACTGAAGTGACTTGCCCAAAGTCATAAGGTGGTAAGAGGCTACTCCTATCTTGTCACAATAAATAGATCCATTGTACTTTGCCTGGATGAACAAAAAAACATTTGTTAAGCACCTACATGGCGCCAGACATGGGGGATACAAGTACAAAATTGAGGTGGTCCCTGCCCTCAAGGAGCTTAAATTTGGAGAGGCAGAGACAATACAAATGGGTAGCAAGAGCAAGAGTTTGGGGTCTTGGGAAGCAGAGCCAGTGAGTGGAGCCATAAGGCAGTCAACTGTCCTGGCTTTTCCAGAAACAATTATTAAGTATTCGTTTGATTAGGAAGCTAGTGGGGTGGGTGGGGAGATGGAGGGGCTTGTGCAGTGACAGGGGGAATGGCAATGTGGCCAGGTGGATAGGTGAATTCTCAGTTGCTTCCACACAATAGAACAATCCCCCACTGGTACTAATTATTCCCTATGCTGGAAACCTCTCCTTTCTCACCCCCACCTCACAGGATGCATCTCTTCCTTCAAAAGTCATTTGAAGCACCATCTCCTACATCAGGGGCTCTTAGATTTCAGGGAATTCAGGAATGTATGTGAGAAATAAGCGACACCTTCATTTTTCTTAACCTCTAAGAGAAACGTAACATTTCCTTCAGTTTTTTAGAAACAGCATTCTCAGAAAAGGGTCCTCGGCTTCACCAGCCCACCAAAGAGGTCCATGGCACAAAAAAGGTAGCAGAACTCTGTTCTACCTGAAATCTTTCCTAATACCATCAATTGGCAGTGGCCTCCCTTTCAAACATTTAACTGCTTCTATCTATTTGTATTTATTCTTGATATAATTATATTGTCTTGCTCTCAAATGAAGAGCTCATTCATTCCTGTGTATTTTCTGATATATTCTCATTTTTAGAGCTTCTCTAATTTCTATTTGGTGTTTTGCTTGGATAAAAGGTTTTTCTAGCTATTCACTAGAAATAATGGTCTTTTGTGTCATCAGTGTTTGATGAGAAGGAGCTAAGCTGGTGAAGATACAGGCTTTGCTCCTTAAGAGAGACCAGGAAAGTGTCCTTCTTTCTGAAACCCTAAACAATATTTGAAGGGACAGGTAGATAACATTCTAACTCAATATGCTTCTTACAGCCCAGAGAAAAGAGTGCCCAGCCTTGTGATGTTCCCAAGGTCTACTCACCCTTCACCATCACTTCCCCCAATCCTCAAGCTATCTTGCAGTCAAGTATGGACGCTGCCCTTGGCTTTTGTTCTCTCTGCAGAGGGAGGCCAGACGTCAGAAAGTATCTGTCTACACATGTGAATGTATCTTACACTCACCTTTCTTATACTTAAATATGTCCTTGTTGTCTTTCCCATTAGAATGTGAATTCCGTATGAGTAAGGATTATTTCATTCATTGTATTTTTATTCACAGGGCTTAGTACAGTGCCTGACACATAGTAGGTTCTTCATAAGTGCTTGTTGATTGATTGAGGTGAATCAGTGGTCTAGACCTGGCTGGTTAATTGAATTTTCATTCACTCATCTATCAGGACAGCTCAATACCTGGATGAAGTTCCAGAGTGGAGTGGATTAACTCCCCTACGACCTCTGGAGGTCTGATTCAAAAGGTGCTCCTCTAGTTGGGCAGAGGGTGTCTCTTTTGCCATGGTAGTGACCAAAGAAAGCTCTTCTCTCATTTTATTCTGTGTTCCCATTTCTGCCAGGCCGTGAACACCACCTAAGACCATTTCACCATCCATACTGTGTCATTTCAATAAACGCCATTGTTTTGAGCTGACAGTATCACCCGACTTACTGTTGAAGGAAAAAATCGACTGATGGGGGCTCATGACCTATGGTTTTAGTGATTATCCAAAGACTACCTTGAGCTTGAGGTAGCCAACTCTTGAGAATAGCCAACTGAGAGAGCAGGCCATAGAGAGAAGTAACAAAACGTCCCTCCCACAAACCTGTGGCACAATCTTACATAAATGCACACGATAACAGTGAGAAGAGTAGACCAACAGTTGAGAGTCGCCCACTTGGGGAAGACATACAGCCAATGCAATGCACAAACCAAGCTGTAAGGTCCTGATGTCCCTTCTCTTCCCAGAGTGTCCTCATGCTCCCTTCTCTTCACTGAGTGCAGTGTCTTTGCTAGGTAGGTCACTAAATTAGACTGTCTGGGACTCCTCCTTGTTAACTTAGCTAAGTGGATAGAATGGTGGCCTTAGGATCAAGAAGACCTGAGTTCAAATCTAGCCTCAGACATATACTGTCTGACCCTGGGCAAGTCACTTAACCTCTACCTGCCTCAGTTTTCTCAACAATAATATGGGGATAATAATAGCACCCATGCAGTAGGGTTGTTGTGAAGATCAAAGAAGATATTTGTAAAGTGCTTAGCATAGTGTCTGACATGTAGTAGGCACTATTTAACAGCTTATTCCCTTCTCCTTTTCTTTCTTCTCCACACCTCAACTCCCAACAGCCAGAGCCAACTTTCTTGACTCTACTGCTAGACTGTCTGGGCCTGTTCTGTGTTGGGTACGATATCTCTCTCTAAGCAAGTTATTCGACCACAAGATGCCATGGTTGGATAGGATAGGGGGAGAGGAGAGGAGAAGAGGAAGGGAGAGAAATCCCTTCCCCCCTTCTCCACTGCTCAAACTCACATTGCTCAGAGCTGTCTCCCAGCACAGCTGACTCCTTAGAGAGAGTGTCTCGCTTTTTAAAGGCTCCTAAAGACATGGCTGATCCTTTAGCTCGGTAACGGCTAGATGCTGTAATTCCCTTAGGAAGCTGATTGAAGAACATCTTCATTCCTACTAAAAGAGAAATACAGTGTTAAGGCTTCCTTATACTTCATTTAAGACCTGGGTGCCTGTCTCTGTTACCTACCTCTGTTACAACCTGTAATTTCATCAAGTGAGCTGAGCTCAGCTGAGCAGAGGTCCCTTGATCAATGTCCCCACCACACACACACACACACACACACACACACACACACACACACTGCAATTATTATTATTATTATCTCCTATTTTTTGATAACGTTCAGATTGAAACAAATGGCCCCAGGACAAATTGCTATCATGCTGACTCTTGCTCAGGAGGATAAAGTGACTGTTTTTTGTAATTGAATAAAAGTATGGGGTTGTAAGTTCATCCTCAGTAGGTCCATTGAAAGCATCTCTGGAACAACTCCAGGAGCTGACAGGATGACAGGGATGATGATACTTCATCCTGTTTCCTCTCTAGGATTATGTTGTGAAAGCTTCTCATTCCATCTTAAGGAGAAGGTCCAGGCCAGCCATGTCTTCCTTCCTCTCTGAGCTGCTCTCTGTTAGACTCTCTGTTGGACATTCTCTAACATGCTATAGAAACCTCCTCACCCTGGAAGCTTCCTCCATCCCAGGACTACTTCTCACATTGGAAATACCCTCTCCCACTGCTTGGTTCCTCCAAGAGCCACTATTTGAATGAGGATGTCCAGGCCAATCATGACTTTATTCTGCAACAGGCTGCACACCTGGCTCTCCAAACTTTCTCTCCCATGCCTCCTGGGTACCTTCCCCTACCTTCCTTTCAGCTTATTTTCATATGTTGTCTTCTCTCATTAGAATAGAAGCTCTTTGAGGGCAGGGATCTGGCTTCCAGCCTGTATTTGTATTCCCAGAGTCAGGGGAGGAAGGAGAGAGAAATCCCCCCCCCCGCCCCGCTGCTCAAGTAGGTAGAGCTCAGAGCTGTCTCCCAATACAGCTGACTTCTTAGAGATTGTATCTTGCATTTTAAAGGCTCCCAGGGGATGTGGCTTAGCACAGAGCTTGGCACACAGTAAGCACTTAATAAATGCTTGTTGACTTCGAGTAGTTTTGAGATTATGAGTTTTTGATATGGTGCCACATCTATTAAACCATTATTCTTGAATTTTTATGGCTCAATGTTATATCCAGTGAATTGTAGGAAAGAGTTCTGCCCTTGAGAAGGCTCTGGTTCTACTATAATTTATGTGTTGAATTCTCAAAGATGCTTTGGGGTCTGTTTTTTGGTAGTAAGGAGATTTGTTATGTGGTCGGGGATGGAAGACCGTGAGCTTCTGGCTCATAAGTCTGGATTGTCTTCTTGGGCATTCAGGGAGGACTACATTTTAGCAACCTGTCATGATGGGCAGGAGCTTCTACCATTCCCTTGAATAATCTGCATCAACCAACAAATCCTGGCAAGCAGACAATCCTTAAGTCCTGCCTCCTTAAGGGTAATTTTCCCAGGCGAGGACTGGGTCGTGAATTGCTGTCATAAAACTCTCCCTTCGAGTAAACAAATCCATAAGCCAAGAAGTTTGCTCACTTCTTTGTCATCCTAGTGTTGGTCGAGTTCAGATGGATGATGAGTTGTTCTTATTACTAAATAAAGACATTATCATTATAATAACTCCTATTCTTATGTGGCTTTAAAGATAACAAAGCATTTAACATATTTTACCAATGAGAAAGCAAAGACTTGGGCAAAGTACAAAGTGACGATGCTGAGGTAAGACTAAACCCTTTCTTGATTCCAAGTACAGCACATGAAAATATGAGATACTCAAATTAGCAAAACATGGAAGAGAGATCGTAAGCAACCCAACATAGAAAATACAATTAAACAAGCCAGAAGAGAGCTAGTTACTTTTCATAGTTAACAGCATGAATACTTTTTTTAAACCAAATGATCAGAACAAGAGATGCAGAAGAGCAGATAGGACAAAGAACTGTTCAAACAGTCACTAAGACCTGGGCTCCCAACTTGCCTGTGACTCTTACTGGCTGAATGATCCTGGACAAGTCACTTAATCACTAAGTGCCCCAAGCCACTTTGGAAGATTCTAAGTATCTGAAGACTTGCCCCTATCCGCATTATCGAAGGATTTCCTCACTGGGAATTGCCTATACCAATGCAGGATAAAATAAAACAAAACAAAACAAAACCAAAAAAAGGAGGAGGGATAAAAAAGAAACAAAAGCCATGGTCCACATGGTCAGTTCTGTGAGACGTTCTAAAATGAATTAATATTATGCTACACAAATTGTTCCTGAATGCTTAGAGAGAAAACTGTACCAAGCTCCTTTTCTGAGACAAATGTGGTCCTAATGCCTAAACTAGGAAAGGATAAGGCAAAAAAAGAGAATCATAGAACAATGTCACTAATGAACTTCAGTGCAAAATTTTAGAATTAATCCTAGCAAAAAAGACTACAGAGATATATTTTTTAAAATTACTAAATTGGATTTAGCCAGAGACGTGCAAGGATCGTTCCAGCTAGGAAAACAATTAACATCATTAATGATATTAAAAACAAAATATCCCAAACCACATGATTAAATCAACAGATACAGAAAAAGCCTACTACATTCATTTATGCAAAAAAGCTTTAAAAAGTATAATTAGAATATAGACAAGACTGAGATGATAGGTTTGAGCTTGATTGAGTAAAGCATAGAACGCCACGTTAAGAAATTTGACTCCATAGCAGGTGATAGGGAGCCACAGAAGCTAGGATTAATGTGGGCAGATCTGTGCATTAGGCAAATTCATCTGGCAGTGGAGGATTGGAGAAGGGTGAGGCTGGAGGCAAAGAGATTTGATGGGAGGCTAATTTCAGGGAAAGGAAATGAATGTCTGAAATAGAATGGTGGTATTGGGAATGTAAACTAGGGAATAGACAGATGCAAGTCATCTTGCAGAGGTAGAATCGATTGGACTTGGTAATTTATTGCTGCAATCACAGAAGAAACATGGGGAAGAACATCACTCAACTCTGAGAGCTTTTGGCCTGAGACGATAGTGGCACCATTGATAGAGAGAAGGAAGTTGGAAAGAGGAGCAGGCTTGGAGGAAGGAAATGACAAGTTACATGTGGAGCTTGAGATGTGGGGGAGTTATCTAAGGAAAGATATCCAGCAGGTAGTTGGAGAGGTGGGTCTGGTTTTGAGTGAGAAGTCTGGGCTGACGCTTTATTAGCCCAAGCACTTTCATGGGGGTCAATGCCCTTTTACCCCAACATGGACTAAATTCTGATTTTCCTAAGGTAACTTTGGTTAGAGTGCAAGCCTGAGAAAGGGACTTACGAAAAGACTGTAAGATTGAACCTGATCAGCATATACTCAGAAATGGGCACTATATCTGGAGATGGTGTGTGTGTGTGTGTGTGTGTGTGTGTGTGTGTGTGTGTGTGTGGTTTGAATCTCAACTCTGTCACTTACTGGCTGTGTGACCATGAATAAGTCACTATCCCTGTGACTCCATGTCTTCATCTGTACAGTGAAGGGTGTGAGTAAGGTTCTATAGCTCTCATATTTTAGGAATTGGTCGCTCTCCAAATGCTCTCTCAGCAAAAGAGGTAGGGGCGGGGAGCAGGGGGTACATGGAGGAGGCGCACATCTTTCCCATCTTCCCCAGCTCCACACACCAGGGGAAGCCTGCTAACCTGATTAGCCAAGCCATCAGCCCAGAGAAGGTTGATGGCACTGAGCCCTCAGGCCTGGAGGGGATTGTTAAAACCGAATTTTGGGCAAATGAGAAAAGAAATTAAACTGAGCTCAGGTAGGGGGCTTTAAGTCCATGCTCCCCTAACTGAGGGAGTAGGGGATGGGGGAGGGGTAGCTTCTAAAAGAGAAAGAGCCAAGAATAGAAATTGAGACCTCTAAGCTGCTGTCTAGTCACCTGCCCAGTCCTGCCCAGCAGGTTACGAGGTTACTCAGGCAAAATCATGGAACATTTCCTGCTTCTGCACCAACAAGAGTCTCAGCAGATTAGATGGGGCAGTGGAAAGATTGGGAGCCTGGATTGGGGGAGGATAAGAGGACCTAGGATCAGATCCTTGTTAGTTCTACTTATTGAAACTGTGACTTTGGGCAAGTCCCTCGGTTTCTCTGGGCCTCATTTCCCTCATCTGTAAAATGGGGTTGACCATGCATGCACTTCATGGGCTTGTTCTTTGCAAGCTGTCCAATGCTGTAGAGCTGTGAGTTAGCAGGTAGGTGCCCTGAGGAGGGTCTGGATCTGATTCAGACTGGTCCCTTTTCCCCACATGTTCTCCCCACAGGAGAATCTTTGGGCTGAGACTGCCCGGAGCTTCTCCTCATTCCCTTTATCCATGGGAGGCCTGCTGAGTCCTAGTTGATCACTTCCATATAAGTGTTCACTGCAATCTTCCCTGGCACCAAGAGCCGGTCTGGATGTGACAACGGCTCGGTCCTGCCATCCTCACGCCTGGAGCTGACTCAGCTTCTGGCCGGTCTATTTTTTTTTTCATTCACCTTAGTCTGAGCAGTTTCTTCTCTTCATGAGAAATCTTTTTCCAGGAAAGACTTAACTGGTCCCACACCTCTCACATCTCCTGGCTCCTGATTTGCCTAAGGGCTGCTATTCATGGTGGGTACCCATAGTCTGGTCTATATAAGTCTCACTAATTGTTCCTTTACTTCCAATCAGCACTTATAAAGCACCTGATCTATTCCAGGCACTCACGATACAAAGAGAAACAATCACCTAAACCTTGCTCCCAAGGAGCCCACATTCAATGGGGTGGGGTGGGGGACGGACATGTATACAGATAGATAAATACAAAAATAAGAAAATAGAGAATGATGTGGCCTCCCTCCAGGCTCACTTCCTGCATCACAATGGCAGGCCAGATCTACAGAGATGGGAGTCACTATTTCTACCCTCAGGATTCTAGGGGTTAGCTGAGGATTGAAGTTTCTAGTACCATTGATCACAAGTCCTCACTAGTGTTCCGCATTATCAATTAGAATCAGCTGAGCTCCATCAGCTTTTATCAAAGCACATTTACTAAGGCTGTATAACAAGAAAAAATGTTACGACATACACACGCGCACACACACACACACACACACACACACACACACACACACCCCGCAACTCAGGAGTGCAGCCTCCTCCTGCACACTCCAAGTCCCTGGGGAGAGAAGGCTCAAATGTAAAGCACAAAAGCCAGTTTCATCTCTGGATCCTTGATCTCCTAAGACCAGGGAAGAACAAACACAAAAGGAGCCATGTGCTCACAGACACATGGTGGCCAGACGGGAGAGAGAGAAGCTTCCCCTTCCCCGACTCAGAGACACAAAACAGACACCAGGAAGGGAAAAAAGTGAAAGATAGGCAGGTTATTGCTTTTGTATGCAAAATCAGTTGGAGCCCAGAGCCTCCTGAGAGGAGTCCTGGCTCCTCTGCCAATGAGGAGACTTTTCTTCATCATTTAGTACCAATCCTTCAGGCATCCATGGCTGGAAAAAATGTTCCCTCTGTTTTCCATGGGGTCAGTCAGACTGGAACCGAGCAGAGAAATATCTGCATGTGCTATAGGGACTGGGACCTCCTTGGCCAACCCCCCATTGCACTAAACAAGTGTCTGTGCCAGGGGGTAGGAAGCTCAGGCACCAGAAAGTGGGGAGCTCACCAATCTTCCTGTAGGAAGTGACATCCAAACTGAGTGTGACTTAAGCAAGGAATCTAGCAGAAAGTTGCCAGGTTCTCACCCTTCCCTTTTGCTCTCATGGCTGCAGCCCTAGCCTAAGCCTTACTTGTGTATGACCTAGGCTATTGGTAGGCTGTCATCCCTTGCCAATCTGGTAGCTACATGGAACAGTAGATAGAGTGCTGGGCCTGGACTCTGGAAGATCTGAATTCAAATCCAGCCTCAGGCACCTAGTAGTTGTTTGACTCTGGACAAGTCATTTAACCTCTGTTTCCTCAATTATAAAAGAGGGATCATAATAGCACCTATCTCCCAGGGTTACTGTGAGGATCAAATGAGGTAATAGTTATAAAGTGCTTAGCATAGTACAAGGGGAAGCACTGGAGTCAGAAGGACCTGAGTTCAAATCCAGCCTCAGACACTTACTAGCTATGAGACCCTGGGCAAGTCACTTAGTCCTGTTTGCTGCAGTTCCTCCTCTGTAAAATGAGCTGGAGAAAGAAATGGCAACCCATTCCAATAGCGGTATTCCTAGGTCAAAGGGTATGTACAATTTTATACCTCTTTGGGCATAGTTCCAAATTTCTCTCCAGAATGGTTGGATCAGTTCATAACTCCACCAACAATGCATTAGTGTTCCAAGTTTCCCACATCTTCTCCAACATTTATCATTTTCCCATGTTCTCATATTAGACAATCTGCTTTTGACCACTGTCTCCCTCAGTCCTGCCTCCCTTCTCTTATCCCCCTCCCTTTTCTTCCCCTTTATCCTTACTACTTCTTCCCTCCCTTCCATCCCTCCTCCCTTTTCTTTCCCCTCTTCCCTCCTACTTCCAATAGCGCAAGTTACATTTCTATACCTAACTGATTATGTTATTCTCTCCTCAAGCCAAATCTGATGAGAGTAAGGTTCAAACAATGCTCATCTCCCTCCCTTCTTTCCCTCTACTCTAACAGGTTTTTGTGCCTTTTCCTGTAACTGCCTCCTCCTTTCTTTCTCTCCCAGTACATTTCCTTAGTTAGATCAGATTCATCCACTTACTTAGATACATTTAACCCACTTGATTAGATTTTTTTTATCATTACATCAAAGTCAACTTATACCCACCCCCTCTATGTATACCCCCTTAAAATAGTGTAATAACAATACAGTTCTCAAGAGTTACAAGTGTCATCTTCCCTCGTAGGGAT
Organism: Phascolarctos cinereus; assembly: GCF_003287225.1. NCBI lineage: Eukaryota > Metazoa > Chordata > Mammalia > Diprotodontia > Phascolarctidae > Phascolarctos > Phascolarctos cinereus. The sequence goes on along the minus strand of NW_027555958.1, from coordinate 12,932,158 downwards.
GTAAACAGTCTGCCCTTATTAATAACATGTTGGGTTT